>NC_135478.1:81503671-82155691 GCF_052094955.1 Ictidomys tridecemlineatus | reverse complement strand
TTGGGCAGGCTGGCTGAGAGGCACAAAGGAGATCCCCTTTGCCGCGCCCCAGGCACAGATGTAACGCTGCGCCCCTCTGCGGGTGGGGGCCGGCTCGGCAGATGGCGAGAAGCCGAATTGGTGACGGATTGTCCATTAAATGGCACTTTCTGGGTGGTGGAGATCTCGCGGCCCCCGGGCGCACAGAGGAACGCCAGGGACCCCCTTTGCGGGGCCTGGGCGGTCCCTCCCAGCAGCGAAGGGGGCAGGCTGGCCTGAGCGAATCGGTGAAGTTTTTCACTGGTCCCTTCAATAGGAGATCACTGCAAGACTTGGGAAGGGGCTGGGAAGGGAGGTGGCCGAGCCTCGGGGGTGCACAAGGAAAGTATGGTGTGTGTTGGGGGGTAGGCCCACGATGATGGAGGAGGAGAAAGAGCCGGGAAGCAGGATTCCCTGCCTGGCTGAGCCCGGGGTGGGGGACAGCTTCTCAGTAGGGTCAGCGCTGCAACTCCGTGGCCGCGGGGCCTTGGTGACAGGCGCACGCCCCGCCCTTTCTCCTCCCAAGACCTGCGGGCTTTTGTTATGCAGATGGCGGCAGGAGGCTGAGCCAGAGGAGGAGGGGGTGGGTGGGAAGGAGGAGAGACAGGGAGAGAGAGAGAAGAGGGGGGAGGCAAGTGCAGCTCGCGCGACCAGCCTCCTCTTCCAACGTCACATTGTGCGAGAGACAAAACCCGGGCGCGCCGGAGCTCACACGCGCACGCACACCCGGACGACCCGGTCGCCTCTGCTCTCCCAGCGCTGCCGAGGAAGCCGGCCCTGCTGGCCCTTCCCGGGCTGCGCAGCCCTGCGAGCTGGGAGCGCAGCCCAGAGCCAGCCCAGAAGGCGACGAAAGCCGGCGGAGGAGCCCTCTGGCCCCGCTGCCCGTCCAGACCCGGGCGCCCCATCCCCCGCCCCGAACTCCGATCCTCCCACCCCACCCCTCTGGCTTTCCCGCGGACAGCGCCCGGAGCCGGCTGCGCCCCCGTTTGGAAGCCACGTTTCAGCACTTCGGACAGCGCCCGGGCGCCCCGCGGGCCCCTTGGGGTTGGCTATGGCGAGCGTTCAGCAGGGCGAGAAGCAGCTTTTTGAGAAGTTCTGGCGAGGAACCTTCAAAGCGGTGGCCACCCCGCGTCCCGAGAGCATCATCGTTGCTAGTATCACGGCCCGAAAGCCGCTGCCAAGGTAAGGACCTCGTTCTTCAGAGGGGAGACCCCAGCAGGTCCCCCTTTCTGGCCTGTGCCCCGGAGCGGTGAGGGGTGGATGCAGGCAGCTGGCTGTCTCTTCCCATCACTGCTCGGTGTCTCCCGCTGGAACATGGGAACTAATTGCTTGTGTTGAGGAAGAAGCTGGTGAGAGGGACGGGGATTCTTTGGGGACAGACGCTGCACGGACCCTATTGCTCCTATGCAAGAGATTTTTTGCTTTCTTAGGGTGGGCGGTGCGGCTGGGGTATGACTTGACTGAAAAACTTTTCTTGCTATCACAGAGCTCAGAGGGCAGGGGCCAAAGGAATGGTGGATAGGGGGTGATTGGGGAATGTTGGGCAAGGTGAGGGGTGAACCGGCTGGAACCCTGGGCAAAGGTAGCCGCACATTGCTGTCCTCAGCTCAGAAACCAGGGAGCTCTGAGCGTTTTGACAAAAATCCCATATGTTGTTCCCTCAAATACACCCAAAACAGCACCCTCCTCCACGCCTTTTGGGCCACCGGTGCTGCTGCTGCTGCTGCTGCTGCCGCCACCAAATTCTCTCCTCTCCAGCATCCAAAACTGGGATTCTGAGCTCTGGGAGTCAGGGAGGAGTCTTCTGAGATCTTTTATTTGGTTTTTCAAAAAGACGCTGATTGCTTTGAACTCAGGGATGGTAGCAGATCCTGGAGTCGTGGAAAATAAAATGAAATGATCCAGGAGGAGAAAGGGGAAGAAATGAAAGGCAGAAAGAGGCAGAACAAGATGTGGGGTGAAGAGATGAGGGGGCTGGGGAGAATCGAAGCGTTCCAAGACAGAGAAACCCCCCCCCTTCTTTTGATAAGTCATTCCATTTAGAGGAGTTTGAGAATGAAAGGAAGAAGGCTGTGCCCTCTGTCAGGGAGAATCAAGGCAGGATGCAAACTCCTCTTTTGCTAGTGTTGGATGTGCGGTTTGGCGGGCAAAAAAAAGGAAGAAGCGGGCCAGGGGGGACCACTTGGTGGATTTATTAATCCTGGCAGGCGACATTAGGGAGTAGATGGAAAACATGTTTGAGAAAGTGTTTTGGACAGAAGGCTTGTTCTGGGACAACTCGATCTGAACTTTGCTGTAGGTATGGGGTCGACGGGGAATCACACCTGCAAAAATAAAACCCATACTGCAGAACTTTCCTCTAGTCGGATAGAAGCTCAGATAAGTCTTTAGAAAAAAAAAAAAAAAGGATGTCCCCTGTTGGGACCGGGTGACCAAGAAACACGATGGGCCAGTGCAGCAGGCGTCAAGCGGCAGATAGTATTTGCAGAGGAGAGGGAGGGGGAAGCCACTGTCAGGCTGGAGAAGGGGAACAATAAGGCCAAATGCCATTAAAAGCTGACGCTTCCCTGCTCCAAAAGAGGTTCTTTGTAGAGAGTTTTGACGTCAGCAGTTTTATCTTCCTGGCTCTCTGCCATCCGATCCACCTTTGGAGTGTATCTACAGTTGGCAAATCAGATGCTGCACTGGCCAAAGATTATGCCCTTGTAGGAGGGACTCGGGGATTTTGATTGGAAACTCCAAGTGTGGCATTTGGTCCAGAGTTTCTCATCTATTTTAGGAGCACAGAGGGGGGGGGGGGGAGGAAGCAGATTCCTGATGGGGCTCTAATTCAGAAAAGCATGTCCCTGTCTACCTCCCTTAGTACTTCCTTGTTTTGTCTGGCTGGTACTAACATGCCTTTTTCTTGGTCGTCGTATCAATCACATAAATTTTCTACCCCGTGTCCCGAACCCTCCTGCTTTCCGTGGCTTTGAGATAATTCTGATTTAATCTGTCTGAGACCTTTTACAACAGCTCCCACATATGCCCCTGTTTTCATTTCTCTCTGGGTTTCTTTTAATGTCTTGGTTCTCCTCTCTCCTGAGGTTCAAGTCTGAGCTCCAAGCCCTCGATGTATGTCATGCTAGGAGGATCCTGTTTAATACTTCTGTAACAGGCGTGGCCTCTCTGTGGAACAGATCCCAGTTTTATGGGTGTTTTTCTTGGTGTGGGTTGGACAGGGAGCATGGGAGGCTTGTGTTCAAGGCTGGGATTGAGCTGTCTTTTCATAAGATGGGCTCTCAAACCTCACCCCAGCAGCCACCTCCAGGGGTGGTCAGTTTCTACTTCCTGTCCGGTGTTCTGTAGTGACTTAAACTTAAAAGCACCAGGTGTGCCAAAGCAGAGTTCTTAGGAGGAAAAAAGGACAGAGACACTGGCATCCGTTGCCTCCCCCCCCCCCCCAGTGACTGATTTTCAGAGAAAATCTAGAGACTCATTCTCATCAGAGATGTTGTTGAGTTTCATGACTCAAACCCAGCTCACAGTCAGCAGATCCGCACAAGTAGAGCTGTCTGCAGGGAGATGGAGGAGGGGCCGGGGAACCCAGTCCTGTTAGGTGCACACTTTGTATTTGTTTAATATTTCCCCCTGAATGAGCTTCCCCAGGATGTCTTAAGTGTCTCTTCCGAAGATAATTGAGCACCAGGATAGAAGTATAGGATCCATTTGTTGATCTCAACAGAAACATGCATCCATCACATCCGCTCCAGCAGAAGCCCCTCAGCCCCTCCCTCCTCCCTCCTCCCCCCTGCTCCCTCCCCCCTCCTCCCTCCTCCCTCCCCCCCTCCATGAGACATACTTGATGAGGAACAGCTTTATCATGTATCCAATTGCAAGCAGATGTCTGACTCAAATGTCAGAACAGTATAGCAGAGCGGGAGACGGTCTATCATCGTGGTTAAGAAACTGATTGGAACATAAGACAGCCTGGAATCCGGTCCTGGTTCTATCACTTACTGAGCATCCTGAACAAGTAGCTCTACCTGGCTGAGCCGGCTTGTCAGTTTGAAAGCAGAAGTAGTAAGAGTTGGCACTCTAGATGGAGGGAGAGGAGGACTGAAGCTGGTAAAGCCCTCCCTCTGGTGTGCGGCACACAGTGTTTGTTTAGTAGACCTGGGTTCTGTAACAAAGCTTACAGGGCTAACGGGAAATCAACTGTTCCTAGGTATTGTGTTGCATAGGCCTTTCCATGTCTTCCTCGAATAATGCTGACCATCAACATCTTGAAGGCTTTTTGTTTGTTTGTTTTGGTAGTAGGGATTGAACTCAGGGGTGCGCAACCACTGAGCCACATCCCCAGCCCTACTTTGTATTTTACTTAGAGACAGGGTCTCACTGAGTTGCTTAGTGCCTCACCATTGCTGAGGCTGGCTTTGAACTCACGATCCTCCTGCCTCAGCCTCCTGAGCTGCTGGGATGACAGGTGTGCACCACCACACCCGGCTAATCTCGAAGTTTTAATTGCATTGAGATAAGAATTAATTAACATACAGGTAGTGTGTGTGTGTGGGGGGGGTGAGGTCTGACTATTTCAGAAACAGAGTGGAGAATAGTGAAGTATTTGGATTCTGGATTGTTTGGTCCAACGTACGTATGGACCATTCTTTTGATTTGTATAGGATAGACCCATAAAGCTCTAACTGTCCGGAAAAAAAAAAAAATCCCAGTTTTAATCCCTGAGTTTTGTCGAATTTACGGTGATCACATAACTTAGAGGACATAGCAAGAAGTCTTTAAGAAGGAAAGGGATGTTGTTCATAATCGTTATTTTTTGCAGGATGGAAAAATCTGAAAGGGACCATTGCAGGTGAGCCACAATGAGGGTCACCCACAGGCAAACTAGGACAATGCCAACTTGTAGGGAAGCCAGAGGGAATCCACAAGCTACCTTCAGCGCAGAGGGACCCCTCTTTTATCCCCACCAACGAAGGGCCATCCTGCTGCCTGGCGCTGACTTAATTCCCTTTGTTGATTGCTTAGCCGAAGAAAGTTTGTACCTAAGAAGTTTCAGCTCAGGGCAAACGGAGCGTTTGAAGGCCGCTGAAATCCCAGCCATCATATCGACGACTGGTGGTCTCTGGGGACCAACTGAACATGGAAAAATCATTTGAAATTAGCATAAGAATTGTCTGTGGGTCTGTGAGTGTTCTTGAAGGGCTGGAACAGGGACGCCCTGAGAGGCAGTGAGCATCCCTTTACAGTTCATCTGGCAAAGCTGCTCATTTTCTTCGAAAATCCTTTCTATGCAGAACCGTCCAGAAGCAGACCTCAGCCCAGTCCCTGTCCAAAGGATCATAAATTCCAAACGATCGGAGCTTTTACTGCATCAAGGGAAAGATGGCCAAACTGTAAGGCAGGGGAAAAAAAAATGCCTTTGAACCATTTCATGGGAGACGCCCCTTGGTGCGGAGAGATCAGTTAGCAGCACATTTGTGCTGACTCCATCCTGGGAGCAGGGTGAGGGGCATTTGGAAGCCACTTCCCTGACAGCCTGTGGTTAAGGACCAAGGCACCAAAGGTCACGGAGAATGCTTGCCCTGGCCACGAACAAGTGCTTTTCTCTGGGAGGAGAGTGTTATTGTTTAGGTCAAACCTTTCTGAGTCTGAAAGGTGAAATTTGTTGAACGGGGCCCGGGGCTGGTGAAGAGGTCACTTTTAACATTTTACTGTGTTCCCTTGGCAAACGCGCCTTCTCAGAGAACCAGGGTGTGGTAGAGGCTCACTGAACGTTGGATGCATCGATTGATGAGAACACGTGGTCCAGATCCGGCCCCAGATGAGCCCCCTCCCAGCCCCACCTCCAGATCAATGCCACCCGAAAGACACACACACGACAAACACATTCCACTCGCCTAGCGTCAGAATGAGGCTCCCGAGATGGAGATGTCTGTCTGGCTCTGCAGGAAGACATGTCAGCTGATAGGAGCGCAGGGGATCCGACTCAATGCTACCTGATCTCACCCCACTGCAGGACACCACATAGAGGGAGCAGCCCCCAAATCCTAACTCCCGTAACTAGAGAGAAGCCTGCTTTATGAGCGCGCTGGGCCTGCTGCCGAGGCCATATCTTTTAAAACTATTCTTTCTCTGGAGTGGCTGGATTTACCTTCCCCGGAGGTAGAAGACTTCTCAGGGCTCAGCCAAACCCGGGCTCTTCAATGGTCTGTGACCACGAGTGTGTGTGAGCGGTTATTTCTGGGATGGGGGAAACAGAGGGAGGAGAGACCTGGGCCCCTAAGTCAGATCTACCCAGGCTCGGGTCCTGTGTCGCCATGTCCTAGCTCTGGGACCTGCTGGTCACTTGGCTCCTTGGTGCCTTGGCCTGCCCATCTGTGAAATATTGTTCTCATGGGTGGTGATGAGGAGGGAATGAAGTTATTCACATACAGAGCGTGACCAGTGCCTGGCGCAGAGGAGCTCCATCCAAGGCTGCCCTGGCGTGGGTCACCTAGAGGGCTCAGCCCCTCACCTCCTGGGCTGGGGCTGTGGTGCTGCTCAGCCCCCGGCCTCACCTCTCAACTTCCCCCAATATCCTCTATCCACTTCCAAATGTGATTCTGGAATCTCCTCAAGAGCCACCCAAAAACCCTGAAAGATCCCCCCGCCCCCATAGGAAAACCAATCCAGAGGAGTATCTCCTGTTACCCTTTGCAAACACCAAACGGCCGGGAGACTTTTGGCAAACCACTGGTTCTTTTCAGTCTCAGTCTCCTTATCCATAAAATGGGGCTAATAATAGCAAGCACCCCCAAGAGCCCTGCAGAGGACTGACTGAGGTCGTTTATGGAAAGTGCCTTGGCACCTAGGAAGGACTCCATCCGTGCGAGCGCTGGTTATTAATAATAAATTGTGGCTTTCATTCTTCCAACGTGCCAGGCCCATCACAGGGAAAAAGCTAAAGGAAACGCTTGCTGTCCCTCGGAGGGCTTCAGAATTTAGCGGCCGACGTAGACACAGTCGCTCGGGTAGGAGGCAGATGTCTTAAACTGGGTGGGAATGAGGACGGGAAAGCAGGAAAACAGAGGAGGGAGATGCGTCCGGGAGGCATGGAGTCCTCTGCTTACGGTGACAGGTTACCCTTAGTTATTCCATCTGTAAAATGGGCACGATTCTTTTTATTTCACCAATTGTCATCCACCGACGCCAGGGACGGTCAGAATGAACAAGGTCTTTGCACCCAGTAGGTTCTCGGAGCCCATTTCTCCTCCCATTTAAGTATCTGGATGGGGTTACCTGTGGGGGACTATTCGGGGGTGAAGACAAGGTACGGTGGGAAGGGACGGCCCACGCGACATAGCTTTCCAACCTCCCTGCCCGTGGTCTCCGGCGTGGGCTGTTAAGTTTCTCAGCCTTCACGGTCCAGCTGCAGCTAATATGAAATCCAGCCTCATTCCTTGAGTAACGTCGGTTGATGGGGGGATGGCAGTGAACCCACAAATGTCGGAGGAACAGTTAACCACAGAAGAATGAAAGCCCCACGTGGAAGAAGCTGCCTCTGGCTAAAAGCATCCAGTCATATTCTAATCCACTCCTTCATTGATTCACTCACTCGACAGTTTTGTTGACCTATGACTCAATACAGCAGCGAGGGACCAGGGGGACATCCCTACATTGTGGAGGGGGGCAGGGAGGGAAGGCCATAAGAGAAGAACCAAATAGTGAAATAATAGAAGAGCTGGGGGCAAGGAAAGCTGTAAACATAACTCATGGGGAACTGGGGCAGAGAGAGAGAAAGGGGGCTGCTGTGTTTGAGTGAGGGGTCAGAACCTGGATGAAGGGAGGGAGCACGCTTAAAGGATAACTGGGGGCGGGGGGAAGTGAGACAGAGGGAGGAGCCAGTGCAAAGGTCCTGAGGTAGAAGTTAGTTTGGGGTATTTGGGCAATAGTAAGGAGGCAGTGTAGCTGAAGCAGGGGGGAGTGCAGGCAATGACGCCTAAGATGTAGTAGGAACTAGATCCAGTGGAGTCTTACTAGCCTGCTAAGGACTTCCTAGGTCCTCAGCTCCTAGGTTCTCAGGGGGCTCCTGCCCTCTGTGTCAGGGTCCTGGGTCTGATCTGATATTCTCCGTTCCCCTCCCCTGACTCTCACACAGCCATCTTTGAACAAGAGAGTCGGAAGCCTAGCAGGACCCCTCCATATGCTAAGGACAAGCATGAAATTTACAATCCCTCCGATTATGATCCATCGGATCGAGAAATTGAAAAAGACAATGTTTAGACTTTCAGATGGCAGTGGTAAATTTTGTGCCCATGACAGAAGCTGGAGTTTGCTCGCTCGCTCTCTCTCTCTCTCTCTCTCTCTCCCCCTCCCCAACCCCCCAACCCCCATTTACAGTTTTGCTGAGGGAGCTCCCCATATGCCACAGCCTGTGTGCGGAAATCCGTGAAATAAAACACTGAATTAAGATGTCACCGAGACAAAGCCAAACCAAATACAGGGACAATGCCGAACCCTAAAACAGTCATTAAGCCATCCGTGTCTGCGTGGGGCTGTTCAAAACAAATATGAAGATCCTCTGCACATGAATATTTCTCATCAGGAGAATCCCCCGTTTGTTGGGTTCCCAGGGCTTGGATCCCGCTGGCGGATTTACCGAGCAGGGACACCAACAGTTCACTATTCTCTGGCTTCATTAAAATGAAGCTCAGGTGAGTGTCCTGGAATTTTACAGTTAGGCTCCTGCAAGAACAGAGGTGTTATCTGGGCCTGAAGCATGTGTACTCATGGTGTGTGTCCACACTCACCCGTGGTGGGAACGTGTGTGCCAACTGCATGTGACTGTTGTGCCCAGCCCTGTGCTAAGCACATTCTACCTGTGATCTGGTTCCAACCTCACAGCAACTGCAGGACAGAGGAGGAGACTGAGGGTCAGAGAGTAGGCATGGCTTGCACAAGGACACAAGGCAGATAAGTCAGAACTGGATGAGAAATCAGAGTTCTGTTCTCAAGTGGTACAATCCATTTTGCAGAGGAAACACTGAGACCAGGGAGGTGGGATGCAATTTGTCCAAGGCCACATAGTTCATCTGTGATGGAACCAGGACCTGAATTCAAGTCTGCCTGAATGCCCGAATGCAAGAATGTTCTTTTTTTGGTACCAAGGATCGAACCCAGGGATGCTTAACCACTGAGCCACATCCCCAGCCCCCTTTATTTTCTACTTTGAGACAAGTTCTCACTAAGTGGTTTAGGTCCTCACTAAGTTGCTGAGGCTGGCTTTGAACCTGTAATCCTCCTGCCTCAGCCTCCTGAGCCAGGATGGCAGGCGTGTGCCACCACGCCTGGCCTCCAAGTATGTTCTTGTCTCATGGCTATACTTCCTGTCCCTGGAGTCTGCATTCTAAATTGTGGGTGGCTTGTTTTGTTTTGCTCATCTTGTCTTAGGTCCCATCAACTTAGGCGATTGCCAGTGTGACAATCCCATCTCAGGCCAATCACAGTTGTAGCACCGTCTCTATCCTTCGCCCTCATCTCCACATACAGCCAGAAGACCCTCTTTGAAAATCAAGGCAGGTCCTCTAATCTCTCCTGCATTCGATGCTTCTCAGCATCCAGAGCTATGATTCTCAGGTCCATCTCCTGCCCAGATTCTCAAGGTGATTTTTAAAATGCTACCCGCTCTGCCCCTCTCCTACCTGCATCCCATTCACTTCAGTTACCAAATTTCCCATATTCCTTCTTGCCATAGGAACTTTGCACATGCTACCAGAAAGCTTGCCCTCTCCCTGGTGTCTAGTTTAAACCCATCCCACTTTCAGATCTCAGCTCAAATGCCATTTCCTGGGGGACTGCTGCAGACTAGGTCACACCCTCCAGGACAGACTTGCTTTTTACCCTGTTCTCAACATGTTTGTAGCTCATATTGATTCATGGGTCATTAGTCTTTCCTAATAGGCCAGGCATCATGAAGACAGGAACTGTGTCTATTTGCTCACCTGATACATGGCAGAGGGCCAAATTGACATTGGTTGAATCCATCAATTGCAGGGCTTTCTCCTTTGTCGGAACCACTGTCATGTCTAATACTTATGCGCAATGACTGCTCTAGTTTGGGTCTTAAGCATTCCCCAAAGGCCTAGTGGGAGGCCTTTGGGTCTTTGGAGGTGTGGCCTAGTGGAAGGCCTTTAGGTCTTTGGGGGTGTGCCATCAAAGGGGATTATGGGATACCAGCCTCTTTTTCTTCCTGGCCCCAGGTGAGTGGTCCCACTCCATTAGGTGCTCCTGCTTATAATGTGCTACCAAAGGCCAAAGCCATGGGGCCACTCAGCCATGGACTGAAACCTCTAAAATTGTGAGTTAAAATAAACCTTCTCTCTTTAGAAGTTTGATTATCCCAGGCATCTGTTATAGTAATGCAAAACGGGGGCCGACACAATTGCCAGTATTCAAAAACAGCAGTGTGACTGCTTTTGATTCACAGGAGAACTGTTTGGACTACGGAGGCCAGGGACTGCATCTTCTTCCTTGCAGTGTCTTTGCACCTGATATAGTGGCTCATGGTTGGCAGTTAAATATTTGTTGAATGAATAATCCACAGAAACAATGCAACTCTAAGCACATTGTCTAGATGAGGAGACCAGACTACAGTGCGCCCCACAACCGTGGCTAACCATGGAGATCATCCAGTTCTCTTGTTTTACACGTGGAGGACTGAGGGGTGTGTTTTATGATGTGTATAATCCACTGGGTCAACAGAACGCACATAATAATTTATAAATAAATACACATCTATGAGGGTTTACTTCTCAAAATTCTTACAAAGAGAAATCTGAGATTAAAAAATAAAAAAACTCCGGAGTCATTGCTGTAATTCAGCTCCTGTTTTCAGACTCGGGAACACTGAACCCACTGAGAGGGAGAATCCCCAGGTCTACAGCCTTAGGCAGCCCAGGTGAGCCCCTGGTTCCCTGGAGCGCTGTTTGCCCAATGTCCCGGCTCCTGTTTAAACTTCGTGGTGAGCTCAGGTGACCAGACACCTGCTCTCTCCTGCCACCCCACACCCCCACGGTGAGATATGGCACCCTGCCCTGCAGAGCGTCCTGTGGCGTATGCTGCCGTCCCGACAGGGTGTCCATCTGCACCCAGCCCGTGCCCGCGAGCAGGTGAGCAGCTCGGGCTGCTCCTGGGCTCAGGTTTCACGGCTGCCCCAAGATAAGGAGCTATTGTTGGGCCAGCTTCCCTGCCCGGCCTCCCTTCCACAGCCAGGTGGCAGGTGACTCTGGGACTCAGCCTGCTTCCAAAGAGGGGTGAGGTCTCTGGCAGAGTGTGGGGGGGCTCAGGCACACAGTCATCATGTGGAGGGTTGTTTGCCGCAGGAATGAGAGGACATCACTCACAGCACCTGCCGGGGTCAGCTCCTGATGAACCACTTTGTCCCCTGGGGCATCTAGTCCCTAAGCCACAATGGGTGGTGGGGGGACAGTGGGGACCTTGGAGGAGCTCAGATACGGCTTCACCAGTTCACAGATCCCAGGGGGCAGCAGAAAGCGGATCCCAGAGGTATCACTGACATATGAGTCCCTTGACACTCGGTCCCAAGACACCACGCTGTTCAGAGTTTCTTGGAGAAGAAGGTGAAAAAAATTGATATTCTCATCTTATAAATGGACAAATGAAGCTCAGAGAGGCGGGAAGATTTGCCCGAAGTCAGAGCGTGAAATAGTGACATTATTGTCACGGTGACTGTTTTTGGACGATTCCTGTTGATCTCATTTAATCCTTGGAACAGTAAACATCAGCTTCATGTCCATTTTACAGATGAGGAGCCTGAGGTCTCACAACATCCTGACATAAGTCCCATATTTCTTAAGTCCAAGTGCAGCATTCCCCAGGGGCTCCTCATCTCTTTTCTGGGTGGAGAATCTTCTAGAGTGACATCCCCTTTAGTGCCCCTGGAGGGGTGTAGGGATTGGGGTGGAGTCGAAAACTGAAAGAGGAACCCAGAGCTCAGGGATTTGAGGAAGAAACCCCCTGTTCCCACCCTAGTTGGACCAGACTGGGGGGGACGAGCCCCAGGCAGCAGGTGCAGAGAGTGTGAGATGGGAAATCTTTATTCTGTGGGACGGAGAGGGTCCTGGTTAGGTGGGACCCTCCCCAAAGAAAGGACACCCTGACATCTAAGAGCGTTGGAGTGGCCTTAGGAGTAGTCTAGTCTCACCTTCCCTAAGTCTTGATTTTAGGGAGGGAATCCAGCCCAGAGTCGCTAAGTCACTTGCCTAACCTCACAGTGACTCAGACCATGGGCCATGGGCTGGGTTCTAGGAAACAGGAAAAATGAACACAATTGCTCAAAAGAGGAGCCTGTCCACACCCCAAAGCACCAGCTGCCCCAGCGGCTTGACAAATCCATCTTCACATGGTCCCCCGTGGTGGTGAGGGTAGGAGCTGGACCCTGGGGTCTAAGTGCCCCTGGGGTGTGTGGTGCCTTCCAGGGGAATTGAGGCTGAAGCTACTGACACAGGGACCCTGATGTTTAAGCCCCCCACTCCTGGAAAAGTCCCTGCTGTGTCCCCACCCCTCGGATCCTCCAACCTCTGGGAATGTGAGCCGCAGGCCCAGGCGGGAGGGGTGTGCCCGGGTAGGAGAGTTCTGGCTCTCTGGTGAGCATGCTTGGGTTTGAATTCTAGTCCACCAAGTGCTAAGTGTGTGTCCTTGGAAAGTCACATCACTGTCCTGAGCCTTGGTGTCCTCATCTGGAATAGGGGGATAAAAATTCCTAACTGAAATGGTTGTTGATTCTTGGTATAGCTGTAAGGGTCTTTGAAACATTGACCTTGGCCATTCAGGCTCAGAGGCAAAAGAGGGTCCACTTGGTGATGGGGGGTGAGGTGTAAGAAGATACAGGGATTATACCCCTGATGGAGAACCCCCAACCTCAGAGCTCGTGGGTTCTAGTCTTTATTATGAAGATGAAGACAGGAAGTCTCAGAGGGGTAAAGACATTTGCCCAAAGTCACACAGTAAATGAGGAGCCAGACTCCCAGAATTTACTCCCTGTCTCAGTGACCTCATGAATGTCAATTTTACAACATTTTCATCTGTCAAAAGACTTGACAATCACTACGAGTAGCTGTTACTATTTGCCCGACACTGAACAAAGTGTTTTATCTGCTCTCAACCACTCTTTGAGGTAGTCAGATTCTACAATAGTTTCCATTTTTCGGGTGAGAGAGGATGAGAGAGGTAAGTAATGTGCCTAAACTTGCAGGTAATGTCAGAGCTGGGACTGGAATTCTGCACTGGTAATTCTTACTCTTATCAGAAACACCTACTCTGCCAATCTCCTGCCATAGGCAGGAAAGATCAGAAGAATTAGGAGCACTATATGAAGACAAGCAAGTGTTTGATTAGCTGTTGACGTCTTCCTGTATGTAACTCCCTTCTGCTCCATCTCAGGGCCCTGGTGGTGCATGGGAGAGAAGGTGGCTCAGAACACGGCTGTTCGCTGGCTCTGCCCAGTGGTTCTACTTTGAGACCCACCATTTTGATGATGTATTAATGGAGTAGCCTCCCTGGAAGCAGGTTCCCCTTAGAAGGAGGAGGAAACAAGGAGAATAAGTCCTGGGTGAAAACTTGGGACTTGTAATTGTAATGTCTACCCCACATCCACCCACTTAGGGGCCCCCATTGTGCAGTCCTGGACGCCTCTCACACGTGCAAGTCTTCATGCCTGCTGAGCACTTGTTTCATAGCCCTCTTCTTCATCCCTCTGACATCTATTCCCTCATGATCTGTTCCCCCATACATTGATTCCATTCACCCTTCACCTATCATCCATCCAGCCACCCACGCATGCATGCATACATCCATTTACCAAACCACCCATTCATCCATCCATCCACCCATCCATCCATCCACACATCCATCCATCCACCTATCCATCCATCCATCCATCCACTCATCCACCTATACATCCATCCACACATTCATCCACCCACCCATTATCCATTCATCCACCCACCCATCCATTCACTCATCCACCCATCCACCCATCCACACATCCATCCATCCATCCATCCATTTACCAACCTACCCATTCATCCATCCATCCACACATCCATCCATCCATCCATCCATCCATCCATCCATCCATTTACCAACCTACCCATTCATCCATCCATCCACACATCCATCCATCCATCCACCTATCCATCCATCCATCCATCTATCCACCCATCCACCTATACATCCATCCACACATTCATCCACCCACCCATTATCCATCCATCCACCCACCCATCCATTCACTCATACACCCATCCACACAACCATCCATCCTCCCATCCATCCATCCATCCACCTATACATCCATCCACACATTCATCCACCCATCCATCCACCCATCCACCTATCCATCCATCCAACCATCTACCCATCCATCCATCCACCCATCCACCTATCCATCCATCCAACCATCTACCCATCCATCCATCCACCCATCCACCTATATATCCATCCACACATTCATCCACCCACCCATTCATCCATCTACCCATTATCCATCCATCCATCCACCCATCTGCCCATCCATCCATCCATTCACCAATCATCCATCCACCTATCACCTGTCATTCATCCCTCCATCTCCATATATCCATCCATCCATCCACCCATCCACTTACCCTTAATTCATGTGCTGATCAAGGAATTGATTAATTCATTCATTATTTATCCAACCATTTATTCATTATCCATGCATTGTATATCCCTTGTCTGGCATCCATTGTTCTGTCTTCTTTTCCATCCATCCATCCATCCATCTTTAATGAGCATCCACTCTTTCCCCTTCTTCACTACCTCCTACTGGTTTTTTTACTTATTTTACTGATGATAAGAAATTGTAGCTCAGATAATTTCTTTTCTAAGACAGACAGACATAAAGCCTTGATGAACTTGATCTCCCACTCCAACTTCTTTCTCCAAACACTTACCAGCCACGTAAGGTTTGCTTTTATTCTCCAAAGATTTTTTTTTTAATTTTTTTTTTAAGAGAGAGTGAGAGAGAGGGGGACAGAGAGAGAAAGAGAGAATTTTAACATTTATTTATTTTTTCTTAGTTCTCGGCGGACACAACATCTTTGTTGGTATGTGGTGCTGCTGAGGATCGAACCCGGGCCGCACGCATGCTAGGCGAGCGCGCTACCGCTTGAGCCACATCCCCAGCCCCCTCCAAAGATTTTTTTGTCTATAGATATTTATATTTCTAAAATATAATTCATTCTTATCAGAAACAAAGCATCACAACAATTAACATGATCCTTTTTAAAAAACTTGTGCAAAAGGATCTCACATCTGATTTCTAGCTGCCCATCCATGCTTTCCTAGAGCACTGAGCTTCTACCATATGCAAAACCTCATCATTAATAAAAATGTCTTCATTCTCAAGTTGTTTACATATAATCTCAGGAGTTAGTTAGTAAGGATGGGAGTTAGATCACCACCAGGAGGGCTTCCTGCCCCAGCCTTCTTTCCCAGGCAATATCCATCAGAGCTGAGGTATGAGATGTTACTGGTGAGGACCACCATCCTCCTGCTTTCAAGTGCATGGATGATCTCAAGACTGGGATCAGGTAGAAGAGGAAGGGTCTGTCCGGAGGTGAGGCTGACCTCGTGGGCTGAGGAGGCATTAGCGTTTCCCTTCTGCCCTGGGTGGTCACTCAGGAGGAGAATCAGCAAATCCAGCTGGGATGTGTGTTCCCAGAAACAGGATTATCAACCCATCCACCAAGAGGAACAACCCTGCAAGGCGGGGAGACAAGACATGCTACTAGTTAGCCATGTGTTCTTGGCTAGAGATAAACTCACAGCTGGCACCCGAGAGGGGCATGAATCGAATCACTGATATTGAGGAACGTGTCAGGGGAAAGAGATAGACACGTGCTAAGCAGGAGAACTCACCAGCCATGTCTAGTTCCGTACACTCCCTTTCCAGGTGGTTAAAAAGAGCACCTTGTATTGCAAGTGAAAATGTAGCCCAGACCATTTATTTTATTTGCCCAAGGTTGCCCAGCTGGGCAGAGCTTGGGCCCTTGGTTATCAGTGCACACATGTTCCCATGGAGATGGCCATTATCCTTGACCAAGGGGCACCTTTCTGGTTCCATGCTCTTATTTGTGTCTGTCTGTCTGTCTTTCTCTCTCTCTCCTTTTCCCCGAGCCTGGAGGCAGTATCTTTCACTCAGAAAAATCTTTCTTCTTTCTGTTCCTCCAAGACTCTCTCCTAAGTCTATCAATCCCCTTCCCCTAAGGGCTTTGAGTTTAAAAAAAAAAAAAGTTAAAATACTCTCATATTCTTCCTGTTTTCATCCCTGACACTTGCCTCCCTTAGGCAACAAGGGTAGAACCCAGGGCCTGCTTAAATTATTAAAAAAGAAAAGAAAAGAAATGCAAAAATACAGTGAGAAAAAAGATCCACATAGACCAATATCTCCAAGTATCACCCCGTTGCACACGCGATGGCTCCTTTAAGCTTCCGCGGCTGGGTGCTGTTATTACCTCCAGTGTGCACATGAGAAAGCTGAAGTTACAGACATTATGTGACTGACCCAAGGTCACACAGCTAGGGACTGGAACCAGGACTCGAACCCAAGCTTGCAAGGTACTGATAGCAAGATACTAAGATGTGAGTGCATGGTGTGTGTGTGTGTGTGTGTATCAAAATAATCCTGAGAGGAAAATTGACTGCCCTGGTTCATTCAACATATCAGCAGACTAGAAGCCAATTTTGCTGATGAGAGCACATTGATTATAACCTGCATTTAATGGCCGTCTCCTGAATGCATCTGAGCTTAAGACTCACATTAGCTCAATCTCTGAGGAGGTTATGCTCAGCACCCAGGTCAAATGTTCAGAGATGAAAGAAACATTCCTTAGAGCACCAGCCAAGCTACAGAACTCTGCAACTGAGTGGGTGGGGGGGTTGAATGGCCAAGTTCCATAGAGACTACCAGCTACAATCCATTAGCAGTGGTTACAGGAAGAACTGGGCTTCTGGGGCTCCCTTTGAGATCAGTAGCAGAGTGCTTTGATCGATGTGATGTCTGTCGTTGTTCAGGACCGGGCGGTGGTGGTGTGTGTGCTATCTACCTAGCTTTCCTGGGGAAGGGAGCGATCCTTTTGGAAGGATCAGATCAAGGACCAACTCTTGAGCACCTACAATGCTGTGACTGCTAGTCTTTCTGCCGTCACTAAAAAAATTCATTGGATGTCCATCATAGGATCCCCTTTTCACAACATTTGCAGTTGAGAAAACAGAACCTCAGAAAGGTGACGTTACTTGCCCAAGGCTAAAGAAGCTAGTCAGTGACTAACCAGATCTAATAATTACTGTTAAATACATAAACCATGAGGAGGAAGAATAGAAACGGCAATTGAAGAGCAATCCCGGACCCAGTTAATTAGTGTGTGCATGTATATATTTGGCCAGAGGGCTTCGTCTTATTTATCTCCATACCCTAAGCAACTAACACAGGGCTCAGGCTGCAACCGGTGGCCAATATGCCTTTACTTAGAACTGTCAGCAGGCACTGTGCTGGACACTCTGTGGGGGGTTGAGGATAAAGGGATTCGGCTACATGTATCGGGAAAGCTGCTAGCTCAAGTTTTGGCACAAACTAAGTGCACTATCAATATTTGCTCAATCAATGAGTGCTCGAGGAGTTGACTCTGGGTGACCCTCGGAAGAGAAAGAAAGCCTTCGTGATGACAGAGCACGGGTGTTCCCTTTATTGTATCAGGAGGGGCAGGAGGGGACACATTTCATGATCTCTTTAGGCACGTCGGGGAGGTGGTGTCCTGCACCCACAAGCTCTCTCTGGGAGGCTGTGGGACTCAGAGGCAGGCCAAGGGCAGCATCCTCTCGTCTGCAGCCCCTGAGTGTCATGGCGGAACCCAGAAGGGATTGTGCCATGGTTTGGAGGTGAAGTACCCCCCGCCCCCCAAACTCCTGTGCTAAGCAGGGGTGTTCAGAGGTAAAGTGCTTGGATCCTGAGAGCTGTAACCTAATCCGTCTATCCTACTTTAAGGACTAGGTGGTACCTGTAGACAGGTGGGGTGTGGCCAGAGGAGGTGGTCACTGGGAGAATGTTCTGGAAGGGTGCGGAGCATCTTCCCTGGCCCTTTCTCCCGCCCTCTCTGCTTCCTGACCCCAACATGAGCTGAGCAGCTGTCCTCAGCTGGACCTCTTCCCCCACGATGTGCGCCCAGAGCAATGGCGTCGTCCATCTGTGGACTGAGACCTCTGAAACCGCGAGACCCTAGTGAACATTCCCCCCTCTAAGTTGTGCTCGCTGGGTGTTTTGGCCACAGCAATGCCCAAGCTGACGACACAGAGGGACAGCCGGGGAAGCCCAGCACTGTCTCTCCCCAGCTGGGTCCCACCTGGATTCATCCTGAGAATGGCATATGCATTTTTAAAGATTCTCAGATGACGAAATCATTAGGCGATGGGCTGAATGACTATTTCTTTCCATTACATAGATGAGAAAAATAATAGTCATTTATCATAACAATAATAAGAGCCACCACAGTGTCTGAACATACCCCGTTAGACGACATACAAACCTCTTCACATACACTAACTCAGTAAAGCCCCACAATACCCTACAAGGCAGGGGTGTTCTCATCTCTACTCTGCAAATGAAGAAAACCAAAGCTGACAGAGGTCAAAATTTCATCCAAGCCAATCCCACCAATTCTAGAGCCCATCACTCCTGTCAAACCAACTTGTTAATTAATAATTTGCCTTTTTGTAGTGTTTTACATTTTTAAAGTACTTTCTTGGTACTGAGTTGTGCTCTAATACTACAAGCTAGGTGGAGAGGTATTATTTATCTTCACATCCTTGACATATCAAAAATAGTGCCAGGCTGGTACAGTAGCACATGCCTATCATCCCAGCGGTGCAGGAGGCTGAGGCAGGAGGATTACAAGTTCAAAGCCAGCCTCAGCAAAAGCGAGGAGCTAAGCAACTCAGTGAGACCCTGTCTCTAAATAAAATACAAAATAGGGCTGGGGATGTGGCTCAGGGGTCGAGTGCCCCTGAGTTTAATCCTTGGTAATAATAATAATAATGAGAATAATAATAATAATAATAATAATTAATAATGAGAATAATAATACTGGGAGCTGGGAAGGCTTGTCCCCCTCTGCTCTGAACTGCGTGTCATACAGTAACATGACACAGGACAAACTGTATTTGCACACTGTATGTGGAATCCGATACTCTGCACAGGACGGCAAAGCAACCCCCACCTATGCTACATTTTATTCCCCCAAGCCTCAATTTTGTCAACTATAAAATGGGGGAGATAACTTTCTTCCAAGGCGACTGTAAAAATCAGAGATGATAAATGAGACGGGAGTCTAACACACCTCACCCATGGAAGAAGCACCATATACTGCTGTGCGGCCATGCAGCCACCCAGCTGGAGTGGTTTTATTGGATAAGCCAACACTGCCCCTTAAGGACAGGAGTGAATGATCACCAGGTGACTGGCTGGAGTCAGCCCCATCACCCGTAGCTAAGGAGGAGCACCAGCTTATTTTTAGCCTCTTCCTCTTGCCCCTGCATTAGGAGTTGCTGGAAAGGGCGGGGCTGGGACCCGGAGCTGTGCAGTCTCCCAATGCACTTGACATCGGTGGTCCCTGTGTTGCCAGGGACTGGCCCTGGGTCAAGGAGGGCATGTTGCCTGGTCTCCACTCAGATGAGTCCAGATCGGAACATTAGCCAGCATTGGGTTAAACTGTTTCTATGTGCAAAGAAGCATTGCTAGGGAAATAGAGTCAAGAAGAGAAGAACGGAGAAGATGTATTTATCATTGGAACAGAGATTGTGTGACTACAAGTCATCTAGCCATGCCCAGCCCCTCCTTGGCTGGAATTGTACTTGAGATGTCTCAAAGAAACAGCTAGCAATGGAGGTGGCCGCCAGAACCTAACCTAAATAGAAGCTTCACACCACCCAAAGTCACTGGATCCTTTAGCTGATGGGGGACAGGGAGACAGTACCACGGAAGAGGTGAGGATGCCCTTTCACCTCCCATCCTCTTTCTTAGGACTTCTTCAGGACACTGAAATCAATCCCCAGCACTCCTTTCTGCCAAGGAACATTCTGTGACCATGTGAGGTGTCTACTTGGTGCATAAACGACTTGGGCTTCAAGGAAGCACTTTTACAGCTTCTAACTTGAATCACCCAATTGCCAGTGACTTTAGACCATTATAAATTAAGGGTCATTTGAACAGGAGCACTATCATCCCACCACAACAGTGGATCGATTAACCGATCTGGCTACCGTGTGATGAACGGGCAGGTATCATATACATTGTGGAAACACTGGATAAAGAAATGAATCAGGACCCCCAAAGAATTGAGTGGGATGGGATAAGATTTGACATGCTACTCAGAAAGATATATGATTTAAAATGTATGAATTGCTTATTTCTGGAATATTCCATTTAATATATCTGGGCCATGGTTGACTGCCGGTAACTTAAAGTTCAGAAAGCAAAAACCATGGGAAGTGGAAGAAGCTTTTATGTATTGTTATTCCCATTCCTGGGAAGCCCTCAGCTAAAAAATGTTAGAGCCAGGACATGAACATAGCTCTGCTTCTAAAACCTGTGGTTCTGACCTGAGGCCACCCTGCCTCTGTGGAGCCCTATTTTCTGAGTGCTGTTGGGAAGGGGGTTAAATATGACGATAGACAAAGTGCTTAGCTCAGTCTCCTGGCAGGACATCAGTGCTCATTAAATGTCGGTTACAAAAATATAATAAGCAGCCAGTTGCCGTGGGGCACACCTCTAATCTCAGCTGCTCTGGAGGCTGAGGCAGGAGGAGCCCAACTTCAAAGCTAGTCTCAGAAACTAGCTTTGAACTCCTGAGTTCCATCCCTATACCACCCCCATTTTTTTTTTCAAAATTCTTATCATTTCTCTTTGATCTTTATTTTTATCTTTGCAAATTGGCATCCTGTTTATCTACCCCATTTATTTACCTGCATGTCCAGTGGAAATATATAGAGAGATATATGTATGTACTGGGGATTGAACTCAGGGGCACTCGACCACTGAGCCCCATCCCCAGCCCTATTTTGTCCTTTATTTAGAGACAGGGTCTCACTGAGTTGCTTAGCACCTTGCCGTTGCTGAGGCTGGCTTTGAACTCGTCATCCTCCTGCCTCAGCCTCCCAAGCCACTGGGATGACAGGCGGGCACCACCGTGCCCAGAGCATGTTCAGTGAATATATTTATTGAGCAAATCCTATGTGCTGGTCGTAATGTTGGGCACGTGGATTGTAAAAATGAATGATGCGCCATCGGCTCTCAAGGAATAGAGATTTACAGCGTGGAAGGGATTCATCTCCTAAAATTCTTGGAGCAGCTAAGAAAGGGCATCGGGATTACCCAAAGCCTTGGCCTGAGTGGCCAGCTGGTTGGGATGGAAACCCAACTCATTGAAGGGGGTCAGTTCCCATTCTTTGGATGAACCACAGTCATTTTATTATGTACGTCTCTCTATTTCCCTTCTCCTTATAATGGCTCGGCCTCAGCCTTCTCCACCCACTTAGGGCTGCGGTGGACGCCATCCCGCGTCTCAGTTACCCTGGACACCGTGACGGGTGCAGGGGAGCCTCTGATGTTAGAGGAACTTGGGGATCAAGGGCCACAGAGGGTGACCCTTTGCTGGACTCTGGTGGTGACAGAGGAGCAGCTGGTCGGGGGCAGTCGCAGGAGCACCCAGAACAGCTTAGAAAGCAAGTGCCCTTCATGGGCAGGAGAAAGAGCAGAGTCCCCAGAAGATCTCCCGCCCCCCAAGTTCCTGCAGGGGGCGCAAGCTGCAGCCCCCACACTCGCCTGTGCTGCCTGCCTGGCGCTTCATTTGAATCAGACCCCTAACCCTCGGGACCGCCCTGTCATGGGGACAGGTTCCCATCATTGTTCTATAGTTGAGAGACCTGGAGCTCAGAGAGGTGACAGCATGTCTTTGAGGTCACACCACTGGCAGGGATTCGAACCCTGAACTTGAATCCCGGGCCCTGGGCTCATCATCACTATGCCACCCTGATCTCCATGCCAGGGTGCTACCCCTGGGCCCCGGGGAGGAAGGGCCGGGGGGGAGATGGCAAATCCACTCTGAGCCCACGTGGTGTCCTGCACCTGCCAGCCCCAGCCCCCAAACTCTGGAATCCGCGGTCCTTGGGTTTTGCAAGGATGTTCTGCAAACGACTGCAGGCAGCGATTGTGTAGATCGCTACCCAAAATGAGGGCGATTTGATATGTATTTTTTTTGGTTCCTATTTCCCCTACTCGCCGCTGCCCAGGGGTTTGTGATTTTTAAGCAGGCGAGCTGGTGGCGGTCAGAGGGGGAGGTCACTGGATAAAAATGAGGTACCTGCCGCCCAGAGATAGGCTGAGACATCACACCCAGTGCAGCTTCACAGAGGGGCTCTTCCTGGGGAGTGGAAAGATGGCAGAGTCACGCAGGAAGGTCTTTCTCCCCAGTTCCTTCGGTCAGTTCTTTCCCTGGGTCCCCTCCCACGGGCACATCTCATTAGAATCTTGGGACCTCCGAGCTACCAGCCCCTTTCCTCCTCAAAGTCCTCTCAGGCCACCTATCCTAGACAGGGTGCGGATCTCCTCTCCATTCTCTCTCCCGATGATGGTAACACGAACCTCTCATACGAAGAAGTGATCGGAACCAGGCGCGATGGCCCATGCCTGTCATCCAGCGGCTCGGGAGGCTGAGGCAGGAGGATCGCAAGTTCCAAGCCAGCCTCAGCAAAAGTGAGGCACTAAGCAACTCAGTGAGACCCTGTCTCTAAATAAAATACAAAATAGGGCTGGGGAGGGGGCTCAGGGGTCGAGTGCCCCTGAGTTCAATTCCGGTACCCTTCCCCCCCTCCCCCCAAAAAATGGGCCTGCAAAAGGAGAGGAAATGAAGGGCGAGAGACACCTTTCAGTGTGTTGGTTCATAAAACCTATGTTATATTCTGGGTTAAGAGTGTTGGTGGGTTTTTGCAGCTTTGAAATGTCTGTTGTGTGTTAAAAGCTCCATTCAGGCAGCCCACACCTGGTTATGTCCCTGGTTCCAAGACAGTAAGATCGACTGTTGTCCCCGGACCACGTCAGGGTCCTTCCCAATCATCCCCCTGCCTCCTGGGGAGCACTGTTCATCAGGACGCCTGATTCCTAGACTCCACAGTCCCAGAATTGCTTCCTTTGTCCCCAGCACGTTTGCAGATCAGGACATGCAAGTTCCAGGAAAGCTCCCAGGGACACTTTCTGCAAGTTTGTGTTTCAGCAGAACACAGC
Organism: Ictidomys tridecemlineatus; assembly: GCF_052094955.1. Classification (NCBI taxonomy): domain Eukaryota; kingdom Metazoa; phylum Chordata; class Mammalia; order Rodentia; family Sciuridae; genus Ictidomys; species Ictidomys tridecemlineatus. Next base: position 82,132,320 of record NC_135478.1, on the reverse strand, counting down.
GGCTTCGGGGGCAGCTGTTCCTGAGAGCAGAGCGCTCTGGGAGGAGGGCTGCTTTTCTGGGGATTTCTGCGTTCATTTGGATTTTTGTGTTTTCCATCCCATGACCCACGGATGCTGTGAGAGACGGAGCCTCCTCTGAGCAAGAGGCAGGGCAGAACCAGAAATGGCTCCAGCCCCCTTCTTACAGGCAAGGTAAGGGACCAGAGAGGGACAGCACGTTGGGCAAGCCCACACAGCTGGTCCACAGGACTCCCTTGCTGCCGCTCTGCTCCCCTGGACTCAGACCTGAGGACAGCCCCCAGGGGCACTTGGCTGTCTGCCGAGGAGGAAGAAGGCATGTGTCCAGTGCCCGGAAAAGAAAAATCTCCCAGTTCTCCCCCAACCCCAGACTTCTTCCTGGATCCATTTCCTTTGTCTCCCCACAGTCCGCGAGGCTCCCTGCTCCATTATTATTTCCCTGTGTTACGGGGGGCACCCACTGGTTCACCCAGAGAAGATGAAAAACCTAGCCAGCCACAGCACGGTTCCCGTGGCTGCAGACACGAGAGCTCACAGTCGCTGGGAAGTTTAATTTCAAAGAAACATAATAAAAGTTTAACAATAGGCTCCTCCAACGCTGGCTGACTCCAGAGGAGAGGGAGAGAGAGTGGGGAGCAGGCTGTGCTCTGGGGACCTCCGTGAAAGTTCTCGGGGATTTGACCCTCTGCTGTCCCAAGCCTGGAGGAGACGGATCCTCACCTGTCAAACCTTAAGGGGACCCATTTTACAGGTGGAGAAACTGAGGGAAAGTCACCCATCCCCAGCTCTACTGAGAAGATCAGCGGAACTGTCCCTGGGAAGAGCACACGGGAGTGGTGTGTCCCCCCACACACACCTGGCTGCTCACTGGAGTCCCCTGGGGACCTTTTTATAAAGCAGAATATCTGGACCTCACCTTCAGCTCTTCTGATTTAATTGCTTTGGGGAGAGATCTGGGCATCGGAAATTTTTCACTGTTCCCCTGGTGATGATCCTAACGTGGGCCATGACTGTTAGGAACAGGGACAGGGAGGTGTGCATTTGAATCCTTGCTCCATTGTTTTATAACTGTGTCCTCCCGCAGCAAGTCACTTCACCTGTGACATGGAGCTAGTGGTAACTCCTACGTCATAGAGGGTCAAAGTGGGAATTAAGTGAGATAATATACTTCACCCACTTAAAGCAGTGCCTATCACGGTAAGCGATAATGCACGCCGATTTTATTTTATGACTGTTGCCATTGCTCTTGTGCCATCAATTCAACAAGGCCTCAAGTTAGGAGGAGGGAAGATAGGACCCCAAGTACACCCAAGGCTGAATTAGGGTTTAGGAGGCCTGATTCTCTTTTTAAATCATTCTGACAACAAACAAGCTAAGCTGTGTGACCTTGGGCAAAGCCTTAACCTCTCTGAGTTTAGTGGTTTCCTCTGGCCAGATGGGTCTCACCGCCCCTGGCCATCCATTGTCCTAGGGAGTTGTGACATTCCAATAAGATAATGGATTTGAATGGGCTTTGAAAACAGGAATGCACCAGAGGAATCTGAGATATTACAATTATGGTGGCCGTTTCAGGCCCCTCGTGTCCTGGGCGGCCCATCTGTTTTGGGAGCTCTCTGTTCTCTCTCTGCCTCCTTTGGCCGCCAGTCCTGCTCGGCCTGACATTTGGGCCCTTTCCAGGGAGGATTCTGTCCCTCTGCCATCTGCCCCTCAACTTAACTCTTTTCTGGCCCCTCTTCTGGTCTAGCAGGACCTGTGCTGGGGACAGCCAGAGGGTCTTAGAGACGTCTTTTCCCGGGGTCTTGGATTTCCCACAAGGAAGCGTCTCGGGAGGCCTCTGGGAGACTTCTAGAAAGATCTGCCAATGCAGCAGTTGGCAGGGAGACTCCACCTGGAGGCCAGCCTCCTGGACTCCCGGGTGGTGCTCCAGACTCACTGGGCCCCTGCACCCAGCTTCCAGGACGGGCTCTGGAAGGCGGCCCCTGGTCCTCAGTCTCCCTCTGAGGAGGAGTTTCTGCTACAGGAGAAGTTGGGGGGATGGCTGCTGCCTTCTAGGAAGCCTGAGCTGTCTCCCCAGGAGAATTTAGTCCTTGGCTAAGCCACGGAGCGTCCTGAGACTCAGTCTCCTCAGCTGTGCCATGGGACAGCTACCTTTTACTGGAAGCGAGGAGGTTGGTGACCACTCTGTGTCAGATGCCAATGCTGCTGCTGGGGATGGGAAAGAGGAGACAGGGTCCCTCCGCCAGGCCCCCTGGCTGGCTGGGGCCAGAGACCCAGGCCGGGGCATCTGGGCCTCCCCAAGCTGTGTGGGCTGGGAGGAGCCGGCAAGGAGCCGGGCCTGCCTGGGATTGGCAGCTGGCCTGCTGGCAGATGGTCTCCTAAGTGGGCCACCCGGGGGTCAGCTTTATGGATTTGCACATTAACCCTTGCCTCCCCAGAAGCCCCTGAGCCAGCGGGACATTTTGACCCATGGAAGTTGCTGGGTCTCTGAGCTGCAGTCTCAAGCCTTAGGCGTCCCACAAAGATGAACCAGCTCTTTGCAGCCAGACCCTGGACCCTCACAGCACAGAGTTGGACTGGCCCGGGGACAGGACACCCCTTTCATAGGTGTCAGTTTTATAAAGTGTTGTAAATACTGATGGATGAAAAAAATCAGCCCTGCCTAGAATAACCACCAGGAGTATTGGGGGATTTATGACTCTGGACTCAACACTCTTATTCTCTCTTCCACCCCCCCACCCCACTTTCTCATCTGATTCACTCTCTGCATCTTCACCAATCGGAGATAAAAGTGGGCATATTGTTTGATTACAGAATTTCTGAAAAATTTATACAGTCCAAGGATCTTTCCCCGGAAAGCATGCATCTCATTATTTCGAACGCCTGCATAGTATGCTCATTATGAGGATGTATGAGAAGAAATTCACCCACCCAGCATTTCGGGATATCATCAGAAAAGACAAAGGAGACAAATTCAGAGAGACTCAAGTGACTTCCCCAAAGTCACCCAGCTCAGAAACAATAGCCTGAACTTAAATGTTGGTTTTGGGACTTAAAATGCGAGTCTGGCTGTCTTAGGGAAAACGGGAAGAGTTTAGAAGCGGATTCGGCTCCACCCATGCGTGGACCCAATCTCACAGCAAGGGACCAGAAGAGTTGTTTGGCTCAGCTCCGGATTGGAGTGTCAGCCTCAGGTCACTATTGACTGTGTGGCTTGGGGCAGCCTGACTCCCCTCTCTGGGCTCTGGTTTCATCATTGATGAAACAAAGCCACAGAGGCCCAACTTATCAGGCCATGGGGGAAATGAGATCAGCAAATGTCCAAGAGCTCAGCCCTGGGGTCAACCCCAACCCATCCCGGCTGCAATGTTTGGTATTATCAGTTCCATGAATATTGATGATCCTGTTAATAATCGATCACCTGCTCAGATTTTCTAATCTAAAATCTGACCCAATGTTGTCTACCCTCAGGCACGGTCCCTGGTCCCCAGGCTCCAGTTTACCCCTCCTGAAGGGCAGGTGCAGCCCTGGGTGACTGGGGCTGTCTGGGTCCCCGGGTCCCCTCCCCCACCGGCTCGGGGCCTCTGCCGCTAATTGATCTGGAGGTCCCCCCCCTCCTCGTGCAGCCGCTGCCTCGGGGCCCTTGTTCCCAGGGCATCTGCTGGGTGAGGGAGAGGAGGCCAGGCCGACCGCCACCCGCCTGTCGGCCATCTGCTCCCTGTCCCCCTCCTACTCTCAGAGCCACCAAGAAAAATCTGTGATGAATCCGCGGCCCCCCGCCCTGGGGCGGGGCGGGGCGGAGCTGTGGCGCGGTGCACGGGCCCGCGCATGCGCACGCTCTCCCGCCCGCCTGCAGACGCTGTCCTCTGCAAAGCTTTGTGTGGCCTCCGCAGGCTCCGTCCTGCTGAAAGGGCTCGGGAGCATGAGGCTACCAGGGGAGAGACCCCCATTGTCCCACCGAATGGCCTCCCTGGCCGTCCCCACCCCACCCCACCCCCAGGGGACTGGACCCGAGGAGTAGGAGGGCGGCGACAGGGGACAGAGACCATTAAGCCCCAGGGTCCAGGCAGGAAAGGGGTGGGATGACAGGGAGGCCCAGCCTCCAGGAGCCAGGACCCTCAGATCCCAGGCCTCCTGCCAAAAATGGGAAAGTCCCCACTTTCTGCTCCTTTTCTGAGCTCTGCTGCCCTCTGTGGCTTTCTGTCCCTCAGCCCTCTGGGGCCTTCCCGTGTGCCTTGGTATCAAGAGCAAGACTGAGAACTCCGGGCCCCTGGCTTCTCATTTTTCTCTGCTCCTGGGTGGCTGTGTGATTTCGGACCAACGACTTCATGTCTCTGAGCCATGGAATTCTGGGTAAAGTGGAGATGACTCTCGTACCTGCCCAGGGGCTGTCTGAATCTGAGAAGGTGGCTCATTCAAACAGCAAATGTTCACTGAGTCCCTGCTGTATACAAGCACCGTGCAAGTAGTTAGAGGTATAAGTCGGCCTAGACCCAGATGCTAATAGAAAGAAACCGTGAATACAGCCCTAATACTAACTGCCCCAAGCACCTTTTCTGGAGGCAGAACAGTCACCTTCTACTCCTGTGACTCAGAACATTTTTCCTCCTTTCTCTCTTAACTCTGGAGCCGATATCTGTACTGCCAAAACCACAGACTCTAACATCCCATGAGCGTTTGATGGTAGGACCGTATTTTCTCAGTCTAAGAAGAAAGGACTTCAAGCTCTGGGCCCAGCACAGAGTAGATACTCAAAAAAAAAAAAATAATAATAATTCTGAATTGAAAGGCTCAGAAACCCTACATGTCTCAAGTGACCAGGGGCAAATAGTACCAGCTCTTGCCTGGGAGGCCCATGAGGGGCTTGTCCACTTCAGAAGTTGTTTTTGTTCTTTTCGGGTTTAAAACCAAACAGCCTGAACCCTCCAGGTTGGTTAAAACTGAAAAATGTGAAAACCTCCCAGTTTGATGGAGATGCAGGGGAACAGGTACACCCCAACATTGCTGGTGGGGAGCTTAAACTGGTACGGTCTTTTGCGAGGATAAGATTTCAGGATTTATCAAGATTTTTAAAATAATTTTTATTTATTTTTTTATTTATTTATTTTTGCCAACCCTCTGGCCAGCTCTGGATGTCAGTTCTAAAGGGAAAAGGCGATGATTTCCAGAGTGCTCATTGCCACTGTATTTGTTATCAAGGAAAAACTGTGAAGAGCCAAATATTCCTTATTGGGGGAGAATGGCTAAGTAAGTGTAGGCTAGGCCTGACCTTGAAATGCAGAGCAACAGCAGAAAAGAATACCGTAGATGCGTGTGCATTGACATAGATCTTTAAGAGCTGGGGGAGGGAAAAAAGAAAACTGGAATATTATTTTACATGATCTGAATATCCAGGATCTCTGTATAGTATGCAATTCTATCCTGTATATAAATAAGTGATCTCAGAGGACGCACACCACTGCTGTGGACAGGGTCACTTATGACGAATGGGGTACAAAAATTAGCTTTATCTCTGTGACTGACATATTTAATGAGAAATATTTTTTTTAAACATTTTCATTTTCCCCTGTGTTGGTTATGTCCATCAACGTTAATTTGAAGGCAAGCGAGTCGGTAGGGAACGACATATAGAGCAAAGACCAAACAAGCAGATTCCCGGGAAGAAAGTTGGATTTCCATAATCAGGTTTTCCCAACCTGGGTGCCACGAAGATTAGGGGCCAGTAGTTCTCTGTTGCTTACCCGAGAGATGTCATTAGCACTAGTCTCCCTCTGTGTTGTGACAATCAAAAACACCTCCAGACCTTGCTGAATGCTCTCTGGGGAGTGAAGTCATTACTGGTCTGGGGATACTTGCCTGTCTGCCCCAGGTGATCTAGTCGAAGAGATGAGAAATTGGGACCATTGACAATAGGTGCCAATCAAAAGATGTTTGAAGGCTTTGGAAATTAACACACACACACACACACACACACACACACAATCCGTCTCCTGCCTTCCCCAAGGTGAGAAAGGGGCAGATTTGCGTGGCTGAAGGAGGACACCTGTGTTGGGGGTCATCAGTGCTGAGTCTTGATCTTATTCATCAAATACAGAGACCAGCCCCTCTCGCACAGGACTCAGGGTCCACCGCGGGCATCTCAGTGCACAGAGCAGACCCGGGTTCCTAACTCAGCTGCCTGCCCCCCTAGGCAGGCCACACCACCCTTATAAGGCTCATCTGTAGAAGGGGTTGCCAAATGGTACCCACCTCAGGTTGCATTTGGGGATTGATGAGGTCATGTCTGCACGCACGTAGCTCTGCTGCAGTATCTAGGTGTCAGCAAGTGGCAGCCACGATACCTTTGGTGGCAGTGTTTATAAATTCTACACGAGCCCACATCCTGATACAACTCGATAGGACTTACCTAGGGAAGAGGACCATGGCAGCTCTTCGGCCACCTTGGGACCATGGCCTGAGAAGGTCCGGTGCCCGCCCCCAGGTGAACACACTCCATTCATTCCTCTGGGCAGCAGGTGTTTTTTTTTTTTTTTCCTTGAGAGAGAGGTGCATCATGGTCCTGCCCACGGGGAGCTCCATCCCTCCATAGAACCTGGCGCCTGAGCTGGCACTCACCTGGGTGTCTTTTTGATCAAAGTTCCCATGACAGAGCTCCTCAGGGGACACCTCCTGCCTTGGCAACATTCCTCGGAGACAGAGCTTCCTGCAAACTCTTCTCTCCCGCTCCATTCCCTGTCTCCATATGCAGTCTCTCCCACTTTGTGATTAATTAATTGTAGGGCAAATGGATGACCATCTCGTTTTTTCTTATTCTGCAATGTATCTGTCTCAAATCCCCCAAGATGCTCTTGGTGGTGGAGAGCTCCCCTTTACTGCGGGGCCCTGCAGCTTACCTATTGGTGGACTTCTTCCTTCAGCACCAGGGTGGCCTAGTCTTTGTTCTTTCATCCATGATCTCTGATATTTCTCTGCCAGGTTCCTTTGCTGTTTTTTATTTATTATTATTATTAGTTGCCTCTGATTTCAGCAATGCACTGCCCAGCTCAGTGATTTCCTCTGTTGACATTTTCAATGTCCCCACCGACTCCCACTCCAGATGAACCCCAGGTACCTTCTTAACTTTTGAGAAGTCTCGGGGGGGGGGGGGGAGGGCGCGGAAATCTTACCTGGTTCTTTGCATCAGCCTGAGAGGTGATGTGATTTACTCCCAGCATGCACCGGGACACAGGTGGAATTAACAGAAGGAAAGGTGAAAAGTGGTTCACCCCTCGCGTCTCCAGAGAGGCCTTCACGGTGGGGAAATGTCATTTTGTTTCCTTAACTGAGTAAGTGACATCTCCCAGAGTAGCAGGTCCCAGGATTGTACATGAGCAACACACACACACACACACACACAAAGGGAGCCAATTAGTTTGCTTCTTTTTCTGGGCCAGTTTGCTCCTGCAGTAAATGATACCAACAGTGACCTTGGCGACAAACCAGTAGCATCTCCAGTTCAGGGATGAGAAAAGCAGTTCCAGAGAACTTGAGTAATTAACCTCCTATAGCACAGCCAAAAGCCAGAACATAAACTAGTGTAAAATGGACCCAAATGTTCCAATTTCCAGATTTTTTTTTATGTCCAGTGCTAAATGATCTGCTCTCTGCTAACTAGTGGGTAAACAAACTTGTTATAAACAAGTTGATATAAACAAGTAAACTTGTTTAATAAGTGAGTTTCAATCACCAAAGCAACACCGGGTGATGGTTGAGAAGCAGCTCTGAAGGAGGCTAGAACATGGAATTCCCTTCATTTTATCTTTTTAATCCTGTTTTTTAGAAGCAGAAAATATTATGCTTTCTTATGCATCTGTCCAAAGATGTTTCGTATGTAAATCTTATACATTGTGCTGGGAAACTTGCTCTTTCCTCTTAACTTTATCTCTTGAATTTTGAAAAAAAATATATTGCTACATTAAGAAGTAGTAATATTTTTCTTTTCTTTATTTTTTAAATGCCTGCATTGTTTCCTGCTATGTGGATGCATTATCATTTATTTAACCACTATCTTATTGATTCACAATCAGGTTGAGTTTAGGACTTTAGCTGTTAACAAACAATACCACAGCAAGTATTTTAGCAAGTATTTTTGCCCACTTTGGGGGCATATCTATGCTGTAAATTCCTAGGAATGAAATTGTTAAAAATTCTTAGAGGAAGATATTATCCAATTGCCTTCCCCAAAGTTTGCCTGCCACCTTTCCCCTAGAGTACAAGGATTCTTTTCCCTGACCATCACTAGATATCAAGACCCTTCATCCACCTTGTTCTCAGAGTTAGAAAGCAGCATACTGGCCGGATGTGGTAGTATACACCAGTAATCCCAGGGCTCAGGAGGCTGAGGCAGGAGGATCACATGTTTAAGGCCAGCCTCAGCAATTTATCAAGGCCTCTAATCAATTTAGCAAAGACTCTGTCTCAAAATAAAAAAATAAAAAAGAGCTGATGATGTGGTTCAGTGATTAAGTACCCCTGGGTTCAATCTTCAGTACCTAGGAAAAAAAGTAGCATACAATATGTTTTAATTTCCCTTTCTTTAATATGAGTGTGGACACACAGCTTTGTGGGTTTGTTGGGCATTTTTCTGCAATTATCTCTTAAGTCCTTCATCCACTTCATAGAGTTCTTTTTTTTTAAGTTGTACAGAACTCTTTGTATATTAAGGAAATGATTCCTCCTTATCTGTTATGTTGGTTGCTTCATTTTTTGTTGTTGTTGTTGTGTTCATTGGTTTCTACTGAGGACAGAGATTCAGAGCAGACAAAAGTAAACAAGCAAAAGTATCATGGGCAACCTTTAGAAAGGAAACAGAAGTGGGATTCCATCTCCCTACCCAACTCTGTCTCGGTCTCTCTCCACCAACATGACTGTGCTGTAACAGACGGAGAGCTATGAGTCAGAACAGGTATGAGGCTCTGCTCTCCCCCTCCTGCTAGACCTAGATTCAAAGAAGGACAGGTATTAGCAGAGAAAAACCCCATTGGCAAAGAGGACCCGGCTGTTTCCCAGATCCAAGCTGCATTTGGCAGCCTGGTCCCCAATCACAAAATGACACTCCAGGTTTTTAGAGACCAGACACAAGGTAGCGTATGTCCAGAGCCCTGCAATTTTTTAATTTAAGAAGAAACAGGAAATGAGGAACAGGGAAGAGGGAGGATCCTCGGGACTATTCAGCTTCAGAGGATGGGGAAGGAATGGCCTTCTTCTGCTTAGTGAGAGACCCTTCCATGCTGCTGAAACCATGGGAATACATCACAGCAACACACATGATCCCATTAGAGAGAAACTCACGGGCGTGAACCCAAATCCTGTTCAAGAAATTTGTTGAGGAAATGAATAATTGGATTAACGCTTTGGTTGATGTTTATTGCAGCCTTGCTGCAACCATGAGAAAATAGAAGCAACCTTAGTGTCCAGCAGGAGGGGATTTGTAAATAATATGATCTGCCTAAAATATGGAATGCAATGGAGGGGTTAAAATGAATGAGGCTGAACTGTAAGTGTGGATGGAGAAAAGAGGGCCAGGTGTTTCCTGAGTGAAAAATGACAGCCTCAGGTAGATGTATGTAGAGTGTAGTATTTAGGACCATAAGATCATCTTTCACCTCCCCAACATAGAATCAAACCATTGGCAAGCCTGTCTGAGATGAATACATCCTGAGCCCCTTCTTCATCTCTGCTGCTGCTAGACTAGTCATAGCGGTTAGTGTCTCTCATCTAGACTTGCAGGGACACCTCCAAAATCACCGCTGTTTACACTGTCATCTCCTCTCTAAGCATTCGACGTGCAGGGCCAGGGTGAGCAATTATCAACCAAAGCAGTCCATGTCACTCCTCTGCTCAAAACCTGTACTGTCAGACCCCAGAGAAAACCACAAGCTCCCAGAAATGCCTCCTTCCACCACGTCTCCTCCTCTTCTCCCTCTACTCAGCCCCTCCCAGGGCTCCCTTTGCTGATCCTCTTACTTGGCATCTTATCCGGGACTCCGAGTCTTCCCACCGCACCATCCTGTGTTTCCCCAGATTCATGCAGGGCCAGGTCCTCCTTATCCTCCAACCCAGGAAAACAGTCCCTTCCTCTCCAACACTTGTGATGGGTTACACGGTAGCCCTGCCAAGCTCCCATCCACCGGGAACCTCTGGTTGGGATATTATTTGGCACTGAAGATGTAATTTAAGTTAAAATGAGATTGAACTGGAGCAGATGAGCTCTTCCATCTAATATGACCGATGTTTTTGAGGAGAAGAGACACAAGCACAGAGGGAAGACGGCCCTTCGAAGACAGAGCCACTGGAAGCTGCAAGATGCAAAGAAGGACCCTCTCCTGGAGGCTTTGGGGACAGTGTCATGTCACTCAAGCAAGGACTCACTGTCCCACACACACAGAGGCCAACAGCATGGCACTGGTTTTTGCAAATAAAAGCTTTGATGAAGGTTGACCGACAAAGAGAGGGGGGGACAGGCTCAGATCTGTCTCCCTGATTGGCCAACAGCAAGGAAACTTAGGTGGCTCTGGGGTAGGAGGAAATAGAAGGCTGATGGGTTGTGACCTGGAGCTTTGATGGAACAGTCCAGACCCCATGCAGCGGTTCAGGTGGGACTGGTGGAAACCTGGCAATGGGAGTTTCCCGTTAAATAATATAATCTGCCTAAAATATGAAATGCAATGGAACTGGTGACCAACCGCACTCCTCACTTCTAATCTAGACACCTTCAGTTTGGACTTCTGGCCTCCAGAACTGTGGGAAGATCCATGTCTTTGGTTTTAAGCACCCCAATTTGTGGTATTTGTTAGGGCACCACCTCCATCCCCACCTCATCCTGATGTAGTGACCACCTTAGGCACTCCTGTGGATCAAAGGACACTCCCTAGAGATGAGCAGGATGTGACCTTTGACTTCAAGACTTCAGGGTGCACTAATGTATATTCTTTCCTTCTTTCATGAGAAAGAAAACAGACAGTTGCACTTCCCAAGAAAAACTAAGTTTTCTAATCAAGAATTATGAAAAGTAACCTAGCTTAGATGTTTCTCTTTTCTGTTTGTCTATCAGCAGACTCATGCCCAAATTTGTTTCAACATTAGCAACTCTGGGAAAGGATACATTTTATGGATCTCTGTTCTATTTAACCCTCCCTTCACTTTGGCTACTGTTATTTTTTTTTCTTAGTTCAGATTTTGCATTCTTTCTTTGCATTTTTACCTTGGTTTCTACATTTTGAGGTAGTATCTTTTCTTTTTTCCTTGCTATGGAAGCGCTGGAGAAAGGCAAGATAGGGTAACGCAGATAGACTGAGTCTGAATCCGGGCTCTGCCTCTTACTGGCTGTAATCAGGTCATTTAATCAGGTCATTTCACATCTCTCTACCTCAGGCTTTCCATCTGTAAAATGAGAGTAAGCTAGCACCTACCTCCTAGGGTTGCTATGAAGATTGAGATGATATTTGTAAAAACTGTGGGATCTCTAAGATAGTAAGAGCTAGCATGCTTGTTAAATAAACAGCCAACTTTCATATCCTCATGTTAAAAAAAAAATCCTTAAGATGATGCCACACTATGTGTCGCTTAGACCACAAGCCCTGTGAGTTTGTTTTATTCTATTTTCCATTCCCAGCTCCTGTGACTGGCATATGGTAGCTGTTCAGTAAATATTGATTCAATGAATGAATCGAATGAGCAAAACCTACTTTTTTCCCCATCAGGTGGTCAATATACTTCCCCTTTTCTGGAGGAAGACAGAGCAGGAGAAGAGGGGCGGGGACTTGGTGTTGGTGGGCGTGGAAGCGGTGGTGGGCGGGGCTATGCAAATGAAGCCAGGAGAACTGGGCTCCTGGGGACTTGCAGATTTTTCAAGACCACAAAGGTCATTGAAGCGGAGGAGTGGAGTGAAGCAGTAGCGTCATTTGGGGAGGGGTCCATCTCAGCTCGGCTGCAGCAGAAGTCCTCCTGTGAACCCCTGATACGCCACAGTGAGTGTCTTCAAGCCTGGCTGATCCCACTTGGCTGCCCGGTCCCCTTGGCAATCAGTCCAATCTGGGTTCAAATCCAGGCTCTGCCACTTTCAGGCCACACGATCTTGAGGGCATGACCCATCAGAACCCCTATTTTCTCAGAAGTAGAGAGATCGGGAGGCAGAGAGCAGGGCGTTTGCTCAGGTGTCTGAAGAGCAAGAACCGGAATGAAGGGGTTTCATTGAAAACGCAGGGTGGTCAGTAGCACTGGAAAAAGAACCCCAGAGCCACTCCTCGAGAATAGTGGAAAGAATCACTCTGCCTCATTTGCCTTGCTGCAGATTGGAAATTTCCTCTCCTGGACTTATTTAAAGTGAGGCATACCTACCTACTCTCATATATGTAGAGTGTAGTATTTAGGGCCATAAGATCATCTTTCACCTCCCCAACAAGTACCCTAGGAGTTAAGAGGAGTCCACTGAAGATTCGGGGGAATCGAGCCTGCCACTCATCCGCAGTGGTGGCTGGTGTGTGTGAGTGTGTGTGTGTTACAAGGGGTTAGCTGCAAGAGTCCAAAACTTACTCCATGAAGTTCAAAGAAAAGGATGTGATGTCCCGGGGAAATCTCTCACATCCATCTCTTCCAATATGACAGATGTGGTCCCCAATTTTCCATAACCTTCCAAATCTGCTCCCCGCGGTTGAAGGATGGAATCCCCTGGCCCCCGTTCTTCAATCCCTGCAGAGGATCTGATCAGCAGAGGTGGTGTGTAAATCAATTTGACATCAATCAAATCCTAATTTAAATGCTCTAGGGGCCAGCTACTTAAATATTTAATGGAGGCCTTAAAAAAAAAGCTGAGCACAAAAGTCCTTTGTGGAACAGGAATGATCAGCTCCTAATTAAAGACGCACTGACCATCCCCGAGGGGAAATGACCGGAGCTCCGAAGGGGAAGGCTGGCTGTCCATCTGAGCTTTCTCACTCATTTTCTCCAGTCAATAGGGGTGAAAGGGGAAATCTAAACAAGTCCCTGAAGTTTCCTGGAGTTTGAGACCTCCCCCCGCCCCCAGCCAGTCCTCACCCACTCACCTCTGCAGAATTTGTGTGCATTTTTGGTTCAGGTCTGGAACTTCCAATAACAGAGGCTTCTGGCCTCCCCTGTCAGCAGATGCCTCCCATCCTGTTCCCTCTCGCAGCTCACACATTTACTAACCTCTTTGCCCCATCCTTCCTAAGAGCACCTTTATCAGCCCATGAACACCTGGCCTCAGTCTCCCTGGGGTCAGATGGCTTCACTAAGACATGAACCCCACCCCCACCCAGACGTCCATTTTCTGCCTTCTTGGAGGAGTAAGGACTCCTCTGCAGTGATCCATCATTTCAGAGCTCAAAGAGGGGGGACTGAAGGCAGAATAAGACACCAACAGGCTGGCAGAATGGCAGGGAGACCAGGGCCCTGAGAAAACCTGTCATCTAATGGGTTGAATCTTTCAGGAGCACCTGGATGCTTTGAGAAGCTGGAAAGCCCTGGACAGTTTTCCCAGAGAAATCATGCAAGTGTAATAGCACCCGGCGGCTGCTTGAGCACGGTGCCTTTGTGTGAGCTAGGGAAGGGAACCCCCTTTCTCTGACGGACACCACTTGGTAGGTGGAGTAGGGCTAGATTCCAGCCTTCACATATCCCCTCAACCGAGCATCTGTGTAAGTCAGCTGGTACTGTGACAAAATATCCTAATGAACTTAAAAAGAAGAAAGGTTTGTTTTGACTCATGGTTGCAGAGGTTTCAGTCCATAGGCACTTGGCCCTGTTGCTTTGGGCTTGTAGTGAGGCACAGCATCATGGCCGGGAACACACGGCAGAAGCCTCTTCACAGAAGACACTGGGGTCCCAATATCCCTTTATGGGCACACCCCCCAGCCACCTAATTTTCTTCCACTAGGGCTCTGCCTCGGAAAGGTTCTAGCACATTCCATGGGCTGGAGACCAAGCCTTTGACACATGTGCCTTTGGGGATCACTATTCAGAGGTGACGCAACCAGGTTGGAAGATAACAAAACAAAACAACAACAACAAAAAAAACTATTGTATAGCCGGGTGCAGTGGTGCACACCTGTCATCCCAGCAGCTTGGGAGGCTGAGGCAGAAGGATCACAAGTCCAAAGCCAGCTTCAGCAAATGTGAAGCCCTAAGCAATTCAGTGAGACCCTGTCTCTAATTAAAATACAAAATAGGGCTGGGGGTGTGGTTCAGTGGTCGAGTGCCCCTGGGTTCAATCCCCTGTACTCTCCCTCACCTGAAAATTGTTGTCTAAATAGCTAAATTAAGTCCTCATAGAAGATGCTTACCCCCAAGTGCTGCTAAACCCAAGATGCAACCTACAGCAGTGTCCTGGTGCAGGTCACACTGTGCAAAGCTCAGGGTCCTGACCCTGTGTGGACACCCCCCCCCACCCCAGGATTCCCCTCCCTGATTTAGTGCACATTAATTCACTGATGAAACCTTGAAGCCAAGAGTGGGGAAGTGACATTCTCAAGGTCACACAGGAACTTGTTTTACTTGGGATGGGGGTCTCGATTCCCCCTCTCCCCTAGAGATGCACGCTCCTTCTCACCTACCTCCCGATGACATCGCCGTGGATTATGCTCACGCTCCTCGGAGGTGATGCCACCAGGGTGGGAGATAAACATCGGTTGTCTAAATATCTAAATTAAATCCTTGTAGAAGATGCTGACACTGAAGCATTGGGAACCCCGTGGCCCCAGGCAGCCAAGAGCTGTTGGCCTTATCAGTACCGTCTGGGTTGAGTGATCCATTTCCCACCGTGCGAGGAGTGAAATCATGAAAAGGATAAGGAGTCAGGAGCTGGTGGCATTGAAAGGTGTCGCTCCGAGGGGGCAGGCTGTCCTGAAGAGGATCATTCAGGTGTGTTCAAGACAGCCGCGATGAGAGAGCACAAATGAATCGCCCGAAATAGATGAGATTTCTCCTGGTGGTAATTGCAAATGGAGCTGCTGAAAGGTTTTATTTAGAGAGCACAGGAAGGAAGGAGCTGCGGAGATAAAAAGGGTTTTATTTTGAAGCCAAGAATCAGGAAAGGCTTAAAAAAAAAAAAAGAAAGAAAAGGAGAAGGTGGTCTCTTGGTCTCTTTTTCAAAGAGGAAATGTCCCTGTTGGATGGATGGAAGAAGGAGAGGCGACCGGCCCCTAGAGGGCGCTGTAGGGGCAGCGGGAAAGAGTCACAGCCGGGAGGGGCGGGTTGTGCGGGTTGTGCAGTGACCTTGGCTTTGTGATTCCTCTCTCTGGAAGTCAGCGTCTTCATCTGCAAAATGATAATCAGAGAACTGTGTCTACGCGCGACAATAAGGATGGATCTCAAGTGTCAACAAGGAGGGTGGGTCTTACGTGTTGAATCAAAGATAAGCCCCCAGCGAACCCCTGCCGTCTCACGGCAAGGACAAATCTGCTCCAGACGTCAGAAAAGTCACAAGAGGAGATGCGAGAATCACTAGAGGGGGCGCGGAGCAGGTGGCACTTTGGGGCACTGGTCAAACTCTGTCTTTTAACCTGGTGATAGACAGTTAGTGAATTCTATCTTGGTACTTGGGGTGTTCTTCTGTAAGATGTCAAAGTTTATTCAAGTGTTTATTCAACGTGCCAAAAAGAAAAACTGACCCTGTCCTCAGAGTGCTCCGTCAGAGGAACCGTCCACCTTGGGGGAAGTGTGACCCACGGGCAAATGATCACCTCTGATTCAAGGCAGAGAGGAGGACACTTAGGAAAGAAGGGAGACCATCAGGAGGGACCCAGGTGGCTTGCAGCTAGGGGACAGTCAGCATTCATCAAGGAGGGTTCAGAGAAGGAGGACCACAGGCACCTTGAGGCAGCTGAGCAGGTGAGACCCTGGACAGAGCAGAACATCCCAAGGACGACACAGACGTGTGTGTGTGTGTGTGTGTGTGTGTGTGTGTGTGTGTGTGTGTTCATGTTAAGAGCGCTCCAACTCAGCTGAGATTTCTAGCTTTTATATCATCCCGCTGGGGACCCCAGGCCTGGGCAGAAGCTAGTAGAAAGAGATGTGTTCACCAACTCAATCAAGAGAGAAGAAAGCTTATTTTCACTCTTTGACAGAGAAGTCACCACTCAGCCCTCTGATGAAGATTTCAGGTTTATTGTTTCCCCAAAGGAACCCTTTATCAAAATCCACTCTGTGCTGGGCACTGGTCTTGATGCTAGAGACCCAACTACAGCTCTGGTCATCATCCCAGGAGGCCAAACTTCTAGGTGTTGGTTTAGGTAAAGAGAAGATCGCCACAGGCCTCTCCTCACAAGAAGATAGTCTGTAAGCAGCAGTAGACATGTAAGGCAGATAGCAAGCAGAATTTCCTGACAGCAACATTAATCTACCCAATACACACGAAGAAAGCTGTTCTGGACATAGATTTCACATACATGGAGTCGAATTGCTAGGCATGGTCTACTGAATATTGACAGAGGAATGCTGAGGTTTATGAAACATTATTACATACATCTCAAACTGAGGCCCAGAGAACCTGTACCAATTAAAATGTTTTCAGCAACAAGTCCCAGAAAACACAATGGAAAATGGCTTAAGAATAAGAAAATGCATTCTCTCACTTAACAGAAGTCTCATGGGATGGTTAGTTAATTCAGCAACTTAACAGGAGCTCAGGTTTACCTCTGCCACTCTCAGGTGTTAACAATATATTCCCTCACTGCTGCAAAAAGGCTGCAGAATCTCCGACCATTGCGTGCAGACACAATGAGGCAGAATATTCTTTTATGTGTATGTTCCTTTTCTCTCTCTTTTTTTGGAAAAAAAGAAAAAGAAAAACCTTCCTTTAAAGTCTTCCAGAATTTTATCATATGGTCCTACTTCAGCCTGACACTGGAGAGGAGAGATTTTCTGTGATTGGCTTTGATCAATCAATACTCATTCTCTGGGGCTGAGAGCAGGCATTCTCTCTTCCCCCAACCTAAATGCCTGGACAGAAGCAGGATTCTGGTCAGCAATTCCTTGTTCCCCTCGCAAAAGTCAGTGTTTGCTGCGTGGAGAGTGGTGTATCTGTCTCAGTGGCAGATTAGAGATCACAATCCAATCCCTGGGCCACAGTGGAGAACAGCCTGAGTCACTTTGCACAGGAGTCAGGTCTGGGGACAGCTTAGCACTTGGGCACTGAGGCTATCTCTGTCTCTTACTCCTCTGGGACCAGTCTTCCTCTGGATGGAGGAAACCAAGGGAGACAAGATCTCCAAAGACCCAACAAGTGAACCCTCTGGGAGAGTTTGCAGATCTCAGCCACACGACCAATGGCTGCTTGAGGTCTTGGGGGAGCAGACCTGGGGCTGTGTCTTAAGAGAAGCCAACAGACTCTGAGCTCCAGTGTAATCAACCCACAGCTTCTTGAAACCTTCCAAGATCTCCCCATTACTCCCAGAAAACTCCAAATCCTCGTGTTGCTCTCCAAGGTCCTGAAAGATCTGGTTCCCTGGGTCCAACTCATTCCATTTTTTTCCTCTCTTCCCTTTGCTTCTATCTCAGCAGACTCTTAATCTTTCTTCATCGCCTCAAACCCAACACATAATCGGTGCTGGATAAAATATTTGTTGAATGGGTGGATATTATTTCTCAAATACCCAGCCTGTTCTTCCTGCACCTTTGAATCAACTCCTCCTGCCTCTTCCCTAAGGCTACCTTGTCCTCTTGGAAAATGATGGCCAAGGGGACTGCTTCTTTTCTGCCTTGTCCTCAGCTGCATTCCCCACACTCAACTCCTGGCCCGTCATGGGAACACACCCATGGTCCAGGAAACCCAGGGAAGAAGGTGGTACTCCCAGCGTCCTCCAGCTGTTGGGGACCCACGAGTCCCAGTTGTTTCTCCAGAGACTGGCTTCCTCCTCATCCAAGGTCGTGGCCAGCTCGTGCATGGTCCATCTCTATGGACTTACCAGAGATGCCCTCTATGGGTTGTTGACTTCTGTCTGAGGCAGCTCACGGCAGGGAACATGGAATGGTGGGGGGCATGTGTGTGTGTGTGTGGGGGGGTGCTGCAGCCCCTACAAGCCCCCTAGGCTGGGAGACTTTGTGTAACTCATCAACCTCTGGCATGCAGACGCCTTGCTCTTCATAAGCCCCTTCTGTGTGTATTCTGCTCCAAACCCCTCCTGGTAGGTCCTGGATGCCCCCTCCCCTAACAGAACGCTTGTCAGCTTTGATCTTTTAATCCAGGATTCACCAAAGCATGATTGACGTGCCTTTAAACTAAACCTCCCTGGGGCTGAGTCCTGCTCTTGTCTAAACCCAGGGACAGACAAGCCTAGCCAGGTCCCTAAGCTTGATCTTGGGGCCTGACGATCTGTTCTAATCTCTCCACATCCAAACCAGCTCATGTTGGGGAGAGTATCATGTGTGCCTTTGAGGGATGTCTTAGGGATTTTTCTGGGTCCCACCAGCTATGCATGGGGGACAGCAGGCTGTAAGCACTAAGCACATGCCGCATCCTGGGCTGGGTGCTGGACCAACAGGGGATATGAGAGAGCATGGTCCTGTCCTGCTCAGAGTCTGTATTCTTTGTGTGGAGGCACCTGCGTCAAAAATCGGAGTGCTTTGATGAGGTTGGGAGAGTGTTCTGGTCTCCAGTGCAGACACACCTACTCTGGGGTATGTGTGAGTGACTGTGTGTGTGTGTGTTTGTGCATGTGGGTTTGTGTGCCTGTGCTTGTCGGGGCAGAGAGAAAAACAGAATTCTGGGAGAAAGGACAGTCCCAGTGAGTCCTCAATCCACTGTAAAGTGTAGCAGGGGCCTGGTGCCAGGGCAGAGAAGCAGCATCTGTGAAGACCAGGAAGGAAGAGGGACATGACTGCTTTTCAGGGTGGCTGGAGCAGCTGGGACAAAGGGGTGAGTGGGAGGAGACGGGGTTGGACAGGCAGGCAGAGTGCAGATTGCAGAAATATGCCCGTCCAGGTCCTCCTAAACACAGAGGCCATGACAGGATTGTGAGTACAGTCACACATCCATTAATGACAGGGGATGAGTTCTCAGAAATGTGTCATTAGGTTGTTGGTCATGATGTGAACACAGAGTGCATTTACAGGCACCTCGATAGCGGAGGTCCAGCATGTGACATGGTCTCTTAGTTGCACAGTGAACAGGAGACACCCAGGGGCTCTGCCAATATAACCTGGCCTTCTGTTTTATAGTCAACTTTATATAAATGGGATACTCTCAAAAACAGCAATTAAAAGAGTGGTAGACACATAAACCAATAACACAGGCACTTATCATCATCATCATTATCTCATGGACAAAAGTATATTTGCTGTGCTTTGGTGGAACATAGTGGGCTTACATGGGCATCACCCAGAAGACCCATGATTACACTTCCATATTAGGATGGAAGTGACATTTCTGTCCCCTGTGTGATTCCGAGGGGCCACCATTATGTGTGTGGGCCATCATTGATGGAAATGATGCTGCCTGGTTCATGACTCTATTGGGATTTCTCTAGAGAAACTGATGGAGTGAGAAATGGGGTGGGAGGCCGAGGGACCGTCAGGCCTCCAGGCAAGATCAGAACTTGAACAAAGGAGGAAGGGGAGGCAGATTAGTTGGAGCATCCTAGCCTCCTGGGCAGGGTGACGAAGGCTCAGCAAGGCTCTTAGGAAGCCCTCAGCCATCAGGGGAATTCTGTGTGTCCTTACCTTCGTGAATTGGCCACCAGCCACTCTCTAGAAGGCCACCCATTGGACATGTGGCCTTCCACAAAGTCAGGCCTCAGCACCGGAGGCCCTGGGTCACTTGTAATCCTTGTGGCTGAAGATGTGGGAGATACATTCTCATGCCCACCACATCTGGGTGTGATTTTATTCTGGGAAGCAGGGGAGGCCACAGAAGATTTTTAAGCAATTTATGTCAGGAGGAAACACATCACTCTGGTGGCTGGGGAGGACATGGATAGGAAAAGATCCATAACAAAATTGTGGGGTGGCGTGAAAAGACCCAGAGGATGAGGGCAAAGTCTCTAAGGGTCATCTGTATCTTAGTGTGTGATACAGTGGTCTCCTGTGATCACCACAATAACCCTGTGGATTTGGCCCTAATCAGGGACATTGGGGAGCCCCTGATTGATGCACACCAAGGCAGGTGCCGATCTGCACTAACTAGGCTCATCTCACTCTCCGGCCTGTAACAGTTCTAGGACTGGGTGATGTCTGCTTGGGTGGCCTTGGGAAAGATTTCTCTTTCCCAAGGAGTTATGTTTCAATGGTTCCTTTCCTTCTCTGGGTATTCTGGTGCCACATCTGGGACTGTCTCCCATCTTGGAATCATGAGAGATGCCAAACCGAGAGCCAAACCCGCCCATCATGGATGGGAGAGCAAGAAGGTGGAAGGAGCCTGGGCCCTGAATGACAAGGTGGAGCCTGGGAATAAACCAACCCTGGAACCCCTGACCCCAGGGCTTCTTGGACTTGAGATCAGATATTTCCTTATGTTTTGCACCATTCAAGTCAGGAGTTTCTGTTTCTAGAGGCATTCAGACTGTCGCCTTTGTTTTATTGATAAAAACAAGTGGAATCTTAAAGTCCCCAGATTGGTACATGGCAGAGTCTCGATACGATCCCAAGTCTTTCTACTCAATCTCTTCCAGCTCTCGGCGACGATTTCCCTTTTTGATGTCAACACCAGTCACCTGATGATGGGAAAGCTAGAAATGCATGGGGCAATCAGAGTCAGAGCCACAGGTCTTCATGGTGGCTTTCCGGTAGATTCCACCCAGTGGAAATTATTGTGAAGGACATAATGGCCTAAAATATCATCCTGCTTTTTGAAGAGTTGGTGGCATAACAGAGGTAAAATGAACACAATCGGAAACCATGATAACAGGTCCCATCATGGGGGGCACTTATCATACATTAGAACAGGGAGTGTTCGCCACGTCTTATCACAGCAGATTTCTCACGACAAACATCAGAGCTCTTGTATCACTGTCAGTGTCTCTGGGTTATAGACGTGGAGACACAGAGGATATTAACTCACCCCCCAATGACAGAGCTGGTGTAAATGGAATTTAGGGCCATCTGGGTCTGACCCCAGAGCCTGTGCTTTTACCACTCTGCTCTTTGGTGTCCGCAGTAGAGATTCACTAATGCAAAATGACAAGAAGTTCAGTGGTATACGTACAGGATAATAATAGAAAAGGCCCTTAGACGCGTAGGAGCAGGTTGCTTCCAATCCTTACTGGTGCTCAAATTGAGCACAAATCGGCGTCACCTGGAGGGCTCCTGAAGGCACAGATGGCTGGTGCCGTCCCCAGAGTTGCTAGCAGACCTGAGGGGTGGGGTGTTAGGATTTGCATTTCTAACAAGTTATCAGGTGATGCTGCAAACCTGGGGAATCACATTCTGAGAGTCCTGTCCCAGAATAACTCTGTGAAGGAGGAGCCTATGTCCCCACTTACCAGATGTGGAAATGAGCTGTGATAGACCCGCACAGTGGAGAAGTTGCCCTACCCAGAGTTTGAACCGGTTCACCCTGACTCCAAAGACCAGGCTCTGTCCATGGCACTGTGTGGTCCCCAGATACAGTGCTCCTCACACAGCAGGAGACAAGACCAAGGGGCTGGATGCTCAGGGAAGGCTGGTGGAGGAATCAGAGACCTTGCAGGAAAATGCACTTGAATCAGTCATCCCGGGCCAGAGACGTGACCAGAGGAACATGGCGCTTGCGGAGTTCATAGCTACATGGACCCCTTTGCCTTGGGTCCCTGTGTACAGTGAGGGATGGTAATGAGGTCACAGTCTACGTTGCTCCATTCAGGAGAGGCCTGGCAGGATGTGTTTCCTAGAATAGGAAGATTTGGGGGATCTCAGAGACAGGAAGGGGTTGATTAAAGAGAATGTTTTAGTCAGTTTTTTTTTTTTTTTTGGTCGCTGTGACCAAAAGATCTGAGAAAAGCAACTCAGAACATGGCAACCAGGAAACAGAGAGAGAGCTCCACTCTCCAGGGACAAAATATAAACCCCAAAGGCACACCCCCAGTGACCCACCTCCTCCAGCCACCCGCCTATAGTTACCACCCAGTTAATCCACATCAGTGGATTAATTCACCGATTAAGTCATACCTTTCGCCATCTGCTCGTGGCACCTCTGAATATTCTTGCATCGTCTCACAGAGGAGCCGGGGAGGGGGGGACACTTTACCTCCAAACCGTAACAGAGCCCTCCCCTGGAAAAGGTCCACACAGATGGGAGCACACCAAGATGGGAAGCAACTTACCGCATCTTTTCCCATGAGGAGGGAGGGACAGACTTCCCACTCGCCGCGCCTGACAGTCAGAAATGAGGGACGCGGCTTGAACATTCTCCCACCAGAACCCGCTCCCTTATTCCCACTCCAATTTTCTTAATCAAAGCAAAGGACAAGGATGATGATTTCTCCTTTGTCACCGAGTGAAAAATGATATTATTCTAAGAGTGATTGAAGGCACCAGGAACGGGAAGCCCCAGGGAGAGAGTCAATGAAGACGCAAGCATCGTGAGCCAACGTTTCGGGAACTGGGTGCAGAGGAGGGGAGCATTCTGGGTGGATGTCAAGGTCAGAAGTTAGGCCGCGAGGTGAAAGTTCCAAACCGAGAAAGATTATGCAGGTGGTTTTTCGGGTTTCCTATTCAACCAGTTATAAATTCACAGGACAACCAGCTATCAGGACCCCACTGTGTGCCGGGTGTGGTCACAGGTGACCCAAAACATTTTTGTCTTCATGACTGGTCTACACCCATATTGTTACAACTCAGACTTAGTTTTGAAATGTTTTTAAAAATTTTTTAAAGTTGTTGTTGGACTTTTATTGTACTTATTTACATGTGGTGTCGGGAATCGAACCCAGTGCCTCACACATGCTAGGCAAGCACCCTACCACTGAGCCACCACCCCACCTCCAGTGTTGAAGTATTTTAAGAGTTTTCTTCATGAAAGAAAATATGAATTGTTACCACCTAACCCTTCTCTCACACCCTTGATGCTTCCTGCCGTGATAACATACACCTTGGTTGTTAATGACACACGCCAGATATGTCAACATCACATCGCTCACAGCCCTTTGTCCTCCAGGGAGGGGGAGTTTTGGATTAAATGCGGACATGACATGGTCAGGGGCACGGTAAGCAGACGGCACCAGGTATAGGTGGCAGGTGCTCATTCTGATGCAGGAGAATATGCTTCTTGGTGAGGATGACCTACCAGCTAATGGCTTGTCCCTCAGGGACCCATGCAGCTGTCCCAAGGTCTGAAAGAAAAAAAAAATCCATCAACCATGCTCTAGCTGGGGAGCATTTCAGATTTCTAATAGGGTCATTAGCTGGGGAACAGATGAAACAGAACAGCGACAGGAGGGCAGAGTCAGCTGAAACACAGAGGAAAACACACGGTGGTTTTGCACATTCTTCGAGAGCACACGTTTCCCTCCAAATTCCCTCTTCGGCTCTGCATCGCGAAATGTCACAAGCCAAGGGATTTGAAGACGGTCACTCAAAGAACCAGGGGTAGGCCACGAGATGAGAGGCACCTTGCACAAGGGACGATGATAGATTTCTGGAAGGCAGAGAGCTAATCCTGCAGAGCTGCTGATGGTATCACGGGGCACTTCTAAATGCTCCCTCCGTGATTCTGTGAGCCTGGGAGATCAGGCAGAATGATTGGGGAGGAAACCAGGAGCCATGCTCCAAACACAAAGTTTAGTTCTGGCTTAGGAATGGATTCCACTGTTGACTTGCATTAGTTTAGCCTTGCTTTGGGTTCACACACACACACACACACACACACACACACACACAAATAATGATCCAGGTCCATTGTGGAAAGTACAGAAAGAAAAACCAACATCACCCCAAACCCCGTAATTTGAAGACAAAACTCTTGACAACCTTTTTTATGGGTATCCTGGTGATCTTTCTTCTATGCATAGCTTTACATCGCTTTTACAAAATTAAAATCGTATTTTCACAGCTTTCTACGTGTTTTCTCACAGGGCCGTATAGGAGGCTTCCGTGATGTTTTCCATAACTATAAATATTTTTTCATGAATTCTATTTTAATGTCTTTTAATGAGTGCATGAGACTGAAACATTAAAAATTAGTGAATAGTTGACCTTTTTTAACCTATAAACATGATTTCATATGGTTCACCTCTATTTTAATCGATTTCTCCAGATTTATATGCATTGACATTTAAACTGGTTCCAAATGTCCTCGAATATAAAAAGTTTGAAGTGAACATCTTTGTGTTCGAAGAAGTTGCATGCTCCATGATTATTTCCTTGCGGTCAACCCTTATGCACGAGTTGTGATGTATGTTATGTGTAGATACCTGGTCACCCCTAAGCACACATTTTTATTTTACAGTTTCCGTGGGTCAGGTTTTCTGGGTGCTCTGCTTGAGAGAATCTCACAAGGCTGAACTGTAGGTGGAGGCCTGCTGAGGTCTCATGTGAAGACTCAACTGGGGAGGCTTGGCTTCCTGGTTCCTTTAGGTGGTTGTTGGCGGGATTCAGTTCCTTGCAGATGGTAGGATGCTGGGACTTGGTGGTTTCTTGCTACCCCAGCAATTCCTTTCCACAGGACTTGGCTTTTCCATAGGACAAGCTCCCAGGTGGAAGCTGTCTTCATTATTGGCAGCATGGGGAATTGTCCGTGAGATCGAAATTACCACTTCTTCACGACCCAAAATGTGACAGTCTCTTCTCTTTGCTGTGTTCTATGGCTAGAAGCAATCCCCAGGTCTTGTCCACACTCAAGGGGAGGGAATGACACAGTGGTGACCTCCAAGAGGTGGGGATCATTAGGGACCATGCTAGCATCTGTCTACCACATTGTAGAAGTGGAAATACCAGGGGAAGTGACGTGAACCCTCTGCAGGGTTTCGATTTACCCATGAATCAACGTCTGGATCAGTGGTCAGTGTTTGTATTTCTATTAGCAGTAAATGCGAGATCCTAACTGTTTGCCATCTGATCAATGCCAACCCATCCCCCTGCTCCTCCCCCTCCCCCTCCTCCTCCTTCTTGTCTTTTTAACATGAGTAGGAAAAGACAGTGCCCTGTTTTCATTTGCATTTCTTGAGAACCAATGTTCTTTATTTATTAAGTGGCCACTGTATTACTTCTTTGGTAAATCACCCATTCATGCCCTTTGCCCATTTTTTTTTTTGAAAAGGTATTCCCTGTTTTAATAGAATAAGGGCATTAGTCATCATTTATCTCTGTGTCTTATTTATTATGTTTTATTCATTTTAAAACTTCGGCAATAAATCTTGCAAAAATATTTCGCTTTTTAAATGATTACATCCAACAATTTCTTCTTCGGGTGCCTTTATTTTTTCCCGATCAGATAGTTTAGATTCTCAAATTCACTTTTTTTTTCTTTTTTGTTACCAGGGATTGAACACAGGGCTCTTAACCACTGAGCCACATTCCCAGCCCTTTTGTTTTTTATATATTGTATTTAGAGACAGGATCTCATTGAGTCGCTCAGGGCCTCGCTAAGTTGCTGAGGCTGACTCTGAACTCGTGATCCTCCTGCCTCAGCCTCCCAAGCCACTGGGATTATAAACGTGTGCCACCATGCCTGGCTCTCCCACGGTTTTATTGTTTATGTTGAACACTTGAGGCCCTGGCTCTTCTTTTCCTCACCTCTCTCACCTGAGGGATGATGTGATAATATGGAAATTATATATATATTCCTGACTGGGAGCAAGGGGCTCCCAAGACAGGTTATTGACACTCTCTGGTTGGTATGGAGGGGTAGGAGGAGGTGAGCCTGTTATTTCAGGTTCCTACATTGATAGGAACTTCTGAGGGACTCGTGGAGGGAAAGCAGCCTGTGAGTGTGTCTTGTCAGAACATCCCCAGTGTTTAGCATGAACGAGGTGCTCCGTGTGGGTTTGACTCATCTTCGCGGGCAGACGTGTTTCTCATGCATTTCAAATAGATCTGCCGTGGGTGTTTGTGTTGGGGAAAATGATCCCAGTGTGTTTTTCTTATTGGACTTATTAGGTTAGATCTCATTGGCTTGGCACATTTAACTCGAAAACCTTCTGCTTTTCGTTTACTGATTTTTAAAGTTTTTACTAGTGCATTATAGCCATGCATACTCCTGCATTTCATTTTGACATAATCATACACGTGGGATATAAAAAATAGTAATTTATAGATCTACATAAAGGTGCGATTCACTATGATGTACTCATGTCTGTACATAGCATAATTTGGTAAAATAATATTTTATTGATGATTTTTGGCTTTTGTTTTCATAGTGAGGTTGACAGATTATTTCATGGTATTAGGGTTGTGCTCATCTTAAATACTGTGAAAAACTTTCTCCTTCGTCTTAATCTTGGAAGAACGCATAAGCTACGCTACTGTTGGTGTTCAGAAGTTTGAAAGTTCTAGATGATCCAAACTCTTTAAATAGCAAAAACATACAGTAATTGTTCAAGTTCTTTGGTATAGTATTCTTGTCAGTTTTCCTGCTTCTTGTGTTAATAAGGTGACTTATATTTTGCCAACAAATTGACCAGTTTGTAGAGAGTTTAAAATTTATCAGCTAAAAATTATAAATAGTCTTATAATATTAAAACCTAACTTTGGTTCTGTAATTATTTTCTTAGCTAGATAGATTCAATTGTTCTCTTCATGTTTGCATACTACTTATTTTATTGTTGATTTTGGAGGAAGGGTACTAGGGATTGAACTCAGGGCCACTAAACCACTGAGCCCCATCCCCAGCCCTATTTTGTACTTTATTTAGCAACAGGGTCTCACTGAGTTGCTTAGTGCCTCACTTTTGGTGAGGCTGGCTTTGAACTTAAAATCCTCCTGCCTCAGCCTCCTGAGTCACTGGGATTATCGGTGTGTGCCACTGCACCCAGCATTATTGTTGATTTTTAAAAGATGCAGCTTTTATATTTATGTATCAATCCTATTAGCTTCTCATTTTCTAAATTCATCAGTGCCTTCTTTTATTTCTATTACTCTTTTTTTTGAATTATGAAACTGTACAAACACAATTAAGAAAAATAGTATCGGGCTGGAGATGTGGCTCAAGCAGCAGCGCGCTCGTCCGTGCATGCGTGTGGCCCAGGTTCGATCCTCAGCACCACATACCAACAAAGATGTTGTGTCCGCCGAGAACTAAAAAATAAATATTAAAAATTCTCTCTCTCTCTCTCTCTCTCTCTCCTCTCTCACTCTCTCTTAAAAAAAAAAAGAAAAAAAAAGAAAAAGAAAAATAGTATAATGTGCCCTTATACACCCTCCCCTATGGCAATTATCAGGATTTTGCCACATTTTTTTTCTCTTTTTAAATTTGCTGAAGTAGTTTTAAGAAAAAAAAAAAACAGAAATCCTGTCATTTTGCACATTTCAGAATGCCTCTTTAAAGAAATACTGTCCTTATCACCTCTATGTTTTGTGGTCCTTCCTCCATCTAATCAGATTGATTCTTCATTCCTTCTAACATAATGAAAAAGTCGGTTAAGACTATGAGCCAGGCGACAGGGGCCCACACCTGTAATCCCAGAGGCTCAGGAGGCAGAGGCAGGAGGATTGCAAGTTCAAAGTCAGCTTCAGCAACTTAGCAAGACTCTGTCTCAAAATAAAACATAATAAGGGCTAAGGGTGTAGCTCAGTGGTTCAGTACCCCTGGGTTCAATCCTAGGGACTGAACAAAAATAATTTTTAAAAAGACTATGAATTTGCTTCTGAACATGGAATTAACAGTTCAGATATTAACAGATTTGATATGTAACTTAACATTCTCTTTGTCCATGCATTCACAGTTGGCTACCGTGCAAGTTTCGAGCCGCCGACTAGTAACTGTAATAAATGAACACATACATTCATAGATGGCCCTCCGTTTTTCTTGTTTAACTCTTTTAGAAGCAATTCTAATATTATTGCAAGAGTGTCTGTCTGATTCACAGGTTGGCTGCCTGGGCCGTGGGATCTGAGACAGAGATTAGTATGCAGGGGACTTATAAGCAAGTGACCTCAGGCGTCAGTGTCATTTGTGGAAGGGAGGAAAGGAAACGGACAGTAGCCGGGAGGGAGTCTCAGTGGCGGCTGCAGCTCACCCACAGAGAGTGCTGGGGGCCCTCCACAGCTGTCTGCAGTCAGGACAAGGAGACAGGCATTAACTCCCACAGAGACTGAATGCAAGCAGACTCAGGAAGGGACGTGGCTTTGTACTCGGTGTTGGGACAGTCCCTGAAGGGGCTGAAGGCAGAGCTCATTCCTGCCTGGTAGAAGGACCCCGGTGGCTGGGAGCATTCACCCCCTCCTTCTTGAAGGTGAACCAGGTGGGGTTTCCCAGCTTCCACAGCAGTTGGAGGATTCAATGTTTGTGAATTTTTTTTTAAATAAATATCTACTGGTGTTCAAGAATCATCTTTACTCTTCATAACACTAAAGATCTAATGCAGACATTACTCAAACTTGCTGATTTTTACTCACTTTGTGGAATAATACAAAAGATATTCTAATAGAATTATGATTTGACTGTTTTCTTGATGTATTTTTATTTTTTTAAAGCTTCAGCACAACCCCCTTTGCAACTGTGCCATTCAACACATACGTATCGACAGCGCTGGGTGTTTGTTGGGGCTTGGGTCTCCTGACAACTCCAAGTCCCTCTCAATATCACTCCTTCCTGCCCTTTAGTTTGTCTGCTGTATCTTCAGCCACAGTCTGATTTTTCAACCATTTCATATCATTTCAAGGTGTGTCCTTCATATGTATATATATATGAATATACATGTTCATATATATATATATATATGTTTTTTATATATGTATATATAAACACATAGTAGATTTGGAATTTTATTTTTGACCCACAAGCGAGAACATTGGTATTTTAGTAATGGAATTTAACCCCTTTATAATTACTGTTGTAACCAATATACCATCTTATTTTATGAGGGTCTGTTTTCACGCTTCATTAATATTAATTTCATGTTCTGTCTTTTGCTTACAAGATAATTTTTTATTTAATTCATCTCTTCCTTTCCCACAGTGTATTTTTGAATTTTTTTTCAGAATGGAGACGTTAAAAGAATTTTTCAGTGCAACTTTTTTCCTCTCCAATTGAAATATTAAACTCAATACATAGGCAATTCTTGAATCACAATTTTTCCCCTCAAAACTGCGGTCTGTATTGTAGCAGAGAAATTTGGAGCCTGCCAGGTTGCAGGCTTGACAGTCTCTCTCCCCCTTTCTTTGCTTGTAGAATTGCTTCTTTGTCATTGAAATTGAAAAAATTTCACCAATATATTTAGACTGGTATTTGTCTCTTCTTGTTATATATATTTTTTCCTGGAACTTGCTAGATCTGTGTGATTTGCAGATAGAATCATTTAGCTCAGCAAGGTTTTTTTCATTTGTTCTTGGGACTTTGCCTTTCCTTCTAAATCTACAATTTTGGACATAGTGAGTCCCTGTCCGTGCAGTTTCTGTCTCTGCCCTTTCCCTCCAGACTTTGGGTCTTTCCACACTGCCCAGCGTTTTTATCTGTTTGTTCAGGATTTCAGAGCAGGGTCCATGTTGACTTTGGAAGCCTATCTGAGTTTGAAGGGAATTGAGTTCATCTTTGATTGGATGTTCCAGGGAAGACAAAGGAAAAAAGAAAGACGTCTTCCATGCACCTAATCTTCCTTTTCCTTTTCAACAATTCAGCTGCTTGGGGCGATAAGAGAAGCGTCCGGAGCCCAAGCCATCTTTGGCGAGGAGGGTTGCCTGTGTGAACCGGTTTCTTCTCCTCTTTGGTGGGAAGCCAGAAGTGGCCTCTGTCTTTGGTCAGCAAGATCCCAGCAGTCTCGCCACTTTGTACCTGCTCCAAGTCACCCATGAATCAGGGCTGCAGGCTCTGCTTGGAGGGACTATTTTGCTTTTCAAAGATTCACATGGATCCAAAATTGTCCCTTGATGGCTTTGTAGCCCACCCTGGCTGCCAGCCAGGTATCTGCAAGGTTCAGCCTGGGGTCTCCTGCATTGGCACCCAGGACCCCTTGTCCTGGGCATATGGCAGCTCCCAGCTGAGCTCTAGCTTTCTCCCATGCCCTGCGCCCTGAGAGAATTCTTCAATGTCTCTCTGGCTTCTAGCAGAAAGAGAGAAACTTGAGGTGGAGGAAAGCAACAACACAGTGTGCCCTCTCCAGGTCCATCCCGTTGGTCCTCTCGGCAGCAGTTTGGGGACCAGACACGAAGGGAGACATGACCACATTGGGGACCTCCGGATTGTCATCTTGATTTGGGGGTAGTGCGATCCAGAATTAAAGTCAATTAAAAGGGGGAAAGAAGCAAGTGAGTGCACAAAAGTCAAGGAACAGAGGGGAGTAGAAAGAAGACCCAGGACAGAAAAGAGAACATCTGTGACGCCCGGGTGATTTATGACATCACCCCCAGCTCCAGCCACCCGTATTGGGGGTTCCAAGGGGGGGTCCCACACCCTCCTGTGACGCTTCAGAAACACGGTGGTGTTAAGGGCACTGTTCAGGATGAGCTCCTTGTCACTCCTCTTGGTGTCAACCTCCCACTCTTCTGGTGAAGGGGACAGCCAAAGGGTGTTTTGTCTCATTCCTGAAAGGTCCTTGGAAATGGAGCCACTTGCGGAGGGGCGGGGGAGGGGGGGCGTGTCTCAAAGGCAAAATCCGAGGTCGGCGCCCCCTGCTGGTGGAAGTGGGAAGTAACCGCGTTTCCTGTCCTCAGTCCTTGCTGGGTTGTGGGGTCTTGGTCAAAGGGTGATGGAGGAGAGGGGACAGGGGACAGAGCAGTCGGGGAGAAAGGTGAAGGGGGCAGAGAACAGGAAATCACAAAGTGTCTCCATCCCATTACCATCTGGGTGAAAAATTACCCCCGGTCCACCAGAGAAAATAGATGGGTGTGAATCAAGATGTCATTGCCAAGGGCAGTGTTATCACACGGAATTTCTTTATGGGTCCAATATGGATGATTTATTTATCCGGGTACCCTGCAGATGTCTGTTAGGCCTCCCAGACTATGAACACCACGGGGACAGCTGATTTATCTATGCCCTGCCTTGGCATCCAGGAAAAACCCCTAAAACATATTTTCCAAAAAAGAAGGGGATAGAAGGTGTGGTAATGTCTCCAGGTTGCTTCTAAGCACTCAAGGCATGCCTTGGGCCAGATCCAGAACCTGGGTCCTCATTTGAATCTGTTTCTCAGTTGTAAAATGAGGATACAATATTTGCTACTGGGACATCAGGTCAATGAGCTATGAATGTGCCTAAAATACCATAGGAATAACTCCTGTGGAAGGAGCGAATAACCACTATTGTATCTATTTATTCATTCAACAGATACTTACTGTAAATATTTATTGAGCAACTACTGTGTGCCATGCACCTTCTCGGGGGCTGGAGACTCAGCAGGCATCCCAGCTGCCTTCCTTGTCATCCACACCCACGTCCTTGGGCTTACAGTGGGTGGAATAGATTGATTAACTTTTCTCCCGTGTTGCTTATAATAGGCTTGGATTTTATCCTTAAAATTCAAAACTATCCCCGAGATTCCTGGGTGTTTGTCTTTTCTCATTATCAGTGCCTGGCACTTTTTAAAGTCTATTTGATTTGATGACAGAAGTTAGTTTTCAACTCGGTGAAGTTTTCCTCGCCATTTCTGCGAGCTCTTTCATACCCTTCTTGTTGGATGACACCCAGCGTTCTGGGTTCCTGCTCCATTTTTCCTCTCTGTTTTCATGGAAAGGCACAAGGCACCGTCCACGTCAGCTCCACAACCCAGCACTCAATGCAAGGGCAGCGGAAGACACAAAGGAACTCAGAGTTAGGACTGGGTCACACACAACAAGCCTCATCCCAGCCCTTCCTTTCTAGAACATTCTCACAGTTGAGTCAGATCTACTCTCTGCTGTGCCTGGTGGACACCCTGAGTGCTATCTTTGGAACCCACAGGAGTCCCCTCAGCCCTGGTCAGACCAGGACCACTGGACAATATGCTATGCCCAATGACGTGGCAGATGAGTAAGCCATGAAATCAAAGTAGCCACGCACATGTTCAGTGCCGAGTTCGAGAAGGTTGTGATGGAAAATGTGACTTGGCCCTAATGCTCACATAGGACATTCGCCTCCAAGAGCTGAGCTCAAGATCCACATTTTCAGATGTGGCTAAAAAGAAAGAAAGCCCCCCCTCCCCCGCCCAGACTAGAGAGGGGGCAGCAGGCGGGCACTAGGTCTGCACACCGTGACCTGCGTGTGTCCTCATCATTTTGGTTCTCTGACCTATTGGATTGCCAGCTGTCACATGCAGAGGACTGTATATAGAACAGAAATGTCCCTCGTGATCTCTCCAGGGTGGAGAGGACTGGGTGGGGGTCGCATCCCCAGGGGTTAAGGCACACAGGTGAAGACAGGAAGGAAAGGACACCTGTCCCTAAGTCGCCAAGACCAACAAGGACAATGACAATAGGATCAATGGCGGAGACAGCCACTGCCTTTGTTGGTTGCTTATCGTGATCCAAGCCTCCTATTAAGAGCCTGGTGTCTGTTTGCTCACTGGATCCTCATCACAATTCAGCAAGAGGAATCTGTATCGCTCGGTCCCTCCAACAAGGACACAGAGTCACCAAGGAACGGAGCCCCCCCATCCAAGACCTCTAGCTGGTCATCGCGATCCTTGGACTGGAATCCATTCCACCTGGGTCTGATTGGGTGATCAGGTTCCGGTCACAAATCTTAATTGCTGTGACTCAGAGCGTCTTAATTTCTGCATGGCTCTGTTTCTCCGTTTGTAAAGTGTGAGGCAGTGAATGTGAAGGGTTTTAATCATACCCATATGCCCTGGTTTGGGGATAACAAATACTAACAAATGCTCTTTCAATTTCAAGAGTAAAACAGTGAGCCACCCAGGTTCAAAGGTCAGCCCTGTGGCATGGAGCCCAGGGGTACCTCTAAGTTGCACTCTTTGTTGACAAGCAGGGTGAGGCGCTGGGGGGCGGGGTGTTCCTAGGTGGAGACCCCCCACGTCTTTGGCCTTCGTAGGATTGCTCGGGTGTTTGCAGAGGGGTACGGTAGGGACAGGTGGAACCCAGCCAAGGCCTCATTTGATTTCTTAAAAAAAATTTTATTTGTTCTAATTAGTTCTATAGGATAGTTTAAAGTCATCTCCTGTTTGTTAAGACGCCTGTCAGTAGAACAGGAGCAGAGACCGAGGTGGTCAGATGCCGTGGACAGGGTCAGAGGGCAAGGGGACCCCAGCCTCTGCTCAGAGCCAGCCGAGCTCTGCCTGCTCAGCTTGGCTTAGACCGACTGAGGGGCTGGCTCCAAGGCAGGGGGAGGGGCAGTCATCCCCGCAGGCCCCTCCAAGTCTAGGAATCTTAGATGTCACCTGACAACATCCGTCATGGAACCCCAGACTTCAGGAGCTAAGGATGACCTTGGAAATGACCTAGTCAGTGTCTTCATTAGCCAGATGCCACAAGCCTTAGTGAGACTCCAGGATTTGTCTAAGACAGGAACGTCAACCTGAGAGAGGCCGGGCCAAGAATGAGACCGCAAGTCTCCCAGGCCAATGGTCTGACCACCTGGCCCTAAAGTAGCTTGAGTCCCGGGTGGGAGAAGCAGGAGGGGCAGTGGGTGAGTGGGGTGTATGGAGAGGAGCAGACCTGGAGCTGGGGGGAGAAAGATGACCAGAAGGTAGAGAAGAAGAAAATGAGAGAGGAAAGGGGGAGAGACGGGGTGGAGCGCAGAGACGGTGGTGAAGAGAGAAACAAGATTTGCAATAAATATGAGGATGCTACAGAAATTACTTTGTAAATGGCATTTAATTGGTTTATTAGTGTAATTCAGTTGCAGTTTGATTTGATTCAAACCTCGGATGCGTGTGATCCACCGCCCACCAAGGACACCGACATCTCTCCAAACAGCCACTAATGGCAGATCAGAGAGGAGGGGGCCAGAGGGGATGGGTGGAGGGGAGGGCAAGGGAATGAGAAGGAGGAGCTCACGAGAGACGGAGGACCCAGGGGAACAAGGCCCAGGGGCCCAGGAGCTGTGTTCAGGTGCACAGAGTCATGTCCTGAGCGTCTCCCTTGGGGACCCATTGGCTGGACATTCCCTGGATCCCTGGCACGAGGTGGTCTCAACAGTCTGCCACCTCCCAGGCTCTGTCCCAGACCCCTGAAAAGGGAGACCTCCTCTGTCTCTGCCATGATACCCCGCACACACACACACCCAGATGTCAGGGGCAGGCACCTTGGGACACCCGGAGGTTGGGATGGGGAGGCCAGGCGGTGCATCTCAGGGTAGCCGAGGTCTGGGAGTTTCTTTGAGGCAGCTAGGCAGAGGTGAGCTCGGGGAGGAGAACGGGGACCAGGCAAAGTCACAGGAGCAAGCAGACGTAAAAGTTCCAAAGCCACTGGCGCTGCCCCTCAGAGCTCCCACCGCTGGCTGCGGCGTGGTGTGTGCTGTGGTATGGACCCAGGCTGGCACCCAAACAGAGCCCCCCTGGCCGGCTTGGCCAAGCCGTTCACCTTTCTGAGCCTCGATTTCTGCACAGTGTGGATTGAGGGAGTCTCCACGGCACGGGATTTCTGTGAGGAACCAGAGAGACTGTGCTGTGCCTCTGTTTCTTCATCTGTAAAATGGGGGTGAAACCACTCCCCGCGCCATCGGATTGTTCCTGAGGATGAAATCAATATGGAGGAAATGTTGAGAAGAGGCGTGGTCCACAGTGTCGTCAGGTGGAGGTCCGCTTTCATTATCAGCATCTTGGCTGAGCTCAGCTATCTGGAGGAGAGGAGAGAGAACCACCGGAAACCCAGTCAAACGAAGATGGTGCCGAGCCGGGATTTGAACCCAGACCCGCCTGCAAGCTCAGGACGTCCCAAGCATCCGGAAGCCCCATTCGGGGATCCTCCCACATCATCGCACTTTCCAAAGATGAAAATCCCACCCCAAACTCTCTCCCCACTGCAGGCCCCAGGAGTGTGCTCCTTCTGGCTTAAGATTTAGCCAAATCTTCTTCTCAAAGGATCAGGCACAGGGTGGGCGGAGACCCAGCCTGGAACCCCCCCAGAACCTTGCCATCGTCCCCTCCCTGGGTCACCCGGCTTCTCCCCGTCTGTGGTTCCAGGAGCCAAGACCACATGCTGGTGGTCAGGCGGGATTGGTCCCTAATGCAGATTCCAGGGACCCGTGATTGTCATCAGCACCACGCGACGTGCCGTGGAATGGAAAGGTGCACGCGGCTAACGAGCTCTAATTCCGAAGAGCTCCTGCTTGATTGGGACTAATTATTTTTATAAAGAAAATAATGAACAATCCTGGCAACTCACTGACGGGGACAGGGCGCCAGGCTTGGGCACCGTCAATTACACCAGGGCTGATTTTCAGGGCCCCCTTTTGCTTTCTCCGCCTGCCCTGGGCAGGGTGGAGGGCAGCGGAGTGCCCGTGGGGCTCTGGTCAAAGGCCCTGGGCTCCTGAGCGGGAGGAGGAAAGAGCCAGGGCAGCTTCTCAGGCAGCGGGAGGAGACGTGTTGGTGGCCATTGGCTCTGCGGGTCACCCAGGGAACCTAGATGCCGAAAGAGACCCTGGCACACAGTCTGGTGGTGTAGGTGTGAATGCCAGTGTCTGACCTTGAACAAGTGACTTTGTGTCTCGGAGACCCCAGAAGGATTGTCATTTCCATTAAATGAGACAATTGTAAAGTATCCAGAGCTTCATGCACATCTCACGAGTGATTTCCATAAAGGAGTTGGAGTTGGGCTCATGGATGCAGGTAAGGCCCAGAGAGGGGAGGAAAATGGACCAACCACACACAGCCATTTGGCAGTAAATCCAAGACCAAGTTTGGATCTCTTTGGGGGCTTGCGTGTTAGTATTTGGGGTTTGCATGTTTGTTTTTAATTCCATGGTGGCAGCGGAGCTCCCCAGCTCTCTCGAAATATCCAGAACTGTGATGAAGTGGTATTTCCTTAGCTTGGATTATGGGGATACCATTGGTCTCCAGGTTTCTCGTGGTGTTGAAGAGCATGAGACCTGGGCTCGAATCCCACCAGGGGCTCTCATTTGTTCCTTGGTCTTGGATGTGTGAAGGAACTTCTCCCAGCCATAGTTTACTTTTGCTTTTTAATTTATTCCCTGCAAAATGAGGTTTTGATGGAGATAGCAATTGCCTAGAGAGGTTGTGCAGGACCGACGTGTTCGTAATAGGGATTCTGACCAAATACCAGACGTCTGGGTGCATCTGGAGAGGCCTGAAGAAGTCCGTCTTTCATGGAGCTTAACTTTGAGGGCACATAGACAGAGATGCAGGCAAAGTCACCAGGTGGGAGACGGTGATGAGAGACAAGGACGATCATGAATCAGGGAAAGCTGGGGGAAGGGTGGGAAAGCTGGGGGAGGGGGGGAATTGGCATCGGGTGGGGATCCCCAGTGACGCTTTCCATCTGGTGTTGAGAAGGACCTCACAGATGCAGGGACATGGGAGCAAAGATTCAAAGGCAGTGTGCAAGCAGTCCAGGGGACATCTGGGAGAAAAGCATCCCAAGAGCCAAACTTAGAGACAGGCACCCACTTGGCCAGCAGAGAAGGAGCAAGCTGAGAGAAGAGGAGAGAGATCAGTGGAATTAGAAGATGGCAGGTCTGGGGATGCAGGGCCTTTTTTTTTTTTTTTTTTTGCTATTATAAGACTTTGATTTCTACTTGGAGATGGGCAGCCCAGGTCTGGGAAGAGGAGTGACGTGACCTGACTTCCGTTTGTGGGGTGCAGAGCAGATTGAAGGGGATCCTCAAGGATGGAATGATCAGCGCGTAGTTTCTCAGAGCTGCGGATGAGGTTCTCCAGAGAAACACCTTGATACGTGTGTACGTGTGTGTGTGCATGTGTGCATGCGTGTCAATGGGACAGGAAATTGGCTCACACAACCACAGGGGTTGAGAAGTGACACAGTGGCCATCTGCCCACTCAAGAGGCAGTAGCAATGACCTCATCTAAGAAGCCACAGGCCCCAGGACCAAGGAGACCCCAGAACAAGGCCAGAGGCCCTCGAAACCCAGAGGGCTGTTGGTGCCAGTCCCAGCATCCAAAGGACAAAGGACATGGAGCCTGGCCTCCAGCAGCAACTGCAGGACAGATGTGCCCACGGCAGGAGGGAGAGGCAGGGACAGAGCTGCCTCTGTCTTCTGCCACTTCCCCGGCCATCTGGGCTCCCCACCGGTGGGGTGGTGCCTGTGCACTGCTGGCCTCCGAGCAGAGAGCTCCAGCCTTTCCCAGCCCCAGTCCCAGACTCCTGCACATTCATCAGGCGCAGGAACCCCTCCCGACGACCCAATGGGGGTTCATAAGCCTTCCTCTTGAGGTGGCGCTGGTGTCTCCTGGAGATCTTGGCGTTCGGTGGATGCCTGCCTGGGGTAGGACTTTAGACAGAGTGACGGCCCTGTAAGGGACGCGTCTTCTCATGGGTGAGCTCCAAGCACACATTGTTTTGCGTCCTGGCTTGCAGGTGGGTGCCTGCTGTGGTTTGGTGAGCACAAGAGGGACCTCCGTCATTGTTCACCATATATATTGTGGAACATCTCGGTTGGCATATAATAGATGAGGACAAACGTTTGTGGAATGAATAGTTAGCTGGACCTCAAACTCTGTTACCTGGAACTGTCCGATAACGGTAGCCACAGGACACCTGCCACCTACTTTTTTGGGGGGGATATTGGGAGTTGAACTCAGGGGCCCTCGATCACTGAGCCCCATCCCCAGCCCTATTTTGTATTTTATTTAGAGACAGGGTCTCGCTGAGTTGCTTAACACCTCGCTGTGGCTGAGGCTGGCTTTGAGCTCAGGATCCTCCTGCCTCAGCCTCTCAAGCCGCTGGGATTACAGGCAGACACCACGGCACCCGGCACCATCTACTTTCAAATTAACCTAAATGACATGAAATTTTATTATTAAACGTTATTTACTTAAGACTAAGTCC
Organism: Ictidomys tridecemlineatus; assembly: GCF_052094955.1. Classification (NCBI taxonomy): domain Eukaryota; kingdom Metazoa; phylum Chordata; class Mammalia; order Rodentia; family Sciuridae; genus Ictidomys; species Ictidomys tridecemlineatus. Next base: position 82,094,289 of record NC_135478.1, on the reverse strand, counting down.
AATGTAAAAATGAAAAGTCAAATTCCTCAGTCACCCTGCCATATTTGGGGGCCACACGTCTCCATCGTCAGGGCTTGCTGATCCAGCACGGTGGTTCTCCACTGGGAGCAGACTTTATTCCCCAGGGGCATTTGACAGCGTATGGAGGTGATTTGGGTTGTCACAGCGGGGGTTACTATAGGTGTCTAGTGGATAAAGGTTGGGGATGCTGTTAGATCCCCTCCCCACACCCCCCCCAAAATAGTGCCCAGTTAAGAGACCCAGATCTAAATGGTGGGTCTCCAGGAGCACTCTTTGTAAATGCATGAGATTGTGATCCTAATTTGTGGGTGACAGATCTCAAATCCACCATGCTCAACAGAGAACTTCGTTAGCCCTTGTGATCCCCCCAGCTCTCGGAGATGGTGAGGGGCAGAACCACTCCCACTTTACAGGGAGAAGAGAGAGAGAGAGAAAAAAAAGCAAGCCCCTTAGATTGTACATGTGTCAGAGGGAGTGGAGATGGAACTCAAGTGTGCGAGTTACAGGGAAGCTGCTTTTCCTTCTGCTAAGGAAGAATTCTCCAACCATCAGAGTTTTCTGAAAGTGCAAGGAGTGACTTTCCTCCCATTGAAGGTATTTCAATGGAGATGATGTCCCAAAGCGCTTCAGAGAGTCTCAGCCTGGATGGACCATACAACAAAGGTTCTGTGGCCAAAAACTTTTGAGAAGGGCTGTCTCGGGCGTTTTCTTATTGAGCCTTTGCAATGCACTGAATCTGTTAAAGGCTCCACCAGGTCCTGCAGTCGGGTACTGTCTCTGGGTCCCATTTGGGTGCTGTCCCATCCCGACTCCACCAAAGAAGACTCATGCAACAGTTAATCACGGTGAGGCCAGGATTGGAGGGGAGCACGTGTGGGAAAACACTGCCTGGCAGCAGAGTCTGGCACAGAACGGGATATCCCACAGTCCCTCTGTGCCCCAGTCTGTCTGCACTTCTGTCCATCTGGGTGACCACAGGCAAGTCCTGGTGTTGGGAGACAGTCCTTCGGGGGTGTCTGGATTGGGACTCGGTGACTGCCCAAGGCCACCCAGCTAGTGCATACCAGCGCATATTTATCGCTTTCCTCTTGGTCTGGCTCGGCATCTCATCTCGATGGTCTTGAAATCTTTCTTCTCAAGAGTCTGAATTGCAGGCGCACGGTGCTCCGTTCATCTGCCGAATGCCTCACTCCCAAGGAGAATTACATCACCTGCCTTGTTTAGAATAATCACCATGGCAACCGTGGCTGCCTCCGAGTGGATGTAGAGGGCGCCTAGGTAGCGATGGATGGGTAGGTGCTGGCTTTCCTGAGAGAGGGGGTGGGGACAGGGCAGTGGGTTCCAGCTGACGAGGACCACGGGGCTTTCCTCTGTGTCTGTCCAGTGATGCTTGGGTATATATGTGGGTGAGCAGCTCAGGTTTCAGGGCCACCTGGGGAGAGGGGCAGGGGCATCCTCCCTCTCCCTCCCCTCCCCTCTCTTTCCCCCTCCCATCTCAGCTTAGCTTGATTCTAACCAAGTACCAGCTCAGGAGAGCCAACTGAGAGTGGGGAGAGGACACAGGGTGGAAGAAGCTAATCATAATAAAGGTTCATAGCTAAGAAATAAAACAGAGTCTGGGGTTTGGGATGGTGCTTTCCAAAGTTTTCAACCCAATGTTGTGGTTTGGATGCAGTGTCCCCCAAAAGCTCACTGTGAGACCATGCAAGAAGGCTCCGAGGAGGAATGATTGGGTCGTGAGAGTCTTGCCCCAATCGGTGGGTTCACCCCTGATAGGGATCAAGGGAGTGGTCACTGAAGAGGTGGAGGGGGCGGGGATTGGGGTCTATATTTGTACCTGGCCAGGGGAGACCTCTCTCTGCTTCCTGATCACCATGGTGGGCGCCCTGTCCTCTGCCACACCATGATGTTTGGCCTCACCTCGAGCCTCGAGAAATGGAGCCGGCCTTCTCTGGACTGAGACCTCTGAAACCGTGAGCCTCCAATAAGCTCTTCCTCCTCTGTAGCTGTTCTGGTGAGACCCTTCAGTCGCCGCAGCGGAAAAGCTGACTTAAACACCCCTATTGTTGGCCTGACAGACTTCAGCGCCCTGCAGGACCCCAGTGAAATGTCGTGGGGGTCCCAGGGAGAGAAAGCGGTCGCCCTTTCCACTCCCCCTCTCCCCTGATTGTTGGAGCCACCTCCGTTTGGAGCTGCTGTGTGTTTTTTTACACCCCCGACCCTTGCTGATCTTCCTGTCCTCACAGAGGAGCAGGTGTCGGGCTGAGAGCCCGCGGCAGAGGCTGGGATGTCACAGCCTCCTTTGTCTGGGCCGTATCTGTCCTAAAGGCTGTGTTCCATTTATGAAAGGGACACACGTTCTCCACCTTGAATTGTGATAAGAGGTGTCCTCTTTAATTAAATCTATGGAGTTAAAACGTCAGTCTGTTCAAGAAGAACGAGGAGCCGGTCACAGGAAAGACACATGCAAACCCTCAAGAATCGTCAGGGTCCTGCATGAGCAGCTGAGGCTGAGGGACGGGGTTAGTGGGAGACACGGCCAAGGGCAAAGCACGCCTAGGTTAAGCGCCAGCTCTGTCACAATCTCACCGCGCTCTCTAGAGCAGGCTTTCCAACTCTGAGTCTCTGTTGTGTAGCGAAGCAGGGTAGGGGTTACTGAATTTCATACCTTGCACCATTGATGTGAAATAATCCTAGGAAGCACCGAGTAGGGGCTCAAGAGGTGGCAGCCCTCACTGTGACTACATAAAAATGTTGTACAGGTGTTGCCTCGAATGGGTCGCAGGCTTGGGTCAAATGACCTTGCTTGTGATCCAACTCCCCTCAGTCATATCTCGGGTGCTCACCAGACACGGTAACAAGCCTTAGACATGCATCATATCATGATTGGATGACATGGAGGATATTAGTATCCCACGGTACAGATGAGGCACAGGGAGGTCAAGCAACTTACCAATTTTCACAACTTGGAAGCGGAAGAGATGGATCTCAAATGTCGGCAGCCTGATTTCAGTGCAGACTCGTTCCCATTCTCAGATACTAGAAGCTCCTGTGTGTTAGTTAAGAGTCTTTTGGTTAAAAGGGTCATTAGTCACCCAAGGCAGCTGCAGTCATAAAGAGATTATGTTGGTACTCATATGGGAAAACTCACAGGGCTTCAGGTCCAGTTGGATCCAGGAGCTTAAGCAATCTCATCCCTCTATTCATTTCTTAGCACTCTTCTCCATGGTGACATTTCCATTCTTAGGTGACCTTACCTCCTCAGGTAAAAAGAAGGCTGCCAGATCTCCATAATCTTTATCTTTTCCTGTAATCTCTCTCCAAGGAAAGATTTTTTTTCTCAATAGTTTCGATAAAAGTTGCAGGATTGGGTCTTACTGTCCTGATTGGACTGGTTTGGATAGGTGTCCCTCTGTGAACCCGTCATCATCCAGTGATGCTTTAATAACTAGACCATGGGCTTGTCCCTGCAGCCTGGGTGAAGCCGCTTCTGCCTGAAGCACATAGACTGAGAGTAGGGAAGGGGCTGATTCCTTAGAGAAGCCTCGGATGCTCATCATAAGAGAATAGATGTCGGCTGCGGAAACTCCTCCCTGTGAGGTCTGACCCATAGTGTCCCCTGACCTCCTCCCTGTGAGGTCTGACCCATAGTGTCCCCTGAGAACCCTCACAGGCTGGAGGCTGAATCCGGAGGGAGTAGATGGGACCCACCCACCACTCCTCTCCCCTGGTTTACTCATGATGACGAGTAGCTGTGACAGAGAACAGTGAGTCCCTGCACACACAGCCGGAGACTGTTCTAAAGGACACGTGCCATAGTGATATTTATACGTCGGATGAGAATTGTGGCATCTATTTAAAAAAAAAATTTTTAGTCCAGGGTTCTTTTCCAAATAGCTAGTACTGCTCTTTAAAATCCTAATTTAGCCCATCCCTCCTGGATTTTTTGAGACTTGCCTTTATCACCCACCTCTGCACACTGCCCAGAATAAAGGGCCACACGTTTGGCGCACGTTCCACGGCAGTTCCAAAGAGGGCCCACTACACGCCCAGCAGCTGCACCAAGTATTGTGTACGCAGCGTCTCATTTAGTTGTCCCGATGACCCTGTGGTCGTGGGGGAGGATGACACAGAACCAAAAGCCTGGGGTCTGGAGAACCGAGTTTAAACCCTGATTCTGCCTCTATCAGCAGCAGGACCATGGCAAGTCCCTGGACCTCTCTGACCTTCAGTATCCTCATCTGTGAAATGGGAACAAGATGCCAGATGGTTCAAGGCGGAGCTGAAGGAGCTAATGCATATATATGGTGCTTGCCCACGCACCTGGCCCTCACAAGGTCACCCAGCAGAGCCTGTCCTGTCTGCCACCGGCACCCAGGCCATCCTGCCTTACCAGCAGAACCAGATCTCTTCCAGGTCCATCTAGGGACGCCCTTCAGTCTCCAGAAGCCGTGGGGTCCCCAGGCCCCTCCAGTCTATTCAGATTTTCCGCTCTACTCCCCGGCTACACGTTGCCTGCTGCCATGTCCTGAAATAACTCTGCTCTTCCGGCCAGCCCCCTCCCAGCCTCCCTCCCACCAGCCCCAGAATAGCCACATACATCCTGGCTCCAACACAGCCGGTGGCTGCTCCCTCCCCTTTGATAATAGCTCGCTTTGTCTAAGGACCGGCACAACCAGGGCCGCATCGCCCGACGCATCCGCAATGAAGCTTAGGTGTGCTCTGCTGTCGCATGGAGATGTCGCCCCCTGTTCCCTGCAAGGAGGTGTGTCACCCTTATTGTACCTGGGAGGGACATGGCAGGACAGATGTCATCTCACCTTGCTGATGGAGAAACCAAAACACCTGTGACAGGTGCGAGGTGAAGGCTTTGTCATCCTTGAGGGCTTTGTCATTGATTAAGGACTCACATTCCATGGTGGCTCATGTCAGAGCTCTTCGCTGTGGCATGCAAGTCCTTTAAGACCTTCTCTGACCTTCTTCCCCTCTTCCTCTTTCCTATTTTGCTCAAGTCTTCCTGACCTCCTTTCAATTCTTCAGACCCCACCCCCCCCAGCTTTCTCCCCTGCCTCAGGATCTTTGCACATCCTGTTCTTCCAGCCCCCGTCTGGATGGCCCCTTCCTTCCTGCCATGCAGATTTCAAGCAACTCTCTTCTCATCATCCATCGTCCCCTCTTGGCGGTACACATCACCCGTGATCATCACTTAACGTTTCTCAGACACTTATTTTTTTTTTCCCCATGGCTGCCTCCCAGGCTGAATTGTGAGCTCCATTATGAGAAACACAGGCCTGTCTTGTTCCCTGAGGTCTACTCAGAGCCTGCTGCACTGCCTGGTGGGTCCCAAGAGGAGTCGGGTAAATATTTTTTTGAAGGAGAGGCCTGCTCACCACAGTGAGCGTGAGGTAGTCTGCATTAGCGTCAGGTCACGTGATTCCAGTTGAGCAGATGATTAGAGAGAGGTGCAAAGGATCAAGGGAGACATTCCAAGGTCACGCTCAAGGCTAAGAATAGCAGAAAGGGAAAACCACATCCCTGGATTCTTGGAGCATCGTCTTTTTGTGATATGTGTACCATATTTCCATGGCATATACTAGGTATCAGATATTTGGCAGTCACTAGAAGTTTATAAGTGAATAATAATACTTTACACACCAGATAACATTTTTGTGTATTTTTAGTATAGTTTTCCTTTCTTTTTTTTTTTTGGTACTGGGAATTGAACCCAGGTGTGCTTCACCACTGACACACACTCCCAGCCCTTTTTATTTTTTATTTTGAGACAGGGTCTCTCACTCAGTGGCTTAGGGCCTTGCTAAATTGCTGAGACTGGCCTTGAACTTGTGATCCTCCTGCCTCAGCCTCCCAAGTGGCTGGGATGACAGGCATGAGTCACTGTATCATGCAAGGTTAATAACTTTCAGTAAAACTATCAAAAATATTAAAGATTAACTATTGACCAATAATAAAACTTAACAGGAATGATTCAGTCTTTCTAGAACCTGTTCTGTTGCCCACGCTGTACTAGCACCTTAGGTGATGGAGCTCATTTTCTACCCTCAGATCCGTGACAGAGATCATCCCTGAGACCGGCTGGGAGTTGGGACCATTTTACAGAGCAGTAGGTTAAGGGTTGAAGGAGCTGAACGATCCCTCCCTGCAGTACACAGGTAGCCAAGGTGGAATTAGAGCCCAGGCTGTTTGAGTCAAAAGTCCAAGTTCACAGCCCACTGGTCGCCGCACCCCTCTGTAGCTCTTCCGTGGAAGAGGGCGCATCATAGCACAGAGACCTCCGGGGACAGTGTCAGGAGCATCCTTCAGGAGCGTGGACTGCTCTGAGACGTCTCCCTCCTCCTCACTCTTTCTCCTGCTCCCTGGAGCCGGAGACCAGCCAGCCCCTGTCTCCTCTCCTTAGAGCACAGCCTGGAGCCCCTGCCCCACCCTCCTCCTCCCACCTTTGTATTCCAGAAACTTCTTCCCCTTAACACCCTTCACCTTCCCTCTACGGTTGACCCTGCCCACTGCACCATTTTGAGTCCCAGCCTCCCTCCCCCGCCCCCTCCCCCACAGCTGTCTCCAGCTCTCCAACCGAGAGGTCTGGGACCATCTCCCCCCACCCAGCACAGCCAGACGGAGCCGGAGCCGATGCTTCAAATCCTGCAATTACCTCTCCCTAGATTGCAGCTATTTAGCTGGGGACACCTCTGCCCAGCCCTCCTCCGTGCCCAGCAAGCTCAAGGCCTGTGAATAAGAAGCACCATTCACCATCGGGTGGGGGGTCCTCAGCCCTGAGACCACTTCTGTTTGGGTCTGGGCTGAAGAAACATCCATTCCACCAATTAAAAGTCCCCTTCGCGCCGTTCGCTCTTCTTTCTTCTACTTCCTGCCCAGCCCTGTGCCAATCTGCCGGAGAGGCTCAGAGCGATGTTAGTTCATTCATTCATTCATTCATTCATTCATTCATTCACTCGCTGTAATGGACACCGATTCAGATGCCAGATCTAGACTTACCTTCTGGATTTCTGGGGGACGAGGTGATGTGAAGGACCTGGGGACCAGCAAGCAGGGAGGCACTGATTAGACCAAACTTGAGATATAAGCAGGAGTTGGCCAGGAAATAAGGAAGGATCCGTGGGAGGTGCCCTCAGGATGGGTAAAGATGGAGATGAGAAAGGGCCACCCTCTCTGCAAGGAATGTCACCCTGCCTGCTGCGTGGTATGGAAGACGGGGATCAAGATGGGGCAGCGGGAGAGGTAGGAAGAGTCCAATGCTACTAGCACCACATGGAGCGTGATCTTGACTTAGGGAATAGGGAGCCACAGAAGGTTACAGGTAGGAGCTTCTTCTCCGTGTCTGACCTCAATGCCAACCTGGCTCTTGACCACTTTTTTCTATTGTTCTATCAGGAGCCCTTTATCAACTGCCAAGTTCAATCCTGGTCTCCTAGGGCTATTTATCTCCAGAGAAGTCCATGTTCTCAGGCTGAAGTGTCCAGGATATCTGGAGAAAGGAGTCAAGGATATAGGGTCAGGGGTCAGAGGATATTGAACTAACTGGCACTTAAGCCGGTTCTCTGGCCCATTCCAAGGCAATGCCCTGGATGCCAGGAGCCATGATCAGTGGAGCAGAGGACCTAGGGTCAGTTCCACGGACTCGGGTCCAGGTGTGGCCTCGGACTCCTCCATGCTTTTGTGTGGATTTAACTCACTTTGTGGACCACATTTTCTCCTGCTGCAAGATGAAGTGATGGGGCCCTTCTGCATTAGCTATCCCAGGAGCACCATGGGCAGCCAAGGAAATTGTCTGAGAAGAACAAGGTCCAAAAACCATCTTGCATCCCAGACCAGGATGCAAAGACCCTTCGCCCCAGAATGACTTTGATAAACAGAGAAACAAAACAGAAAAATAAAAATAAAAAAGACGGGAAAGAAGCTACCCAGGAGAACCCGTGGGTAGTGATATGTGTATTCGTCAGTGCTGTGTCACTGGGACCCAAATCCCTGACAAGAACCACTTAAGAGGAGGAGAAGTTGATCTTGGCTCCTGGTTTCCGAGGTCTCGGTCATGCTTGGAATTATTAACCCACTAGATGGATGAATCCACTGATGAGGTTACAGCTCCAGTCATTGCCTCAAATCCCCACCCTGAGCTTTCCTGCATTGGGGACTGTGCCTTTTAACCATTTCTGGCACCAAACTAAAGCAAAGTGCCACTTTTATCCCACTGTCAAACACTCCTGGGCCTTTCCCCTTGTGTCCATGCCAGCATTCTGGAATGTTAACGTGATGCCAATCACCCATGGACGCACCTTCACAAGCACATACACCCACACACGTACACGCCCTCATCGATGTGCCCAAACTCATGGAGGATTTTTCTGTATTTCAATTATTCTTCCCAGGGCCCCGATCTCTGTGGGTGTTCTGCAGGAATTAGCAGAATTTATATTATCTGTAAGTCTTTGCAGGATCTCCCAAGGAAGGTCCAAAGGAGCGTAAAAATGGGAACAGGCACTTCTACGGTGCAGCCCTGAGCTCCCTCCTGTTCCAGCCTCGGCTCCAGGGAACTCGGCATCCCCAGAGGGTGCACCCTCCACATTTGACATCTCAGTTCTCCACCTTCCCGATGGCATCTGAGCATGACCGTTCCCTCCCTGCGCCTCTAACATGGAGTGTGCGTGTGTGTGTGTGTGTGTGTGTGTGTGTGTGTGTGTGTGTACATGGATCAGCATGTGTGGCAGGGCTCTGTGCTCAGGGACAGAAAAGTCCTTGAAGGTTGAAAGAATGAATAATGGAAAGAAAACCATCGCCCACTCTTGTCAAACCCCAGACGGAAAATTCTTCAAGGTGGACACAAAAATAGCCCATGTCACCAGCATGTTAATTAACTGGTTCCGAGGGTGGGGGGGGAATGTCCTTGAGACGTGGAGGTTAGAAAAGGGGGGGGAGGAAAAAGGTGTAGCCCTGTGTGTGTGTGGGGGGGGGAGCAGGACTTCCTCTCCCTCCTGCCTCAGGGCTTTGCAGATTCTCGGCTCTGGGAGTGCATGGTGGTTCAGCACCGAGGACAGCGACCTTGGACCAACTCACCTGGGCGTGGCGACAGCAATATAAGCGCTACTGGGCTGCAGTTCAGGCTCTCTTTACCTATTGAACTACTAATGAAGTCACCTTTCAGGTGTTTCCCACTTCCGGCCACTTCTAAAAAGCTGTATTTACGTCCATATTTTCTAAGGCAATCAATCCAGAAACACATTGATTTATTTCAATTAACCTTCCAAGGGGTTGAGGTGGAACTCTCAAAGATTTTTGACTCTTGCATTTCTCAAAAGATAGATGTGTCCAGAGACAGTGTCACTTAGTAAGAAAGAGCATCCCAGGGACACACAGGGTTTCTTGGCACTGTTGACATTTGGGGCTAGATTATGCTTTATTTGGGGATTGCCTTGAGCATCAGAGATTTTTATAGCATTCCTGTCCTCTGCCCACTCTATGCCTTTGTTACCATCCCAGATGCCACAACTGAAAGTGTGTTCAAGCGTTACCTATTGTCCCCCTGAGGGCAAAATCTCTCATCTCCCTGGAGAATTCATAGATCGAATGATGCATTTTGAATTGAATCCTAGTTCTGCCACTCACCGATGGCCCTGGGCACTGGATTACCTCACCCCTGGTTCTGCTATGCCACCTGCAAAATTGAGGCAACATTACTCTCATCTTATGGAGTCACTCTTAGGACTTAATAAGATATTTCTTGTCAAAAGCCTTAGCAGTTTCCAGGCACATCGTAAGCCTCCAGTAGCTGCCAGCGTCATCGATATGATTCTTATCGTCACCGTCAGTAGCAGCTGCATCTCAGCTGCTTAGCACAAAGGTTAGACTGTCATCTTTCTAAATAACTCAATTAGGAAACATTACAGGACTCTACTAAGTAGAGTTCTCTGCTAGGCAATACATATTCAAAGGCAAACAATCCGTACCTCTTTCTCCAAAGAACTAAGAGTCTCAGATTTGATCTCAGGCTCATACATGCATTTGACTCCATGGCAACGTCTACATACACTGTACCTGTGTGCGTCAGTAAGAATGAGCTCGGCTTGCTGTAGTAACAGCCAGGCCCTAGATGCCAATAATGGTTTCTTTGCATGCTTACGCAGCAGCATGTTCATGTTCATGACTGGAGGCTCTGCTCCTGAAGTCCTCTCTCGAGAATCTGGACTGCAGGAACCTCTACCGTTCTGTGAGAGGGGAAGGAAAAGTGACAAATGACAACTTGCCTTCACAGCTTAGATCCAGAATTTAGACACATCCATTCCATTCATATTTCTTAGTCAAAGTCACAACTCCATGCCGGAGTCCAAGGGAGAAAATAAGTTCAATCCCACTGTGTGCCTGGAAGGAGAGCCAGAATGTCCATGAATAGCCCTAAATAATGACCATTTCACATGCTGTGATTTGGAGCTACAGATTTAAAACATCACAAGAAGAGCTCACTTACACAACAAAAGAAACCAAAAACAATGCCCCCCCACATCTAGTTGGTCTTATTATCTCCCAAAAATAATTAACAAGGAGATTTTAATAGGAGTAGGGGGGAGAGACCCCGCTCATTTACAACTCAAATAGGATTAATCCACATCAAGGATCCATTGGCCATTTTATTTTGGCTTCCAGTGGCCCCATTATTCACTCATTTCTACAGCCATCTCCCGTGTCCCCAAGGGGTCTACCCGAGGAACTACGTGCTCACAATACTCTATTTGATTAAAATTTAACAAGCTCTGTTATTGGCAAATAAACTATTTATTTCAGTGCTGTTCCCAATGCCAAAAGGAATGTTTCAAACAAAGGAATAGAATTGACACACTAAAGAGATTGCCATTAATAATTTACGATAGCCAAAACACACGCCTATATGTATTCTTTCCCTGGTGATGGCATTAGAGTATGAGAAGCCAGAGAAGCCGGCCAAAGGCTTCTGGTTTCCTATTTATTAAAAGAGGAGAAACCAAGAAATTGAACTGAGGTTGTCAGGTGGTGCTGTGGAAAAATAAAAGAAACATTTTAACACACTAAATAAAATAACCCAGCTGGTAACTTGCTGTGTGACCTTAAGCAAGCCACTTAATTGTCCTGAGCTTGTTTCTTTGTTTACAAATTGAGGCTAAGAAATCCTTGTTTATTTAAAGCTTAGGGTTTTGTCCTGGTAGAATGAGAGAAAAGATAGAAACATGCTTTGAAAATGCAGAAAGTGTCCTATCAATATCCATAGCACATTGATATATGGTTTTCTTCCTTTCCCGGTTTACCTGGCAGAAATTTGTGGCAAAAAAAAAATTTTAAAAAAAAAACGCTTTTATTTCTCATCTCGTTTCTGTATGTATTCTCAGGAAAACTCCAAAGTTTGTTTTCAGCTGATAATGAAGACATTGATCTGAGCAAATTACCCATCGACCCTTACGTTCTGGCTCTACTGATAATCACAGTTCTGATCTGTCACTTTATACAAGAGTCAGGCTGACCTCTCTGAATGCATTATCTTACAACCACCCCAATAAGGTGGGGGAAGATAAACATTCCCATTTTGCAGACAAGAAAATCAAGGCTCACAGAAATAGTTCAGGGCCTGTCAAGTAAGAAGTTGTAGAGCCACAATCAGGAACCTGACTCAGGTCTGGGGGACTCGGGAGCTTCACCTCTTAACCACCTGTCTCCTTTGGTTCTCAGGTGGGTGGAGGATTGAGTTGCCTTCTGCCCACCTCCACCAAGCTCTGAGAGAGTCAGGATCCCAGATAAAACACAGAAACCTCAGCTAATTTGGATGCCAGAGGACACAAATTCCAGTTTCACTTGACAGAGGTTTTTCCCCATTGGATTTCTTAGTACCTGAAAGTTTATAGTCCAGAATAGGGAGTTAGAAAATCCATTGATAGGTGGTTTGTTAAATGATGGATGGATGGATGGATGGATGGATGGATGGATGGATGGATGGATTGAAGGATAGATGAATGGATGGATAGATGGGTGGATAAATGGATGGATAAATGGATGGATAGATGGATGGGTGGATAGATGGATAGATGGGTGAATGGATGGATACATGGATGGATTGATGGAAGGATAGATGAATGGAGGGATATATGGGTAGATAAATAGATGGTTGGATAAATGGATGAATAGATAGATGGATGGATGGATACATGGATGGATACATGGATGGATTGATAGATACATGGATGGATTGATAGATACATGGATGGATTGATGGAAGGATAGATTGAAGGATAGATAGATGGGGGATAAATGGATGGATAGATGGATACATGGCTGGACTGATGGAAGGATGGATGAATTGATGGATAGATAGATGGATACATGGATGAATGGATGGATATATGGATGGATTGATGGAAGGGTAGGTGGATAGATGGATAGATGGGTGGATAGATAGATGGATGAATAAATGGATAAATGGATGGAAAAAATTGTGGATACATCAATTAATGAAGGGATTTCTCATTAATGGATGGATGAAGAGACAAGCTGATTTAGCAACTGTGAAGAAACAGGCTCCAATTCCTGTCTGTTTTTGAAGTCTTGCCTGACAAACAGTAACCTCACCATATGTGCTCTCACATTTTTGTTATTATTAACTGATATTAGCTACTTGTCACTCTAGAGGCCCCGGGCTTGGGGAGCTCATTAAGATATCATTTTTAGTCTCAATACTTAGGTGTCATTGGCCAAGTGCAAGTTTAAGCTTTTTTTCCCCCAGGATAACAACAACAATGGCTGATATCTATTGACCCTCTTTTTATGTGCCAAGTAATAATAAGCCTTTTTACCTGATTTACTGGAAACACATGACAAATTTGCAATTTGGATATTACAGATCCCATTCTACAGATTTTTTAAAAAAATCCCTGAATGTTGGAGGGATGATCCAATTCTATTTAGGTTAAAGGGGGAGAGAAACTGGATTTGGGTCTAATGGATGTGGTTCCCAATGGGGAGCCATCCCTTTCCACTGCTGGGCCTGAAGATGTGGTCCCCATGTCTGCAGGATCATCATCATCTGGGGGCTTGTTTGGAATGCAAATCTCTGGGTCCCATCCCAAGGGACCAAACCAGAAGCTCAAGGAGCAGGGTTGGGGATACCAAGCCCTATGACAATCCCGCCACGTGTTTCAGACGCCCACTGCAGTGTGAGCGCCACCACCCTAGTCTAGAAATGTGATGTCCCTAGATTGCTGAGATATATTTACCCCAAACCATCCACACCTCTTCAGCTGCTGTCGAGTGGGACCAGCAGGAGTGACTGAAAGGAGCAGAACTTGCACCAGGATCAAGTTCCACAGAGCCACCTTCTTTCCTCAATTCCCCACCATGTCTGGTCAGAACCCTTGCAAAAGTCTCCTCGTTTCCAAAAATGGACCTGAGCATGTCACTCTCTTGCTTAATAACCATCAATAGCTCCCGACTTCTCTCAGGATGAAGCCCAAACACCGACCCATGGCCTCTGGGCCCTGTGAAGTTATCTCCCACCTGCCCACCCAGTCTCATTCAGAGTCCTCTCGCTCACTGTCTTTCTGCTTTGGCCATCACGATTGCATGTCACCTGCTACCCCCCCCCTATCCTTTAGGGTTCTTTCATATATGTTTTGCATCTTCCTCTGGACAGTGACTTCCATGCCCCATGAACATTTCTGCAAATAAGACCTCAGAGCTTGGGGACATTTTATCATATACCTTATTGGAACCATTTTAGTGTTTTGTTTTGTTTTTTAAGCTTTTCGTGAGCATATCAGGTCAGAGCTTGGAGCCTAGAAGCCAACAGGTGCAGATTTTAATCTTGACTCCTCCGCTCACTCACTATGTGACCTTAGACATGAGATGAAATCTCTCTGAACCTCAGTGACCTTACCTGTAAAATAGGGCTAACGGAGGAGCTGGAGAGATTCAATGAGATACTACACCTAAGCTCTTAACACCGAGGCTGGCGTCTTCAATCGTGTTTATCCATTCTGGCCTCCCCAGCTGCACTGCTATTTTCCAAGCTGCTGGTGGCACGCACCTTACCCAGCAGATGGTCACAGAATACAAGTCCATTGGGGATGTCCAAGTGAGGGGCAGAGCCCAGGATCATGGGCAGAGTAGCCTGGTGCTTAAGTACCAGGTTTGTGGTTCAGACTGGGAAATGCCTGGTCCCTGCACCTTGGGGCAGCGTGAGCTGGGGTGAGTGTCCGACTTTCCCCATTCCTCAGTTTTCTCATCTGGAAACCAGCAAGGGTAACAGAGGGCTGATGTCAGAATGGAGGCGAGGATCCAATGCATGTGGGGCTCGCAGACACCAGTCAGCTGTCCTCATGGTCCCCACCATCCTCATCTCTACTGTCCCCCTGCCTGGAATCTGCAGGACAGAAATGGGATGCAGAGCAGGCTTTATGCAGAAGGTTTCCGCCAGAGCCGAATCCTCCAGGTCTCTGCATCTTATGCATGTGTAAAATCACCTTGAAGAGCCGCTGTTTCCCTGGTTTGGAGTTGTAGATATTCATCTGCAGCCTGGTGGACCCCTGGGCTATGCAGTCCACATCGGCTCACCACCAGCTTCTATCGCCCTGGCCCAGAACCCCCTCTCCAAACACCCCGGTGTCGGGGACAGCTGATGGATTTCCAAAGCCCAGAGATAAAATGGGCGCCTGTCCCCCACTAATTGATTCTAAAAGGAAGGCGAGACTTAGAAGCAGAGAGGAGAGGGAGTGGAGGGGAGAAAGAAAGATCTGGATCCTGGGAAGCCTCCCCAAGGGGAGCAGAGGGCCGTGAGGATGGCTTGGGGGTCCCTCTGGTTCTTCTTTTTTAAACCTTTCCCCAAAGATACAGTTCTGGGGTGTCTTTCTTCCTTCCTGCGTGGCCCTGGGGAAGTGGGAATCTGGGGATCTGTGCCGAAGGAAGTAATTCAAGGTGGCAGAGGGAGAAAATCAGGAAAAGAGCTACAGATATCCTTGAGCCAAGTTCAAGGTGAGACAAAAATAGAAACGGAGAGCCCCAACTAGGAAAGTCAAGGTTTCCGGGAAAGGAAGGAGGAGAGGTGGAGAAGGCAGAGGTCTGGCCTGTCAACTCTGGTCGCCACCCCCGGCAAGGAGCCCCAGGATGGGTTTAGGGTGCAGACCTGGCCCCCTCCCCTCCTCCAACCTGCCCCCTAGGATCAGAATCCCCGAGGGCGGGGCAGGGAACCTGCGTTTGCGGAGAGCGCTCTCCATGGTTCTGAAGTGGCCCAGGCAGCTCAGGCTGGGGACACGCTTGGGGAAAACTATGGATTTAGATGATTAAAATATAATCCCAGCAGCTGGAGGCCACCGCTGTCAGCTTGGTGACACTCTCCAAACCTGATCCGGGCTGAGCCAACATTTTGGAACCTGAGGACAAAGAGCCCTGCAGGAGCTGGGAGAGGGGGTGCATCCTCCCCAGAAGGCGCAAGAACCCCCGGAGCGCTACCTGTGGGGACCGGACAGGGGTTATTTCTGGAGCGATCACAGGTGGTGAGACGGGAATCCACCCTCTTGCTCCCCGGATGGAGACAGACAAACAGAACAGACCAGTGTTCAGGACCAGCTGCAGAGAAGCCAGGTCACTTTTAGATGGTACCCAGAATCAGAAGCTACCACCAGGTTCCCCACGTCACTTAAGATGTGTCCTACTGCAGGGCTGGACCCAGGTATGCATTTCTGACATTTCTGAAGGTAATAGAAGAAACCAGCTCCGAAAACACAAAATCACAAAATTAAATGACAGGGTGTCGGAAGTGCCATAAATAGCTGAAAGGGGTCAGATGGGAACCCAGGTGCGTTAGGGGGACACACCTTCCCCGGGAGCGGAAGGCACGTCCGTTGGTCTGCAATCTTGATCTTTCTTAGAACTAAGATTTGTGAAAGAAGAGCCAGATTTTGAAATTTGGCAAGGAAGTTGAGCTTTAGATGTGGATTCTGCAGCGCAAGCAAAACGGGTCTGAGGCACCCCCCTCTTCCAGAAGTTTCCTCCCACAGGGGAGGAAACTAAAGTGTCCGTCTGCTTTCTAAGTGAATGGACTGTCCTCTCCGTGACTACTTATTGGGCGAAGCAAGGGTGCAAGCAGGAGGGATTCTGGTGGACAGGGCAGACCACAGCCCTCTGAGTCACCTGCCCCTCAGAGCTTAGAGCTGGGGGACCTTAGAGTCCACCTGTGCCTGCTGCTTCCAAACTGTCCTATGGAGCTGTCCCACGGTCCTGGGGAAAGAGGAGAGGTCTGAGAGGCCAGGCCGCTAGGATAGACATCCCCGGCCTCAAGCGGAAGAGCTGTTTTGATCTATTCTACTGGGGAGGCTGTCCGCAGCCACCTAGTCTACAAATGGAAGCAGGTCGCTGGTCACCCAACCAGCACAAGGTGCCACCTCTCCTGGCTTCATGGGAGCTGGAGCAAACAGAAAGGCTCCTTTCCTCCCTGTCCACCCTGTCCCTTCTTACGGTTCAAAGCCCAGCTTCCATTGTCCCCGAGGGGTCGGGCTGGGCCACACCTTTCTCCCACCTGGAATGAGAACCAGATAATGAGAGATTCAGCTGGGAGCCTTGGGACTCGTCCCCACTGACCTGATTTCAGAAATGTCAAAGCCACCCCCTTTCCACCCCATCTGTCTCTCGGAGGCTCACAGATGAAACAGGGAGACAGGAAGCTGGTTGTGCAGCATGTTGGGGTATCACCTGTCCCCAGAAGGCTTGGGTGTATCCTCCCCAGCATTGGGGTCCTCCACAATAGAGCATGTCATACCGTGATGTGATCAGTCGCCTGCTCATCTCCCCTCCCACAGCCCGGTAGACACTTTAGCTCAGTCTCAGGTATGTTTTAATCATAGGGTTCTGAAACTGGCCCCAGGGTCCAGCATATCAAATATTAACTTAAAAATGAATAAGTTAATATAAATGAGTCTCAGTGTGAGAACAATGGTAAGGGGAGGGCAGGAGAGAGCAGTAGTTGGGAACACAGGGGTGTATGCATGTGCCCATGTGTGTTTGTGTGTGAGAGAGACAGGGATCTGGATTGGAATCCTGGCTCTGCCCTTTTCTGGCTATGTGATCTTGGGAAAGTCGCTCACCTTCTCTGAGCTTTAATCATGCTATTGTGAGCATGGAGTTTATCAATGCTGGTGAAGACCCGGCACACACTAAGCACATAGTAAATCATTATCACCAATGTCGTTTCTGTTCATTTTTCAATATTTGAAGTATTTGGGGGGTGAATTTACATTCGATAAAATGCACCCATCTAAGCATCCAGTTTGGTGAGACTCGGTGAGGGCACACACCCCGGAACCCACAGCCCTTCCCTCATGATGTAAAACGCTTCCATGATCTCAGAAACCCCCTCCCATCTTTTCCTCAGTTCTCTCCCAGCCCCCGGCCCGGAGGTTTGACGTCCTGAGGATTTCCCAGGACGGGTGAGATCGGCCTGTTCTAGAATGTCACAGAAGCAGAGTCACATCCTCCACACCTGGTGGCTCTGCCCAGCCCCGGATCTGTGAGTCGCCCCTGCCATGGCCACCTTGTTGCTGTCCAGTGGAGGTCCCGCACATCCTCCCCATCGGACTGAGGACGCCCTGTGCTCAGAGCCTTGCTTTCCTGGCACCCTTCACACAGTGGATGCTCATGAATCATGTGACAACAGGGTGGCTGAGTCTTAGAGGAGGGTGCCTGGGGCGTGTTTGCCCCTTCCGGTTGGCAAGGGGAGCGGAGGCTACCCGGAAGTCTTGGACTCCTCCAAACCTCAGTTTCCTCATCTGTAGAATGGGTACCATCAGCACCTTCTGCCTGGGCAGACTCAACAGTAGGCATTCGGTGCAAGACGGCTCCAGGTGCTGGTTATTACTGCTCAGTTATTACTCTACTGTCCGCCACTTATTCACTCCAAACTTATAATGGGAGGGATTTCAGAGGTCCCAGGTCCTGAGAGGAAGCTGGGGTTAAAAATAGGCCCTCCCTCTCCCCTTTCCTCCTCACCTGCCCCTCCGGCAGCCATTTGCACGGAGAAGTATTGGTCCAGATTTCTCATTTGGGGCAAGGAGGAGCAAAGGGCAGGGAGGGAAGATGTATTCTGGCCCCTGGGCTGTTAGGAAAGGGAGGGGATGCTGGCTCTGATGTGATGGATGCTGGGCTCGGGGATCTGAATTCTCTGATGTAATTACACTGTGTGCTCTGTGTGATAAGGAGATTAATCAGTCCATTACGAAGGGGCCGTTTCAGCCACAGATGGAGGTAATTGAACAGAGACATGGGACCCCACCCACCCCGCCAGGTCCTCGGCAGCCCTCGAGTCTGTTCCAGTTACAGGCAGGTGGCCGGCCTCCGGGCGGTGAGGCCGTCTTCTCCAGATTGGAACAGCTGCTGTTTCTGGCACTTCGGAGCTTGTTCCCAAGACCCCCTGAGGTTCAAGGCCCTTGGCCCTCCCAGTCGCCCTGAGGGTCTGCCATGATTGCTAGCCCCATGTACGGAAGGGACAACTGAGGCTCAACTGCCACAAGGTGTTTTCCCGACGGTCACAGACCCCATCAGAGCCCAGAACCGAACCTGCCACAGGCAGATTCAAAAGTGCTGATCATCGTCCTTGCTTCCAAAGAGAACAAAGGAATGAGACGGGGCCATGGGCTAGCAGCCCACTTGTCCATCCCCCAGCGGTCCAGGGAACAGGTGAGGACCGCCGCAGGTGCACGGTGCCACTGGGCACACAAAGAGGGAAAACTAGGGCACCTCCAGGAAAGAATGGGGGCCAGGAGCGAGTTTGCCAAAGCATCACCTGTCTTTGAAACACGAGGAAGTTCGGGTGGGTATTTGAGAGAGTTGGTTAACAATGCTTGGCATTGCTACTGGATTGCTGTGTGACCTTGGGCTAGGTAACTAACCTCTCCAAACCTTCTTTTGCCCACCTGAATACCATGTTCATCATACCCCCCTGATCAGGCTGCGGCCGGCTTAAAGGGGATCATGGGTGTGAATTGTCTTAAGGAGCCCAGCACAGAGCGTGGGCTTCTGCCAAGGTGTGCGGGTCCTAGGTGGTGAGGGACTTCTTGCTTAGATTAAACACAGCTGCTTCTCTTCCCTTCCTCTGACTCCTTAACCGTGGGACTTCATCAAGGGAAAAGAGAGAAAAAAAAATCACCTTTTCTGGGCACTATCTCTTCACCTGCATGATCTCATTCGAAGCTGACTTCAAATAGCTCCAAGAAATAGATGCTGTTCTCACCTTCAGTGCAGAGATGCGGCGACTGAGAATCTGTGAGGTTCAAAAGATGAGCCTCCAGCTCCGAAAGCCAACGGGGTCCTGGTGTTTCTTGTAGAAGATTACCTCGATCCAGTTCCAGAAGCATCCATTAAGTGCCTAATCCATACGTGAAGGCTGGAGACGCAAAGGTGAAGATTTGACCTGCACTTTTGGGGGCTCCCAGTCAAGAGGGCTAGACATCACTGTGTGCTTTATCTGAGTGTGTGTGTGTGTGTGTGTGTGTGTGTGTGTGTGTATGTGTGTGTGAGATTTAACTGGTCTAAAGCAGTAGGCGTCACTCTAGAACAGTCAGGAGGACGGGGTGGTTTTGACAAGTACCCAGGCCTGAGCCCCTGCCCCAAGACTAGGATGGACCTGGGCAATGACATTGTTCAGAAACTCCCTGTGCTTCTTCTAGGACACCCCTGTTTAGAGGCTTCTCCAGTCACTTAAAAGCCCTAAGCAAGCCAACAAATAAGCCCAAGGATTCACCCCAACAGATGTGTGTGACACCGACCACAGGGAAGCTGCTGTCCTTGTCCCCATCGTCCACCAGACTCAGGGAGAGTGAGGATAATGAAATCCCACAGGGAATGGAAGGGGAAGCGCTCTAAGGCCACGCAGAGTGAGAGACGCTCAGATGATGGGACTGAGGACTCGGGGGAGGGGCCATCTGACGGAGTCCCAGGGGATGGGCAGAGCCAGAGACCAGGTCTCTCCTGTGTGGGCTGATGGGTCGTGTGAAGGTTAGCAGCACCTAAGCTCTGACTGAGCACTTGTCAGTGGGTTAAAACCTTCCTACTCATTCACAAATCAGCCAACAAACATTTACTGAGCACTTACTGTGTGTCAGGTATGGTTTCGTTTTATTTCAAAAAGTGAACAAGGTAAAAGAAAAGGTCAAAATGTTTTCATATTAATGAGGATTCAGCATGTGACCTGGACCACCTGACGATGAAGACAGGACGCGGGTGCTGGTGGTAACCATGGTGGTGATGGTGATGGTGATGGTGACAATGGTAGTGATGGTGATGATGGTGGTATTGATGACAATGATGGTAGTAGTGGTGATAGTGATGATGATGTTGGTGGTAATGATTATGGTGATTGTGGTGGTGGTGATGGTGATAATGATGGTAATGATGGTGGCAGTGGTGGTGATAACGATTATGGTGATGGTGATGGGGGTGATAATGGTGACGGTGATGGTGATGGTGTTGGTGGTGATAGTGACAGTGTTGGTGATTGTGATGGTGGTGATGGCAATAATGATGATGATGGTGGTAATGGTGGTGGTGATGGTGATGGTGTTGGTGGTGATAGTGACAGTGTTGGTGATTGTGATGGTGGTGATGGCAATAATGATGATGATGGTGGTAATGGTGGTGGTGATGGTGATGGTGTTGGTGGTGATAATGGTGGTGACAGTGACAATGTTGGTGATGGTGATGGTGGTGGTGGTAAGGGTGATGGTGATGATTGAGATTGTTGATGGTGATGATGGTCACAGTGTTGGTGATGGTGATGGTGATGGTGATGGTGATGGTGATGGTAATGGTGGTGATGGCAATAATGATGATGATGGTGATAGTGGTGGTGGTAAGGATGATGGTGATGGTGATGATGGAGGCAGTGTTGGTGGTGATGGTGGTGGTGATGGTGATGGGTTGTGGTAATGACTGTGGTGAGGGTGGCCAGCTATGGAGGGCTTACTCTGTACTAACCATGTGCTGAGCATGTTGCACTCATTTAACCCCCACAGCCTCTCCCTGGGGTGGACAGTGTTATCATCTCCATGTATAGGTGACAAAACCAGCCTTGGGCGGTTTAGCTATTTGCCCGAGTTCATCCACAGGAAGTGGAGGAGGCGTTGGCTCCAGGAGAGGCCATCTGGTATCCTGGGAGTGGCCCTGCAGGATGCCTGGCTCCTGCCCTCACGCTCCCATGTCTTGTCACTTCATCCAAGTGACTCTGGTTTTCTCTGCCTCGGTTTCCTCATCTGTGAATCAAGTCTTTGGAACTCTGGGGTCTGCAAGACGATACCGAAGATGAAAAGCACCCGACCATGATAAAAGAGACTGAGGAGAGGAAAGTGGGGGCTGGGGACTCTGGAGGGAGGATTTATTTTGGGAAGTTGTCGAGTCTGGTGCTCCGCCGCCCCAGGAAGCGCAGGGGACAGCTGGCACTTTGCTGATTCAGAGAAACAGCGGGCGGGGGAGGGGCGCCCCGCACCCTGAGACTCTGTGTAATCAGAGAAAGTGTCTCTGTGATTTGTCATTATAATTCTCCATAACAAACCCCGGGACTTCAACATCAAAACTAATAACCCGTTGAAGGTTGTGCAGGTTAGCGATGAATTAAAATTAAAAAAATTAAAAAAAAAAAAAAACCCTGCTTTTTGGTAAAAGCACTAGGAAATGTTCTGGGCTCCTAAATTTAAAGGGGTATTTTTAGCACCTGTAATCAAACCGACTTGCGTAAACACATCTGCTGGAGCGCTGGCGTCCAAATGTCTCTGCCGTCTTCATTGTATATCTCTGGTGGCTCTCTGGGGACCAGGGGAGAGTCCTGATGGTTTTTCTCCCTTTCATTCTGTTTTTTTTCCAAATCAGCTGGGTGAGAAATCTAAATGAGATATTTTATTTTCAGTTGAAAGCTGACCTAAGAGTGGCAGTAACATTTCTCAGGCTTTATTGAATAGAAGACTCTCTGAGGCAGATTCCTGGGCCTTGGCCTCAGATTCTGGGGATATGACGTGGGCTGAGAAATCGGCATCTCACGCAAGTGTCCCAGGTGAGACCGAGGCAGGTGATTCATGAGCCACGTTGAGAAATGCTGGACTTGGGAGTTAGGCGGACCTAGGAGAAGACTCTGGCTGGGTCACATACCAGCTATTGACCTTGGGCAAGTAACTGAACCTTTTTGAACATCAATCACTTCATATATAAAGTGGAACATGAATGGTACCTACCCTATAACTTCATGAAAGATGAAAGATTCCATTTGACATATGAGCTTCGCGTAGGGCTAAGTCTATAATAAATGATCCACAAATGTCAACTATTATCATTATTGTTAATTATAACTACCTGGGTGAGATCTCTTCCTTTCTGACTCCTGGCTGTGTGCCTGGAGCATGGAAATCATTAG
This sequence comes from Ictidomys tridecemlineatus, assembly GCF_052094955.1. Taxonomy (NCBI): domain Eukaryota; kingdom Metazoa; phylum Chordata; class Mammalia; order Rodentia; family Sciuridae; genus Ictidomys; species Ictidomys tridecemlineatus. The sequence continues at coordinate 82,071,836 of NC_135478.1, read as the reverse complement.
AATACCTCCAATCCACTTTCATTCCAGGGTCGTGTCGCCAAAGAGAAGATGTCTGCCAAGTGACCTGGCACATAGTAGGTCTCCCATAAATCACTGCTCAATGAATGAGCAAATTCACTGAGTGGCTCAATGCTGGATGTCCAAGAACCACAAGAGTGACTTCAGAAGAACTTTCCTTCTCCCACGCACTCTCAGATGGATCCTGAGCAGGTGTCTGATGTCCAAGATCCTTGGTCTCTTGTGAACTCTCCCCCAATCTTCTTCTGAACTTCACCCACGCCCCCACTCCCCAAGCTTGTGCGCCTAGGGATGGCCCTACTGGGTCTGGCTTATTTGGTGGCTCTGAAGATCTTCCCCTCTCCACAGATGACAGGGACCTCTTGAGAGGCTGCAGGGGGAACCTCAGCTGTTCGTGTGGTCCTTGTGACTTTGGGAAGGCCATAGCCCGTCTCTGGACCTCAGTCCCCTTTTCTGTAAAAGGCATTGTCCAGGGAACCTCCTCGGCTCTCGTGTTCTGGTTTGGAAGTGTCGCTTCTTCACGCCTGCTGTGCACTGAGCTCTGAGCCCTTGCAGGGCCGAGGGGTGACCCCGGTCAGCTTCCTAGTGCCCACGTGCCCGGTTCATGCCCAGAAAATTGCTGGTCTACAGTGACGTGACGGCGGCTGATGACGGAATGACAGAGAGCAACTGAACAACGGCATTCACTTCCAGGACCTCTGGTCACCACGGCACCCAGCCCTACAGGACCCTTTGGCTCTTATTCGTTACCTACAAGGCTAGAAAGCACCCCCCACGGGAGATGGGATTGCCTACGCCTCCTCCTCAAGGAGGAGGCTGCAGATCTCCCAGGTGATCACGAGCATCGGGGGCCAATTTCCAGTCACTCATTGGACAAAGCCCTTGGTCGTGTGTGCATTCGGGGCTGGACACTGTTGCTAGATTCTGTGGACAAAGCAAATCACCAGACCCAAGTCCCTGCTTTCATTGAGCTCCTAGTAATTAGTTCAGGGGATGCTTGACCCATCTGCTCGGAATGCACAGGCGAAAGGCTCCAAAACCAGCCAAGTGATCAGGGGACCCAGGAGAAGGTGATGCAGGAATCAGGGAGGCACAGAAGAGGAAGATGCTCAGGTGACGGGAACAGTGTATGCACAGACAGGAACTGCAGAGGTCAATAAGGGCTTGGGGTCCCTTCAATCGGAATGTTAGGACCAAAGGATTCAGGAGGGGGAGGAAGAGATGGTCTGACCCCAGATGGTATCTGACCTCCTGAGCCGGGGCAGGGTGTCTGGACCGCTCGGATCTCAAGAGGAATCCAAAGGGTTTGAATCAAGAAAGTGACTCAAGGAGAAGGGGCTATAAAGATGTTCCCCGCTGCCCTGGAGGAGAAAGATTGGAAGGGGCGAGAAAGGAGACAGGGAGACCAATGAGAAGGCTTGAATCCAGGATGCCAGTGGCCGGCTCCCCGTCAGCGTGATTTCTTGGAGCCATGTGGTCACTGATGGCCGGCGATCTTCCCTGGCCACCCTTTTGCGGTGACTCGGAACCTTGAGGAGAGAAGCCGCTGAATCCCGTTGGCCCTCTGCAGGGCGCGGCGCCCTGTGCGCTGGTTGCGTTCTTTGTTGGGAAAATTGCAAGCTATAGTGCAAAGGGCAGGGGACCAGGGTCAGGGGCCTCTCCGTAAGCCCCCTCCAGAACATTCCCCCGGGTCCCCTCCTGCAGAAGCCCTGCCTGTGGAGCCTGATAGTTTCCACCTAGGAAACGGTGGGGTTGGCCTGGTCAATTACCAGTCAAGTGCGGGACGTGCAAGGCCCGGTATGAAATGAAATGTTCCCGTTGTTTTTTTTCACCCAGTGATTAGGTGCTGTAATTAAGAAGGCATTGTGCCGGGTTCCCAACCTTTTTTCTTTATTTAAATTTAATTGATTTTCCTCCTGGATTTAATCAAGCCAAATTCAGCTCCCTGGCACCCCTCTCCGCAGCAGAGAACTCTGATACTTAAAAGATGTAGGACCTGTACCTAGGAAATGTGGCACGTTGTTCAGTCCTAAGCCCCAGCCTCTCTCAGCAGGTGTGAGACCTGTTAGGGTGTCATGGAGCTGCATGATTCTGGACCTGGAGAGGGAAGGGGGAAAGGCTGATTTTAAGACTTTGAAATCTAGCTTTGCTGTGTGATCTTGGGTAAACTGTTTAACCACTCTGTGCTTCCATCTCCTCATCTTTAAAATCAGGGGGAAAATAACACTGTCCTCATAACACTGCGGCAAAGATTAACTGTTACTATTTCCACACCATTATCTACCTGAGAACTCATTCAATTCTCACAGCATCTGCATGGGCTGACATTATGACTCTTTTGGCAGGAAGATACCAGAGATTGAACTCAGGGGCACTCGACCCCTGAGCCCCGTCCCCAGCCCTATTTTGTATCTTATTTAGAGACAGGGTCTCACTGAGTTGCTTAGGGCCTCGCTTTTGCTGAGGCTGGCTTTGAACTCACAATCCTCCTGCCTCAACCTCCTGAGCTGCTGGGATTACAGGTCTGCGCCACGGCGCCCCGCTACATTATTACTATTTAAGATAGAAAAGCTGGAGATCAGAGTCAGGTTCGAGTTCTGATCTTAATTTCAAAGTTCTGTCTCATGCACACCCTCTCTCTTTCTCCCCACGTTGAACTTGAGAGAACAGACGCTTCTGAAATTCAGTTCCTTAGTGAAGGTCACTCTGCAGGTGGTGGCAAACCAGGACCTGAGCCAAACTCACACTGGGTACACTTCTCATGGTTCCTCCGCTAGCTCTCAGAGAGAGCAGGCAACTACTTCAAAGTCACACAGCAATTGCAATACCCTAAATCGGCTCAATAGTCCTCTTATTATTAACTTTTCTTATTCAAGAGTCTACATACATAACAGATGATGTTCACATGCACAGCATAGCCCTGTGCCTAAGCCCAAGATCATGTGATGTGACTATTTTCAGCACATCAGCTGTATGATAGAAGGAATTCTGAATTCATCACTTATTCATGGAGTATTAATCGAGCCCTTCCTGTGTGCCAGATGCTAATCAAGGACCCAGGATAGAGCAGTAAAGAAAACAGACAAAAACCCATGTCCCCATGAAACTTAGATTCTAGCGGGGGGAAATCATACAAGAAACCATGTCAATATGTAAGTGACTGCATGATATGACAGAGTAATAAGTGCTATGGAGAAGAATGAAGCAGGAAGAGAAAGATATACAATGGGGAGGGAGATTATAATTTTGAATAGAGTTTATATGGGGTTGTGGGAGGGGAAAATCACTTAGAGCAAAGACTGGAAGAACATGAGGGCGAAATTCATGGGAATACTTGCATTCCTGGAGGAAGTGTGTTTCAGGCAACAGGAATTGCATGTGCAAATGTCCTGGGGTAGGAGTATAAGGGGATTTCTGAGAAGCAGCAAGAAGGCCCGTGGAACCCAGGTGGAGATCATAAGGATGAAGGAGTAGGAAGTGAAGTGGTTGCAGGAGCCAGATAGTGTGGACCTGATCATTGGTTAGGCTTCAGGGTGGTCATCAGAGGACTTTGCAGACAGGGAAATCACAATCTGGCTTCAGCCCTCTGACTTCCCCTAGAGAACAGGTTCCAGGAGGGCCAGGGTGGAAGCAGGGAGACCTGTTAGGAGGCTCTTACAAACATGCAGGTGAGAAATGATGGGGTCTTGGGCCAGGAGGGTGGCCACACAGAAGGAGAGAAGTGATAGGGTTCTGGATGTGTTTAGAAGGCAGAGTCAAGACCCGCTGAGAGGTCAGATGCGGGGTGTGAATGGGAGAATCGAGGACGACTCCAAGGTTACCGCCAGGACAGCCGAAGGACCTGCCAGGAACGGAGAGGATGAAGATTCATGGATGTTATACGTTTCTTTTAATTGGAAGCCAGTCCCAAATTTTCGTCTTTAATAATCGTTAGTAGCAAACCCAGGAGAGGGCTTACCATTGATGGGGAGGGATCAGGGCACCAGGCCATGCCTGACAGCTGTTGGGTCGTGCTGGGGGAGGGCTCCTCCCCATGGGCTTGGAGCACCCCAGGCTCTGACATGTGAACCTCAAGATCCACCTCATGGCTCGACAGGAGAGTGGGGGGCGTCTCTAGGAGGCTCTGCATCTGCAGCCCCTGGAAGATGCACGGAGACCCTCTACCAAAAGATGGAGCCCATGCACACTGTGTGGCCTCTGTCCCTCCTTCTCCTCCATTAACTGTGAGCCCAGACAGTGCATGCCCCTCCTGCCCGCCCTCCGCCTTCCACAGGGGATAATTCCCCCGCCCCAGCCTGGCGGCTCCTTCCTTGCTCTCCCCCACCTTCCTCTGAGCTGAGGCAATTTGGGAAGATGGGGCCCAGTGGGGGCCTTGGCTGAAAACATTTGATTGATCTTCTCAAATGGGCCGCTCTCTGGTGAGAGGGAGAATGTGTCTGTGATTTCGTCCCCACCACCCTGCTTCTTTTAAATTGCAACAAAAGGCAAAATCCTATTTTCTTCCTGAGACGGTTCCAGCACATCAGGATACGTTGGAAACACTGAGCCCAGACAGCCTGGCTGGTGATTCAGCCCCGGGGCCATGATGGGATGAAGGCTTTGCCTGCTGCCAGACTGGCATCCATCAGCCCAGTGTGACTTCCTAAGCCCAGAGCCAGCCCCACCCCAGGCCTCCAGCCAGAGGGAGAGGCTTTGGCAGAATGGGCAGAGGTGGGCTTCCAGAAGAGCCCCCATCAGAGTAGCCTGAAACTGTAGATGTTAGAGACCAGGGTCCAGCTCTACTGAACAGGCTGCATGACCTAGAAAAGGTCTGGTCCCTTCCCCGGGTTTTGTAGGAAGAAGGATCTTCTTACTAGAGTCTAGATCAAAAATGTTTCCCAAAGGCCCTCAGCTTAGTCCTTGACTGGGTTCTATGGAGAGGTGATAGAATCTTTAAGAGGCAGGGCCTAGTGGGAGGTCTTTAGGTAATTAAAGAAGTGCCCTTTAAGAGGTGGGGCCTAGTGGGAGGTCTTTAGGTAATTAAGGAAGTGCCCTTTAAGAGGTGGGGCCTAGTGGGAGGTCTTTAGGTAATTAAGGAAGTGCCCTCAAAAGGCATTGTAGGACACCAGGCTTCTCCTCTCTCCCCCACCCGCCTCTCTTTCTCTTTCCAGCATTCTGACCATGAGGCCATGAGGTGAGTAGTTTTGTCCCCCCATCAAGTGCTGCAATGGAGGCTCCAGAAATATCAGAGGAAAGAAATAAAGAAGGGAGGAAGGAAGAGGAGGAAAGAGGGAGGCTTTGATAAGGGGAGTGAAGTCTGGTGGTTTCCAGAATTCAGGACCCCTTTGTGAAAGGGGTGGTTAGGCATTGGCCTTGTGGCCACTGTTTTCTGGGGCACAGCCATGCACTGAAGCCTCCTCCCCCATTCAGTGCCCAGGCTCAGCCAAAGTAGCCAATGTTGTCACAGACCTGCCCAGGTCCCCGCAGTGGCCACCATTTCTGAGCATGTCAGCTTGACTTCCAAGGGACGGAACCTCAAACTCTTCACCTGAGGCTTCTCTCTGGTCACAGAATGTTTCCTGTCCCTTTGGTCATCCTTCCACCCAGGACTAATGTGACTGGTGGGTAAATAGCGCAGCTCCCTCGTGCAGAAATGGGATGCGCTAAGGGGTGTGGTCTGTGTTGGTTCCCAGAGCTCCCCAGAAGGACTCAGTTCCCTGCAGTGACAGAGAACTGCCTTCACTGTCTCCTGTCCCCACGTCTCTACCAGAGCATCCCGGGATTGTGTCACAAGTAGAGATGACACAAAGGTGTGAATCCATTTACCCACGTCCACATAAGTAGTATGTGGCAAGGCCGGGATTCGAACCCAGCCCTCTGGGACTGCACACTGTGGCAGGGATCGCTTGGAGGAGAGGAGAAGGTCAATGGGGAGGGGGCTTCTGCCTCGTGGAGCTGAGGAGCTCTGTCTTTTGGAGGCTGAGAGAAGAAGACAGGGGACAGCTGGATATTGCAACAGGAAACCAGAGGGAGAGACACACTCCTCTTCTGTGTGCAGCATCCGCAGGGGAACTTGCCTGCCCTTCAGTATGTGCCCATGTTGGAGAAACATCTATTACAAGTGGCAGTGTCCTGGGACTGTCCCGAGCCGACACTCCATGGCCACAGTGACAGGGAGATGCCCTGCCATCTGCTGCTTGTCCCCTCACTTGACCTCTCCCTGGACTGGGCTGTTGTTCGGGTCAGTTCTCTACAAATTCAGCCAACCTCTTCTGAGGACACCCTGTGGGCCTGCCACTGTCCTGGGCTCCGAGGACACAGGAGGCAGAAGTCTCAGGGGCTGTACCTCGGGGAGCTTGCAGTCTGCTGGGGGGAAACGGAATTGACCAGACACTTGCCATGGAAGGTGATCGTGAGCCCGGAGAAGCAGACCCAGGAGAAGGCTTCCTGGTCAAGGTGATGTCTCAATTGAAATCTGCAAAATGGACAGCAGCGGGTGACCGAGTTGATGGTGGCAAGGGCGAATATGTCCTTTTAAAATCCGTGGCTGCGGAGGACTTACCACGTGCCGGGCTGGGTTCCAGAAGTTTCCCACATGTTCGCTATCGAGCCTCACAACCACCCTGGGAGGTTGGCACTGTGATTGTCCCCATCTCCCAGATGAAGAACCCAAGCCCAGAGAAATGCCATCAGTTGCTCAAGGTCACAGAGTGACAGCACCAGAAACAGGCAGTCTGGCTCCGGGCCACGGCAGGGAGCGCAGAGCCAGCCAGGAGCCAGCCAGGACGCGGGAGCCATCCAGGGCGCTGCCAGGCCTTCGGATGGTTTGAGCACAGCAAACAAGCAGCAGAGAAGTGACAGCCCTGGGGTGTCACTGGAACCAGCCTGGAAGACCTCGAAGAGCCTCATGGAGAAGTTGGGACCGGCTTCTCTGGGCTCTGCAGAAGGCGAGACAGCACCGGCCCTGTGCATTAGGACGACCCTGCACGACCCTGCATTGTGCATAGACAGTGGACTGGGTATCGTTGTGGGGGTGAGCATTGGTGGTGACCTGGAGCAGGAAGCCACGGAGGAGACGGGGAGAGGGAGATGGCTGCTAGGGTTACTTTCCAGTGGCCAGGTTGCTCCTTGGAGCAGCAGGTAAAAGAGCCAGAAAATGGGTCATGGGCCAGGTGACGTATTTGGGCACATTAAGTTTGCGGTGCCTGCAGGACTTCCATCAGGAGAGGCAGACGAGACACTGGGGTCTCAAGGGGGACACACACTGAGGACTTCATTGTCAGCGTCTCCATTTGATCTGCAAAGCCTCTCGGTTTGGACAATGGATGATGTGGTCTCCCTGGACGTAATTGGCCTGGCTCTGTGGTGCATCTAGATATTGAGGACACCTGGGTCCAAGCTCCTGCCTTATGCATGCACATGTGGACACATCCTAGACACTCCTGTGTGGATTTTCTTAGCTGGATGAGAATAAAAATATGGCCATGGAGCCAGGTGCAGTGGCGCACACCTGTCATCCCAGCAGCTCAGGAGGCTGAGGCAGGAGGATCAAGTTCAAAGGCAGCCTCAGCAACTTAGCCAGGCCCTATGCAACTCGGCGAGATCCTATCTCTAAATAAAATACCAAAAAGGGCTGGGGGTGTGGCTCAGTGGTTAAGCGCCCCTGGGTTCAATCCCCAGTATGAAAGAATGAATAATAAATATGGCCGTGAATACTCGGTTCTTAAGGAAATTGCTTCTTCGTGGTGGAAGGGTGTCCAATGAGCCTAAATGACTGATTGCATCTAACTGTTTTGCCAGGCCGCGGGTTCCACCAGTGGCTGAGAACTATGTGGGCAGGAACCCAGGCTCTGAATACACCTTATCAAAAGGGGCAAATGGAGGGGCATTTCTTTTTCCACTCGAACCACACCCAGAGTACCCTGAGTGGCTGACACTTCCCCCACAGGAGTGGGACAGTGCCCTATGACACATTCATAAAGGCCAGCCCCCTTTGGGATTGTGCAAAAGAATGTCACAGACCCTTTTAGCAGCAAAGGGACGATGGAGACTGCACTTGGTTTTCCGATTCTTTGTTTCCTGACTCGACAAACAGCAGAAAGCAGACCAACTACAGGAAGAAACAGGAGCTTTGGCTCAATGGTTCTGGGATGCAAACCTAGGAAAGATCCTTCTCCAAGGATCCTCCCTCCTTGCCCCTTTTTGGAAGGCTCCATGCCTCCTGCTCAGCAGTATCTCATCCGTCATGATCCATGTCTGCGGGTAGCATTTCCACCAAGTTCCAATCCCCTGTTCCATACACCGGAAGGACCCGCAGATTTCTTGCCCTACTGTGTGATACTCTCAGAAGCCCAGATGAGGAGCACACGGGGGCTTGGAGGGTGTTCAAATGGTCTCGTGGTGCCCAGCTCAAGAGACACAAGGGCTGAGACCAGAGAGTCTGGAACCAGAGGCCCTGGGTTCGAATTCCACCTCTACCACCTATCTGCAGAATCTCCCTTTCTTCATTGGTAACATGGGTTGGATAATTGTACCAACCTTTAATAAGTATGATGAGAATTACCAAATCAAACATTTGCCAAGCACTTAGAATAGTGCCCCGCACGCGGCTGGTGCCCCATGGCACCCACGTGGTTATCAGTAGTATCAGCCCTGAGGATGGCACCGTCCGTCAGAATCCAACACAGAGGTGAGTTCAGGTGAAGGGAACCAGGAGAAGCAACTTAAAGGAAAGGAATAGAGACAGGGCCTTTTGGTTGCCTGGTCCTTGCTTGGCAGCCGCCGCCCCCCCCCCCCCCCCCCCGGGATCTGTGTGATGACATTTCATTCAGACTTTTTTTTTTTTTTTTTACCAGAATGAGAAATGCAGGTTGTGTGTCAGAAATCATTGCAAATTCCAAATTAGTGAGGTTTCACGGTCCTGGGAAAGGCGCTGCAGGGAAAATTGGTCGACGGGGTGTTTTTGAGCTGTCAGAGCAAGCTGGCTGATTGATTGAGTGTCTTGGTCAATAGACTGTGCAGATAGCAGGCAGCGGGGCTCAGGAGAGGAAATAGGGAGAAGACGGAGCAACCGCCAGCACCGGGGAGGCGGAGACAGAGCCATGGTGGAAAGGGACATAATTACTCCCCAAGCCATGGGGACTGTGGAGCCACCTTTGGTCAGGAGGCCAGAGACACCCGGCTACAGTTCTTTGAGATGTTGGGTTCAACCCTTACAAAGACTCCCCCCACCACACACAAGAGTTTATGGTGAGACTGAAATAAAATAGTGGGTTTTAAATGTCTGATGAGGTACCAGGTGCATAGTAGCTGCTCAATAAATCTGAAGTCCCTTGACTCTGACCCAGTGCACTGGAGACTTGGTAGGTTGTATCCTCGTATGTGGACTTGGGCTCTGTGTTTGGAGGCAACAAATCTCAGCCTTCAATTAGGGATTAATGTGCCCAGATTCTGGGCACTCCTGTGCCACCCTTGAATGTGTTCAGAAAGAGGTAAAAAGAAAAAGAGGGAGGTGATTTAGACCCAGAGAAGACTCGGAATGACAGAAGTCTTAAAATGGAGAGGGTCTTAAGGGTCATGGAAGCTAGTTCCCTGCTGTTAGGCTTCCCAAACTAGTCCAGTCAAATGCGGAGTTGTACACTCCTAAAAATGACTGGGAAAAGATAGCCCACTGGGTCCCTTTCTGAGCCTCTTATACTGGGGCTACCAATAATCTTTCAATCATCATTGCAATTCTAATCATCACAGTGAGACAGTGTGCTTAGCTTCATAAATATTTATTGCCTGCAACCACCTCAATATATCCAATAGTACTACCCCCATTTTTAGAATAAGGAAACTGAGTCTTAAATAAATGAGGGACCTTGCCCCAAGGCCAGGAATTGATTACTGGGGGAATTTGCAGGGATTATGGAGCATGGTGGAAGAAAGAATTTATTTCTATGGAAGGGATAGGCAGTGAGAAGGACCGGAAAAGTAGGATGTGATGGTTGAGATCTGATAGGAGTCTTGAAGAAGGAGTTAGACCTTTTTTGGCAGGAAAAAAAATGTAAAAGGGGCAGAGGAATCAGCTTGAGCAGAGACAGACAGGTCGGGAGAGTCTGTCCCGAAGGCTCTTTTCAATGAATAATAACAATCACAGTAGCCGACATTGACAGAGCGCTTCCTCTGCCCCAAGATTTTGTGTGCATCGTCTCCATGAGCTGGACACTACAATGTGGTTGCAGTGTGCAGGAGACGGGAAGTGACTTGTCCAAGACCACAGCTCAAAACAGCAGCACCAGCTTCCAAACTCAGGTGTGCATGATCCCAAAGCTCTTGGTGGCTCCACCGTGTAGCTTAAAAGGAACCTCTGCCCCTGTGTGTGAGGGGGGTAGGTGAAGAAACTGTCCTCAGATGTCCTCATCTGTTCCTGACACATGCACCTCCACTCCTCGGGGCCCCTAAATAGCCTGGAAGAACCTATCAAAATTGGTGGGAGACAACCAACGGAGCTGACTGCCTAATAAAGATGAAGCTCTCTAATAAACCCTCGATCCTGAATTAATGGCTTTGATTTTTTTTTTTAAGGCAGATAAACGTCTCCGTGGAGAGACAGACTTTGCTCCTTCTTCAGGATCACCGTGTGGCATTGAGAAATGGCTCCTTCTAAGGAGAGCCAGACACCTCCCGTCCCCAGAGCTCCCTGTCTTCCACAGGGAGTCCCTTGTCAGAGAGGAACAATAATGACAAAGGAGGGAGCCTCTGGGAGAAGGTGGGGGGGGGGGGGAAGGGCCTGATGGGGGGGCTTGCTGATGATTGGTGCTGGAGCTGCGGGGGCGGAGTCTCCTGGGAGCTTTCCGCTGATTGGTGGAGTTGGTGGGCACAGGGGTGTCATTCATCTTCTCATCACCGCCGCCCTCAGCAGCATCCTCCTCCCCAAGTCATAGACGCGGAGCCTCTAATCTGTGTCCGGGAAATGGGCTGAGCCTCTCCCGGCCACCTGACGAGGCAGGCAATATTAACACCATTAAGGTGTCCCACTCTGCAGATGGGAAAACCAAGTCTTGATGCTACCTAGTACCTTCCTGTGGGTCACACAGACAGGATGTCGGGAGATGGCCACCCAAGTCTGTCTGCTCCTGGACAATGCGATGCTTACCCATGGCTGTGTGTTCAGGAGTTGACCTGGGTATCCGTCCTAGACGAAGTTCACGGTAAATAGAGCCTGAGACGGGGATCGGGGTGCCTATGCTTGTGGACAGGTGTGCTCTGGGGACCCTGGAGAGAGAAGGCAGGATGGGCGAGGGGACAAAGCCAAGGAAAGGGTTTCAGGCGGAGCCCAGCAGAGCCCTGGGGTGCGAGGAGCACCCTAGACTGGGTCCCGCTTTGGCACCAGGGTGTCAGTGGGTCATTGGTTGTGGGCTTCCCTTTCCACAGGGGTGACCATGACCTTCTGGAAGGTGGGGGACATTGGTGGGACTCACATTGAGGGACCTGGTGACAGAGATCTGAGGTCTCACCGACAGCTTCCACCACAGAGGCAGAAGCACTGAGCCCTGCTCAGTCCCCAACTCACCAAGTGCCCTGACGTGTGGCCCTGTCCCCTCTGGACCTCAGCCTCTCCACCCTGGGACTCAGAGACCTCCCTGGGTGGACCAGCCCCGAGGAGCTCTGAGGGTGATCTGGCAGTAGAGGGGCTGAGCCTCGCGATCTTGCTCTCTAGGATGGGGAGAGAGATGAAGGGCCCCTCTGGTGGCACCAGCAGCGGGAGGCCGGGTGTCTGACGGTTTCCCCACGGAAGCCCCCATCCCACTTCTCCGCTGTGTTATTTTAAACCTAACGAGCCCAGACCTCAGGAGCTCACTGCCTGCCACGGAGATTTGTGGCTTGTATGTTCTGTCCTCTGCAGACTTCAGCCGAGGCTTACTCTCTGCTTGTTAGGATTTGGGCCCAAAGCTCAACCTCAGGGAGAGCAGTGTGCGTGTGTGTGTGTGTGTGTGTGTGTGTGTGTGTGTGTGGTGTGGACACCTCTCAGGAGCCCTCTGTCCCTGGTTGAGTGGACGAAAGGGCTCAGGGGGTGATTTCGGGTATGCAGAGAGAGAGAGAGAGAGAGAGAGAGAGTGACTCTCATCCCTGGGCTATTGAGGGGAGAGAAGCCAGGACCTGGCAGGGATGGGGGTCGGCCATCTCTAGGTGCTGAAGTCACTGGGCAGCTTTGAGGAGGGGCTGGAAGGCCAGGTCCCAGTGAGGAGCCTTTCCCAGGACTCTCAAGGGCACAGCGACCTCCCGGCCCTCCCCCCTGTCCCCAGAATTCCTTGCCTTGGGTTGTCCAGGGGGGAAAAGCAATCAGAATCAGCAGTAAGTGGGTCCCCGGAGGCAGGCTCTGCAAGAGAGGCTGGGGACCGGTTGTGGCCTGTCCCTGGAAAGTGTGGCTGGTATTTAAAGTGCCACCGCGGGTCAGACATTGTCTAAGCACTGGGCATGCATGGTCTCATTCCAGCCACAGCAGTTCCGTGAGGCGAATGGGACTGTGCTTTCTCCCAGGGGCGGGGAGGGGGGAGCGGGGACCTGCCCAAGGTCATCCAGCCCGTGAGCCCAGGAGGAGTCCAGATATCTGGAGCATCTAATCTCCAGGCTCCACCAATCCCTGGGCCAGGAGCTCGGCCTCCCCTGGGCACTTCCGGTCGGCAAGTGTGCCCCCCAACACGACTCATCTCTTTCCCCCAGGTCACTTTCTTGTATACCTATCCCCTCTCTTCTGCAGGGCTGTGCACTTGAGGGAGGGGACTCGTGTCTGGGGTCACCTTGAAATGTCCCCTCCCCCAGAATTCCAAGGGTGCCTAGCAGATGAGGGAGCGGGTGAATGAACAACAGATGAATCACTGCATCTAAATGAATGAACTACAGTGCTCAGTCACTTGATGAGTCTGTCCTCCAGGCAGGGACACTCCCACTGAGCCATCTTATTATCCTGAAACCCCTTTGGTACAATGACTTCAGAGCTCACTCCCCGGCTTCCCATAGCAATCCAGCCAGGAGATCTATCTATCTTTCTCCCCCTGCCTATTTATTTACTTATTGAGATATTAGGGATTGAACCCAGGGGCATCTTAACACTGAGCTATATCCCACTCCTTTTCATTTTTTGTTCTGAAACAGGGTCTCACTAAGTTACTGAGAGTCTCTTTAAGTTGTTGAGGCTGGCCTCTAACTTTCCATCCTCCTTCCTCAGCCTCCCAGGTAGCAGGGATTATAAGTGCACGCCCTGGTGCCCCTCCAGCCTCCCTGTCTTTAAACAGTCCATGTAAATGCAAATGTATCTCAAATGCATTTCCCAGTCCTGGACTCTTTTGGCAACTTTAGGCACCTGTAATTAACCCCCTACCTGCCAGGTCTACGTGGGTGTCTTACTGGGATCTCAAAGCTAACATCGCTGAGCCTGAGCTCCACAGGACTCCTCCCAAATTCCTGTCTCTCCCTGTCGTTGGTCCTGGTTCAGTGTTCCACAACTCGGTCCTGCTAGTAGCTCAGGTGGGATGATCGTCGACCCTCCTCTTGCACACCGCACGGTCCATCCACGTGAAACTCCTTCATCCTCGCTCTCTCTATGTCCAGGGTCTGACGCTCCCTCCGCCACCTTCTTCCCTCCTGGGGATTGTCACTGTCGTCCCCTCAGTGGTCTTCCTGCTCCCATTACAGCTCCCTCGCTGTCTATCCTCAGCAAACAGCCAAAGGATCCTTTAAAGCCCAGCCAGATCCTGTCTCCCGTGACTTCTCATTTCCCGGAGAGCAAAATCCAGGTCCTTGCAATAGCCCGCCAGACCCCACGTGAGCTCTCCCTCGTGGCCTCTCTGACATCACCTCCTGCTCTTCTCTCCCTTACTTATCTGGCTTCGGCCACACTGAGATTCCTCCTCGGGGCATAGAGTCTGTTCCGACTACAGGGCCTTTGCACGGGCTGTGCCTGCTGCCTCGTATGCACTCCAAGGCTGCCTCTGCCCTTGCCTTTGATCCTTTTCTGTAATGTCACCTTCTCAGTGAGGTCTTCTCTCATCACCTCGTTTAAAATTGCAATCCTCTCCCAATAAGATTCCACATCCCTTACTCTGCTCCATTTCTTTTCTCTGTAACCGTCATCGCCGGCTCACAGTCCCCCTATTTATCACTTATTTATGTTTACCTTCCACTCTTCTCCTCCCTCTGCCCATTACAGTAGAATGCAAGCTCCGTCGGAAGGGATTTTACATGGCTTCCACAAAGCAGGTGCTCAATAAATATGTACTGAAGGAAGACTCGGGGCATGGACCTTGATCGCACCTCCCGGGACCAATTTTCACTCTTCCAGGTCTTGTGCCGACCTTCCCCCCGCCCGGAGCTGAGGGCTTCCTCTTAGGCTGAGATCCTCTTCCCTCTTCCCTGAAGTCTCACTTGCTTGGTCCCTCTGCCAGCAGCATCTGCCATGATGCTCCAAAGGAACTCACCTCACAGGACCTGCAGTTCACCGCCCTCAGAGAGACCCAAGTGCCGTCTGCAATTCCAGCTGATGCGATGCTCCGCGGGGGGGACCCTGGGCTGAACGGGAGACACAGCCCAGGGTCACCGAGGCTTGCCGAGGGTGACACAGGTTCCTAGCCATCAGGGCCTGAGCCTAGCTCAGTAGGACTTGTGGATTCCTGTGCCTTCCCAGCCTCCCTTGACTCTAGTTTGCAAGCTGTTTACGCAGGAAGCTGCGTCGTTCTGGAGTTCAGCTCCTGCTCTACTTGGAGACGTCCTGTGCCTCAGGCAGTCCTCACAGTCAAATCCAATCCTCTTCTCAGCAGTTGGATCTCTTGTTGCAAATGGGCAATCGGCAGGCTGGACTGGGAGGAAAGCAATGGCCGGGGGCAGGGTTGGGGCTGAGCAAGGGCAGCAGATGGATGTGTTGTGTGGTGGGAGTTCAAGGCTCAGGCAGGTTGGGGCTGACCTGCTTGGCTGAGCTGGGTAAGAAATGCTGAGCTGATTTTTCTCCATATGATTTTTCTGGGTCCTCTGACCTGAACTTGAGAACCGGGCCATTATCGATATACAAGAGTGTTTCTCGTTCGCTCGTCCACGCCTGCGCGTCCACACGCTCACGCACTTGCTCTCAGCCCTGAGAACTGAGCGAGCTATTCTCAGCCGTTGCCTGAGCAGGGAGAGTGGTAGAGGGCTGTGCTGGACCGTGCAGGTCGATCCCAGGATCAAGTTCAAATCCTTGGCAGAATCTGCAGCCTGGATACTCGAGGTGTGGTCCGTGGAGCTGCAGCATCCCCTAGAAGCTGGTAGAGATGCAGAAGCGCAGGCTCCCCTGCACCCCACTCCAGATCCACTGAGTCAGCAGCCACCTTCTAGCATGATCCCCACGGGACTCGGGTGCACATTAGGCTTCAAAAGCACCTGTCCCTGGGGTCCTGAAGGATCCAGCCCCAGCTTCCTCCCCAGTTCCTTTCAACCAGTTTCTCCACCCAACTGGCTCTTAATAACTTGCTGCATCCTCTGCCGACATAGGAGAGATTCACCGCTGTGTCTTGGAGCAGGGCCTTTGCACATGCTCTTTCTTTTTGCTCTGCTTCCCTGAGCAGCCTCCATCCATCCTTTAGGACACGTATGGCCACCTGCCACGTTCCCTAGGCTGGGTCCAGTGCGTTCTCTATACCTCCATGTTCCTCTAAGCTCCTATCAGAGAACGTACCATTCTACACTGTAACTCTCAGCTTAGGAATCTGTCTCTTCCTCCTTGAGGACAGAGACCTTAGTCACTTTTGCATCTTGAAACCTAACACCAAGGAGAAGTTCATCAGCAACTGTCGGATAATGAATGAAACCAAGAGGGAAATGCCAATCTCATTAAAAAGGTCTTGTTTTCCTTTCAGTTTCTGCTAAAATGAGCATGCCCGCCCCCGCACCCCAGTGACACCCCCTAGAGCAGCTGTCGAATCCTAGACTTCTCTCAAACTCGGATGCTTTTTCCAGCCAGTGTCATGTTCCTGCAGACTACCTCCAACCAGGCTCCATTAATGAGATTAACCTTGAAAAAGATTGGACGGGCCAAGTCTGCAGGCCGAGATGTAAAGAGGCCAAGGCACAAATTAGCCAAATCCATCTTGCCCCTGGGCGATCTGCCCCATAGCGAACCTTGGGCTCTCTGGTGGGCTCGTGAGCGTGAATGAGGGTCTGGACTTACATTCCCTATGGGACCCAGCAGATTGAGGGTGTCTGGAAGTGGAGACCCAAGGGTGGCTCATTCACAGCCCTAGGTGCCAGCAAAGAGCAAGCAGGTGGGGCCGGCCAGGCGCAGTGGCCCACGCCTGTGATCCCAGCGGCTCGGGAGGCTGAGGCAGGAGGATCATGAGTTCAGAGCCAGCCCCAGCAATTTTGTGAGGCTCTAAGCAACTCAGTGAGACCCCGTCTCTAAAGAAAACATTAAAAAGGGCTGGGGATGGGGCTCGGTGGTTAAGTGAGGGACGCAGGTTCACCCCGCACCCTGCGATGCGTTGTTAGCATCCGATGAAGCGATAGCTCAGACATGCCCTGCACCCAGGAACAGCTAACCGAGGAGTGGAGGCCATCAGGCTCAGGGATGTCCCGAATCTAACGGACCTGATGCCATTTCTCTTTGCAGGATGTAAGGTTTGGGTCAAACGTGGAGGTGCAAGTCCTCTGCCAACACTCAGGGCAAGTTCGTGTCTTGCAGGGCAATCATCAGGATTCACTCTGCACCCTGCTTATCATTTCCCGGTAGTTCCAAAACGTTTTCCAGAATTCTCTTCTTTTTGTCTGAATTGATCCTCACACACAGGCAGGGCTGCTGGTGTTCCGGCCACATCGTATCTCCCAGTCCATTCCTCTGCTCTCATGGTGGGAAGGACAGTGCCTGCGCCTGGGCTGCTTTGGAAGGTTGCAATGAGCTGAGGATGAAGAAGTGCCAATCCCAGGGTCTAGCAAACAGTGGGTGCTTGATAAATGCTGGCTGACCTTAGGATCGAGCAACCCGGAAAGAGCCCTGGACTGGGAATCCAAAGGCCGCCATTCCAGGCACAGCTCTGATGTGGATTTGGACGCCCCCCCTTGCCTCCGCCCAGAGCTGGGCTGATCTGGGGCTCTTCCTGCTCCAACATCACCGGTCTCCGATTCCCAAAATGATGTTAACCTGGGCCAAATGAGCACTTTGTTTGGAGCGGCTGGCTGTTCTGCCCCATGAGCGGAGGCTTTGATGGGGGGGCGGGAGCAGGCATGCGGCTGGGGATCCAGGCATCTTACAGAGTTTTGCGGAAAGTTCAGCCCTGACTCTTATCAGAGTCTGGGAATCTTCCGGTCGCCATGACGACGGACAGCAGCCTCTCAGCTCCAGGTTGCTGATTAGCAGGAAAGCAGGGGGAGGGGGCAGTCCTTGAGGAACTCAGCACCGGTGGCTGCCCCTCCCCCTGGGAAGTGGACTGTGCCAGCCCTTGACTCCACTGTTTCAGCTGTCCCCCCCCAAGATCTCGCCTTCCTTTTAAGTATTATTTTTTTTTAATTTAATGCAACATAGACAAGGAGGCAGCTGCCATCACTCTTCAGCAAAATGGATCCTGGGATTTTTCTTGAGGCCCTGCAAAGGGTGCAGAGCTACTGACAGGTTGATGGAGGTGGGGGCTGGGCTGATTCCACAGAAGTGCTGTGCGTCTCCAGACCACACTTCTTCCCAGGACCCCCACTTCGTTGTTTGTAAGAAGAGGTCGAATCTGATGGATGGTTCCCACAAAGGATCAGTGGTCAGAATTCACTAGTTCATCTCTCCAACCATCCATCCATCCATCTGTCCATCCATCCATTGAGTCATTCAACAAA
Organism: Ictidomys tridecemlineatus; assembly: GCF_052094955.1. Taxonomy (NCBI): domain Eukaryota; kingdom Metazoa; phylum Chordata; class Mammalia; order Rodentia; family Sciuridae; genus Ictidomys; species Ictidomys tridecemlineatus. The sequence goes on along the minus strand of NC_135478.1, from coordinate 82,054,010 downwards.
CATTCTCTGAGCAGAAAGTTACACTACATCAGACACTGTATCTCTGGGGATTCAGTGACCAGTTCCCCTTCCCATGAAGCTTGTGTTCTAGTCCAGAAGAGAACTGGTTAGCCAACAACGTAGAAAATGATTGTTTCAAATGATAATAAATGCTGTAAAGAAATAACGCAGCGGGCACCAGGGGTTTCTATGGTGGGTGAAGAGGAGAAGTGATGCTTCAATGAGGAGGAGGAGCTACATATGCAAACAGCTGGAGGAAATGCTTGCCAGGTGGGAGGCAGCAGGAGCAAAGGCCCTGGGGCAGGTTACCACTTGACCTATTTGAGAAAGCAAGGACCTATTTGGCTAGAACAGTGAAAGAGACAGAGGGGCATAGGAGATGGCGTTGAAAGCAGGGCTGAGGCAGATCATGCAGGGCCTTTGGACTTTATTCTTGACCCCATAGGAAGCCGAATTACCCGGGTTGTTTCTTTAACATGCAGATTCCTAGGTTCACCCCTTTAAGACTCCTTTATTATGATTGGGATGGGAACTAGGAATCTGCATTTTTAAAAACTCCTGGGGAGCCTCGGCTACTGCATCAAATTTGGGAAACTCAACTTCTGCCTTCTGAGTTTCTTTCAGTTTTCAGAAAGCTGAGACACAAAGCATTGGAACATTTTGAAAAAAGATTTCAAATGTTATATTATGGAAGGTTCCCTTCTCCCCACACCCCTCAGTGCTGCCTGTGTGTCTGGTAGAATTAATTATATGGTTGTCCCTTTTACTGCACAGTCCCAGGCCTGGCCCCCAAGCCCAGGTGAGGCAGAGCCAACACTGTTGGAAAAAGGAAAATAAAACACCATCCACCACGTCAAAGAGCGTGAATCCCCTCCCGCCCCACTCCCTCCCTCCTCACCACACCACAGCCAGGTTTTCCCATCCCTGAGTCCCAGCCCTCCCATTGGCCCCGGAAATCCCACCCCCAGCTGCCCCTAACCTCCAGACGACTCCGTTTTTGTCTACTATAGGATTGTTTCTGGTATATATTTGTCGCTTGGTCCCCTACAATGCTCCAAGAAGCCAAAATTCCAATCTTATGTGTCTCCAACTCAAGACTCTGCTAGGAAACAGGTATAAATCCATAAGTTTTTGGATCACTCTTCTTTAAAAAAAAAAAAAAAAACTGCTGTAGAGACAGTGCGGTGGCGCACACCTGTCATCCCAGAGGCTCGGGAGGCTGAGGCAGGAGGATCGTGAGTTCAAAGCCAGCCTCTGCAAAAACAAGGCTCAGTGAGACTCTGTCTCTAAATCAAATACAAAATAGGGCTGGGGATGGGGCTCAGTCAAGTGCCCCTGGGTTCAATCCCTGGTACCAAAAAATCCTGTCGATTTGAGGAGACGCTGGGCAATCTGAGCAGACGGAGGCGCTAGTTGGGATATTGGCCGTCTCTGGGTGTCCATTCCCATCAACTCTAAGGTGAAAGCACTAGTCCAGAGCCTTTCAAAAGCCTTTTCTAACTTTTTGAAGGGAGCCTTCTCCCTAAGATCTGAGGCAGGAAGAACAGTCCTGTTCTCGGGAGCTCAGCTTGCAGTGTGAGCGAACACAATTAAATGACAGCTCATTATTAGGGGCTGCCGTCGGCACAGCAAAGGGACTGTCACATCCTAGAAAAGGAGCAGATGTCCCCGGAGTCTTGCTCCCTATGCCCGCGCACCTTCTCCATCTCACCAGGGGCTCCCTCTTGGCAGCCGCTGGAGCTCAAATCCTTGGAGTCATCCTTGACTCTTGCCCTTCTCCTCTCTCCTGCTCCTACTTGTAACCAGCAGTAGACGATGTTTGTCCTGCTTTCAAAATGTGTTGGAGCCTGACCGTGCATGGCCTCCATCCCTGCTACCCTGATCTGAGACTGAACCATTGCAAAGGGCTCCCCAGCTCTTCTCCTTCTTCCCCTCATTCCAGTGCCCCTCAATTCTAGAACAATCCTCCAAAAGGTAAGACCAACTCCGTAAGTCTGTCTCAAAGATCCCACATGTCAGCTCAGAAAACCCAAAGGCCCGGGACCCGAAAGACATGATCTCTGACCTCACCTCTTGCCACTCTGGTCTTTGTGTTCTGTTCCTTGTAGATCCTAAGGGTCTTTAAACCTCCCTTTCTGCAGATACCTGGGTAGAAATTAGATATTACTATGCAATAAACGGCTCCAAAGCTTGGTGGCTGAAAACAGCAATCAACTATGGAACTTCATCGTTCCTGTGAGAAGGGAGTTTGGCCGGGTGGTTCTGGTTCACCATGAGGTTGTGGCCACATGTCTTCCGGGGGGGGGGGGGGGGCTGCAGTCACATCTGAAGGCTTGACTGGAGTGGGAGGATCCACTTCAAGGTGACATGTTGGTGCTGGCTGTTGGCAGGGGGCCTCACTTCCTCACATGGGTCCCTCTGTGGGGCCATTTGGGTGTCCTTGCAAAGTGGCAGCTGTTTTTTTTTTTTTCCCCAGAATGATCAAGAGAGCAAGGCAGAAGGTGCTTTTAGTGACCTAGTTTGAAAGTCACACATTATCACTTCTACCACATTCTGTGCACTTAAAGGAAGTTAATCAGCCCATTCCAACTTCATAGGGAAAGAAATTCGTTCCTTTTTTTTTTTTTTTTCCTGATGGCATGAACGTCAGAGAATCTGTGAACACATTTTTAACCACCCAAGCTTCAAGGTTGGCCTCTATTTTTTTTCAAGTCTGTGCTCCGTCGTTTCTCCCTTCAAAGGTCTTCTCTGATTCCTTTCTGCAAGAGAGCAGCCACCCCTCCATCCCTACTCCTGCCTTCTGCTTTATTCTCACCATAATCCATCACCGTTCAATAAGCCGCAGGTTTACCTCTGTGTTGATTATCTCCTCCTCCATCCAGGATGTCAATTCTAGAACTGCTGTGCCCACGTCAGAAGCACTCAGGAACCTGGAGTTAATGCACTCGGGTGAACCTAAGCAGGACAAGAGCAGGTCAAGGCCGGTCTTGCTGGGAGCCAGGCAGAAACTGCAAGCTTTGAGTTAGTTGTCAAGAAAAGACAATTTCTAGACTTTTTTTTTTGTTTGCATGAATCATCTCATTTAGTCTGCGCGCGCAACAATGTAACAATTCCTGGCTCCAATTCCACAGAGACCCATGGACAGGGGGGAAGGCACAGAAATGGAGCTCTCACAGTAGGAGACTGGGGCAGGGAGGTCTAGGGAGAACCGAGGCTGGGTGTAAGGTGGGAGTTCTAGAAGCCAGGAGCCAGCAGGGAGGAGGGCAGCCCTTATTAGAACCTCCGTCCCTCCTGGCTCTGCTTCTAAAGATTCACTGATATGCAGCTGACAGAGACGGATGTGTTTTTCTGCCCTTCCTTCAATATTGACTGGCCTTGGCTGGCTCCCCCAGAAGCCCCAAGGAGCCGGGGGCTTATCAGATGCGTTCATCCTGAGTCCTGAAACCAGTCCTGGTGCACTGGCTGCAGCAGCCTGGTGCATGAAAAATGCTTTTGATCGATGTCTGACCTGGGGGGTCTGAAGACAGGGTGAGCAGGGAGGAGAGCTTTCTGGAAGGTGCCAAATACATCTGTGACCCCCGAACTCCCGACTCCTCCTGGTTGGGAACCAGGAATTGGAGCGACAGTTTCTTCCAAAGCTGAGGAACTGGGCAACTTCTTGTCACTCTCTGGGACTTCAAATAAGAGGTGAGACTCCTTGGCCGCTCCCCAGTATTATTTGGAGCCTACATCTGTAGCAAAGGAGGGAGCTTCAGATCTCTGAGATCCCAGGTGATCTCATACCTGTCCGGGACAATCGGTTTGCAAGGAAGTCAAAGAAAAAGACAATTTCTAGACTTTTTTTGTCTGCATGAATAATCTCATTTTGTCTGCACAACAATGTAACGATACACTGGCTAATATTATTCCCTGTTTTACAATTGAGGGAACTCAGACATGTTAAGTAATCAGACTCAAGTGATCTCTTACGTGATCAGCCATCCCCTCCTTACCCACAGCATAAGTGTTTCAAGATCCCCAATCGACGCCTAAAACCAAGGATAGTACTGAAGCCTCTGCTTTCTCCTATGCATGCACAACCGTGATAAAGTTTAATTTATACATCAGGCACAGTGAGAGACTAACAATAACTGATAATAAAATTTAATAATCATGTTGTAATAAAAGTTACATAAGTGCATCTCACTAAAGAAAAAAAAATTCATTGTTCTTTCGACTTTTTTACTCCAATGAAGCACTTAGCAAATCTCTTCAGCTTCCAAGTGGATAACATCATTGTCTTGGACTTTGGGGTCTTCGTTAAGTTAAATAAAGGTGACTTGAACAGGACCGTGGTACAGTCACAGTCGATTTGATAACCAAAATGGCTGCTAAGTGATCAACAAGTAAGGGAGATGATTCACTTCTGGGCAGGACAGAGTGGGATGATGCAAGATATCATCACACTACTCAGAATGGTGCACGTTTGGGACTTAAAATTTGTTTGTTTCTTGAATTTTCCATTTAATGTTTTTGGGCCATGGTAGCCACAGGTAAATGATGTCAAGAGAAACCGTGCATAAGAGTGTACAGATGAGGTAGAGAAATCAAATAGAACTGTCAAAGTAGAGTTTCAGCTAATCATATCATGCTTTGTCCTCTAATTGTGTTTTAAGGCAAGAAAGGAGAATGCTGGTTTCCTGCACCTCCCCTTGGTTTAGTCAGGATAGGCTAAGGTACGCCGCAGTAACAAGCTCCAAAATCTGAGTGTCTTAATCTTAGTAAGGTGTACTTCTCTCTTGAAAATCTGATGTGATTCAGTTGTTTCTCCTCCATGGAGGAGCTTCATCCTGCAGAATATGTAGCACCCAAAGTCACTAGAACAGAGGAAGAGAGAACAGGAGAAGTCATGTGGGTCATGATGGGCTTAAAGTGGAAACGACTACTCAAAGACAATTGTCCAAAGATAATCTAACGGTTTCAACCTAACTGCAAAGGAAGCTGAAAAGGAAAATCTGAATTTCGTGACCGGTCCTCTGCATCCCCTAACCCATGCCTTTTCATTTCTTCCCCCGCAGGACAGAGCCCCAGAGCAGCCCCATAGGTCCAGCCCAGGATGGACCTTCAGAAAAACTGGGTCAGCGTCTGGCCACCGAGGCCTTGGGCACCAACAGCTGGGAGAGAGACAAGGCCTGCCGGGAGCTGGGTCCTGCCAGAGCGCGAAGGTGAGACGCCCTCCTCTTTCTTCTCTTGGTCTCTGGGGAAGTTCAAGCTGGAGATTCAGAAATGAAGTTGGCCTCTCTGGCCATTCCTCCCTTTCTTCTACAAGTTCCCCTTTCAGACCCTTAAAAAAGAGGTCAGTCTATTTTTTTTTTAATTTCCTGTAGAAAAACAGACAGTAATTGCTTTAGATCTGTGGACATGGTCGTTTCTGCCCTAATTCCGTGACTCTGCCATGGTCCCACAAACCCAGCCATAGACATCATGCAAATAAATAGGCAAACCTGAGTTCCAATAAAACTTTATTTATAAAAACAGGAAATGGGGTAGGTTTGACCTTCTGGTTATAGTTTGTTGACTCCTAACCATAAATGATAGCTTTCTTTCCATTTTAATGATCGAAGGCGCCTTTGATTCCCAGATCTGAGTTCCAGATTTCTGTATTCATTCCTGAGTTCAATTATTCAAAGCACCTTTTAAGCACCTGCTGAATAATAAGTATTTTATTGAACATCAGAGAGAAGTAACCTGCCCGAAATATGGCGGCCAGAGTGTGGCCAAGTGAAGTGTTGAACTCCCGTCTCTTTGATCTTAAGTCCTAGACTAACATCTAACACATTACTCTATAGATGCTAATGAAAAGGTTAACTATCCTGTGATTCTTCCCCCCGCCCCAATATTCCAATATGAGAGACCATCCTATCTTTGGCCTCTGAAGATTCTAAATCCACATACAGCACTCTGTAATCCAGCCTCACCAGCAGGAGCCAATCCTGTCTTGTTATCCTGCCACAGTCCTGGGCCAATGAATCTGGTTTCCCCACCAATAAATCTCCTCCAGATTCCCGATGTTGAATCGGAGGTCAACGCCATTTGGTAGGTGGGGAAACTGAGGCCAGTTTGCAGGAGGACTGAGATTAGCCCGAGGACCTCTGCCCCTGGTTCGAATTCTCTTCTTACATCCTGCAGTTCTTGGTTGCCTAAGGCAGAAGTTCTCAGCTGTATTGAGAACTAGATAAAATTAGATAAAAGCTGAGGGCCAACTGCTGTGTTCAGAAAAAAAAAAATGTGTCACTCAAAGAACACTCTGAAAATTCTGGACACCTTTTCAGAAGGTTTATTGGCCTCTGAGGCTGATGCACAGGGATCTCTAGTTAAAGACCCTGATTCTAGGAGACAAGGTTACGGCATTTTGAAGAAGTGGCTTAGGAAGCCAGAGATTTTTGCCCATGGAGTCTCAGCGATGGGACTGATGTTTGCACAGTGACAAAGGTGAGGCTGTGAATTCAATGGGAGAGAAACACAGTGACATCCAATCCGCTCTTCAGAAGGGAAGCTCAACATCAGATCTGGAGAGTACCTGTCTAGGAAACAGGGAGGGAAGTTATTGTGACAGCTGAGGGTGTGAGGGAGAGAACAGGGAAGAGGGGAAACTCTGTCCTTTCAAAACAGCATCTTCCCAGGGGTGGAAGGGGAGGCCGTGAGACCTAGAGCCGTGGGCTCTCCCTGGGATGCTGCCCCTGACAAACTTAGTGGCCATGTTCCTCTTCCCCCCGGGGCCTCAGTTTTCACGACTGTAAAGTGGGCATAGGAAAACCCCATTCTCCAGGTCGCAGTGAGGAATCAACTAGATGGGACACCAACGGGTCCCAGCCGTGGGTCCAGGGCACAGGAAGTCTTGAAACATGTTGAGTGAGTCTCATGGGGCTGGGAGAGAAGGTTCTGGACATGAAACCTGAACAGCGAGGCCACATTGCCAACGTACAGCGTCTCTCTGGGACGGACTCTCTGACGTGTTAAAAAGCACAGCGATGATAACCACGATGGTGATAATAAAAGTCATCATGATTCCACGACGGTCATGCATCATTTAACAACAGGGATGCATTTTGAGAGATCCAACCTTAGGAGACGTTGTCACTGTGCAAACATCAGCGTGTGCTCACACGAACCCAGATGGGACAGCCCGGCGCACACGGAGGATGCGTGCTCTATACATGTCCCATAGATGCACAAAGTAGCACGAGACTCAATCAAGGACAAGAGGACATGGTGCCATCGAGATCCGAGGTCAAGCACCATCTGTGGGTGGCAGCAGAGCGGGCTCTTTTGCAATAAACGCTCTCTTTTCATAAATAGGCGTTGGCTCTAACAATCAAAGTACAATGAGTACATCAGCTGGAAACTGTCATGTGTATTGTCCCCGAGGATTGTGTACCCTACATAATGCAGAGCGCGCTACACTCTTTGACGCCTGGCAGCACCGAGGGTTTGTCCACACCAGTGTCACGGGGTGATGCGCTGGGCGGCCATCGACAGGAGTTTTTCAGCTCCGTTCTCATCTGATGGGACCACGGTCTGTCATTGAAACGCCAGCGTGTGGTGCGTGACCGTCACAGAAGCTCCTTTACTGTAAACTGACTCCGTGCCCCAGCAGGGCGTGTGACACAAGCCAGCTCCTCTGCTCCCAGCAATGACTTATGACACGGGGCCGCCCTTGATTCCCTTCCTCTAGGTGATGACAATGAGACCCAGAGCCAGGAAGAGACTGGGCTTCAATCCACCTTAGTCAGGATCTGGGGCCAGGATTCCTCACGGCTGCGTTCTCAGCCACGAGGATTTGACCTCAGCAAACTCGGCCACTGTGTGTTAAGCCCCTGCATACGTGACCGTCACTCCTGGCCCTGCGTGTTGAACGACTGCGTACAAAACCACTAGGCACTTCTGCACACTTACCCACTGCCTGCCTCACCAGTGTGTGTTAACCACTGCATACTAACCCTCTGCCTGTGTGTACTTAACCACTGCATACTAACCCTCTGCCTGTGTGTACTTAACCACTGCATACTTACCCTCTGCCTGTGTGTGTACTTAACTACTTCCTACTTACCTTCTACCTGTGTGTACTTAAACCACTGCATACCTACCCTCTGCCTGTGTGTACTTAACACTGCATACTTACCCTCTGCCTGTGTGTACTTACCCACTGCATATTTACCCTCTGCCTGTGTGTACTTACCCACTGCATACTAATCTTCTGCTGTGTGTACTTAACCACTGCATACTAATCTTCTGCTGTGTGTACTTAACCACTGCATACTAACCCTATGCCTGTGTGTACTTAACCACTGCATACTAACCCTATGCCTGTGTGTACTTAACCACTGCATACTTACCCTCACCTGTATGTACTTCACCACTGCATACTTACCCCTGCCTGTGTGTACTTAAACCACTGCATACTTGCCTTCTGCCTGTGTGTACTTAGCCACTGCATACTTACCTTCTGCCTGTATGTATTTAACCACTGCACACTTACCCTCTGCCTGTGTGTACTTAACCACTGCATACTTACCCTCATCTGTATGTACTTCACCACTGCATACTTACCCTCTGCCTGTGTGTACTTAACCACTGCATACTTACCCTCTGCCTGTGTGTACTTAGCCACTGCATACTTACCTCTGCCTGTGTGTACTTAGCCACTGCATACTTACCTGTGTGTACTCAACCACTGCATACTTACCCTATGCCTGTGTGTACTTAGCCACTGCATACTTACCTCTGCCTGTGTGTACTTAGCCACTGCATACTTACCTCTGCCTGTGTGTACTCAACCACTGCATACTTACCCTATGCCTGTGTGTACTTAGCCACTGCATACTTACCTCTGCCTGTGTGCACTTAGCCACTGCATACTTACCTCTGCCTGTGTGTACTTAACCACTGCATACTTACCTCTGCCTGTGTGTACTTAACCACTGCATACTTACCCTATGCCTGTGTGTACTTAACCACTGCACACCTACCTCTGCCTGTGTGTACTAAGCCACTGCATACTTACCCTCTGCCTGTGTGTACTTAACCACTGCATACTTACCCTATGCCTGTGTGTACTTAACCACTGCATACTTACCTCTGCCTGTGTGTACTTAGCCACTGCATACTTACCTCTGCCTGTGTGTACTTAACCACTGCATACTTACCCTATGCCTGTGTGTACTTAGCCACTGCATACTTACCCTCTGCCTGTGTGTACTTAGCCACTGCATACTTACCCTCTGCCTGTGTCTACTTAGCCACTGCATACTTACCCTCTGCCTGTGTCTACTTAGCCACTGCATACTTACCCTCTGCCTGTGTCTACTTAGTCACTGCATACTTACCCTCTGCCTGCTTCACCACACTGAGCACTTAACCACTGCGTACTTCACCACTACCAACTTGGCTGCTCCACTTGTGACCACTGCATATTTAGCCACAGCATGCTCTGTCACTGTGCATAACCTCGTGTCTGGAACAGCATAAGCACTGCATCCCCAGCCCCTGCACATGTAACACCAGAGTGCTTCATGCCTTTCTACTCCTTCAGCCTCTCGGTGACGGCACACCTAGCAGGTGCTGGGCGGGCCGCTGCAGGGTGAAGAGGTCGAGGGAGAGCAGGCTCCCCTGGGCTAAGGCACTGGGGAATTATAAGGGGCTGGATCCGTGAAAGCTATCTCACAGACTTCAAATCTACCCCAATTTAAATACTTTCTCAGTTTTGCCCTATGACTTAAATTCAAGTCCAAGACCGTGGTTCTCAAACTGGGCTCCCTTGGCACCCTGGGGTTCTAGGAGTTTGAATATTTGTCTGAAACAGTGAGACCTTTTCCTCATTTTAAAAGACATACAATTAAAAGGTTTTGTTTTGTTCCTTGAGTATTTGTCCCTTATTCGTTTATTTATTTCTCCTCTCAAATCCCTGGCAGCTGTTCCCCCGGCCAGGCTGTGTTTATAGGAAACCTGATGATTTAACACGTAGCTGGATTAGTTCATCCACTCACCCCTCATTTGGTCACTGGACAAATATTTATCAGGCTCGTCCTCTGTGTCAAACACTTTTTGGACACAATATTTGGAAAGGGCCACTGCATCCACCCAAGCAGCCTGTTCGCTTCCGAGTATGTGTGTTGTTTGTGCTTCATGACACGTGAGCCTTATAAGCAGCATGTCCTCGATTCCTGTGACATTTATTTCTAACGTGCTCAAAGCGACTCTCTTGGAAACGCTATCTCTAGGGCCGTGGGATCTTCATTTATTGGAGAGGCAGAGAACTTAATGTATATTCTGATCATTTTATCACTCCTCTGTTAATCCTAATGATCCAGATTCTTAGAGTAGAATTAAACACGGCAGCATTTGACAATGTTCTCTAGGGAGCTGGGCAACTTCCAGACGACTGGGCCCCACAATCACCTTTCAGAAGGCAGCTAGGGGGAGGGGGAGGGGCCAGGAATCACCCAGGTGCAAATCCCAGCTTGGGTAATTCTGGATGGTGTAGCTGTCAGCAAATCCATTCAACTCTCTGAAACTCGGTTTCTCCACCTGTAAAACGAGAGGGTGAAAAATCACACCACCCTCAAACTATTTTCGTGGAGTACCAAACACTTCACAACTCCTGGCACAGGATAAATGCATCCACGCTGGTGGTATTGCTACTAAAATAATGATAATAATATTACATTTTCCAGTAAAGTTCAATTGGGTTTCGTGTTTCAATTCCCGACAGTTCTCCATCCCCCCAAACCCCCTCTCTTTGCTATGGGGATAGCATTTAAAAAAATATATCCCTGGAGCCTGCCCCAATTATAAAAGGAGATAACTTGACATCGTTTAACTGCAGCCTGAGCATTTGAATTTAATTGCACGGGAAATAATCATTCCTGAAGAGCGAGGTTTTTGAGGTTCCGTGAGGCGGTATAAGATATGGATCTCGTTACATTAGACCTCGGCAAATAAACTTTTAATAATCAGCTGCTACTTAACATACCTTCCACCTCCCATTGAATTTCCAGCAGCACTAAGGGACAGGATGGATCGGGGAAGGAGGGGGCTGGACTCTTGATTAATTATTTAAAAAGTGATTTATTTACCAAGGTGAGCCATTTGCAAATTCAATAATAAATCTATTAAGGAGTAGTTAACCTCTATAACTCTGTTTTAAATAATCAATTGGTGTTTGGGTAGCGTTCAGCGTCTGTCTCATTAAGTCCTTATTTGAAGCACTTAATCTGAGGTGTGACCCAATCAGCCCTGAGGTGGTAATTAGGTGTTTGCTCCAGGTGCTTGGTCTGGCAAAGATCTGGGTCCTTCCCCTTCCCAGGCTGCCAGGGCCCCCCTGGGGGATGGGGGAGCCCTGGGTCCTCTGACTCCTTGTTCTCCACAGCACGTCCCTCGACAGAGACTTCACGCCACCACCCTCCTCCAGGGGGAAGAAGAAGAAGAAGAAATCTGCCCGGAAGAAGAGAAGGAGGTGAGACCACCCACCGAGGGGAGAGGAAACCTTCAAGATGAGGAAAGGAACAGAACAGGGTGACAGGGGCTTTGGAGTCCATCGGGGACTCTCCTTAGAGTGCAGATCTCTTCTCTGCCTGTTCACCGGCTGTGTGACCTTGAACTTCACCTCTAAGCTTTTCCAATTCTGAAAATGAATGGCAATGATACCTGTCTCTTGGGATTTGGTGCATGGCATGTAGTAAGTGACCAATTGCATAGGAGCACAGTCACTATCCTGAGCACTGAGTTCCTCTGAGAGTTGACTCAGTGCGGAGATCACACTAAGCTGACGATACTATCCTGATTTCCCCACCTCCCAACCTCCATCCACCCCGGCAAGCATTAATATTCCCATTTTAGGGATGAGGAAAAAAAAAAGGCTCAGTGAGGGAGTGAAAGGATCTGCAGGGTCTTGATTCCCAGTAGGTGTCCACCCGACTGTGCATCAAGCCAAATGCCCAGCATAATGAATGGACTTGACAGTATTTGCCAAGTCAATGGCTCTTTTGCATTTATTGCCTTTTTCTTTTCTATACACCATTCTTTAAATTTTGTTTTTTTTTGTTTTGAATTGAAAAATATTTCCAGGTTTGCCTGTAGACAGTCGCTCCCTAGCCTGAATGCTTGCTTACCTGGTGTCATTCCCAGCCCCAGGAAACCAGGCCTGAAAATTCTTAGTGGAGAATCACACCCAACGGCCAAGGCAATACTCATAGGCGCCTGCAGGGGGCAGCAGAGAGCAGCGTCTGGACCACTTGAGCCTGAACTTTTCTGGACCTTGTTCTAGGACACCCTTTAGCCTAGTCCTAAAAGGCTCAGGCCCAAGGAACACCCCATAGGGAATGTGGGTGAAGAAGCTGAGATGTAGCCATTGTAAAGCCAGGAGTGGCATTGGACAAGTGGAGTTTCCCGATTTTAGGGGTGGGTTGAAGAACTTTTCAAAAAGCAGATAGCAGACATCCATCATTCAATAAATGTCCACCGAGCACGTGTTTGGGGACAGACGTGATTACTTAAAGGTCGAGTGGTCGTCAGTCATTTCCCTCCTGAGATGGAAAGATCTCCAATTTTTTAGCTGTGTGTCTCTGGGCAGATCCCTTCACCTCTCAGAACCTCTGTTTCTTCATCAGAAAAGTTCTGGTAGCAACTGTGCCTAAGAAGCATGTGGCAGGGTTACATGAGATAATACTTAAAAAGTACCAGGTCTTGTTGAAAATAAATGCAAAAAAGCTACCGTTGGTGTTAAGAGAACCCTTGATGAGCCGTGCTAAAAGACCTGAGACCCTACAGAGGGGCTGGGGAAGGGGCCCTTAGGAACCAGCTCTGGCCTTTCCCAGCCTCCCTCTGAAGTGCCTCCCCTCCCCACAGGTCCCCGTCCTATAGCCCATCGCCCGTGAAGAAAAAGAAGAAGAAAAGTTCCAAGAAACACAAGCGACGAAGGTATTATCCTTCTTCCTTTATAAACAGGGGCTTCCCGGGTGGCATAGGGAAGGGAGACTCAAAATGTCGTTTGGAACCATCTCATGTCATTTGTGCAGCAAATGTATTTTATCTATATATACAATTATTTATGAATATCATGTACAAGTTAGGACTCCAGTTTCGGGGACCAGGAGTCCACCATCTCAACTGAGGCCAGGAAAGGCCTGATTAGAAGAAAGCAGGAGGGTCTCAGTGGCCCCCTAGGTGTGGGCAAGGGGCAAGGAGAGGGAATAGAGGGCTCATGGGGCCAGGCAGAAGCCGCGGCTCCCTCTGCTTCCTGGTCTATGGAAGGGGACAAGGCTGCACCCTGCCCCGTGTCTCCACGTGGCAACCTAAGCCACAGGAGACTCTGAACTGTCCAAATTCCCTGTTCCAAATTCCCAAGCGAAGGCTTCACCTGTGGGTCCCCCTGTGTCCTAGAGGGTGGGATCTGGTTAGAGAACGTGGCCACCAGGATGGCCCACCCTTGTGGGAAGGGAGCGGGGGCAGAAGTGAAAGGACATGGTAAGCAGAACACACCTCTAGAACTTTCCCACATGCACACACTGATCCACGGTCCCACGCACACGCAGGTTTACAGGGGGAAAAGACCAGAGGGATATAAACCAGAGGGCTCCGTCCGAGCCAACATGTGTAATCGGAAGATTTTACAAAACGGAATCTCAGTGCATTTCCTCCATAAAAGAAAGGTCCGTATCTTCCTTGGGCCAGTTTCCCACGGGCAGCCCTCAGCTGGCCTGGGGAGCGGCGTGGGCTTAGACAGAGCCGGGCCCCAGCCTCCTCCTGCCACTGACACACATTTCCCAGACCCTGTGGTTGGCCCTGGATAATGGGAAACGTCCAGTTTATATTTTCTGCATTTCATTTGTGTTTTATTACTGCGTCTTCCAATGCAGCAACCAATTTGGATTATTAACAGAATAAAAGCGGGAGGTCATCTGGGTTTGCCCTGTGCATCTGAAAGCCAGATTCCAAGTGGCTTCAGTGTGGCTTTTACTTAATCAGGGTTTTCGCCACATCTCAGCCCGGGTTGCTAGAATTGTCCCAAACCCAGTTTGAGCTCCCTGGTTATGTCCACCGCCTGCCTAGATGTTCAGTTGAGGCTGAGTTTGTGCTGATTATAAAGATGTGGGCAAATCAGTGCGTGGATATGAGATGTGGGCAGTTAGCAAAATGGCTATTTGGTGTCAGACATCTTTATCATGGAGGGAGATGAGGAGGGGGAAATACTCTTGCTGGCCCCTCCAGAGCCCTCCCTGGCTGAGCATTGCCCTGCTCCTGAGCCAGCTTCCCCAAGTTTGTGAAATGTCTGGTTAACGATGGCTGAAGCATTACAGCTGGCAATCTTGCCGGGCACACCTGTAATCCCAGTGGCTTGGGAGGCTGAGGCAGGAGGATCCCAGATTGAAGGCCAGCCTCAATCACTTAGCACGGTCACAAGCTCAAGATTAAAAAAAGAAAAGATTTTCAACTTTAATGAGATTTGTCCTTATCTCTTAATTAACAAAGCTTCAGAGTTTTAAATAGTTCTCTCCTCTTTGCAGCTCTATTAAACCCCTTATATGAAACATAAATGATGTTTCCAAGCTCCCAAAACAGGACAGTGACCCAAATCCAGGCCCTGCCCTCAAGTTGCTCACATGATGCTGAGGAAAATGGGTGGCAAAATCACATGGAGAGGTCTGGACCCTCATCTCCCCCAGTGAGAAGCTCAGCAGGGCTTGGAGAAGCACAGAGGAAGACTCTGAGGAGCTTGAGGGGCTAATAGAACACTACAAAATACCACAGCGAGAAGAGAATGAGTAGAAGCCACATAGGTGAAGCTGTGTGACCCTGGGCAACTTAACTAACTTCTCTGAGCTTCAGCGTCTTTGTCTGGAAGACGGCTGCAAATCGTCCTCCACAGGGTTTGGGGGAGCGTCGAATGAGCCTGGGAGTGATAGGTGCTTAGCCCAGAACCTGGCACACAGGAAGAGTCCTCCATGTGGCAGCCAGGGACCTCGTGACGGTGTCAGCCGGGAGGAGGAAGAATCTCCAACTAGGGAGAGAGACGATTAGAAGAGGGAGGGGAGGAGACAGAGGACTCTTTCACACGCCCCCCTCAACAGCCTCACCTGGGACAGGCTTGCTGGCAATTTGGGGTGAACTTTGGAGCAGGGGTAGGCTTTGGCCTGGAAATCTGGGGTGCAAACCAAGGTTGCCCTGTGAGCATCACATTCTTTGGAACCTGAGAGAGTGGGGGGACTGGCCAGGGGTCCCGACCCTCCAGCAGCATGATCACAAGCCCAGGGTGCCTTGGACCCAGGAGCAGAGGCCCAAACTCACCCAGATTTCTTCTCTCCCCTCCCCTCTTTCTTCCCTCCCCCTCCCCTCCCCCCTCCCCCTCCCTCCTCCCTCTGAACCAGGTCCTTCTCCAAGAAGAGAAGACACAGGTAAGACCCGCGGCCTCCGGCTGCTCATTCTGCTTCCTGCTTCCCTGAACCAGGCTCTGGGCCACTTCCTGGCTCGGTTGCCACCTCCACCTCTGTTCCTGGGCCAGCCCCGGGTGGCACCCTAGTTCTGCTTGAGTCTGTTTAAGATGCCACCGTTGAACTCCAGAATAGGGACACGTAGGGAAAGACCTGCCATCATCCACCAGACAGTCCCAGGCCCGGCCACACCCCAGAGGTCAGGACTGCAGGACTCACTCTACGTGGGGTCCTGCACCGGCCGCTGCCACGAGTGGACACATTCAACCCCCACCCCCACCCCCACCCCCGTTCACCCCTGTCACATCCCGGTGGTGGATATGTCTCCTCTCCATTTTACAGATAGAGAAACTGAGGCTCAGGGGCTGTGACAGGAAGGTCCACAGAGCCAAGTTCCATCAGAGCCAGTATTCAAACTCAAATTGTTCCAACAGAGGACCAGGTCAGGGGACAGTGGTTGCTTAAGTGACAGCAGCCCTATCTAGAGCTGTTGAAAGAAGGCCAAGTCCTGCCCTTGACTCGCGGGCACATTCAGAATCAGCCGAGCTCTGGGGGCCTCAGGTGCCTTCCCTGGGGCTTTGGCCACTTGTCCATGGATCTAACAGAAAGCGTGGACTGTGGGGACACGGGCTCTGGGGCCACTTCCCAGTCACCTCGGGGATCCTGGGCAAGTTTCTTGGCCCATCCGAGGTTGGGTTCCCACATCTGTAAAATGTGCCTTGATTAGATTGTCCCTCCACCCACGGGTCTCAGGGACGACACAGGGATGGTGGACAGGAGGTACCTAGCAGGACACCTAACCCTAGCCCAGCTCCGACGTGGCAAATATTGTCACTACCACCCCCTACCATCTGTGGGCCACTACTGACCTACCAAAGCCGGGCTCCGCATCCCCTGCACCCTGCTCTCAATGGAGGTGCATGAGCTGGTGCCCCCTGGAACTGGCTGGGTGGACAAGTGGGCACCAACTTCTCCTGCCCTCGGGCCTTGACCCCCGTTCACCCCCAGACTGCCTGGGTTGAGGGACCCACAGAATGTTCCATGTTTGAACCACCTGTTCGTTTTTATCTTGAACTGCATTTTTTTTTTTGCATCTTTCAATTAATTGGCCCTTTCTTATTTAGCTCCTCTAGCCCAAAAACCAAAAGAAGGGAAGAGAAGAGGCATAAAAAGCAGTAAGTAGACGCCACCTGCAACATGCTTTCCAGTTGGGGGAATTGAAGACCTGGATTGAGCAGCCAGAGGGTGGTTGGCAAACAGCCAGGAAAGGGAGGGGAGGGTGGGTGACTGAGGGGAAGAGGGAGAGAAGGAGGGAGGGAGGAGAAGAGAAGGGAGGGAAGGGGGAGGGGGGAGGAGAGGGGGAGGGGGAGGAGAGGGGGAGGGGAGGGGAGGGAGGAGGAGAAAGCACTGTCCGGGACCTTGAAGCTGTAGGCTTAGCAGGCATGAGCATCAGGTTGAGTATGCCACCTGGTAGGGGTGTGGACATGTGTGTGTTTACGTGTGCATGCAGTTGTGCAGTGCACATGCATGCCCCTGGCGTCCCCCTGACATGGATTGTAGGGCGTCTATGTGAAACGGGCACCTTGTCACCGTCCGTACATTTTTTCATCATGCAAACATTTGTGGACGCTGCAAATTCATACACCACGTGGGCACCTGGTGTGCACCTATGGCTTCTGTGTGCATTCACACCCATGCACTTTTGTGCCCATGCTCGTGTGAGCACCGACGTACCTAGTATGAATATAGCTGCTCCGAGGGCCGAGGTGTACCGATCCCTGGCACTCCGTGTGTGCACTGTGAGTGCGCCGTGGGTATGCAGGCACGTGTGGTGGTTTTCACCTGTGCACGTGCGGGCTGTGTGTGCATGGTTATGGGGTGTGAGCAGGCGTGAGAGCCCGTGCCCTGGCTCCTGGGTGAACAGTGTGGAGCAACGGGTGACGCTCCTTGCCTCGGTCTCGGCCCCAGCTGTGCACAGTTTCTAGCTGGTAGTAGAAATTCAAATCAGCCAGCACCGCCTGCAGAGCTCAGTTCCCAACCAAATTAAAAGTAAATTTGGTTACAGCCCACCTACTTTATGCCCTGCAAATTTTAGTGCGTGTGTTTTCCAATCAACTAATATTTTATCTCCCACCAAGAAGCTTCTAGAAAGAGGATCCAAGATAATGGGTAGTCAGCCGCTGGGAAGGAGAAGAGGAGCTTTGCCGCCCGATAGGGTCTCTTGGCTCAGGGTCAGTGGGAGGGAAGGCATTTCAGCCACCACCACAAAGACCTGGGGATGTTCCAGAAGGAAGAAGCGGAGCCTCCAGCTAGCTCAGGGAGGAACTTCCCATCTTCAGGCTTGGTTACAAGTCACTCACCTTGAGTGTGTCTTCATGCCGAGCACAGAGAGCACGTGTTCCCCAAAGCCTCCGCGTCACTTGTCCCGGTGGGGGGGGGGGCACAGGATGAACCGCTGGAGTCGCAGTCAGACCTCAAGCTCACTGGGAGGGACCATCCCAGAAGTCACCAGCAGAGCAGCGGGAGGCTTGTGCCAGCCACAGAAGGCAAGAGAGAGGAGAGCAAGGAGCCCAGAGCTCGCCCCCAAGGCTCCAAGGCTCATTCTGGGCCTCCCTGTTGGCATAGGTAGGACGAGACCGACACCAGAACCGGCTTTATAAACGCTAGAACTCGCGCCTGGAGCCGAGGGTGGGTTAGGTATGAAAAGGCGATTGTATGAGAAGAATCCCTGAGTCCTTTCTTGAGATAACCAGATGGGCTCCTGGCCTCCTGATAGAACCATCTCTAACTCCCACCGACCGCTGGCCGGGCCCAGATCCTGACATTCCCTGTAGGGTCTTCGTCACCCTGGTCATTGCTCCCCCCACTCCTGGCTGGTTAGGATTCCTCCGGAAGAACTGAAGTAACCTGTAGCCAGGCCACGATCAGTGGAGGCGGAAACCCTTGTTCAGGGGGAGCGTACCGCACTTTCTGAACGGCTTTGGACTCCATGCTAAGAGTCTGGATTTAATTTTCCAGGTCTGAGGTGACAAATTGGCAGCCCAAAGGCCTAATTTACTCTGCAAATGGGTTTTGTTTGCACCAAGAGGTGTCTTTCTTTCTTTCTTTTTTTTTTTTCTCTTTAATGAGCTTTCATTGAAAATAGGAATGAATACTTTACATTAAAAAAAAAAAAACTGTATTTCCCCATCCACTTGAAAAATCAGCAAGTCCAGCCAGTGGGCAGCCTGTGGGCAGAGCCCAGGGCCACCCTGGTGTCATTTCAGTGCCAGGATGACGGCTCCCACCTAGGGCACCTCTCTGGTCCTGAGGTCAGGTGACGTGGTGACTCCTGCCTTGGGTAAGGGACAGATGACATGCGGGGCGTGACAAGCCCTGAGTCATCCATGGTCCAGCCCAAAGACCCCTTTCTGCTCACCCGTGCTCAGAAGAGCTGGGTAGAGGCCCCAGCACCCAGGCGGACAAAAGGGACGTGAGTGTCACAGGATCTAAATCAACGTCCCTCTCTCTCTCTCTCTCTCTTTCTCTCCCCCCCCCAAGATCTCGAAGCCGGCCCCGAAAATCTCACCGTCACCGCCACCACCACTGGCCCTCGCGGTCCCAGAGCTCGGAGTCTCGCTCCTCCAGCTGTGAGAGCAGGTAGCCCCTCGCCCCGGGGCCCCTTCACCCCACAGAGCCCAGGGCCCCTGCAGCACCCAGCTGTTCCCTGCAGGGGTGCACTTCCTGCTCAGCCTGGCCCCTGCCATGCTCCTAGGTGGGTTCACTCTTGCCTAAAGAGAAAGGCTATGGCAGAGGTGCCCTTAGAAAAATGATCTGGAAGTCCCAGAGCAGAAAGGGACAGTCCAGAGCAGGAACCAGTCCCTACAGGTGCAGAAAACTGCCTTGACCCTGCCACTTGAAGCTGTGTGACCTCAGGCAGGATGCTAACCACCTCTGAGCCTCAGCTCCGTCATCTATAAGAGGGGAAAGTCACACCTGTCCCGTCTAGTCTTGGAGTTGAAAGCGCCTGTGGAGGAGTCCCTGGGTGTCACCCAAATCTTTACAGTGCTATTGCTATTGACTGCTGTGTCTCAGGGAGCTCAAGGGAGGGCAGTGGTTTCCATGGTCGAAGCAGACGCCATGGTGGCCACTTCCATCAGCCATTTCTTTCTGAAATGTTGGGGTGCCGCTCAGTAGGACAGCTCCATTTCACAGATTAGCAAAGGGACCCCCAAAGACACAGTTACCTCCAAACACACAGAAGCAGATGGACGCGTCCAGTTGCTCAGATGGACGGCCGGTCACAGGAGTGGAGGATATTCAGCTGAACCGTGGAAGGGGCCTTCCTGTCGTCCCACAAGCATCTGTTAAATGAATGAATGAAGGGGTGGGGCTGGGGCAGGGGAAGATGGATGGATGGGCACAGAGTCCAGCTCGGACACAGGCACCAGCAGACACCCCCAAGGTCAAAGTCACATACAGGCACAAGCACGCTCTGTGGTCCTCAGTCGATCCGAGGGTCCCTTGATGGTCTCTCTGCCATGCGCACCTTCAGAATGTTCTCGCTCAGGTCCCTGTCCCCTGTCCCCAGGCACCGAGGCCGGTCCCCCGAGGAAGGGCGGAAGTCCCGCCGCAGGCACTCTCGCCGCTGCTCCAAGACCCTGTGCAAGGCCAGCCCCGAGGCCCGGTCCAGCCCCCCGCCCAGCCAGCCCCTGCAGATGCTCAGCCTCCTGTCGGCCAGGGGTGTAGTAAGTATTGCACACGCCTCCTCCTGCAGCCTGGCGGTGACACCGGGGGACAGGGGTGGAGGCCCAGGTTCAGGGCAACACACGACATGCTTTCATTCAGTCCCTGGCAAAAATACCCCCCGCTGGCTCCAGACCTCATTATTAATGAACCAAATGGTCACTCAGCAGCCTGTGGCAGCACTGGGCTTGGGGACTTGGAGGAGGGTGGATGGCAGAGGAAGAAAAACCAAAATACCTAGGCTCTGTTATCAGGGGACCACGGATGATCGATGCTGGTCTCTAGCGTGGCATTGGCAGGAACGCATGCGTGAAAGATCCCAGGAAGTCGGTTTGTTTGATTTTTAATTTGTTTGTTTGTTTGGTTGTTGTTGTTTTTTTTTGGTTTTTGTTTTCTGGGTTTTTTTTGGTGAGTGAGGAAGAAGGGGCGATGGACGTGACCGAGGCACTCTAGATTTTACGTGAACACTGCATCTTTGTGCCAGTTGGCTGGCAGCCTTGGCTGGCATCTGGAATTTGATTCCACCTATAAATGCAACCTTGAATTTCTATGAGAATTTTCCTCCGAGGAGCTCCCAGCCCTTGACCTGTGTCTTCCTCTTGTATCCACACAAGGTCTCAGGGAATGGAGGGCACAAGCTGCTGTCACTCCTCCCTTCCACCGATGGGACAGAAATAACCAAAGCTCAGAGAGGTTAAGGTCTGGGGTGAAGACACAGAGCAGGGCCAGAAGGAATCCAGTGTAGCAACCTGGGGCTGGAGGGAATCATGCAGTACTTCCCTGGGTCAACAAGGAGAGGCTGAAATGTGACATAAAAGACAATTGGACACCTTCAGCCAGCAAAGTAGAGATGGGTCTGAATTTAAGTCCTAGATTTGTCCCTTCCTAGCTGTGGGGCTCTGGGCAAGGTACCTGACCAAGGTTTTCTCGCTGGTAACCCTGAAGGAATGCCTCTTCTATAAGGGATTGTTGGACAAATCCTATAAGATAAAGCAGACTCCAAAGGGGCAGACAGACAGAGAGACAAGAGGAAGAAGGTTGATATCAACATAGCTAATCAGTGGGGCCTCTTGACACAGCAGTGCATCCTGGGAAACTCTTCTCCATCCACAAGGGCACCCGGTAGGAAGGTCTGATTTTGCCCAAATCTTCTGCCCATCTGGAACCATCCGCAACTGTCCCCAGGTCCCTGCATCGTAAAGATGCCCGTGGTCACTGAGCACTTGCAGGGGGCAAATGCCACCCACTTTGTCTCCTCCCCAAATGTCCTAAGAAGAGGGGTGCTGGTAGGGCAGGGAGCCAGAGACCTGGGTGCAAGTCTCGACTGGACTAATCATTTTATCCCTCCCAGCCTCGGTTTCCTCAACGGGAAATAGGCATGGCCGTCCCACTGATCTCCCAGGGCGGGTTGTGGCAAAGGGAAAGGTGAATTTGAAATCTGAGCGATGAGAGGTAGGGGTGTGTTGGAGTCAGCCAGGGCTTCCCCGTCTCCCCAGTCATGCAACTTGTGGCAGCCCATTCAAGTCCCCAGTGACCCCTGCTTAAGGTGCCCTGGAGAATGACTAACGTATACAGCTTCACCTGCTTGAGCTGGCTTCCAAACAAGGTCATGGCCATCAGAATGTAGTTGAAAGCTAGGTCTGTCCTCCCACACCCATGGGTGATGATGCAGATTGGCTCTTGGCAGTTTGCTTTCTTGAAACACACAGGTTCCTGACAGATTCAGAGTTAGACACTCTGAGGTCCAATAGGAGCTCAGCCCCTATCAGAAAAGCTTAAAGCCCAGCCTCATTGGTACCCACAGGAAGAGGCCTTAAGAGCTCACCAGGCCTGCTACCCTGATTCCTACCTCAGCAGGAAACTGAGACTCACAGAAGAAAAAGGTCTCACATTGGCCATGACCAGGTGGAGCTTTAAACCTGGGATCATGATGATGTGGTCTAATTCTGGCTCCCAGCTAGGGGACAGTTACCTAAACCTCTCCAAACTGCAGTTTCTTTGTCTGTAAAGAAATAATAATAATAGATAACAACATTCTCTTCTTTGAACAACATTCATTGAGCCCAGTTCTTGCCCCAGGGGCAAAACTCAGTGCATATTCATGGTGTCCTGAGAACATTCTGGCTCCCAAATTGTACTTAACCAGCCACAGAACCGTGAGCCACTTCTGTAATCCCTTCTATATCTCAGTTTTCTCAAAATCGGAAAAGCAAGCATAATCATGAGACCTATCTCATGAGATGGTATGTCTAGATGTAAGCAGAAGTCATGGGATGGGGCAGGCAAGTGGCACACGCAGCGTGATGTCGGCCGTGAGCCGGCAGCCACGTAGCAATGCAAAGAGCGGTGGGGACGTGTCAGGTGGAGGTGACATGTAGCGTGGTTCCACGCCCAGGCTAATAATGGCAAAGCTGGGACTCAGTCAGGGCCCTGCTTCCGGGACCAGTTCTTTCCATCCTACACAGAGGCCTCGGCCCACATGGCTCTGCCCCCTCACTCAAGTTTGCCCAGCTCCTGGGGCATCTGAGGCTCCCAAATCTAGTCCTCCGAGTGCCCTTCAGGCCTGGCTCTTTCCCAGATTCTCTCTTACAAAGGCAGAGATGGAAGAAGGTTCCAGGTTGGACCAGAGATTTTTCCAAGAGTCCTGGCCCCAAGATTTGTCTCCCTTATTAAAGGTGACAGCCGAGTGCCTTTCACTGAATCAGTCATTTATTTGAGTCTGTCCACATCTACTGAGCATCTGTGCAGGGTCAGGCGCTGGCTTGGCTCTGGGGATTCGATGAATAAGAAAGGAATAGTCTTTGCCTTCAATTGAGGGGATGAGGTATAAATGGGGTAAGTTTGTAAATCACAAAGCAGGCGTGGTGTGGATGCTTAGGTGGGCAGGGCAGGGTGGGGAGAGAAGGGAACAGTCACTCAAACAACCAAGGGCAGGCAGGATTGAACCAAGGAAGTGGAAGAACAAAGATGGGATTTGAGATCAAATTCCAGGGCAAGACACAGGGCTGTGGTGGGGACCAGAGCCTGAGTATCAAGAGTCTTTGGTGGCATAGCTCCTGCCACGCTGAGTTGCCATCATTTGGTGTGCCCAGCTCTTTAAAAAATCAAAGACCAGCTGGGCACATGGTGCACGTCCGTAATCCCAATGGCTCGGGAGGCTGAGGCAGGAGGATCATGAGTTCAAAGCCAGCCTCAGCAACTTAGTGAGGCCCTAAGCAACTCAGTGAGACCCTGTCTCTAAATCAAATACAAAATAGGGCTGGGGATGGGGCTCAGGGGTCAAGTGCCCCTGAGTTCAATCCCTGGTGCAAAAAAAAAAAAAAAAAATTAAAACCAAGGACCAGTGTATTACACGGTGGCCTGCTCATTTGCATATATGACTGTGGAAATTGGGGGCCTAATTCCTTACTGAATTCCCGGTTGGTGGGCAGCATTCACCTGAGGCTCTCTTGCATGGTCCAGAACCCAAATCCAAAGTCTCTTTTCAAGGCCCTGGCGGAAGGGGAATGCAAAGCCATTCTTTCTGAACTCTTGGAGCTCAGGTGGTCTGGTGGTCCTCAGAACGCTGTCACACAGAGCCCTTGTATTGTCATTAGGACTGGGACTAAGTCCATGGGCTTGATAAAATATTCAAATACTTGCTCACTAGCTGATAAATAGACCCTGTCACCACTTCAATTGGAGGAGGCAGAGATTAAGACGGGGATCTGGGATCTGGGTCCTCTGGAATTTTCCACCTTGTCACTCTGTATAACCCTGAGTGGCGGCAATAACTGATGCCTACTGAGCACCTACTATGTGCCAGACGCCAGGCTGAGTTCTTCACCTGTAGTGTTAGCTTGTTGATTTTTTTATCAACAGCCCTTCAGCAGAACTTTCACTAATATCTTCATTTTACAATGTGAAACTCGAGTCTAGAAAAACCAAGTAGAAAGACAACTCTTAAATAGAGAATCTAGGGTTGGAACCCAGAAAGCTTGACCTTGGGACCCGTTTTGTTTAGTTACGTGACCTCCCTTGTGTCATTCCCCTTCTCTGAGCCTCAGTATCTTCATCTGTTCTTGGACAAGCAACCCTACCTACTTACTGGGTTGTTATGAGGATGAGGTGACATAAGGCATCCATTCAGTTTTAAAATACGCATTAAGCATCTACTACGTGCCACACACTTTCCAGGTGTTGGCAAACCAGCAGGGAACAAGACATACGTGGTCCCTGCCAGTGGGAAGCTTCCCTTCTGTATACAGACGAATCCTCATGCTCAAGATATAATAATGCCCAGAATGTGAACGTTGCTACTGTTACTCGTCCTCATCAATAGCAACTTTTTGAAACTTACTGCAAACAAACCCAGAAGTGATCTGGGCCTTGAAGGCCTAATGATACCCAGACCCCAGGTGAACTCCACAGAGAGAGAATGGGCTTCCCATTATGCAGATAGGAAAAAACGAGGCTGGGAGTGGGGTGTGGAGTTTATGGATGGCCTGAACTTTGGGACCCCTCACCCTGGTCTGCTCCCCTGGGAGCCTCAATATCCAAGCCGCTCCTTGCAGCAGGAAAAAACCCAAGTGCAAAAAAGGAGTTGGCCCTGGGCGGGGGTGGGTGGGGTGATGGAGGTGGCTCTGGGCTGGGGATGTGGAGGGGGACAGTTGTTGTTTTTTAAATAAGAACTTTGGTGCTTCACAGTGGGGGACTCAGGTTCTCCTCTTGCTGAGGAAGGATGGAAGAAAGCAAAGCACCATTTTTTTTTCCACCAAAGGATACTGGAGCCCCCAGAAGTGGTAGGAAGGACGTGACCTTGGGGCGGGGGAGATAAGTGAGTCTTTGAATGAAGGTAGCTGCATGAAAAACTCCTTACGCACAACTTTCTCTTCCTTCCCTCTGGGCTGGGGTAAAAGGGGCGGAACTGGACCCTATGTGGAAATTTTCCAAAACCACCAGTTTTTGAAACCTACTGAGATAGGGGAGCCCGATGCGGGATGCGACCTTCTCCTTCAATCTCCTGCTGAAGGGAAGGAAGAGGGAGGCCAGATGGCCTCCCCTGGCCAAGGTCAGCTGCAGTGCCCTGGGGGAGAGGATGGCCCACGACCCGCCCCCCATCTCCTCCTCCTGGCGGATGAACTCCCACAGGTCAATGAATCCTTTCCTTCTCTGGCTTCCTAATTAGCTTGCAAAGGAAGATGAACGCCACCAAGAAAAAAAAAAATAAACGTCATGTCTCTGGGAAACAAAAGGACCTTTTTGGAAAGAAAGAACTAGAAACCCTCTAACCAGGCAGCACCATCCTCACATGAGAACTTCCAGTCCCCCATCTGGCAGGGGGGCGGGGCGGGATTTATAGCCGCCTCTCTCCATGGGGCCATTTGCAGCTCCGTAAATGGACTTGTTCAGTTTAATTGGAATTCTCTTCTTGATTGTATTTTTGTAACCTATTAGGCTGAGCCGCCTCTTGATCTCGGAATTCAGCTGAAATTAAATTTTGAAGTGTAAGTGAGAGGTTGCCTTTTTTTCCCCCCATTCTTGATTAAATAATGATTTGAAACAAAAACAATAAATAACAGGACCGACTTCCCCTGGAGGGCTTGAGAGAGATTCCCAGCCAAACGCTGGGGAACTGGGGTTCGTGATGGGGGGATTTAATGACTGATTAGAAACACCCGAGTGTCGGCATGCACCGTGTTAGGGAACGAGGAGATGAAGTGAGATTTGAGTTGAAAAGAAAAGAAAGGATATTGGAGCTTCACACACCACGGGGGGGCTCCGGGAATAAAGGGGAAATATTTGCTCACTTTCCCCAGTGGCTGTGGGTTGGTGCAAAACTCAGAAGGAAAAAGAAAAATCTGAGATTGGCAAGGCAGATGCAGAAGGCAAGAGTCTATAACAGCTCCCGGGTCCAGCTGTGGCTTGAATGGCTCTGTTCTGGGGTCTTGCAGGACGAGAGCCCCCCAGGGATTCCTAGGGCTGGGTGGGGGTGGGGAGGAGCAATCTGCTTGCAGAAGGATCAGGGTGGCAGTGGGTTTTCAGAGCACAGGGTCTCAAACGTTGATGTCTCGGGGAGACATAGGTAGGAGGGCAGGAAGCTAATGGGTGACTGCATACATCCTGGTGGGGCAGATTGGCCACGCCTCACTGCGCGAGGAGCAGCTGTGCCACAGAATATGTAGATTTCGATCTTCTTTTCCAACCCCAAACCTGGAAACGGGGTTGCTATGTGAACCCCACCCCCACTCAACACCTGTTGGTGGCTGATTCAAATGTATCTTCAAACGTGCTAAGTGGGACCCACAGAAAATCATCTCTGAAATAAAGCCCAGCTCAGCTTGCTGGTGTTCCAATGTGGATTCGGGGGGGGGGGGGGGTCGAGGCACATACTCCATGTATTTCTCCTTACTCTTCCCAATTCAGGGCACACAGCTGACTTGCAGGTTCCAGAGGGGACTGCCTGGGCACCAAAGCCTACTTTGCCTGCCTAGGGGGTAATCGGGACCTGCCAGAGAAGTGACACCCCCACGTTCAGCCTGTGACCCGTGAGAGTTGGAGGACTGGGTATAAATAAATAAATAAGAGAGCCTGGGGGTCCCCCGGGACCAGGAGGCGTTACCCCTGGACAAAGCAATATCTAGGGTCCCTCCTGCAGGCAAGGGTCTTGGGGACCATTTTCCAGCCCGTGATGCAGAGGCAGAGAGCAGCGGCATGCCTAGAAACTCCCAGGAGATGAAGAAGAGCTCTTTAAGATGGACTTTGAGAGGCTCCTTATCTCAATGATGTGATGGAGACGAGGGATGGGGAGCTGCCGTCTCGCGTCAATGTCGAGTGGTGACTGTGGGCATCTTCTGGGCCAGAATTACCGGGCTAGGAAGGAGAGGCCCAGAGATGGGAGAGGGGGCGGCGAGAACACGGGAGCCTCTTTGGTCCACCCCTCCTAGCCTTCTTGCTTCCAAAGTCTCTCTTGCATTTCAACAGCGGTTCCCTCCCCTGTCCTTTGTCCAAATGGGGTTGGTTCAGTTGAAATAAGAAAAAAAAAAAATGAATATCTTCAAATTACTACTTCCTTCCTGCCAAGGATCCTCTAAGCAGATCCAGTAGAGTGAGATCCACGCAATGCGAACCCAGCCCAGATGCGGTGGGAGGTTAAACCACCCTTCCTCCACGCACCGAGCCCTGGGGACCGATGGGGGGCTGCCTCCACCCATCGAGAGCTGAATCACTTTTCTAACTTGTCCGGCCAGAGGAGGTGCCTTTCTAGAATTCATCCCCCGTATTATAATCTGAACAAAGCTGCTGTGTGGGCTCGCAGCGCTGTTGTGTGAGAATGGACCTAAACTGGATTCTTAGGTTTTCTTACACACCCAGCCCTCACCTCGTCTCAGGACCCCAGTGCTTTCATAGATTTGCTTTTCTGATGCTGGGAAGCCAGTTCCTTCCCCCAAAAAAACTATCAGATCCCCCAAGTTGGCAGTAATCCAGCTGGGCCTGATCACCCAGCCATCTCTACCAATGAATTAGGTTAAGATGTGTCTTCTGGGCTGGGGTGGTGGCTCAGTGGTGGAGCTCTTGCCTAGCATGTGTGAGGCGCTGAGTTCCATTCTCAGCACCACATAAAAATGAATAAGTAAAATAATGGTATTGTGTCCATCAACCAGTTTAAAAAAAAAAAAAAAAGATGTGTCTTCTGAGGCTGCCAAGGGACAATGAAGAAGCTTCGTTCACTAGACAAGACTTACTGAGCATCTATTCTGTGCCAGACATGAGTGCAAATTGGGACAGAGCCTTGTACTTTTTGGGCCCCTGTGTTCAACAGGCTCCCTGCCCAGATGGAGAGAAGGGTAATTAAAGAAGTAGGTGCCCCTGCTGAGTGACAGCAGCATAGCACACAGATGGTGCTCATTTTTGAGCGAGTGAATGGATGGAAGATTGAATGAATGAATGAATCTTTAATTAATAGATTCCAGAACATTGTTCTATCCTGATCTGGGAATCAAAGAGGGTGATGTGAAACCTAGAGGATGAATAAATAAAGTCATGTCAAGTGGGAGAGAGAGGAAGAGTGTTCTGGGAAGAGGAAATAGCATGTACAAATGGCCTGGGGTTGGGAGAGCAAGCCGTGGCAGAACCAAGAACGTCCCCAACTGGTCAGCTTGGGTTGTGGGAGCCAGGGTGGGAGTGGCGGAAGAGTGGAGGTCTGTGAAATTTGCAGGGCTGGTTTATGAAATAGGCAGGCCTGGGTCACAAGGGACATTGTGATCTGTGTCAAAGAATTCTGATTCATCCCAAGATACGGGGCCTTTAAACGAGCAGGAGAGGTTGGTATTTTTCTGTCAACCCGATGAGGACGTTTCGGCAGTAGATTTAGCTCTGTTGTCTGGTGGTGACAGGAAGCATGATGGCGTGTAGCATTCCAAGGGGGAGACCCGGAAAACATCCTTGTGAGTTGGGGATGTGGGGTTGGGAGTGGGAACCTGGCCAACCAAGGCCCCTTCTACATCCACCAGCTTTGAGGGACCTCACACTCCAAGTCCCTACCCATGGAGACCCAAGGTGCACCAGGAACAAAGCTTTGAAACTAGTAGTCAAGATGGGGAATGAGCACCCGGGAAAGACCCAGCCTGGTGTCCCCAAGTAGCAGTCCCCTGCCCTTGAGTCATCTTCCAGCCTCATTCCCTCAGAGATGGGCTGGGCGGAGTCACCATCCCCCAAACACGCACATCTCGGGGGCAAAGTTTCCTTGAACCCACCCCAGACCAAAGCCCAAGCCCGAGGGTCTAGCCACCCAGCATGATGCTTGCTCATTGCTGACCAAGGAGACGGAAATACACACGTCACCGTGTCACCCAAACTTCAAACCAGAAGCCAGGTAGAAGGAGCCGAGAGGGGACAGGGTCCCTGCATTATTTTAAAGAAGTTCTCCACCTGGGCAAACTTATTTTGAGTTTCCACCTCCAAAACAAAGCTAGCCGGGTCCCGAGATGGTAAAGAGGCACTGGGTGGACCTGGGTCCAGCTGGACCTTTGGCTTCCTGGTGTGCTGGGTCTTCTGGGAGAAGCCATAAAGGCAGGCCTGCGTCCCCAGCCCCAGGAGCTGGCATCCTGAGCGGGGGAAGCGCTCCTCTTCATCCTTACAACCCCATGTCTCTGGGTCACATCGTCATGACCAAATGGTTTTAAGGAAGTTCCCCTCTGGAGGCCCCAGGAGCATGGGGTCA
Organism: Ictidomys tridecemlineatus; assembly: GCF_052094955.1. NCBI lineage: Eukaryota > Metazoa > Chordata > Mammalia > Rodentia > Sciuridae > Ictidomys > Ictidomys tridecemlineatus. The sequence continues at coordinate 82,024,616 of NC_135478.1, read as the reverse complement.
AATGGGGGGGAGGGGGCAATAACGTAGGCTGTGGATGGCGAAGCTACGTGTGGAGCCAAGTGACCGAAGGTGATGGTGACAGGTTCATAAATCAACGAACTTAGATAATTCGTGTCCTCCTGTGTGCGCAAGCATACCTTCAAGAGGAACTGAAAGTCACGTGGAACTCAGAGTCTTGGGCCCCTCGGGCCAGCAGGGCAGGGTGAAGAGACCCCGCCCCCAGGTCCAGGCTCCGCCCTCTGCCTCCCGCCTCTGGCGCCCTCCTCCACCTCGGGGGATGGGCCTCACACACAGGCCCCTGGATGCCTCCGCTTGACCACCCAAGCCCTATCCAGATAGCCACCCCTGGGCAGGAGCGTGCACACTTGTACAAATGGCCTGGGGTGGGGAGGAGCCATGGGAAGACCCTGGAAGGCAGCTCAGGAGCCTTGGACAGAAAAGTCTGGGACTCCCAGGCACCCAGGGAGTGGTGTGGGGAGTGGGGTCCAGGGGGTGCCCTCTCGGCCCCACCCATGTTTCCTCGAAGCCGAGAGGTGATTACCGTCTAGGCCTGGCGCAGGGACCCCTCTTGTAAGCATGACACTGTTCTCAGAGTCAGAAACAAACTCCTTGTGGCAGCCCAGACCTGACAGTGATCTGGGCACAGAAAGAAAACTGGCTCCTCCACGGGTCGCCTTCCCGAGGGCTGGCTGCCCATCCTCTCCTCCTTCATCTCTCCTAGATCCAAACAGGGTTCGGGGACCTCTCATCACCCAAGCCCCTCCCAAAGCCCTCCGTGGCAAGCACATGCCCCTCCCCCATCCCCAGGTCCCCACCCTGCCCACGCCCGGTCCACTCCCTGTTCTCGCATGCGCAGCCAAGGGGTCCTGATCCAACTTGGGCCTGGAGGGCTGACTCGGTGGAACCGGGTTAGGTCCCCTGAATGAGAAAACCAAACAGAATGGATGCCCCCCCCAGCCCCCCCCCTCCCCCCCGCCGGCCCCCACCTGCCAGGAGCACCAGACAGTCCCAGACTCCAAGGTCAGGGCCAAGGTTGAGGGTGTGCAGAGAGGTGTGTGTGTTTTCTTGTCAATTGCGACTCTGATGATGATGGACTCACGTTGCCCGCTCTTCCCTTTCTCTTACACCTTACCTACTAAAGGAGGAGTTCTTGCTTGGTAAGTGGATATGATCCGCAAAGACATGAGCGAATTTATTAGAAGCCACTCAAGATCCTTAGCTACCTTCTCCAAGGGGAAAAGGACACACACAAATACCTGTAGAGACCTTTGTTTATTATTTTTTTTAATTTGTTTTCAGTCCGACTAATTGACTTTTTTTTTTCTTTTGGCCCTCTTTCCCCCTTTAGTTGAAAACTGCTCAAATGTCAATTTGTGACCTTGACTTTATATTTAAAAAAAAAAAAAAAACTTCTCATCTTTATTTTATTTCTTTTTTTTTCCCCCATGTGACATTTGTTCAGGGTTCTATGCAGGCAATTTTTTAAAAAAAAAAAATAAAAATAAAGAAGTTACACTAATTAAGGATTTGGTTGAAGCTTGAACTTTTGACTCTATCTCCTTTTTATTTTTATTTCCAAGATTTATTCCCCACCCCCACCCCCACCCCCAGGCCCATAGCCCCTCCCCACCCCCATTTCTTTTTCCCCTTCCTCTTCTTTAATTTTTTATTACTGCTTTAGGTTCAGGGTGTCTACACCCCCCCCCCTTCCTTTCGATTGAGTTGTCTCTTTTGTTTGAGTTTAAAATTCATTAGAAATTAAATTTTGTATAATTTCCTTTTACTTTCGTTTAATCTGGATCGCATGCTTTTTCTCTGCATGATACCTAAATCTTCCAGTTATCATAGCAGGGGGTAAAAAATATATATTAATATATATATATCTATCTATCTCCTTTCTGTGGTATTCTTTCAGGAATTTGTGCTTTTGTTTTTTTGGCGTCTCTCTCCTCTCTTTACTTTCGTCACAGTGCATCATGATGGTAAACATTTCTTGGTAACTGAGACGCAGCCCTGGGCTCAGCCGTGTCCGATGGGTCTTTTTGCTTTCAGATCACTGGGTCGGGGTCTGCCGCTGACCTGTTTACCAAAACAGCCAGCCCGCTCGCCACCTCCCGAGGACGGTCCCAGGAGTATGACTCTGGCAACGACACGTCCTCCCCGCCCTCCAGGCAAACCAGCTCCGCCAGGTCCCGGGGCCAGGAGAAGGAGAGTCCCCGGGGAGACCTGAGCCAGAGCCAGGAGCTCCACAGCGGGAACACCTCGGATTCAGGGAACTCCTTCACCACCTCCTCTCCCCAGAACAAGGGGGCTGTTCTGGAGAATCTCTCTCCCACTAGCAGGGGCCGAGAGTCAAGGTCAGTGCATTTGATTGCGAGAGGCCCTCCTCTCACCTTCTGTCTCATCATAGCACCCCAGCCTCTTCCCCAGAAGCTTTGGAAAACTCAAACTGGCTTACTGGCTTACTTTTTTGAGAATTCCAGAAGAAGTTATTAACTTCAGGTATAGCTCGATCCAGGGGCTCAAAAAATTATATCATTGGGAATGTCTTTTGCATATAGTTCTCAGCTCTTGCTTCCCTGATCTGGTGGCCTCAATTTCAAGCAGACCCTCCCAGAGCATGGGCAAATATACTGAACAGCTAACATTATCTAGCAGATTAGCCAGCCAATGGGGGAAAATGCTTCTTCCCGCACCCCCCCCCCAAAAAAATTTAGCAAAACATCAGGAGAGATATTTTGCAGCTTGGCCTGGCTTAGATTATTTGCCCATCCCTGGATCAGTCGCTCTGGCCCAGAGGATGCCAAACTCTTAGCTAGAATGGGTCACATGCCACAGCTGGGGCCAATGAAGACATCCATCCCAGGTACCCTTGCAGGAAAAGTCAAAATATTGCTATCAGGAGGGAGGGAGGCTGGGCAGGCAGAAAACAGATGTCAGCTTTACCAATAATCTCAGCAGCAAGTCAAACATGAGCTTCCTTGTTAAGTCACCGTCGTTTAAAAAACATACCACAATATTTACCCAGTGAAAATATACACAAAAACCTGCCTGTGGATGTTCATAGAGGCTTTATTCATAATTGCCTAAACTCGGAAGCAATCCAGGCGTTCTTGAGTATGGGAATGGCTAACCGTGGCACCCAGACAATGCAGCGGTATTCATTGATAATAAGAAATGAGCCGCCGAGCCACGGAAAGGCATGTGAGATTTAAATAGATGTTACCCAGTGAGAGAAGCCAATCTAAAAAGCTGACATATTCCATGAGTCCGACTATACAACATTCTGGAAAGGACCAAACTCTATGAAGAAAGTAAAAAGATGAGTGGTTGCCAGGGGTTGGGAAGGGAGAGATGAACAGGCAGGTGTATTTTAGGACCGTAAAATGACTATATTATGATACAACACAAAGGGATAAGTGGGCATCCTTCATTTTTCCAAACCTATGGCTTTCCCAGCCCTCCTGCAGCCGCCCCATTTAAAAAGGAGCGAACCCTCACGTAGACTGCGGACTTGGATTGTAATGCATGTCAAGAGTCACTCCTAACAAGTGTACCAATCTGGTGGGCCATGTTGGTGGTAGGGGTGAGGCACAGGTGGAGGAGGGGGCTTCTAGGAATTCCCTGTACTTTCCACTCAATTATGCAGTGCATCTTAAAACAGCTCTAAACATAAAGTTGATTCATTAAAAACACACGCACATATATAGAGAGATCAATCCCAATGCAATTTTAGGTAGAAGCTTTAAAAAAAAAAAAATCAGCCCATCTCAACACACTTGGTAGATGCAATATTTTTTCCTGCAGAAAACACTTCATACAATTGTGTCTGAGCCAAATGTAATGGCCCGGCTTCATCACGCCCTGGATCTCAAGAAATCACAGCAAAATGCTAATCACCGAGGATACTGTCACAATAATAGCCACTGAAATCGACTGACCGTTTAGTCTGCACCGACCATAAGGTTATTTATCCCTCGGCTTGTTCCCATGTACTCACTTCCTGTAGGCACACACTCGGCTTGGCCAGGGGGACATAAAAATGGTGGGTCCTTTTTTTTGGAACTACAGGAGGGCCAGGAAGGCTTTGCTGGTGCACCCAACCACCCAGCAGGGAGATCTTCCCTTCTCTGGGGGATGGGAGTCTGCCTGGTTCAAAGTGGTCAGGGTTACCAAAAGATGGCCAAATTCTTAGCACAGAAGTGATTCACAGCTTCCTCAAGGACGGAGCACCCTTGGTCCCCAACGCATGGCCTGCTTCAGCCCTGGACAAACAGTTTGGCATGTCCAAGAGGACCTGGGCTGTCACTGGCCTGCCCTGGGATATCCCTGGCCTTAGCTCACACCCAGTTGGGCCGGGAGCCAGAGCTGGGTCAGAGCAAATGTCAACTTCTCCAAGAACAGGCGGTGAAGCTCCCGGATGGGAGAGGGCAGCCCCGTGTCATGTCTGCTGATACGCACGCAGTGCTCTTATGCAAGAAAAAGTAAGCAAAGTAATGACAACCATAATAATAAAAATGATGACATTTAATGTCTATGAAGCCCTAACACATGATAGGTAGTATGTTGCAAAGGGCTGTCCGTGAATAATCATCCTTAGTTCCTCATGAGCCCTTTCAGGGAGAGGGAGTATCATATGTACATTTGCTGATGGGGAAACGGAGGCTCAGAGTGGTTGAGAAATTTGGTCGACACTTGGCAGCACTAGTATTCAAATACAGATCTGTCTCCGGAGCTGCAGTTGAGGTCTGAGAGACACCTAGCAGTTACCTGATTAATTGGATCTACATGAACTGCCAAATTAAATCATTTAGACCCAGCCTTTCACTTTGAAATATAAATGGTGGTTAAAGCCACTGCTATTTTGGGTCAGGCCAGCTGTGGGCAGAGGTCTCAATTCAGGGAGCCATAGGGGGTTAGGGAGCTGGAGAGGTGGCAGGGACGTGGGCTTTGGAGTTCTGAGTTTGGGACTATGGGTGACCTTGAGCAGATAATAGGCTTCTGAATCTCCTCCGTAAATTGGGGATGATAATAAGGCCAGCTTCATGAGGGGGCTGGGAAGACTGAACAAGGATGTTTTGGAAGAACCCAGGAAGGAAAAATTTCCAAACCTTCATTCTCCAGATGACCTGGGATATGTGCACCAAGCCCCGGGCTAGAGTGGGACGTAGTATCCAGGGAAATCTGAGTTCTGTCCTCAAGGGACTCATTGTCTGGGGCTGGAGAAGAGCCAGAGAGAAATGGGGACACTTGGGCAGCAGGGACTATGGAAACACCCTGAGATCGCCCAGCCCTCTCTGGGGCTTGGGGGAGTGTCAAGAAAGGTTTTCCATTCTGGGCACAGTGGTGCATGTCTGTTATCCCAGCAACTCAGGAGGCTGAAGCAGGAGTATCAGGAATTCAAATCCAGCCTCAGCAACTTAGCATGACCCTAAGCAACTCAGGGAGACCCTGTCTCTAGATAAAATATTTTAAAAGGCTGGGGATATGGCTCAGTGGTTAAGCGACTGTGGGTTCAATCCCTAGTACCAAACTACATGGGTATCCCTTGTCCTATAGAGGGCACCTATAAAAATATACACAATTGAAACCCTGTATTTAATTCTAGTTGAAGGTGATTGGAACAATGTATTTAATCCCAGTGAGTTACAGTCGTCTGCCCCAGGCTCTGAGCCCGACTGATGCCTGCTGCTCTCTCTTGGGGAGATCACAAAGTGTTGGAGAGGTGTTAAAAACCCACTCGCACCTAGCCTGGTCTTTCTCATCCACATAATCTGAGGGACTGACAAAGATAAGGAGGAAAATAAACCTCTCACCATGTGATTTGATGTCACTTAGCACCGGTGCCCAAGCTGGGTGACCTCCCAGGATACTAGCATATGCCCAAGTGGCCGCAGTGATATGTGCTCCACACCTTCTATCTCTGCTCCTCGAACATCTGTCACCTGGCAAGTCTTTTCAGGAGGGGAGAAGGTAAAGAAGGTTCTAAGAGAACCTCCCCCCCCACCAGGCCAGGCAAAGCTAGGGGCGGGGCCATGGATCAAGATGCCCTGGGGGCAGGCAGCGGTGTGACCAAAGACGTTTTTCTTCCACAGAGGATTTCAGTCGCCCTGTCTGGAATGTGTGGAGGTGAAGAAGTCCAGCTTGGTCCCCTCCACAGCCCGCAGCTCCCCCATGAAGGAGTGCTCCCGTAGCTCCTCCTACGCCAGCACCCGGTCCTCCAGTCTCTCTTCCCGGTCCCCAAACCCCAGGGCCTCCCCCAGGTACACCCGGAGCCGATCCACCTCCTCTGAAAAAAGGTGAGTGAGGTTTGACCTTCGCTCTGCCACACTTTCCTCCTTGGCGGTGAGTGAAGATAACTAGAAATTTCCTTTGACCCCCGGGGAATAGGAAACAGTTGAGTTCAGATACCAGCCTACCCATCACCAGCTGAGTCTCCGTTTTCTCATCTGCAAAATGAAAGAATGGACTGTTCTGAGAACTATCAAGCTCTCAGAATGTACCAGAATATAATGGAATATGAGCTGTCATTGTTGCAACTGGCATGAGGATGAGCTAATGTGTATCAGTTAGCTTCTGCTGCATAAAAAATTATCCCTGAACTTAGCATCCTTAAAATGCTATACTTAGCATCCTCAAATGTATACTCAGTTCCTGGTTCTATGGATCAGCCCCTGGGGCTGGGCTCAGCAAGCTGGTTCTTTTGCTCTCCCTGGGCCCTATTGCATTTCTTTGGTTACCTGGTGGGTTGGCCGAAGGCTGGCTGAATTGGGGGATAGCCCCATAATAACTGTCCCTACTCTATGTTGCCTCTTGACCACCAGCAGGCCTGCCTGCCTGCCTGTTCACATGGTGATGGAAGGCTCTGTGAGAAAGAGCAAAGGTGTACAAGGCTTCTTGAGTCCTAGGCTAAAAAGAGACATGACACCCCTTCTGCTATTCTATTGGCCAGAGCAAGTCCTAAGACCAGTCCAGTGCATGGATGTTCCTCCTAGCATGCAGAGGTGTAAAGTCACACCATGGTGATTAGGATACAGACAGAAAAATAGCATGGCTGTTTCGCATTCTACCTCCCAATTTCAATAACCATTGGTAACTGCTTGATTATCTCATGTGGGATAATAATGTAACAGAATGTACCAGCATGAGATCTCAAGAACTAGAAGATTCCATCCCATCTCACCAACCCATGGCTTCATGGGGTGCAGCTTCCCTCGGGTTCTGGGAGCCAGCAGAAAGCCAATTATTCCTCTTCTGGAACTGGGTAACCAGGACACCAGTGACTGACTTGGTTATTTCAAGACCACTCCATTCCCCAAAAGGTGGCAAGACCTTTGGCCTAAAAGGAAAATTTAGGAGAACAATACAAAAATCAAGTCAAGAGAAAGTTTAAGTCCCTAAGATGTTGTGCATAGTAGTTATGGAGGGGTGCTGCAAACATGACCCCGGAGCTCCCTGGTAAACAAAGAGAAATTGCTCTATTAATTGCTACATTGTTAACCAAAATACTAATAATAATAGAACCAGTTGCTATTTCTGATTTTAAGTCTATGAAAAATGACTCATGTGACTCCACAGGAAAGGGACACTTTAAGGCACTGTGGATGGAAATGCCTGACAAGGTCCTTGCCAGGTGCCCACCATCTGTTTTACCTCCACTCCTTGACTAAAACAGAAAATTAGTATCCCTTGTCATCAACAGAAGGCACCTGAAACAATGAGTTTAATCTTGGCTACAGATGACTAGGTTAACACTTTCTGATAATATTTCTCAATGAACAAAAGTCAAGATGGCAAAAACAATTTTCAGGGGCCAGAGCTGAGCATTGGCTCAAGGCACTGAGATTGAATGAGCTGTTTCTTCCTCACAATACTCTGCAAAGGTGGGAGGCATCTACCGTCATGCCTAACACCTGTAATCCCAGCAACTGAGTAGACTGAGGAAGAAGGACCACAAGTTCAAGACCAGCCTCAGTGACTTAGGAATACCCTGTCTCAAAATAAAAAATGAAAAGGGCTGGGGATAAGATTCATCAGAAGAGTATCCCTGAGTTCAATCCCAGTACCAAATAAGTAAAATGTGGGAGGCATCTGCAGAGAGGAGAGAAGACTGAAAGTAGCATAAGGTTTGCAATTTGAATGAACAATCATATAGAGCATTTTTCCCCTGTCCACGAGAGATATATTCCAAGACCCCCAGTGAACTCCCACCACTACAGAAAAAAATCAAATACTATAATGAAAGAACTTTTCCATTTAACTAAGCACTTCTCATGCACTGTGGTAGTAACTTTTGCAGTTTAAGGTGCAAGAACAAAACTAGCATGAATGTCTTTTTCCTTTTTTCACAATTTCACGGAGAAGATTTGTCCTTACCATAGGTCTTAACTTACTCAGCATCTGATTTTTTTTTCCTTTGCTTATTAAGTCAAGAACATGCATCTTCTCACTTATCGGAAGCACTTTACAGCTTCTCTTTGGCATATACCAAAATGCCAACATCACCCCTCTCTCACTCATGGGTCTTTATGAAGTAGACTTGGGGATTCCTTGAACACAGCCTCTGTAGTACCAGGATAGTGGATCTGATGGTGAGATGGCCCCCAAGAGATGGGTAGCATATACAGCTTGGATGCTCTGGGCAAATAGGGTTCACTTCCTTGGTAACCTGGAGCAGAATAGCAAGAGATTTCATCATGACTCAGAATGGCATGCAACTCAGAAATTATGATTGTTTATTTCTGGAATTTTACACTCAATGGTGGAAAATTCACTCCATGGTTGATTGTGGGCAACTAAAACCATGACAAGAGAGGACTACAGTAGTCTACAGAAGTCAAGAGCATCTTGGAACCAAATACACCTAGATTCATGCCCTCTACCAGCTGTATGATCCTGAGCCATTGTATTACATCTCTGTGTTTCTGTCTCCCCCCACCCCAATCTATAAAATAGGATTGAAAACAATACCTAGTCCTAGATTATGTTGAGGATTAAATGAGATACACACAAAGCACTAGTTCAATGTCTGGTCCATAATGAAATACATAATAATCACAGTTAACATTTCACCTGTTGGCTAATCGACATTTCGCATACACACCAACATGCTAAGTGATTCACCCGAATTTACTCATTTGATTTGCAACTTCACAGGGTAAGTGCTATTATTGCCCCTATCTTAGAGATGAGAAAACAGAGGTCCAGAGAAGTGAAATCACCTGCCCAAGGTCACACAGCTAATAAGTAGCCAGGATAATAAGCATTCATTCATTCAATAACCACCCATATTATTTTTAACCACCCAAAGGTGGTGGAATTTCATTCTCTGCTAAGGACCTGGTTCCTCTGCTTGGCCTCCAGGGAAGTATGTGTTGGGGGAAAACAAAGTCATTGCCTGAGGACTAGGTGAATAAAACGGCAGACATCCATACAACCCTCGCACACGCTTAGCAGGCTCCTTAGGAGCTGTTCCCTCTTCCCAGGTCCTACTCCCGCTCTCCCAGCTATTCCTCCAAGTCTGGCAAGAGGAGCCCGCCTAGCAGAAGCTCTCGATCCCGCCGCAGCCCCAGCTACTCCCGCTACAGCCCCAGCAGGTACAGGCCCCGCCTCCAGAGTGAGGCCCCGCCTCCTGGGTCAGGCCCCGCCTCCTCGCCACACCCCTTTGCTAGGGTCGTCGCCTCTGCCCTGCTGCCCAGGCTGCCTCCGGAGCCCTGCCCTACCTGGTCCTCCACCTAGTCCTCCATCCTCGACCCTGCAGAGGTAGAGACGGGGAATTAATTCAGTGTTCTTGCAGTTATCTGTCCAATCAGAGTGGACAACCCAAACACCCGTGTCCTAGCCACAGCACCCCACCCAACCCCACGGCCACATTGGACACCCGTCCTCATTCTCCTGGCCCACCCAGCACTCCCTGGGCTGGCCCGGGGATTCTAAGCCCCACTTCTTACCCATGCATCAAGGCCGCTCACCCCTGCAGCGCTGGTGCCTCTGTAATGCCCACCCCCAAGGACCCCCAAAAGCCAAGGCCAGCTCCGCCCACGGGGCTCGCCCACGCAGACTCTCCCCACAGCCGGGTGGTCCTCCCTGGGCCCATCTCTGTCCCAGTAGGGCGGAGGGGAGGGGAAAGAAGAGGACGTGAGTGTCCCCTCTCCATGCACTCACCCCGCCACCCTTCAGGGAGCGGGACCCCAAGTACAGCGAGAAGGACTCGCGGCAGCGGGAGCGCGAGCGAGCGCGTCGAAGACGTCGATCCTACTCGCCCATGAGGAAGCGCCGGAGAGACTCTCCGAGCCACCTGGAGGCCCGGAGGATAACAAGGTGAGGCCCGGAGGACGGGTGTCCACCCTCACCATTCCCAACTGGTGGGACCCCAGACTCTCCTGCCTGTGTGGCGCCGGGACTGCAGAACTGTGGGAGCCCAGGGACACCCTCCTGGGGGCAGAGTCATCTCCAGGTCCACCCTGCGGGGCAGGGGGGGGGGTCTGCAAGGGGCGAGACGTGGAGCCATGTGGGCGGGGTTAGGGTGTGGCCATAGGAAAGGGGTGGGGCCATCCTGATAATAGGGGGTGTGGCCTGGGTGTGGCTGGACCTGGGTGCCAACTCTGGGGTGGGAGATGCGGGCTGCGGAAGGGAGAAGGGTTTGGCCCAATGGAGGCCCAAGTCATAGGCCAGGACGTGGGCCTGGTGGTGGATCTGCTGGGGCAGTAGAGGAAGACCTTCAACCTCGGACCTACATACTCAGATGCCAGATTTAAATACTCCTATAGGTGATTAGGTGTGGAAAGGACTTAGAAGGATGGGATCGCGATGGGTCAAGGGAGGAACGGGGGATTTGGAGTTGAATCCTGGCTGGACCTCTATCTCCTCACCTCTCCTGACCCTTCATATGGGAGGAAGTAACTCCCGGGAATGTCCGCAGGATGAAGTGAAATGAAAAGATGCGAATGAACTCTGTGAAGTGAAATGCAGACCACACTGTGCCCTTACTGTTATCGACTGAATGGTCAGAATAGGTGGACAGGGTCACCTGTCACAGGGACGATCTCGGAGAGGCACGATGTCTGAGTGGAAGTAAATTTCTCGGACCTTGAAACCTTGGAGAATGGCTGAAGCCTGCCCTAAAGTTGGGTTGACTTTCCAAACATCAGCTCAATCCAGAGACCCTCAGGGCAGCAGGGTTGTTGATGGTCCAGTGTGTCCTCCCTGGAGATGATGTGGAGGAGAAGAAGAAGAGGGGCCCCAGGCAGTAAGGCCAGGATGCCTGAATCCCTTTCTCAAAGATTCCACAGAGCACCTGCTTCAACTCTTGGGGATTCCCTTGCTAAAGATGTCCTTCGGGTCAACTGGAAGGCAACTGAGATCAAACCAGTGGCATTCGAAAAGGCCATCTGTTTTCCTTAGTCAACTCCAAATAACCCATTTTGATTGATCCCTTCAGTGTGTCCCAAACGTGGGCCACCTGTCCCATCTTTACCATCTTGCCCCCCCTTATTAACTGTAACATTGTTTGCTTAATTTCCTTTAAATAATATTGTGCCTCTTTTCAGAGGCCCCCAACTTCATTTCAAAAAGAAACTTGACAACCACTACAGTAAATGGAAAATCAGCCTCTCTTGTCTAGAAATAGAAACTACTAGAAATAGAAGGTTCTAGTAAAAGTAAAAAATAGCGAAACAAAACTGCAGTCGAAGTTTAGATGTAGAAATTGTGTTACCAGCTGGAGGCTCTGAGCCCACGCTTGCTTTGTGAAAATCATTATTATTATTATTTTTTTTTAAAGAGTGACATGATCACTTTTCAAGACCTAGTGCTGCTAAGATGAGACTTAGTCCCTGGTGTTCTCAAGACTGCAAGTGGAAAGGAGTTGAGGGTGGTTTGGTGGGTGGGTGGATGGGTTTTTCTCCCGAGGGGGTGATGCATGCAAAAGTTCTCTCTTTCCTGGGGACAAGACTGGGGCTGCCTGGTTGAGGCTGGGAGTCTAACCCTTGCCTGCTCTCTGGGGTCTCCGCAGTGCCCGGAAACGCCCCATCCCCTACTACCGGCCCAGCCCTTCTTCACCCAGCAGCCTCAGCAGCACCGCCTCCTGGTACAGCAGTAGCAGCCGCTCAGCCAGCCGCAGCTACTCCCGGAGCCGAAGCCGAAGTCAGAGCCGGAGCCGGAGTCGAAGTCGGAGCCGCAGCAGGACCGGCACCAGTAGCAGCTCCAGTGGGCGCAGCCCCAGCCTGGGCTCCCGGAGCAGGAGCCGCAGCTACAGCTCAGCAGGCAGCTACTCCAGCACGAGGCGCTAAGCAAGGGCCCTCTCTTGAGCCAGCTGCCCACGGGAACCCCTTTGGCTCTGCCAGCCTCCCCTACTGCCTGCCCTCCCTGCCTTCTCCCCGGTGACAGACACTGAGGTCTCCCGGATCCTGTCCTTCCTGCTTTCCTAGAGAGGAAGAAAAGAGGGTTACCGGGCTTCCCCGTCTATGTCAAGCTGCTAGGAGCCTCTACCAGCACCATCCTGGGGCTCACTCAGGCCTGGGCACATGGAAGGAACCATGGCATTTTTGGCACATACCAAAAAACAAACAAAACAAAACAACCTTTAAGGTTTTGGGAGAATCCACGAGTCCAGGACTGGAAATGTGGATCCTGGCCAGGATAACATGGCAACAGTTCTGCTCACGGGATGCATTCAGAAAGTCAAGGGGAATGGGTCCCACCTGCCCTCAGTCTCCTTTCATTCCGTTTCACAGCTGTACTTTTATGGACCCCCAGGTAGGAGAGAGGTGAGAGAGAACACCGAGAGCCCTTGAGGTCCCCAACAAGAGAGCAGTCCTTTAATCTCCCCCAGCAGGCAAAGGCCGGAAGAGAGAGAAACATGCCCAAGTCGGGGACACAGATACTGGAGCTGATGGGAGGTGTCAGGAGATGGGAGATGTGATCTCTGGTTACAAACATAGAAGCCAAAACGCAAGGCTCACCTGCTGTCCCCAGCATCTCTGCAGGGTCAGGGGAAGGAGCCCTGCAGGTTCCTGCTACCAGGTGGCCCCGCCCCATGCCTTTGGGTAAGGTACTCTTTGCCTGACACAAAATGCCTTCTGACTGTGCACCAGGGCCCTGTGGCTCCCCAGGAGAGAAGACAGTGGCACAGCCCCACTGCCCAAATCTAGCTGGCACCAACCGAATTCCACGGGACCATCTGCTGAGCATTCCCCAGGGCTGTGGCTAGCTGCCAGCCCCCAGCGCCAGCCAGTCTGGCCTTGCCCTCTGGCTGGCGCCTGCCTGCCCCCTCCCCACTGCCCAGGCTGCCACACCCTGGATCCTACCCAGGTCAGCCTGGCACCCGCGCACCCACCCACCCTTTAGCCTAAGCCTCTCAGGAAGTTTGCCAGGATGAGCACCTCAGTTAAGCCTCGGGGAGAAAGACCCAGATCCAGAGAGTCTGCAGGCAAGGAAGGGGCTCCAGGGCTGCTTCTAGCTTCTGAGGTTCCTTGGGAACTTGGGAAAGCTCCACCTGATTTTCTGCCCTCACCCCATCATCCCCCCAGCCCAGGGCCGGGCAGCCAGGGTCAGCTGCCCTCTGCCGCACAAATACCACCAGCTGTTTCAACCACAGACGGTCCCAGGAGCAGGAGGCCAGGGCGAAGCGCCTTAAAATAACCTCCTGGGCATCCCCCTCACCAGCTGCCTGGCTTTCCGGAGGCTTGTGGGTGAATTTCAAGTTTGTGGTGGCAACAGCAGCCCGAGGGGACATGTGTGGGGAAGCGAGATCGGCCTTTCTGGATCCTCCCCACCCAAGGCAGGAGTGACCTCCCCCTCCCCAGTCTTCCCCACCGCAGCAACACAGGGGCCAGCGACCACCCGGCAACCACCCTCAAAATCCTCCCTCCATCAGGAGAGAAGAGCAAGGCAGCGTGGACCACCCAGCCTGCCCACCACCGTGGCCTCTGGCCCAGAGCAGAGCCCTGCCCACCAGGCCTCATCCACACCAACGCCATCACCACAGAAGGCCGGATGGCAGGTGCCCAGGACAGGGGCAGGTGCCCAGGACAGGGGCAGGTGCCCTGGGAGGGCATGTACAGAAGCTGTAAATAACCCTCTTCCTCGCCCAGGACCTAGACCTCACTCCAGTCTCCCTGCCTGGGATAAAAGCTTCCCAGAGCCACCAAACCTGCCTGGAGGGACAGCTACAAGGGCCCCCAAGAGCTGCCTGTCCACTGTCTTCATTCGGACAACTCTAGGGGACCGTTCCACCTGGGGCTCCTAAGCAAACCTCTTATTTATTTTATTTATGTTTTATTTATTTATTTATATGACCATCCTTTTGTTTCTTACCATTAGCAGTATTTAATTATTTAACTATTTATTTATTTATATGAAGAGAGAGTGTGAGTGTGTGTGTGTGTGTGTATGTGTGTGTGTGTGTGTGTGTTTGGGGAGGGGGCTGTCTCCATTATTTTTGTGTTTCAATGGATGTGACTTGGGGGGGGGGATGGGATGTTGGCCTTTTCTCCAAAAAGCTCTAAGCCAAGACCATCTGGAGTTGACCCAGATTGGACTCACCAGTCCCGAGATCATTACTGAGCCTGAGAGCAGTGAGGTCCAGGCCCCGTGTCCCAGCCCCCTGCCCACCAGCTGCCCCACAGAGTTAGCAGTGAAAATAGCCAAGGGGCTCAGGGTTCACTCACTGGGTCACAGCTTGGATTGGGGGCTGGACTCCAAATTAGCATGTCAGTCAAAGATGCACAAAGTTGAAATCCCTAGGGAGGCTCCCCAGCTGGAGAGACAGATGCGCCATCTCTAGGTGGGTCGGGTTCCAGCTGAGCACCGACTGTCACCTGGCCTGTGGGGGCGGTGGAGGAGATGGTTCAGTACTGGCACAGCGCCTGGATTGTTGAGGTGTGAAGTGGCGCTCACACCACAAGAATCAGGCAGGACTGAGCTGCCCCGAGGGCAGAGGAGTTGCTCATCTTGACCTCACTGTGGGGGGGGGGGCACAGGTCACCCACTGCCTTCTCTGAACGCACCTAAGTGGTTTCACCCACGTTCCACATGGTTCTGTGCTAAGTCCCTCATTTCCCCTCTCTGCTGAGATTCGAAAGCTGCCCTGTTTGGTCTGCAGTGGACACAGGCAGCCTGGTCAAGAGGTACCAGCCATCGAGAAAGAGAGAGAGAGAGAGAGAGAGAGAGAGAGAGAGAGAGAGACCCACAGCAATAACCTTTTTCTGTGACCTCTTGCTGTTGCTATTGGGGGAGGACGCAAACCGATTTCTGGAATTTGAGAATAAAACGAGATGAAGGGCAAAGCCAGATGTTCCTCAAGAAGGTCATTTCTGAGCCCATCCTGGGAACTAGATCCAGAGACCTTCATCAGTCCTGCCTCTGTGACCAGCTGGCAGTACCTTCTGGCTGCTGGCTGGAGAGGCGCCTGCCCTTTCTGAAGGCCCTGCTCCTGCCTGTGACTGCCAGCCTGCCTGGGCCAGCTGTGGGTTCTTGCAACTTTTGCAACATTCTTGGTTGTTTCCCTGGCAATGTGACTACTCCGCTCCACCCCAAGCAAGGGAGCCCCCTACCCTGGGGCGAGTTGGCAAGAAGATTTCCTAGATGCCCCTGTGGGTCGGGAGGAGGGAATCCATCTCTCTCTCTCTCTCTCTCTCTCTCTCTCTCTCTCTCTCTCTCTGTCCTGGGAGAACCATGGGTTCCTGGTGTTACTGGACCTATGTTGGCTCTTCATTGTCAATATCTTCTGCTCCCAGGAAATAGGACTTAGTGTTTGAAAGCCACTCACAGTGACGATGTAGCTCAAAGCCGATACCCAAAATGAGAGGGGGGTGCCGTGCAGGTCAAGCTTCCTGCCCCCCAGTTCTTTTGACCCTCCCGTGAAGATGTGCCCTAGGTAAGTGGAACTGGGCAGGTGGCTTGCTTTCCCTGTGCCCAAGTTCCCACCTCGGTGGTGGAGTTTGGGAGATGTTGCCCCGAGGCCTGGGAGGGTCTCCAAAGCCAGACACAGTCTCACCCACGCTGAGACGGAACAGGAGGTTCTCAGTCACGAGAGGTAAAGACTGAGAAGCCAAATTGGAATCCCCTTCAGTTAGTTAGGGAGAGCCCCCAGCGGGGACCGTGCTCACCCATCCCGTCTCGGTGTGCTCCCTATGTGGAAGGAATCTCCAAGAAGTTTCCTTCTTTTGCCTTCCAGAAGCAGAATAAAGTGGAGATGTTGGAAAGACATCAGGGGCTCCGTCTTTCCTTGGCTCAGACCCATTCTCTTTCCCAAGAGGTCCAGTTTGGGAGAGGTTCCCCAAAATGACAGAAAGACCCTCTTTTTTTCCCCCTAACCCAGCCTCCATCTTTTCTTCTGTTGTCTTCTTGCCACAAATATCCAAAAGAGTCCCCCGTGCGCTTGAGTCTCTCTTCTTCCCCCTCCAGCTCAATAGGGCATTTGGTCTGATAATAAAATCACATCCAAGTACTAATCCTAAACCATGCCTCCCTCTCCAGTGGCCCAGTCAATCCCGCTGAGACACTGATACAACCCAGAGCAAGGATCGATCAAAACCCCTCCCCCTCACTCTTCCACCAAGGAATCCGTGTCATGGACACCCTCCCTCTCCCTGTGGCTGATTTGTGTTGCTTTACACATTTGGGTTTTTTGAGTGTTTCTGTTTTCTGTTTGTTTGGTGGTCTTTGTTTTGCATTGTAAATACCATGATAGGGACCCCCTCCTTGGAACATGGCTTATTTAATAATTTATTTGCTATTTATTGAGCGGTGTCGGGATGGGGACAGGAGCGAGGCCACCTCTTCCCAAGAATCCCTCCGTCTCTGCGCTCCGGAGACGCCGCGGGCCGCCGCAGCGCCGTCTCACCCAGGTAACGAGTTCGAGACTCACCGAACAAATTGGAATTGGCAGCAACGGAGGCTCCGGCCATAGCAATTAAGCTCCAAATGGAACTAAGACACCGGTTATCTCCAGGAAAAAAACCTCATTCCGATGGAAATTCATTGAGGAATCAGATGCCTTCCCCCGGGAACCAACTTCTCTGAAACAGTCACAGCTCCTTGAAAACTAAAAGTGGAGAGAATGAAAACGGTCGGCCCGGGTCTGTAGCCAAGAGAAGCTATACTCCGCCTCATCTTGGAAGGAGCCGAGCCAAAGAGACTGGCGTCCCATTTCTCTGTGCTCCTCTCGCCCTTGTGTCTGTGTGCATGGAAGGGAATGGGCCTCGGGCCTCAGTCTTGTCATCTGTAAAATGGGAATTGGCCTGAGCGTTCCTGGCAGGGTGGGGGGAGAGAGAGTTCTGGCTCTGACACGGAGGACAGCTTCCTGTTGGAATTTTTGTCCCTGGGTCTTCTGCCGTAGGTTGAAGGGCAGCGACCAAGGACGGGAACAGCAAGGTGGGGTGTGGACTTCATCTGCTGGGGGAGGTCATGATAGCCGAGTTCCGGTGCCAACTATGGGAGACCGCGAGGTGTCGTCCCCTTGATAACTCCCGTGACTTGAGTTCCAGTCCTCTGTTGTTACCTTGAACTTCTCTCCAAGCCTAATGGTCCACAGTCATCCCAGGAGAGACCAAGGTGGTTTGGCCCGGCCCTGCATTTTACCCCCGTGGGTGGTCAGACCTTGTTTTGAACCATCATTCAAGGAAGCCGGTGACGGAGGGCCGAGTACCACTTTTCAGATGAGAAAACTGAGGCCTGGGAAGGGGGAGTGTTGTGCCCAAGCTCCCTGGAGCTCGAGATGGGGCTGGCGGTGCCCCTCGTCCCCTTGGAAGCTCTTTCTGGGGGCGGGGGTGGGGACTTTTGTCTCACTTCTGTCACACCCCTTGGTTTTGTCCAAGTGTCCGCTGGCCAAGGACCTAGCAGAACCCACCACCCTGGCCCAGGGGACTCGGTACACCTGAAGCCCATTTCTCTACTCTGGGGCTGAGACTCCCACCTGGAAAACACCGAACCAGAGGAGCCATCCCCAGACCAGCCCAGCCTGACCAGCAATGCCCTGAGTGTCCGCCTCAGAGGGAAAGACACTGCTGTGTCCTCCGGCGTCCTGGGACCCTGTCCTCTGCCCGGCGACACAGTGGCCACGGCTTGCTTGATTTCTGGTCTCTACAACTAGGCCCACCCTCCCCGGGTTGCCGGTTTTCAGTCTGTATGGAACATGTCTGTGTTCTAATTAAAGGTCCATGGTATGGTGTTCTCATGTCCGCCAGTGTCCTCTGTCCCGCGGGGGTGGCCAGAAGCAGAGAGGAGGGAGACAGACAGGCAGATAGGGGCTCTTCCACGGCTCCTACTGCCTGTCATTGCACGTGAACCTGCAGACAGACCTAAAAGCACTCGGGTTTTGCATGTACCCGAAGGCATTACCCCCAGAAATCATCGTGAACACCTTACCTTCGCCTTCCACACAACCCTGTGAGGGAGGCATTAGGATCTCCATGTCTGCTCATCTGTGAAATGGGACGATAGTGACCCTTTTGCGATACTAAGGGAAATAAGTGAGGTCGGAGCTTTTTTAAAACAAATGGCCCTTGGGAAGCATTTAAGGATGTCAGTGAATGAAGTCACCATTTCCTAACCCTAACCTGAGCGGCAGGAGTGGGTTCCTGTCCACAGCACAAAGTCACCCACCTGGAGCAATAGGGGGCACGTCCTCCGTGTAGAATCGAAATGTTTCTTCCTGTCCAGGACAGGAGTCTGAAACACCCGGGGGCCAGGCAGGCCAGGGGAGTGGAGATGAGGCTATATTGTTGAGGGCAGGTAGGAATCTCAGCTCATGCAGCCGAATTTCCCAATATGCCAAGAGAACCTGAGGTCTTAGGTAAAATCTTTTTCAGTTTTGAAATACCCAGAGCTTGGGCTTGTCTTTTGAAACACTGAATTCCAAGGATACGTGCACGCCCACACAGGGACGATGGTGTGGCCTCACCTCCATCTCCCCCCCCCCCGGGGGTGGGGGGTGGGGTTGCTGGGGGGTTGCCCCAGCCCCTCATCTACCACATAGCCCCGCCCACACCTGAGCTGGGAGAAAGATGGGACAACACAGGTGACCAACCTCTTTGGGCCAGGCATCCTGCCCCATGGAAATCTGCCTTGCGGACTACTCGGGTGGGACCACTCCCTTGGAAAACGCATGGCTGTGCACCCCCCTCCCCCTCCCCCTCCCTCTCCCCCTCCCCCTCCACGCTGACTTCTCTCCAAAAGCCACAACCAGTGTCTTCTCCTGACGCCTCGTCATTCAATAACACTAATTAAGAATAAAAAGAACCTCTTAGGGATGGGTTATCAGGTGCCATGTGCAGCAGCAACATCTCATTTCCATAGCCGAGGTCGCTCCATAGGACAGAAGACCAAGTTGAGGCTCACAGAGGCAGGACCCCATGGCGGACCCAAGTCGGCGGCCACCAAGCCCATTTCTGCTGCACCTCTTTGCCCCTGAGGTGTGTGCACCCCTAACTCAGACCTCACCCTCCATAAGGGCTCGGATCACTTTTTTCCTTCCCAGAGAAGCGTAGCAGCCGGGAGGCTGTCCCTGTGGCTGACGTCAGCTGCCTCTGAGTGACTCACGGAGAGGCCAGTCTCCTGCCCTGGCCCTCAGTTACAGGAATCCGAGTGTTTGTTTTTCCAGTGATGGCCTTGGAGAGGTGCCCTGCCCGCTCCCTGTCCCAGCTGTCCTGGCTGCAGAGCGGGGACCTGCTTCTGGAGATGTCTCTCTCCCAGGCCAGACTGGTAGCTGCCCGAGGCCGGTTGGAGGGGAGCCAGGCTGCATCCGACACCCCCACTTTCAGCAGCCGCAGGGGCACCCCACAGAAACCTGCCCAGTGGTGGGAGTGACAGGGTAGGCAGGGGCCAGGGCCCTCCGCTGCTGATTCTCCCCTGCTGCACAGCGCTAAGCAGATCCAGCCCTCTCTGGGGCCAAGTCACTCCACCTGTTAAAAGGGAGGATCTCGATCCTGCCTGTGTGTTCAGGTCACCGGCTGGTTCTGCTAAAGGCTCCCTGGGGCATTCCAAACCGAAGCCAGCCTGGAGAACCCTGAATCAGAGGGTCCTTAAGATGCCAGCAGGGTCCTCTAAGCTGCCATCAATAAAGCCAGCAAGAGGACCGGCACCAACGTAGGGGCTGTGTCACGATGGGCAAAGGTGTGACTTATGCAGTCGAGGGGCAGAAAATAAAGAAGGTCCACGGGCTTCTGCCCTTTTCAATGCTTTGTTCACTCAAATCGCTCAATACAATTCCACTCTATAGGTTCTGAATCAAGAAAGTGACAATCCTTAATGCTGGGCACTGCCATGGACAGAATCCAACCACAACAAACATTTCTAGATTAGGTCTAAGCACTGCAAACACACTTAATCATGACAGGCCCGTGACAGACATTCCCTCTGCATGCTGAGCTCAAGGGCCAGATCCAAAGTCTCAAGCCTCAGGCTCCGAGTCCAGCAGATGCCCACTCACTCAGACCCCGGGGGGTCAGGTAAGGGACCCAGGCAGGCTTCTCTCGGGGTGGCGCTGATGGCCGGCTGAGGAGAGGGTTGTAGGGAGAAGTTGCAGCTCTCACTAGGGTCAAGATGTGGCTGTAGAGTTCAAGAGCAGAGAGAGCAACGCAGAGGATCAGGCAGAGGAGAAGGGTGGGGGGTGTCAGTCCAGCTCCAGCCTGAGGGCATCAGTGTGGGCTGGCTGAATGTCTGGTCATTTGCTCCTCCATTTATACTGGATTCTGGGGCTTCTGACCACCCTTTCAAAATCCCTATCAGCTGCCACCGGTTTCTCAGTGACGTCATTCACCCTGAGGTTAAAGCATCTGGTGGGGGGGGGGTCCCCACCCTGATTTTCTTGCCTCTCCCCCTTATGGGGCAAGGATGTGTGACAGAGACGTCACTCTGAGTTTGTCGGGGTGGGGAGAAGTGGCTTATTTATGTCAGGGCTATGCCTGATGGCCATATTGGAGGGCTCCGTAGGGCTGCCTGGTGAGACTGCAGGTTTCAAAGCAGAGTTTTAAAATGGAGTTGCTTAGAATCAGGCTGCTACCTGCCAGCGCACACTTCCAAGGGCCTCACATATATTTTTTTTTCTACCAGGGATTGAACTCAGGGGCACTCGACCACTGAGCCCCATCCCCAGCCCTATTTTGTGTTTTATTTAGAGACAGGGTCCCACTGAGTTGCTTAGCGCCTCACTAAATTGCTGAGGCTAGCTTTGAACTCTGGATCCTCCTGCCTCAGCCTTCACCCCCAGTTGCTGGGATGACAGGGGTGCTAACTCCACACCTGGCCTTAGATGCCCTTTTAATGCCCATTGTGTGGATGCAGACAGGCAGAGATAGGCATCCCGGAGTGCACGCTGGATGCTAGGATGCGGGTAAGTCCACAGAGCACCCAAAACAGCCGAGGAGGGTCAAGAAAGGTGTCACAGAAAAACCTGACCTCTAGGCTGACCCTGGGCCCTGGGGAGGAGCTGGCAGAGGAAGGGAAGGGGCTTAGGAAAGAGGAGGGAGGGAGCACTTCTCAGAGGGCCCCTCCCCCCACCCCCTCCCCTCACCCCACCCCCCACCCCCGCAGGCACCCTACCCGCCCAACCTGGGTGTTCCTTATTTATTTATTTGTTTGTTTGTTTGTTTATTTATTTATTTATTTGAGGAGTGGGAGAACCGACTCTGGAATTAGAAAGTGCCATAATTTTTTTTAAAAAAGCAATTGAACCCAAGGATTTGGGGGATCAGAAAGACCTGGAGATGAGCCTGACTCTGCTACTGCCTGGCTGTGTATCTATGTGTCAGTGACTTAGCCTCTCTGAGCTTCAAGTTCCTTACTTTCCAACAGAGGCAATAAAAGCATCCATCTTGTAAGATGAGTGAAGGGAGGCAGGTGGCTCTGTTGGCTGGGTGAGCTCATGGTGAGTTTCTGGGAGGATTCCAGGTCACCTTGGCAAAAGGTCCAACAGTCAGTCCTGCCGTCATTCACCACCTGGAACACCCCACTCTCAAGTGAGGGCCACTCCTGCCTCCCCTTCCAGGGTTTCACCCGCTCAGAGGAATCCAGAGCCACCAGGAAACTTGGCCGTCTCCCCCTGACATGTCGATCGTCCGTGGAGAGACCAGGGGTGCTGGTCATCCCTGTCCTCCCAGGTGGGATCCACCCACGGGTCCACTCCCCACCCGGAACATGGGCCCTGACCCGCTCTGCCGCTGCAGCCAACCTACAGCCAGGTGACGCAGGGCAGTTTTTCCTTCGCCATGGAAACGGGTCAGGTGCTTTCTCAGGGTGTCACGCCAGGTCCCTTTGACAAGTGACTCTCAGAACTAAACCCCAAATAAACAACCCCAAGCACATCAGATAGAGGCGCAGTGCCAAATGGAAACGAGGTTTGAAATAGGTGTGTACACACACACACACACACACACACACACACGCACATGCATGCACACACACACACATGCACACACACCTCCCCGGCTCGAGCTTCATAGGGTCAGTGAATTGTTTGAAATCCCACAGTTTTGCAGGGGATAATATCAGCATTTGGGACAGAGGAGTACAGATTCCTCATCAGTTTTCCAAAGGAATTTAACTTAAACCTTTAGGAAATTTAAGTCGATCTGTCCTTGCTGTTTCAGGATATTGCAGAGTTTTTTGAAGTTCCCTCCCGGTATCCATTCCCCTCTCAGCCATGCTAATAAATTCCCCATTTTTCAACTAGGTTCCTAGCCACCCAGAATAAAGACTACATTTCCCAGCATTCTCTGCAGCCAGCTCTGGCCATGTGACTCATTTTAGCCAATGAGAATTTGGACCTGCTAACTCCCACAGAGTTCTATAAAAGAGAGTGGTCTTGTGGTCTTCATTCCTTGCTACTCTCTTGCTGGCTGGAATGCAGATGAGATGGCTGGAACTCAAGTGACTCCCTAGTTCACTAGGTGGCACTGCAAATGGAGCTCATATAATATAGGTAGAGCGTTAGGCTGGTTCTACAGGGCTTTGTGGGGCAGAGGCATCAGACCTACAGTGGATACAATATCTCTGGACTTCAACATTAGGGATAAATAAACTTGACTTTCCTTGTGGCTACTTAACCTCGTTGTTCACAGCTGAGGCTAATTCTAACTCATATTCAAGGTGACATGAAGACAGTCCTTAAAAGGAGCTATCTTATAACTCCTTCTCCATCTCTGTGCATCCTCCCCAGCTCCTCCTCTTGCCAAACCAGTTCCTGCTTCGACTGTAGAAGAATCCAAGAGAGAGGCCTTCAAGGTCGTAGACCTCCCAGCTCCCCCCTCCCAAAGAACTCTCAACCTCCCTCTGCATAAGGGGCTCATGGTGGCAGGTGTTATGAATGTCCCCAGCTGAGAAGAGCACAGACTACTCTCCCAGTCAGGCTTTTGGCAGCCAAGGAGAGGAATGCTTTACCCTCAGAGTGACAGTAGCACTGAAAATCTTTTCCACAAAGCGATGCCAAAGAGACACAATTAGGAAGAATCAGTTAGGTTGTGCTTCAGTAACAAAGAAGTCCAAAATCACAATGTTCTAAAACAACAAAGGTTTCTCTCTCATTGGCATCCATTGTGAGCAGCAGGGTAATCAGCATGTGGGTAACTAAGATGCTAGTCATCCTGGTGCAGAGGGAAAGACAAATCCCCCACAGGGTTCAGGCTGGGTGAATCCAGGGGTTTCCCTAGACCTATTAATGCTTTGAACTGGGAGTGACAACTTATTGGTCCCTCACTACAAGGCTTCTCCCAGCCACGGTGGCCTCAGGAAGTGTAGTGCTACCCCTACTTATGTCCAGAGTGGAGGAAGGAGAAAGCGGAAATGTTTGGCGAACAACACTGATTTAAAAAAAAAAAATCCATAAAAATCCACAAACTATATGTCAGGCACTGTACTAGGTCCAGGTGGCACAGCCTCCAACCATCCTCCAAGGCTCCACCCTCCACCCTCAGGCAGTGTCCCGGCCAACGGAGGGGAAGACACAGAAAATGAGAGGTGAGAAGGACCCTCAGCCAGGGGCCGGAGCGACAAGGAACTTCAGCCAGCAGAAGGCGAGAAGCCGGGGACAGGCAGGGAACCCGCGTCCTTCAGGAAACCCTTGGGACCTGGGATCACTCCGCTGTGACCTTGACTGTCACAGACTCGGGGAAGCAAGGCCTGTGGCTTCCTGCTCTTCATCTCTGGCCTCTTGGGCGAGA
The DNA here is from genome assembly GCF_052094955.1 of Ictidomys tridecemlineatus. NCBI lineage: Eukaryota > Metazoa > Chordata > Mammalia > Rodentia > Sciuridae > Ictidomys > Ictidomys tridecemlineatus. The sequence continues at coordinate 82,000,458 of NC_135478.1, read as the reverse complement.
CCCCAGAGGACGTGCAGAGGCTGAAGGCAGGAACACACCGGCCCCTGCTCTTCCCCCGTCCAACTGCCCCGTCCGCACACTCTGCTTCTGTAGGTCCCCAGGTCCACAGTCCCATAGGTGGCCCTTTCACCTGGACCTGGGGAAACACCTCCCGGCTGGCTTCCCCGGAGCCATGAGCACCAGCCAGCTCCCTTGCACTCTGTCTTCATGGTGCACCCATCCTTCCCCAAAGAGCACAGTGGGCCTCCAGTGTGCCCAGCGCAAATCTCCCTCCTGACTGTCCACCAGGCCCTCCATGGTCTGGCCACGTCCCCCTCACTATCTGTGCTAGCAGTTACTCGGGGGCATAGGTTCCGTGTTAGGAGGTTTCCATTGCTATGACAAAATGCCTGATGGAAACAACGTATAAGGAAGAAAGGTTGATGTGGCTCATGGCCTCAGAAGTTTCAGTCTGTAGTTGTTTGCCCTCTCCTTGCCCCACAGCCCGGTCGCCTTTGGGCCTAAGATGGGTGAGACATCACGGTGGAGAGCACCTAGCTGAGGAAGTTGTCATGTCATGGCAGCCAAGAGAGGGTCAAGAAGGAGCCAGTGACCTACATTCCTTCCAGTAGGCCCTGCCTCCCCAAGTCTCCACCATCTCCCAACAGTGCCACAGACAGGGACCAACCCTTAACATAGAGGCCTTTGGGGGGACTTCTATCCAAACGATTGATTAGGGGTATGATAACCATATCTGCTTTGCAAAGCACATGACAGAAGTTCAGAGAGGTGAGGTCACTCTCCCAGAGCAGCACAGTAAACAGGACTCAAACCCAGATATGTTCCGGTTCCTAGCCTCCACGGTACACCGTCTTTCCTAAGCACTAAATGCCCACACTATCACTTTCCCAACTCTGGTTCCTGGAAGCGGAGATGAAAGGGGTCTCAGGAGAGCTGCTCAGGAACAAGGAGCAGAGCCCGCGAAAGCCCTGGGCGGTGGCAGCCATCCTTGGTGACGGGAGGGTAGGGTGATCCTCTCCCCCACAGCTGCGCCCCGGCCCCTGGTCCTCGGGTGCCCACAGGAGAGAGGAGCTCCCCAGAGCCTGCCGAGTGCCCACCCCAGCTAGGACAGGGACACGGCTCATCCCACGCAGCCCCGGAGGTCAATGTGCTCCTGGTGTCGTTAATTCTACTGAGAAAGTCTGGCAGAAGGTTCTAGAAAAGGAGGCCCAGTGAGAGGGTGGGGGAGGAGGTGGGCTGGTTAGGTCCCAAACACCGTAGGGTCACGATGCTATTCAAGGAACCTAGAATGGTTAAGAACTGGTAGCTGTGTGACGCAGGGTAAGTTGTTTAACCTCTCTGATCCTTGTTCTTGTCATCTCTAAATGGGGATAATCACATCTACCTTGGAGCCATCTGGGTGAGGATTAAGTGACTTTGATACCTGTAGGGAACTGAGGGGCTCGAGCGGCAGGAACGTGAAGTTAAGGACATAATTCTATAAACTGGGCCCACTGTACTGAGCCCGACTTGCTTTCTTTTCTACAAAGCGACTTACCTGTAGCCCTGCCTGGCTTAAGCCCACAGGACATGGTCCATCCCTCAGCCACCAACCTGCCATCGGCAGGGGACCATGTAGCCCAAAGGCCAATAAGAAGAACCCAGGCTACCTTGAAGGAGGGGACTCTGTGACCCTCACCCAGACCAGACCCCAGAACTGGGGGGTAAAGATCATCCCCACCCACCTTAAGATCTGTAGGGACAGGTCCTAATTTGACCCGGTCATGACAGGCCGAAGAGACCCAGAAGTGTCACAGCAGAGGGGACCTGATGGATGTCATCCTGCTGTCCGTCAAAAGTCAAGAGATGGACCTGGGCAGGGCTTTCTAGAAACTTCTCTGGGATTCCCCCAATAAAACTGGAGTGCAGGAGGGGCACGCCGTCCCTCTCCTCTCTGAGGGGACCCACCCTTTCCCTTGACAGTGTCCCCTTTCCCCTTTTCTATCCCTTCAATAAACTCGTGCCTCTTCCTCGGAGCCATGGGCCTGAAATCCTTCTGACCTGATCCCAAGAGTCAGGGTTTGGGGTGGGGGGGTGTCTTCACGCTGCCTCGGTGACCCGCAGGCCCAGCCCTGTGACACAGGCTGAGCTATGGCGACACTGCGGCTCTTTGATGGTTATTTGCAGAGGGGCTCGGGAGCCCAGGTCCTGGGAAGGAATGTTGGAGACAATAATAGGAGGAAGTTAGGCCTCCATGACCCAGCCCAGCCTTGACAGGACACGGGGCCTGGGCTGGTCCCCAGGGGACTGCGGGTGTTTATTTATTCTGTTTGTTTACTCGGCCCAGGCTGGAAACTCAGGCACACCGGGGTCCAGAGGCCGCAAACCAGGAAGATGAAGGAGGCCAGACTGCGGGGGGGCTGTGGGGCCCAGATTCTGCCGCTCACAGGACACCGTCCACTCAGCCAGGGTCTGCGGCTCCTGCAGTGTCCCAGGCCATGGGGATGATGCCACCCCGAACAGCACACCAAGGGTCCCGCCCTGGAGAGCAGGGGAGATTCCTGTAGTGTGGTAACTCGGGGTCCCGGGAACCCAGGCACCAGGAAAATGGGGTCCGCAGGCGGCAGAGGGTGAGGACTCAGGAGCTGGTTCATCAGAAGCCAAGGAGGAGGGCACACAGCATGGGAAGGGGCCTCCAGAGAGGGTGCTCAGGAGGCCGAGGCAGGAGGATCGCGAGTTCCAAGCCAACCTCAGCAACAGCGAGGCCCTGAGCAACTCCGTGCAAAATAGGGCTGGGGGTGTGGCCCCGTGCCCCTGTACAGAGGGGCTGGGGCTGGAATTCCCCCTGGGGACGAGAGGAAATGTCCACTCTTCCTGCAGGAGTGGAGAGAAGCCTGCTTGCTTGCTCTTTAGGCAACTGACAGGCCCCTTCTTGGCCGGCCCCTCCCTCCCTGCCTACCTGTGTGGCTTCCGCTGCTGCTTCTGCCTGCGGGGCTGGAGCCTTAGTTTCAGGAATGCTAAGGTGATGTCACCTCCCCCAGGCTGTCTGCCTTGAGGATTGTTGTGGCTATTTCCGTCCCCTGTCCTTTTCCCAGAGCATCTGCCTGGAGGCCCCCTCCCCAGAGCCTGCCCCTGTTCTCAACTGACCACTCTCCACATCTGTTCGATGACTGGTCACCAGGTGGCCGGGCGAGCAGGACTAGCAGCTGCCTCTGTCCTCAGTGTCCCAAGCTGGCCTGACCCGGATACACACGGAGGAGACTCGACACTGTCCTGAGCTGCAGGCAGGGGCTGTGCGACCTCACCCCATCCTAGTTACCACTGTCAACTCCCAAGTCCCTTTGGCTGTGTGACCGCGGACAAGCGGCTTCAGCTCTCTGAACCACAAGGCTGCAACGAGGTCAGGATCAAAACCGGTTGCTCCTAAGGTATACAGGCAGTGCTCCATAAATGTGAGCCATGACGGATTGCAGGAGCTGAGCAGCCAGGAGCTACCCAGGGTTGGATCCCAGCTCTGCCCCGCAGCCAGATCCATGGACATAACCAAGTCACGTATCACGGAGCCTCAGTTTCCTCATCTGTGAAACGGGGATAATAAAGTGGCCTCCTCCCAGGGCTGTGGGGAGCAGGAGAGGAGCCAAGACACTCACTGAAAGTGCCTACCAGAGAAGCCAGCGCCGGGCAAGGGCCCCGCAGCTGCTAAGGAACGCGGTTTCTAACTCCCAGGGGCACGGTGGGTAGCACTGCGCGCCTTCTCCCCTGGGAAGGACACTCAGTTCTCCTTCCCAGCGCCCCGGTTCCAGATGAGTCTCCTTCCAAGTACAGGGGTCTTCTGGAAGTTTCAGGGTGGAGTTTAGGAGGGCGGCCTGGGGGGAGGGGGAGGAGGAGGGGGAGGAGGGAAGGACCTTCCAGAACACGCCCCTGCCCAAGCGCACAAATGCGGGCTCCCGCCCACTCCGCCACCGCCCCAGCCCCCATTTCTGGCCTTCGATCTGCCCGGATTCTCCCCATAACTGGCTTCAAACCCAGCCGCCCCGCCCAGCTGTAATTACAGAGAGAGCCCAGGAGGAGTCTGTGCCCAGCCCTGACGTCAGCCAGAAGCTTCTAGCCGGATGAGCTCACCCCACATGGAGCAGCAGTGGTCCCACTCAGGAGATGTCACGCCCCTGGGGTCTCTTCCTGATGCAGAAAAAAAAAAAAGCCAGAGGGTCTCAGTGGGCCCCCTCACCGCAGATCCAGGCTGCCCGCTGCATACCTGCCTGGCGGGGGTAGGGGGGTGTCCAGGCTCCGCACCTGTTCCCCACCTGCAAAAGGGGGGGGGTGCCCACAGCAAAGACATCGTGGTGAGGTTGTGTGCAGCGTCTCGGGGGGCCCACGGCAGTGCCACACGAGGCAATCAACGGTGGCGACTGCTGTCACTGTGTACTATTATTTTTAGCAGAGTGCTTCATCCCAGCGCTGCTTCATATCAAAATAATGGCTCAACCTATGACTCACGGGCTCCTGGGCACCCCCACCCCACCCGCTCGGGTGGAGAAGGCAGAGCTGAGACCCTGAGGCCCTCAGGGGGGGAAAATGGCCCTCGGGGACAGACAGGTGGGAGATGGGAGGATTCATCAGTCCCCTCTTTTGGGAACAGCAGGGAGCTGTTGTCCTGGGGAGGGTACTGAGGATGGTCAGCACGATTAAATCAGGACGTGAGGCTGGGGCTCCTGAACACTTCCCATGGTGGTTTCCTCCTCTGTGGGATGGGGTGGCGGAGCCTGGCTTTACAGGCTTGTGGGGGCGGATCAATGGGTTCATGTTTGTCAAGGCCTGGACAGAGCCCAGCACGAGCCAGCCACTGACCCCTCAGAGTTGAAAACATAAAAGCACTGTGCGATCCCCTGCTAAGCACCGCCTGAGAATGTCCCCGGTATCCTGATGACCCGCCCCGAAGGAGGCAGCCACTAAGTCCCTGTCACAGGAAATAATGGGAGTGTCACAGCTGAAGGAGATTTTTTTTTTTTTTTGGCTTAACCAAACGTGACCTGCCGGAGGCCCCTGGGTGCATTTTCTTGTTAACTCCAGGCTTCACCAGGGTCCCAGGAAGTCAGGGTAGCAACAACCCCCAGCCCTGGGGATCTGGTCTGCCTCCAGACCTGCTCCCACCCCCCCGCAGCCCACATCCCCCTCCAGGGGAGGCCTGACCACCCAGAATCCTGTTGGGTTGGTCTAGCCGGAATCCCCTCTGACCCCCTGCTTTTCTTCTTAGTCATTTCCACCCACTGACCCTCATTCGTGGCTATTCATTCCCGTGGCAGGTGCCATATTGGGAGTGGAGCCCAAGCCTCCTCCCCCAGCAAAACCCCAGTTCTCCTGTGACCACACCTGCCACAGCCACCCTGCCGCCCTGCCCCCTGATGGAACGCGTGTCGTTTGACTATATGACACTCTTCCTTGGTTCTGTTCTTTTCTATTTTTTCATCCCTCTCGGGGAGCACGGAGGCCCTCAGACTTTGGCCAGGCTGTCGGTGGGGATTCCAATCTAGGGCCATCTGCGTGTCCGAATCCCCTGGCCTCCTGCCTGCTCTTCCCCTTCTGCAGGTCCCCAGGGGGTAGACAGGATGCGACATGCTCACAGGAAGGTATTTGCAGAGGGTGACCTGAGCCCTCAGCCAGGCAAGGGTTATTAATAGCCAGGCCCGAGCGGCCTGCAGGGGAGGTGGCTCTGGGACCCGGGAGGGGGCGGGGCCGGCGGAGGGGGCGGAGCTAGTGGACGCCGAGGCTGCACGGGCCGGCCCCGCCCCGCCCCCTGTCGCCGGTTCCCTCAGCAGATTCTCCGGGGCTGGTTCATCACCTTTGAATACCCTGGTGACAGGAGGCGCTTGCAAAACCCGCCTCCAGCCCCCCCCCCCGCAGCAAATAAATAGAGGGCTCCGAGCCCTGGAGAAGCCAGGAGAAGTTTCTAGGCGCGTGTCCCCGAGGTTTATTAAGCTTCTGGCTTCACTCTAGACCTCAGCAGCCCTGGCTGGGAGCCTGGACAGCTCAGCAGGACAGTGTCTGGCTCCCTGGTCTCTGAAACCGTGCAGAGAAAGGTCCTCGGAGATTCTGCCACACGTGTTGGGGGGTCGCCTTTAGAGGGGACCCCAGCCTGGTGAGCACGGCCCAGAGTGGCCGTGGTTGGCTCTGCTGCTTCCTGACGGAGGATCCACTGGACTCCTGCCTCCCAAGGCTGAAGAACAAGCTCTGAAAGCCATCTCACCCGCGCCTGGGCCGTGCTGTGTGACCTAGGGTCGGTGGCTGCCTCTCTCTGAGCCTCCCTGTCCTCTCCGAGCTCAGCAGTCACCATGGCTGACGGTCAGATGCCTTTCTCCTGCCACTACCCCAGCCGCCTGCGCCGAGACCCCTTCCGGGACTCGCCCCTCTCCTCCCGCCTGCTGGACGATGGCTTTGGCATGGACCCCTTCCCAGACGACTTGACCGCTTCCTGGCCCGACTGGGCTCTGCCGCGCCTCTCCTCTGCCTGGCCGGGGACCCTGAGGTCGGGCATGGTGCCCCGAGGGCCCACGGCCGCGGCCAGGTTTGGGGTACCCGCCGAGGGCAGGGGCCCCCCACCCTTCCCCGGGGAGCCCTGGAAAGTTTGCGTCAATGTGCACAGCTTCAAGCCCGAGGAGTTGACGGTGAAGACCAAGGATGGGTACGTGGAGGTGTCAGGTGAGTGAGGGGACCAGCCCGGGAGGGGAGGGCCGGGCGGAGGCTGGCTAGGGGACAGTCAGTGACATCTTGACACAGGTGACTTCAGGGCTGGAGAATGCAGCCCCAGAAGCTATCTGCATGGAAAAGCGCTCTCCCAGGGCCCAGGGGCAGACTGACCTGGCCCCTGGGGCCTCTGGGTGCCTGTCAATCTGAGCGCAGGCAGGGGAGCAGGGCAGGGCAGACACCATGTAACACAAAGAGCAGGTTCAACAGAATAAAGAAGAACGGGCGTAAGATGCCCCAGCATGCCACACAGGGCCGAGAAGGAGCATTTTCATGCCAAGTACAAAAATATTGATGCCCAGCCTGGGTTTCCAGAGTGTCACCTCCCCTGCTCCCAGAGAAGGAAACTGGGTTCAGCAGGCCTCAGGGTGACGCTGGCCAGTGAGCCCCACGGAGCGGGCGCAGGCTGAGCACCTGCTTGACCAGCCACCTCTCCAACTGCACAAGGATCTGGGCTAGAAATATTCTGATCTTTCTTTCCCCCAAAGACCCCTCCCTCCAGCCCAGGGGCAGCAGGAGCCGGGTGTCCATCCCATTTTGCAGCTGAGGTGTCTGAGGCCCAGGCAGGCCCTGTTCAAGGTCGCGCCATGAGTCAGCAGTGGAGCCTGGGCCTGTCCCCGATGCTGGGCCCAGGGCTTTGGCTGGCACCTCCCCAGCCTGGGAGTGGGGATGGGCTGGGGGCAGGAGGCAGGAGGAGCCGGTAAGGGCTCGGCCCCTGTTCATGCTCCATTTAAAAAAAACAGCCAGTTCCCGGCAGAGGCCCCTTAGCCAAAAAAATCAATAAAAGCCATCAGGAGCAGCAGCCGGGCAGGGACAAGCCCTGGCAGAGCTCAGGGGCAGATCCAAAGCTGCTCCAGGCAGAATTATAAACACCCAGGCTGCTGCGGAGGCCCGGGGTGTGGTGGGCCCCAGCCACATGCTGCTGGTGGGGTGGGGGGGATCAGCAGGGCTCCCTGGGCTGGCTTGGCCCTGGAGAGGGCTCTGGGAGACTGGCTGTGGCCCTGGATCCTGTGCAGGACGTGCAGATGACTTCACTTCTTTGCGTCTCTCTCTCCTTATCTGGAAACCTGTGTTCAAAGGGCTGAGGATGGCCGTGACGCTACCGTGTGCCCCTACCTGGGGCCTGGAATGCAGGTAGCCCGGTGACTATGACAACATTGGGGTGGAACAATAGCGAGTGGGGTGCGTGGCAAGGTCCCGAGAAACAGGGAAGGATAGGTGGCATTTGAGACCCGGATTCTACTCCCAGTTCATTGACGGGATGGATGGGGGCCGCGAAGTCCTCCCCACTCTGAGCCTCAGTTTCCCCAGCTGGGGACCGGGATCCTGGTTATCGGTGCCCCACGAGGCTACGGGACGATTTAATGTATGTGGAAAACACGTGATGGCAGACGCGCTTCTACAAACTGGAGCTAATAATAGTGCAGGGCACTTCTCGCCCCTCCTGCTGGTTTTAATTACATTTCATTCTGGGAGCTTCTGTCCCTACCACACCTGGATGGGGCGTGGGAGGGGAGGAGCCCATTACTTAACTTTTTTGTAGGGTTTTTCCTTCATCCTCCTTTGAAGGTGCTTCTCAGCCGGCGGGGTCTGACGGTCCCAGGCCGAGACCCCAGCTCACAGCCAGACTCATTTAGGGTCCTTAAGGGCATCTGGAGGGCTCAATTCCTCCATCTCTAAAATGGGTCCACTCGAGCTTCCATAAGGAGCCAGTTGGATGTGCAATGAGTGACCTCAGCTAGGCTAATCCCCTGAGAGCACAGGCCAGATCTTTCATAAAGAGGTTTTAAAAGTAGGATCGATAATGAGGGGCTCAAAGTAAAAGCCAATTTCAGCCCTGCACGGTGGATCTCGCCTGTAATCCCAGCCACTGGGGAGGCTGAGGCAGGAGGATTGCAAGTTGGAGGCTAGCCTCAACAAACTTAGACCCTGTCTAGAAATACAATTTCAGAAAAGGGCTGAGGGTAGAGCCCTCTTGGCTTGAATCTCCAGCTGTACTGGGCCCTCTGCTCACCGTCCACCGGGGGCTTTCCGAGAGTGTGGGTAACTGTGTTCACATCTCCCCACCTCCATTTTACAGACAAGGAGACCGAGGCCCAGAGAAACCAATTCACCTGCTTCTCTGTCGGTGTGTGAGATTCAGAGCCAGGGTCACGGCGGCCACATCTGCTGTTGGCCCTGCGGTCCTGACCCGACCCCCCCTGTTGGCCTGTTTCTGAGTCTTTTTCTTTATCACTTCCAGGCCCCCCAAGGTCCCAGCTTTACCGCTGGTCTCATAAAGAGATGGACTAAGGATTTGCATCAGGTGTCCATAGCCATCTGGGAGAGGGACGTGGGGGGCTCAGAGTCTTGAGGAACCCAGGCCGCGGACAGGGCTGTGCGCTGCAGGCCTTATCAGGGGCTTGATTAACCGAGTGGGAATCTGGGAGAGGCAGCGGCCTCTTTCCTAACCGCGTCTGGATGTCTTGTTCCAGGGCAGCGCTCGGTCAGTGTTGGATGGGATCATTTCTCTCATGTCTCGCTGCCCTCCCCGCATCCTACGGCCGCCCGCCAAGAAATGTTCCCTTCACGGGCCACCGAGCCAGGCGCTGGCTGAGGAGGGAGCTGGGCAGCCCTAGGCCTTTACCGCCCGCCCTGTCCTAATCCCGGGGCTCGGCCACCCTGGACACGGCTCCTCCTTTCTCCAGCAGAGCCGGCCACGGTCCCCCAAGGGCTGTGCCTGCTCCTGGCACCGACGTCTCTCTGAGCTACACGGAGAAAGTGGCAGCTGTCCCTAGCCGTCCCTCAGGGGAGCTCAGTCTTTACAGACCGCCATCCTCACTTTATCTGTGGTAGACCGCGTAGATTGGAGTATGCTAATGATATGCAAATGAAGCTCCATGCCCCTCCCCCTTTGACTTGACTCTCCCCCTCCTGGGGCTCCCCTTCTGCTCTCAGGCACCCCCTCCTGGAAATTTCCAGAGCATAGACAGACACCTTCAGCCTCAGAGGAGCCCACCTTTACCCAAACATCAAAGCCCCACGCTCACCTCCACACCTATTCTGTAACTTACAAAATGACTCATCCTAACCCAGCCAGGTAGCAGGTGTCGCTCCCATTTCAGAGAATAAATGGAGGCTCAGAGAAGCGTAGAGATGTGCTAGGAAACAGAACAGGAATTCCCATCCGAACCCCAATCCACATCTCAGACCTATTTGCCTGTTTCTGAGAGTCTTCGTTCCATCCCTTTCAGGCTGTGTGACCTTGGGCAGGTCACTTACCCTCTCTGAATTTCAGATTTCTCATCCACACCATGGTAGTAATAAAAGCACCTGCTTTCTCATCTTGTGGCAAAAGTTAAAGGAATCGACCTAGGTAAGGGGCTAACAGCAGTGACTGACACCAATACCATTCAGTGGCTTTGACTTAGATGGGATTAGGTTACCATAAACCCTTGATAGATGGAACCTATCACAGGTCCAGACCGCAGTGAATATACCCGATCTGCTGAACACAGTCGCTGAGCCAAGCCCACCTTAAACATGCCTAGAAGGTTACGAGTTGGTAAAATCATCCGAACACAAAGCCCCTGGATAATAAGTCAGTGAATCGCTCATAGAATTTGCCGAGTGCCCACTTGCAAACCCTGAACCAGGTCAACGTCGAAAAAGAGTAAATGGAGTGATTCTGAGTCAAGGAAGGCCCCGTTACGCTCGCCGTCCTCATCGGCACCCCCACCCCCACCACCGTCATCCTCTCCTCATTCTCTGGGCCCAGCAGAGGGGGGGGGGGTCGTCCCAGGGTACAAAAGGGCTGAGTCAGAGGCACTGGCCGGTCCCCAGGGGAAGCAGCTCCAGACGCCCAGGCTTTGGGGAGGGGACCAGAGAACAGACAGAGTTCTCCTGGCCCCGGGCCCATGCTAGAGCCGGGCGGCTGGTGGTTACAGTGCTGGCAACAGAGATGGCAACAGAGAGTAAACTCGAGTGACGGTGCATTCCCCGCAGAGCCCATTCTGCTGGCCAGATCCTCGGTTCAGAAGAGAATCCCTGTCACGGCACCACTTCTTCCTCACGGTGGGAGAGCAAGTGGGTGCAGGGCTTCCTGAGGACAAAGTAGCCACGTGGAACTAGCCTTGGACATTCTAAAACGTGGGCCAGGCGCCACAGTGCGACTTCAGGGGCTCGGGAGGCTGAGGCAGGAGGATCGCAGGTTCAAAACCAGCCCCAGCAACTCAGCGAGGCCCTAAGCAACTCAGCGAGGCCTTGTTTCTAAATAAAATATTAAAAAGGGTTGGGAAGGCGGCTCAGGGGTCAAGCACCCCTGGGTTTAATCTCCAGTACCCAAAAAAGAGAGAAAGAAAGTCTGAAGCATAGAGAGTCTATCCTAAGGAAGCCCCAGGACCCAGGACGAGGATCTAGCTTCAGTATTGAGTGCAGCGGGGTTTGTTCCAATGTCAGGAACCTTCTCAGTGTCCAAAAGTGGGGAGCTAAGTGAGCTGTCCTGTATCTCTGCAGTGGGACACTGTACAGCCACTAGAAGTCACGTCGTCCAGGAATATTGGGTACTATGGAAAAAAAACGATAGAGCATGTTAGCCAGACAGAAAACACAGGCTGCAAGCATAGCGCACAGAGCAATCCCCATTTAATAAAATATATGGCTCCTGTCTCCACCAAATAACATTTGTGCATCTCTAAGCAACATAAAGAAGCATCTGGAACCTATAAAGATGGAACTATGGGTGGTCTTGATTTTATTTCCTTTTTTTTAACCTTTTATCACACGGATATGCATTATGTATGTAATCAGAAAAGGGTCCCTAAAGGAATAATTAATAATAAAAAGGGAAGGTGATCACCTATAAATTGTCCGTTTAAAAAAAAAAAAATCCATGACAGCAAAAGAGGACAGCACATCCTATAAGATCATTAATAGCCTGGATTCCAGAGCCCTGGGCTGGCCCCCGGGGAAGTGAGGTTCTGGACTGTGGTCCCACAGAAAGCGCCCCCCCCTCCTGTGCACCTGTTCATCCAACAAGAAACCCCACCCCTGCACTCCAAAGAAGGAGGAAGAGGAGGGCCCGGAGGATCCGGATCGGCTACACAGAATCGCAAGAGAAAAGCCAGTTTGGGTCCCAGACTCCTTCTCTAAGGAGAGGCCGGGAGTGTTCCGCAGGTCAATGCATTGTTCTAGAATGTTCTCTCACTACTAGGTACAGACAATGTGGCTCTAAAAGAGCTAACCGGGAGCTGGAACAGGCAGAAGGGCATCAGGCTCCGGATTCAGAGAAGCTGACTCAAAGCCCAGAGCGGCCAGGGACCTGCTGGGTGACCCCCCCCCCCCGGGCCTGACCGGGGCCTCTGTGTGCACCTGGACCACAGGGGAGCAGGCGGCCCCACCTCAGAGCCTGGAAGGGGCTAACGCAAGCTGGATAGAAAGGGTCCCTCCCCAGGTGGCTGCCCTTCGCTGTCCCCCCGGCCTGGGCTGTGAGCCCTGGGGTCCCGCGGCCTGGCCAGCGGGCAGGAGTGAGTAGAGAGAAATGGACGATCTGGTGCACCAGGGGCCGGTCTCTGCCATTTCCTAACAGATGTCCCCCAACCAGAGTCAAGCCCCTCTCCCTGCAGGACCCTGCTGCATCCTCGTGGCCGCCTGAGCGGTGGACCTGAGTGCACAGAGACCACCCAGCCAGATACGGCTGGAGCCCTGCGGGGTGCCCTCCCGGGGACCAAGGGGGCGACAGGTGACACTCCTCTTTCTTGCAGGCAAACACGAGGAGAAGCAGCAGGAAGGCGGCATCGTCTCCAAGAACTTCACCAAGAAGATCCAGTGAGTGACCCGGGGCCGGTCAGGGGTGGGGGGCTCCTGATGGGGAGGGCTGGGGCGCCGGGACCCAGGGCTGGGCCTCTGTCCCTCACCAGCTCTTGCAAGGCCTCCCGCCTTGGAGCAAGGAATGGAACGGTCACAGCTAGAGGGGAAGAAACTGTGGCCGAGCTGCAGGAGGGACCCAGAGGGGGCAGGGTGACCTCTCTCTGTCAGCAGGGCCTGCTCTGGGCCTGTCCCCAGCCCTGGCCAGCTGCATTTAGGAGAAGACACCACCGTCCTCGTATTGGGGGAAAACGGAGTCCCCACAAGCGAAAGGGTCTGGCCCAGGTCCACCCTGAGAATTCAGCATGGCCCTAAACAGCTTGCTGACCTCCGGCTTCCGCGAGCAAGGAAACCTGGCTCCTGCTCTGTCAAAGGTGATCCCAGGCTTGGAGAGTGACCAGCTGAGGCTGCTGGCCCCCAGGGGGTCCTCCTAGTGGCCTTAGTCATTCCAGTTCTTGTCAGTGTCTCTCCAGAGACTCAAGACAAGAGAGCTCCGGGGGCATCCCAGCAGGGCCAAGCTGTGGAGGGGACGGCCCAGGAGAGAAGTCGGGGAAGCTATCCTCTTTAAAGATGGCCATTCCCGCGGCTCTGAAGCCTGGGGTAAAGCTTGCTGGGAATTCCCTGACCAGATTCCAATGGCTGAAGTGGCTGGAGGCCGGGCTGCTCTTCAGCGGGTGGTGGGCAGAGTGTTAAGACTGTTCAAATGTAAGCTGGGGCTGGTGGCCCACGCCTGTCACTCCAGCAGCTCAGGAGGCTGAGGCAGGAGGATCGCGAGTTCCAAGCCAGCCTCAGCAACAGCGAGGCCCTAAGCAACTCGGGGAGACCCTGTCTCTAAATAAAATACCAAATAGGGCTGGGGCTGGGGCTGGGGCTCAGGGGTCGAGTGCCCCTGAGTTCAATCCCCGGTATCCAAAGGAAAAAAAAAAATGTGAAGCTATTGCCCAGCCTGCGGCTACCACCTCTAGCCAGGGCTGGGGACCGTGCTGGGTCCGTGGGAACGGACACTAAGCCAAGACTCCACAGGGCTGGGATACAGGGGAGCCGCTGGGGCTCCTGGGACCGCCTGGGTCTGCTCAGACGGACTTCAAGGAGTGGGGCCGGAGATGGGGGCAGCCTGGGGCCAATCTCAGGAGACCTCACGGCTTCTTCCTGGGAAAAGGGCAGTCCTTAGAGGTCAGGGGAGTCTCTTCTTCAGCCAGGCTGGATCCTGGGGGGTTTCCACCCAGGCAGGAAATGCATCCCAAAGGCGGCATCTGGGTGGCAGAGGGGACAGAGGGATGGGCCTATCCGGAGGGAGGGGCAGGGCGGGACAGCAGTGGGCTCTTTTCTTCCCCCAACTTGGGTGACAGAGCAAACAGGCATCGGTGGGCGCAGAACCTCGTCCGCAGGATGAGCCGAGTCATAGCTTTCCCACCCTCGGGGCTCAGGCCGGGTCACCTGGGGAGAGACCCTGGAGACCTTGGGCACATCCAAGCCCCTCTCCAGGCCTGGGATTCCCCGTGCGTAATGACACAGCACAGTCCCCGGGTGACCAAGATGATCCCCTGAGGGTCCGTGTTCCAGGGCTGGATGACACTCCAGCGGGTGTCACGATGCTGGTGTGCTTTCGGACAATGTCAGCGGTTGCCACGCCTCCCCAGGACATGGGCTTAGAGAGGCCAGAGCACCCGCCCCGACTCTGACGGCCAGGAAGAGTCCGGGTTCCAGTGCCCCGTCCACCTGCAAAGCCCTGGCCCTGCCGCCTGCTGCCAGGCGCCTGTCCAGAGGACCTGCAGGTGGACAAGCCATTAGCCCATCCCCGCAGCAGGAGGAGCCCCAGGTGTCTGGCCTCCTTTGCTTCAGGAGCTTGGCTCAGCAACTGCCCGGCTCCTCCTCCTCGCCCACCGCCGTCCTGGGAGGCGCTCTTGCTGACCTCCTGGTCTCCAGTTGGCAGGTCGTCCCCCGGGGGGATGGGCTCTTGGGTCACAGCTCCCTGGCCCTTCTGTGACGGGTCCTTCCCACGATCACAAACAGGCTCAGCCCATACCTTGGTTCTTGAGGATCATCAAGACCCCTGCGGTTAGAACAGGCAGAGCCTCTGGGGACTGACTTCCCCCCACGGTCCCTTCTTCACAAGTCTGGTGCCCAGGGAGGTGGTAGAGGATCGGGGTTGGCTACTCTTGAGTTTGGAGCTCAGGGTTCCAATTCGCATTTCCATCTGCCGTGTCCCAGCTGTGTGACCTTGGGGGAGTCCGTTCACCTCTCTGAATCTCAATTTCCTCAACTAAAAATCAGAGCTAGTAATGGAACCCTCCTGGTTGGATTATTGCTAACAACTGAGTGAGATGATCTTAGATACCTGGCACATAAAAAGGGTGCTCAGAAGGTCATAGCTTTCGTTATTTTTATTAATCATGCCATCTCCATGAAGCCACTGACATGACCTTGAAATTTCAAGTCTGTCGAGGAAACCGTGTCCCAGAGAGCCTCGTTCATTCCCAAACAACCCCAAATTTATTTATTCATTTAAAAATAATCTTATTAGCATTGGAACCAGGTCTGGGCTCATAAATCCCATCTTTGATGCTCTCTCACTCCCCTTGAGAGAGCTGGTACATGGCTTGCCACTTGGTTTCCCGAAGCCTCCCCTTAGTGATCTGTGAAATGGGCACGTGACACCCGTCTCTCACGAAGCTCCAACCGGGTGACGCCGACAGCCGACTTTGGGGAACCAAACAATGATGACCTGCTGAGACCTGTTGAACCCCATCCTGAGTATGTTGCCATCGGAAACCCATCCATGTGGCCAGCCTGACCCCTTGACCTACCTACGCGACGGTCCCACCCATGATCCCACCACTAATGCGTCTTGCCGTCAAGTACTCCCCACCAGGCACATGGCAAACGGAGACGCGTCCGCTCCTGTAACCCCTGACTCTGAGCCGCTCTGCCCACCTTGTATTAAACTCGTTCCTCCTCGGCTCTTTGTAGAAGAGGATTCAAACTCACCTACCAAGGGCAATGGGGGGGCCTTCCAAGGTCAGGCAGGGAGACTAGATCCGGGGTTCAGAGCCGGCATGGTGGCCCCTCCCCCAGCCTAAGGTCACCTTCTTTAGATGAATACCAATGTTGAAGTCACAGGAAAAATGACAAGTGGCTCCACTCTGTGCTTCTCCTAGGCTTCCTGCGGAGGTGGACCCTGTGACCGTGTTCGCCTCGCTGTCCCCAGAGGGCCTGCTGATCATCGAGGCTCCCCAGGTGCCCCCTTACTCGCCCTTTGGAGAGAGCAACTTCAGCAATGAGCTCCCTCCGGACAGCCCCGAAGTCACCTGCACCTGAGACCCCAGTCTCGGCCCGTCCTTTATTTCCCTCCCCAGCCCCAGGGCCTCTCTGATTCCAGGGTACACAACTTTAGCTGAGCTCAGATTTAGTGCGACTCCAAGGTTGAGGGGGGATGGGGATGGGGATGGGGACAAGGACCACAGAGTCCCTGGATGGTGTAGTACTAGGTGCCTCCACAGGGCGGCGCAATGGGCAGACCTATGCTTGGTTGCGTGAGGCCAAAGAGTCCTGGGAGGTTTTTTCTTTTGTGACTTTTTTTTTTTTTAAATCTATCTCCATGTAAACACTGTACATTCTCTAATTGCAAAATGAATAAATGGGGACTTGACATTTCACCTTGCATCTGACCTTTGCAGCTAGTGCGAGGGTTGCCTTTCTCCGGGGACCTCCCCATTACCCAGATTGTGCCTGCCTTGGGGTTGGGCGGGTGGAGCCCGCGGGCTGGCGCCAGTGTGTTTCCACCCCCCCTGGTCTGCAAAGGGGGATGCTCAGGTTTAGATCCCCGCCCACCCGGGAAAACAGTGCCTTCTGCCCTCGGCCCAGACCTTTACAGCATGCTCCCAAGGTCCCCAGACGGACTCTCCAAGGACTCTGGGACTCCCTCCGTGAATTCTCTGGCTAAGGTACCCCCTTCTTGGGTCTCCTATGACCAAGTTGGGATTTATACAGAGGGGACTGTCTCCAGACCGCTCTGCCAAGAACAGGCAAAAAGCCAGGCAGTTGTGGGGTCCTGTCTGGAGGGCGATGTGTGTGTGTCCTTGTTTGACTTGTGCTGCTGTTTAGGGGGAAATAACAGTGAAAAAGTGAATAACAACAACAATAAAGGAGCTGAAGTTCTTAGCCTTGTGTGTTTCTTTGGGTGAGAAGCGAAATGCGGGATCACTGAGGTAGATGCTATTAGTTGGGAGTGCTGTGGCGTCAGGTAACCATGCTAATAGTGGCTTAAAGGACATAAACAGCAATTTAACTTCACAAGAAGTTTAGGGGTCAGTGGTTTCAGCGTTGTTTCTTCAGCTGTTGTGCCACCAAGAACCTGGAGTGCTTCCTGTTTTTTTTTTTTTTCCCTCTACCATCTCTAACAAGTTACAGTCTCTCCTCAGGGTTGCAAGGTGGCTGCAAAAGCTCCAAGCATCTCATCCTCCTATGACAATGTCTGGGAAGAGAAAGCAGAGGTAAAAAGTTCTTCTCTTCTGACTTTTTTGATTTATCAGTGAGCAAAGTATGTCTCAGAAGCTTCCAGTAGATATCTTCTTTTATCTCATTGGCCCATACTGGGTTACCTGTCTATCCTGACACCCATCCCTGTACAAAGAAAATGGGCGGCCATGATGGGCTTAGATTATATTGATTTATCCTCTGAAGCCAGAACATGAACCAAATGCGGTTCTGTTGGGAAGCAGCACAGCAGCTGTGAGGGCAATCAGTGGTGCAATGGCTGCCACAGATTCAGATGCTGCCAGGAGCCAGAACGCTGAACAGAGAGGGTGGTAGGGAGCCGGGCTGCTGAAGTGGAATGTGGTGCGGGCTGCATCCTGTTTTCCTGTTGTCCCCTCTCCCCTGCTCCCAGCCCCACATGCCCCCCCCCCGCATGTCCTTTATTGTGACCACAAAAGGGCTGCCATCCCAGCAGCCTCGCATCCTCCCACATCGCAGTCCTGACAGAGCAGAGCCCGGCTTTCCCCAGACCCTCTAGCATCTTCCTAAGACTCATTCTTATTGGACCAGCTCGGATCACATGACCAGTTCTGATCCAACTAGTTCAAGAAACCAGCGTTTTGATTGGCCAGGTCTGGGTCACATGCTCCACCACTGGAGCCAATCCCATTGCATCCCCAGGGAGATGCTCATTTTGCAATGAGGGAGCTGAGTCCCAGGAGGAGGTGGATGGGGTGAGTCACGTGGTGACTTGAACCCATGTATTTGGTGGGGAAGAGTCCAGGAGGAGTGTAGGGCCGCTTCTCCAGGGTCCCCAGACCTTCTAAGGTCCCCAAGATGGTCGGATCAGAGCATCTGTCCTGCGCAGCTCCCCTGCTCAGTCCTGTGCAGTAGGCAGTCCCTGGCCCCCAGGCGCCCAGTCTAGTGACAGGCAGGAGAGAAGGGCCCTCAGGGGACCTGAGCATGTGCTGGACACCCTCTAGAGGGCCTTGTGCCCGTCAGTGCCTCTAGTCACCCTGCCAGTCTAGGTGGATGGTCTGGCTCTATGACCCCTTTGCAGAGAAAGTGCCCCGCGCCCAGTCACACACCTGGTGGACAGCAGGCCCAGGCAGCCCCGCTGCAGGCCTTTGGCTGCCCCTCTGCCTGCCTTTCTCCCAACAAGGCAACATGGAAAGTGCCTTGACTGAGTCTGCCATATAGCAAGTCAGGGCTTGGCAGAGGGTGGGACTCAGGGATGGCTTGCTCTAGGAGGAGGTACAGCAGGCTTGAGGGTCGGACACGGAAGGCAGGAGAGAACACATGAGCCAAGGAGAACGGCATGCTCCTTTGAAAATGCTCCTTGTTGTTCCCAAGACAGAGTCCAGACTTCTTTGTGAGACCCACGAGGCTGCTGGATCTGTCCCTGGACTGTCTCAGTAACTGCAGCCCCTCCCACCCGCCCCTCGCACTCGCCTGGCTTCTCTCTTCCTCTGACCTCCCAGGCCCTTTCTCGCCATCAGAACATTGCCCACCCGGCTTCTGTCCCTTCCAAGGGTCACTGGTCCTCCCTCTTTACTGGCTCCTTCTCCAAGGTCTCATCTGGGCCTCCCTCTCGCTCAGCCAACACAGTAACCATCTGGGTGTTTAGTAGCAAAGCAAATAATAATAACAAAACCCCAAATGGATCCAGTCTATTCTGCTTTCAAGGAAGGGGGAGGAGGAATTATTCCAGTTTAGGGGGACCCCCCTCCATTCCTGATTTGCTCAACACACACTTCCTGGACCACCTGCTCTGGGCAAGACACGGACTAGGCGCCGGGTCCCACTTCTTCCCCCTTGGGGAGGCAGGAAAGAGGACGGGAAAGCAAGGTTGTTATTTCCAAGTTCACCCCTCCTGGCCCCCGAGGGGTTCGACCCCAAGTGGGCAGAGTGGAGACCCATCCACGGAGGACCAGGGCACCTGCCGGGGGCCACCAATAAGGACGGCAGCAGCTAGACTGTAGCAAGGGGGGTGGGTGAGGAACAGCAGGAGGGTGGACCTCGATGCTCAAGTCACCCTGCGCACTACTCCGTTTTAAATTCTTTGCATTATGAGACTCACGTGGCAGTCCAACCTTTAGGGTGCCATCTGCACCTGGGGGTGCTTTGTGAGCGTGGTCTTGGGGCAGGGGGTGGACGGCGTATGAGGTCACCCAGAGCAAAGTACAGAGAGGCTCCTTCATGGAGGGACGGGGAAGGGAGAAGGGACCCTGAGGATGGAGCTTTGGAGACCGCGCCGATGTTTGGAGGAGGGCACTCCGTAGAAGGTTTGCTACATTTTTATTTCAATATCTCAGGAGGGCCTGGCTTTCCCAGAGAGCCAGCCACTCCCCGGATTTGACTCCAGTCTCAGGAAAGCAGAGGCCACGTGTGGGTACTTCTCTGCCGAGTTCCTAACTCCTGACACCTTGTCGCCTGGAGGCATTCCCTACTCGCCAGATGCACAAATGAATGAGTCAAACAAACAAAATCCAAACTCCTTTCTACCACCTTGGAAGTCCTGCATGATCTGTCACTTCCTGTCACCTCTCCAACTTCAGCCCCCACAGCTCCCTATCTTATTCCCTGCACACAGGTCTCCTTCCTGTCCCTCAGACTCTGTGCTCCTTCTCACCCCAGGACCTTTGCATATTCCTTCTCTTCGGCTGCAAACACTGCCCTGCCCTACAGTATAGTACTGTGAGAGGCTTCACAGTAGCCTGCAGCACACACTGCTCAAGAGCAGGGATTTTCTTTTCCCATCTCGTTCAGTGCTGTGTTTTACGCCAAGTGCCGAGTTGGCACATTGGAGACCATATATATTTATGGAATAAAGGGCTGAAGGGTGAGTTTAGGTCACCTCGGAAAATCAGACTCCCAGCAAAAATCTCAAACTCCTAAAATTGCTTCATTTCGGTTCTGGGAACTTGGAGGCCAAGGACAAAAGATCTGACATCAAGATAGATGACAAGCCCCTTCCCCAGAGACCCTCCCGACCAAGCGGCGGAGGAATATTGTTCCCAAACCCTCATTTCCACGAAGCTGGGACAGGAGTGCCCAGAACTGACTTCCACGGGAGCGACGGGTGGGGGAGTTTTAGCCCCACAGCACCCCACCCCCGCCCCAGCTCCCTGCAGCCAGCCAGCTGCCAAGGGTGATGTATGGAGATGACTTGATTTGACCTTGAAGGGAAGAAACAAATTAATGTGTCTAGAAATAAATTCCAGGAATCAGTGACTGGCTCCTCTCCACCCTCCCTCCCGCACCTCATGAGTTGTGCATTATAATGTGAAAATCAATAGCGACTCCTAAATGAGCCCACACCTGGAGCGGGCCAAGGGGTGGGGCTGCCCAGAGTCCCCCCACCACCACATCCGGGGCCCTGCAGTTGGCTGGAGGTGTGGGACCCTGCAGGTCGGCCAAGGCCTGCAGTAAGGTCAGCCCCACCGGTCCCCAGCTCCAGAGCTGCACGGGTGTGAGCAGATGTGGGTTCCTGGTGGCTCTAGAGGGAGCGGGGAAGGGCCACCATGTGGAACCACATTGCCTTATTCTTCTCCCAAAATGACTTCAGTGTGCAGGGGCTGGAGAGACTCCAAAGCCGGCCCTTAATTTAGGAATTCAGTGTAGGTCCTCTGGGTACTTGTGCTTAACGCCAGATCCAACGCTGGGCGCTCAGCGACACAGATGCCAGGTGTCCAAACATATCAGTGTCTGGTGTCTTAATGCACCACTTGGTAAATTCCACCGCCCGGTCTCTGAGGTCCCCTGCGGTGCCCTAACCTATAGGAAGCATATCTCCTATTCTGGGGCCTTCTCCATCTGCGGCCTCCAGAGAGACTGCCGGCCCAGAGCCAGCCAGTTCCTGCAGGTGTAGGGGACTCGGGGAGAGTGGGTTTCACAGGCCGAGCCAGCCCTGCGCACCCTCGGTCACCTCCTTCACTGTGCCCTTGCACTCTGGGCCACTCTCCACCTGTCCTAGTGTCCCTGGGGCCAGAGACCGGACAGCTAGGGACAGCTAGGGACAGCCCTGGGCCCCCAGCCTGCTGCAGTTATTCAGCCAATCACTGGGGACACAGGCTCTGGCCCATGTCCCCCCTCTCCACCTCCCTCTGCCTCCTGAGGACCCCAGTGCTTCCCTGCGTGTCCCCTTGTCTTGGAATCTGTGAGTTCAACCAACGTCTTAACAATGGCATCTGTCGCCTGTTGGCCTCCCGGTATCTAAATAATAATAAAACACACTTCATGCACTTTCCAACCCAGCCACCAAACCCCTCTTGAGAATCAGCAGGAGAACTTAGGAGCTGTAGCCAGTATTATTATTATTATTTGCTTTTTATTTGTTATTGGTTTCCACATTTTTTTTATTGGTGCTTTATGGTCACCCATAATGACAGGATGCTGTTTTAGCTCTTGGTCCGTGCACACAATATAGCAATATAATATGGCCCATGTCACTCCCTAGCACTGTCCCCACACCCCTGGTCCCTGTCCTTTGCGGATCTCTCTTTGATTTCCAGGAGGTCCACCCCCTGCACACCTTCCTTTTCCTTGTCCCCTCTAGTTTTGAGTGGTCATTTTGAATGATCAGCATCCTACCAGTTGTTAAAGATCTTGAATCTCTCTATCCCTGTCTTCTCTCTCTCTCTCTCTCTCTCTCTCTCTCTCTCTCTCTCTCTCTCTCTCTCTCACACACACACACACACACACACACACACACACACCCCTACTATGGATCAGCCAGGGCACTGGGCCTGGGGAAGAGAATTCTCTGTCCTCGTAGGTTTCTGTCCTCCTGAGTATATATTTGGGGGTTCCCAGGCAATAAAGAACATGAGTGGGGTCCAGGGGGACCAGGCGTGGCATGAGGTCCTGGGGGCAGCGGGCTGTTTGGAATCTGAGCCCTGATCCCAGCTCTGGGGCTGGCTGTGTGTGACCCCTTGTCCCTGGACCTCAGCTCCTCACCCGTATAAGCCCGTGGTGGGCTGCAGGCTGAGATGCGGAGCAGGGGAGGCCGGCGGGGGAGGCAGGAGCAAGGGCTGTGGGTGGCCCTGGGCCTCCCCCAGAGGGCTGACCAGGACCTTCCAGGGGCCCACGGTAGGTCACTGAACGGGGGCCCTGGAGCCTGTACCTGGAGCCGGTGCTCCTAGCCCCTGCCCCGTCCTCTTCATCTCTGTGAGGAGAAGACGCTCGGGAACTAGGGACCGGGAGATGATGTCCCGTCTTCACTGTCAGAGGTTTGCCACCCCATCCCCTCACCCCCTCTTCGTTGTTGCTCCCCAGCCCCCGCTCAGGGACGGGCCCCTTAAGGTAAAGGCGGAGAAACCTGCAAATTCGACTTGAGGTCTGAATGATGCTTCAGGAAAGAGAAGGGTGACCTTGGCCCCTCGCTGTCAGCGCAGATTCCAGAAGGTTCCAGCGCTCCCCAGGCAGCGGGCTCTGCTGCAGAGCCACAGGAGCCTCATCTAGGTCCATCGGGGTCCACCCAGCAGCAGCTGGGAAGGCCGGGAGGGGGCCAGGCCCTTCCCCACAGGGCAGAGTCCGCGGTCCCCAGGGCAGGAGTCCAGGAGCCGTTCCTGGTGGGGCCCAGACGCTCAGCCTCCGGCACCCCTGAGGGTCCCCGAGGTGGGTGAGGGCGGCAGGTCCCTCTGAAAAAGTCAGATGGCATCTCGGCCTGGGAAGCCCGGGGCACAGAGGTCCCACAGCTCGGAGAGGCTCCAGGGCTGGGCCAGTTTCAGATCTGGGCATCCAGGCTCCAGCCTGGCTCCTGACCACTAGGCCAGGGGGAGGGAGGCGGAAGGGGTGGTAAGAGTCTCCAGCCGGGGGACCCCAGGAGGGGTGGGGAGAATAGACCAAAGAACCAAGCCCAGCCCTTAATCCCCACCCACAGCCTCGGTTTCCTCATCTGTAAAATGGGCACAGTTAACCACCCACAGTGTCCCCCAGAGAATTGCTGGGAAGAGCCACAGAAGAGTTTGTAAATGGAACCAGGCACCGGTGGGTTAGGTCACTGTCCCCGCACCTCAGGGAGGCAGGGAGGTCAGAGGGACGGAAGGACCTGCTGGCTTGGAGAGGCCCTGGCGACCTGCTGTCCTGTGGTGATTCCATTATCTCTGGCAGCTGTCCGAGGTCCATCAGAGCCGCAGGACAGACACACAGACTCACTCTGAGGGTGAGAGCTCACAAATCCCACAGCAGGCACGGTGACAGAGCTTCTGTCCACAGGCACGTGCGCGTGCACACTCACACACACAGACATACCTCAGATCTAAGTCAGCACAGACCCAGCTGGTAAGGGACAAAAAGTTCAAAACAACAACAACAACAAAATCTCTCTGCAGAGTGACAGAGGCCCGTTCTCTCGGGTTGCATCCAAGATCTCATGCTGGCTCAGCCTTTCCCAAAGTGGGTTCCAAAAAAAGAACAGGAAGTGAGGCACGTCCTTCAGTCAGGGAGGGTTAGAACGTGCCCAATGAGACCCAGTGAGTCTGGCCATGCGCCCTGGGACCCTCCCAGAGGGTCCAGCAGGTCACCCCAAGTCATAAGAACCATGAACAGTCTCCGCTGCGTTGGCGGAGGTTCCGCAGCTCGGCTGAGGCCTCCGGAGTGGCTCTGGTCAGGGTCTGCAGTCAGGAGTCAGCACGGCCAGCTGAAGGCTGGCTGGCCCAGGGGTCTGTGCCAAGCTCACGCTGGTGGCTGTGGGCGGGGCCTGTCCAGGGGGCTGCTTGAGCATCCTCAGTCTCCCCACAGCACTGGATCCAGGAGACAGCAGGAGGCGGGAGACTAATACCTTTTGCGATCTGACCTTGGAAGGGTCACAGTATCGCTTCTGCTGGGTGCCATGGGACAACGCAGGCGCGAAGGAGCCCTGGAGAGGACCTGAATGTGTTCTCACTGAGGCCGGGGAGCTGGGCCTCAACACCCCATGTTCAGAGCTCAGTGGCTCACGTCCACTCTAGGGATGGAAGTGGGGTACGTCACCTCCCTCGGGAGGACAGAAACAACAAGCCCTTTGACCCCGTGAATCAAGTGGCTCTCCTGGCCCCAGAGTCGTACTCCAAAGACCACAGGAGACACAGAAGCACCCAGAGACCAGGAGAGACCCACACAGCAACAGCAACAGGGGCCTGGGGAGCCTGGGGGGCCTGGGGGGCCTGGGGGAGTGGGCTGGGGGGCCCAGGGGGGCCTGGGGGGACCTGGGGGGGGCCTGGGGGGACCTGGGGGGACCCGGGGGGAACCCAGGGGGCCTGGCAAGCCACCATCATTGTTGGTTGCTTTTATACTGGGGAATAATTGGAAATGGCAGAATGTCACAGGCGATATGTCACATCTCTGCAGACGACTCATTGTCACAGAAACCCCGGGAAAGCCAACCTCAAACCATGGGTCCCCCAGTTTAAAGCCCATGAAACATACATTCACATTTATATTCTGCTTTCAAACACAACCTGTTTTTTTAAGGAAGGGGATTCATGGGTCTGATACCTGGGACCTGGCCCCAGTGTGACGGTGTGACGAGGAGGGGCAGGCGAGGGGGCAGGTCTCGAGGGTGGAGCCCTCACGGATGGATCAGCACCTCCCACAGGGGACCCCAGCGCGCTCTTCTTTGCACCTGTCCGCAGTCTGCGCCTCTGAGGGGACCCTCCCCAGAGCCGGGCCCTCTGGCACCCAGATCTCCAGTCTCCGGTCAGGGGCCCCCTTTCTAAGGCCCCGCATCCCTGTTGATTTTCAGACAGTCCCTGCAGAGCGTGCACTGCAAACAGAAAGAGGAAACCAGCTGTTAAGCCCAAGAGACCCCCTAAGGAGACCTGTGATGTAGTAAATTCCACTGGGTGCGACCCCACCTCCCCCCAGCACCCGAGGTGGCTGTGCGGGGTGGGTCTTGCGTCACCAGCACGCAGGACGGCCCAGGTTTGAGTTCTGCTCTGTCACTGATGAGCTGGATGACGTGGAGGGAATTTCCTGACTTCTCTGAACCTCAGGCTCTTCTTCGGCAGGAGCGTGCAGGGGCTGGCAGGATGCCAGGTGGAGAGGAGTGAGGGATAAATGGGTTCAGGCAAGTACAAGACTGAGAGCCCTTCCTGGAAAATGGGGAGGACACTGCGGCAGCACCTCCTCCGCGCCCAGG
Organism: Ictidomys tridecemlineatus; assembly: GCF_052094955.1. NCBI lineage: Eukaryota > Metazoa > Chordata > Mammalia > Rodentia > Sciuridae > Ictidomys > Ictidomys tridecemlineatus. Next base: position 81,975,296 of record NC_135478.1, on the reverse strand, counting down.
GCCAAGGCCTTTCTTCTGTCCCTTCCTTTCTCCCTCTTAGAGCCTCCCATGTCTCCTTCCCTCGCAGGCCTGGGGGATCCTGCCAGGGGCCAGCGGGTGCTGACGGATCATCAGGCTGACCAATCACCTCCCCCAGGAAGGTCCTCCAGCCCCGAAGCCCCCAGAGAGCCCTGCGCAGGCCTGGGGCGGACCCCTGTGACATCTGTGTCCCCCCCCCCCCATGTCTCTCTGGGAAGCAGCTTCTCCTCATTTTGAGTTTCCAAGGAAGACCCTGTCCTTCCCTCACCTGGCCTGGGCACACGGTCCAAGCTGCACCCGACGGGGCCTCTCCCGTGGGAATCCAAACCCAGGAGAGAGACCGAAGCTGACTTATGTCACAGAAAGTTCTGGAGACGCCCGTTGCTCCCACCCCATCCCTGCCCTGGAGAGGCACCCTCCCTGGGTCTCCCAACCTGACCAGCCGTCGCGGGTCCTGGCCCTCCCTGGGCAGGAAGGACACAGATTGGATTCCCCTGAAAACAAACAAAGTCCACCGGCATCTAGAGGAGAGAGAGAGAGAGAGAGAGAGAGAGAGAGAGAGATATGCTGGGCCAGGCCACGTCCCCGATGTTCCCTACAAGTGACCCCTGGGTCTTACTCCAGCTCAAACACTAACTTCCTGGGGACTCTGGTCAGCTCTCCCCACTTCTGTCTCTGTCCCCCCTCTGTCTCCCTGACAGGAGCCTCTGCCAGGAACCAGCCCAAACAGGCAGGGTGCTTGGGGACCTGTCCTTAGCCTGTGCTTGTCCCCAGGAGCCTCACCCCCATGCCGTGGTGGCCGTACCCGTCTCCAAATGCCCAAGTCCCTGGGGACACTTCAGATAAGCTCTGGGGACTGCAGGAGGCTCTTGGCCATCTGCACACACGGGCTTCTCAAATTCCACCCGGGGACACCGAAGCAGACCCCTCTCCCCGGGAATGGACACCTCCCCACCCAGATGCCAGAACTCTGCCCCATTCTGTCTCCTGGTGGCCCGTCATTAGGCCACCTCCTGACATCCTCATCCTAGACGACCTCCTTATTTGCCCAATAATTGTCACTAAAATAAAATACATTAAAACATCATTCATCTTGACATCTCTTAACCCTGCGCCAGTCCCAGAGGTGGACGGTGCTGTCTGTCCCTCTTGGGAGACACTGGGGACCCTAGAAGGGAAGTCGTTGGCCCAAGGTCACCCAGGAAGTAGGAGGCAGGGTGGGCTGGCATCTGAACCAGGGCTGTCTGAGATCTCTGTCCATGGTGCCCAAACGCGGGGGGAGGACCAGCCAAGCCCACCTCTCGGGTCGGTTGCTAAGGTCCCCTTTAAACAAGAGCAGTGTGTCTCTGACCTCATGTGCTCCACCCTGTTCTGAATCAGGGCTCCCGTGACCTGGGAGCTCATCTCCCGGGCGACCAGGGCGATGTAACAAACAGAAGGGGAGCGGCCAATGGAGGGAGCCGCCCGGGCAGGGCTGATGGCCAGAACCTTCTCTCTGTGGAATCTGCTCCTCGTGCTCCGGATGAACAGAGGAGTCCCACGTCCAGTCCTGGCAGAACCCCCAGAAACTGGAAGGGAGGCTTGTGACCGGCCCCAACCCAAGAACCTTCTCCACCCCGGCTCTGAGGACTAGCTCTGCCTCCAACCCTGAGCTCCCAACTGTGTCCAGTCTCTGACCTGCCTCTCCCGCCTCCCTGCCTTCACCTTGACCCACGTAGGCTGCTTCCACCCGCGTCCCCCACAGTCCATTTGGTTTAACATTTGTTACACTGCAGGGCAGGGGCACCGTCGTGCATTTCTGTAATCGCAGCTACTCAGGAGGCAGAGGCGGGAGGATCACAAGTTGGAGGCCAGCCTCAGCAATTTAGCAAGACCCTGTCTTGAAAAGATTAAATAATCTTTGGGGTTGGGGCTGGAGCTCACTGGTAGAGCACCCCTGAGCTCCATCCCTACTACCAGAAAGTTTTTTCTTATTGTAACAAAAGATAGACAATTTGCCCTTTTAACTGTTTTTTACAAGCACACAACTCGCAGCTGAGTAGGCACTCAGCAAATACACGGAGAGTGACAGTGAGTTAGGATGAGTAGCGACACTTTTCTATGCCTCCTAACTCACAGTCACTCTGTCCCCAGGCAGGGGGGTGTGACAATGAGAATGTGTCCAAGGGTGACTGTCCCCCCGCTCTGTAAGTCACAATGCAGCCAGAAGGGGCGGGGCTGAGCGCCCTTGAGGTCAGGCACGCGCCCTGACGTCACTCATCTCCTGGCAGAGCCTCAGCCCCGCCCTCAGCCTTTCTTCCCACGCTGCTGTTGGTGAGAATCATAACCACCTTTTATTAAGAGCTTCCTGCCGGGGTCAGGCTGGTTTTAGACTCGCAGGTGTTTCCAACAGCTGCCCTCACAAGAAAGCACAGAGTAAAGTCAGTCCTCTTATTCCCTTATCTTGATGAGGGATCAGAGAGGTCCAGCTGTTGGCTCGAGGCCACACAGCTAAGAAACAGCAGAAACTGGCATTTGCAGCCCTAGCAATCTGACTCCTGAGGCTTCCTGCCAAGACCACGTGGACCACCTCCCTGCGTGGAGCAGGTGGGAAGGCAAACGCTGCTCCAGCCCTCACACCTACTCTCCCAGGGCGAGCTGCAGGACACAGTGCTCGGAGAGGGATGGAGCAAGGCTGGGATCTGGGGTGGGAATCCCAGGGGCCCGCGTTGCCGACCAAGATGAATGAACGAACCAACCGATCGCAAACCAGGGCACTTCCACCCCGGAGCAGAGCTGTCGCTGGTAAATAAATCATCGCAGCTCCACGCGGGACGTGCCACTTCCATCAGGGGAAGATGAGTGCATCTGTCTGCCTGGTGTCCCGCTGGGTGTCTCAGGGCTGTGAGGGCTGCGAAAATCTTCCCCAGCGTGCAACTTCCCTGGGGCTGACGCCAGGCCAGGGAGAGGCCCAGGGCAGGCTCCCTGCAAAGGGAAATGACCGCTTGAGGGGTTGTGGAGGGTGGTTGTTTGTTTGTTTGTTCCAGGGACTGAACCCAGGGGTGCTTAACCACGGAGCCACAACCCCAGTCCTTTTCTATATTGTATTTAGAGACAGGGTCTCGCTGAGTTGCTGAGGGCCTCACTAAGTTGAGGCTGGCCTTGAACTTGGGATCCTCCTGCCTCAGCCTCCCCAGCCGCTGGGATGACAGGCGTGTGGGCCACTGCCACCTGGTGAGGTCATCTACGCTTCCCCATTATTCCCAAGGGGGGAAATAGCGAACATCTAAGAGAAGTGGACAAGCCGGAGCAGAAGTCACCTTCCACGGATGGCCATATTCGTCACTGAGCACAGTATCAGCCTCGCCTCCAAGCCTCCTCTGTCTGTGATTGGACTCCAAACTGGACAACTCAACCTTCAAACCAACTCCATTTGACAGAGGCCCCTAAGGTGAGGGTCCTGGGCCAGTGTCACGCCAGAGGCCCAACAGACAGATTTATTGGTGCTTTTTATTGGAGGATTTGAGCGCCTGTGTATTTTCTAATTCCCCCCACCGTGGGCCCGCGACGCACGTCTTCAGTGAATAACCAAGAACTAAATGAGAGGGTTTGTTCCCAACCACAAGAACAGACGGGCCCCTTGAGACAGCCAGTGTCTCCATGGGCGCCCAGCATTGGTCCCCCATCAGGCTTATTATTATTATTATTATTATCAATGTTTTAGGGAACGCGATACAGCCAGTCTGAGCCCTAAGTCACCTTGTCACCGTGGGACACAGAAGTCAGCGGGGGAGATCCGCGGATCGCCTGTTCTTTTTTGGTCTAGGTGGCACAGAGGCAGGAAAAGGAGCCTGTGGTCTAGACTGGCACCTGCCTTGACCTGCTTTGCCTGGTTCTTCTGATGTCCAAGGGGAAATCCCACCAAGTCTCCAACAGCCAAGGCACTGACCGCCTGAGTTCAGATCCCCGCCGCCTGAGGTCAAATCCGTCCCTGGCTGAGTTCAGATCCCAGCCAGAGGGGTGAATCCTGCTCCCAGTTCTCCTCCCCGATCGGCCTCGGACTGACGCCCACTCTCTCCTGGATGACTTGGGGATGTCTCTCACCACCGCCAAGGACAGGTGAGCCCAGCGGGTTCCGCCTTCTGAGACGCCAGGCACCAGTTTGCCACCAGATCTTGGAGGCCGGCCCTCCAGAGCAGACTGATGGAGTCTTCTTAATAAGTCAGTCCTGAACTATTCACCACCGTGATCCTCCCAGAGCCTCTGAACCCAACAGAAACTGAGTATCGGGGGCTGTGGAGCCTCCTGATGGAGACTTCCCGGTGAGTACGTTCTCGAATACCTTAAGCAAGATCTCGAATATGATTAAAATTCCTTGAATCCATCTGGGGGTAAGAGTATCCAAGAGGTCTGGATTCACTGGGTATTATCATCAGACATATTAAAATAGCACATTAAGAACAGAGTCGTTGACGATGTTCAAAGGGTGTGTATTCATATCCCTTAGCTAGAGTTGATTTTTTAAAAATTCCTTAAAAAGAAAGCTTTGGGAAATTGGCAAATTTGACCGATTTCATCAGTCGATCATGGGCATCTTTAGATTTCAGGGAACTGTCTGTCATGGAAACGACTTTGGTGTATTGGTCAAACTCGCTGCAAGACAGCTGGGGTAGACATCGGGGTGTTCCTTGTGAGGTCTCAGAGGAAGTGCACCCAGAATCCCCTCCAGGTCCTCCGTCTCCAACTACGGCCAGAGCACAGATACCTCAGCTTTGACCCCCGCTCTTGCTGAACCATTAAGACAATCCACATTTTAACAGAAGTCTGACCTCGTTGCCTTTCGAACAACTCAAGCGGTTTGTTTATGATTCAGGATTATGGATAATGGACCCAAAAGCCACCCTCAAAACACACAACTCGGAGTTTGAATCCCAGTTAGACCGCTGACCAGCTGTGTGATATCAGGCAACTGGCATAACCTCTCTGATCTTTATTGTTATTTCGTTTTCTACTGGAAACAAAAAGGCAAAACAGCTCCAACTCTAGAGAGTCGGGCCAAGGATTTCATGAGATGGCTACATCAAGTGCTAAGCCGGCCTGGTGCGTGGTTAGAAGCCATTGCCTGGTAGTCTTTATTATCCTTGTTGATAGTTGAAAAATTGTCTCCTAGCCTTGGCCAAATTCCTGAGTGTCTCTAATCCTTTGTTTCCACATCTGTAAAATATAAAATGGTCCCGGTGGACTCGACTCATGATTCTCAGAGGCTCTGAGATCACAGAGGGTGGTCCCTGCCACACGTTCAGGAAATCCGTGAGATCGAATCCATGTTGTGGAACACACTGAGGTGATATTTGCCCCTCCACTCTCGTGCTCTCTTGAGCCCACAGAGGAATTTTCCAGAGTCGTCGTGACCTATGAGATCCCAATGGAAAGAAAAAGAAGCAACCGCAAAAATCCAGGCATCTTCTGCTGTGGACACGCAGGAGATTTGCAGAAACGGCAATCAAGGCTCTTCTAAACGGGTTTTTGGAGTTTGGGAAATTATCATCACTTTTGTAAAAATGTGTTGTTTTTGTTACCCTTTCGTGGCCTTCCTATTGTTCTCAAATGAATTTACATGAACCTTTCACAGTTCTCTGTGTGAATTTCTAATTAGTAAGTGACAACAGCGATCACCCCACAAACACGCCCCAGGACCGTGGAAGGGTGGGAAGTGTGCAGAGAGCGATGCGTGGAGAAGTGCCGCATTAGATGGCCGTGTCTCAACAGCACGAGGGTCTGGCGTCGCTGTGTGTTGGACACTCGGTGCCCCCAGTGCTGGGTCATCCGCATTCATCCTACAGCTGGGGTCTAAAGAGGGCTTCCTGTGTACCAGCCTTCCGCCTGGTGCCGGGTGTAAAATGAGGAACAAGACACTCTCCCGGATAGGAAGAGATCAACGCCATGTCCCCTGAGTGACACAGACTCACGGACCATGTGACGGAGCTAGTAAGGAAGAGGAGGGGAGATTCCTGTGGGCTGGGGTGGGGGAGGCAGAAAAGGAAGGCCAGGAAGGGAGGCCAATGTTAGCCGAGCAGGGAGGCCAGACCTCCCAGCATGGTTGAGAACACACTTGGCTCTGAGATGGGGACTGGGCAAAGAGGGCCGGGAATCAAGTGGGGGTGTGGGGTGTCCAGGGGTGAGGGCTCAGCGATGCCAGACATGAGTTCAGGAACGGCGACCTCTCTCCCTCCTGGCAGGTGACATCAGTTCTCAGAGAGACACTGGGTCCTGGGAGGTACCGGGCGCTCCCTCCCTGCTCTTCTTCCCACCTGCTGTGCTGTGGCGGCTCCAGAATCTCTTCCTTTGACGGACTTTCCTCACCCTCAACCCTCTGCATCCTTCCGCCGTTGCCTTTGCTGCCCAGGGCCCCTGAGCAGACTGCAGCCAGCAGGCACCTATTACAGGTCACCTACACCCACTTCCCATCTCAGCCTGTCAGTTTCTTGAGGGGACAGATGGTGCTTTGTTCCCCATCAGGCCTCCAAGGCACAGCTCAGGGACTTGTATGCCACAAACATCACCATGGCCTCCACTATCACCATCATCACCACCACCATCACCATCACCACCACCATCACCAACATCATCACCATCACTATCACCACCACCACCACCATCACCATCACCATTACCACCATTACCACCACCACCATCATCATCACCACCACCATCATCATCACCACCACCATCACCATCACCACCACCATCACCATCACCATCACCACCATCACCATCACCACCTTCATCACCATCACCATCACCACCATCATCACCATCACCATCACCACCATCACCACCATTACCACCATCACCATCACCATCACCACCTTCATCACCATCACCATCACCACCATCACCATCACCACCACCATCACCACCTCCACCATCACCACCACCATCACCACCATCACCATCACCACCATCACTACCATCACCACCACCATCACCAACACCATCACCATCACCACCACCATCACCAACATCATCACCATCACCATCACCATCACTATCACGATTACCACCATTACCACCACCACCATCATCACCACCACCACCATCACCATCACCATCACCACCACCACCACCATCACCACCATCACCACCACCACCACCATCATCATCACCACCACCATCATCATCACCACCACCATCACCATCACCACCATCACCATCACCATCACCACCATTACCACCATCACCATCACCATCACCACCATCACCATCACCATCACCATCACCACCATCATCACCATCACCATCACCACCATCACCATCACCACCACCATCACCACCACCATCATCACCATCACCATCACCATCACCACCATCATCACCATCACCATCACCATCACCACCATCATCACCATCACCATCACCACCATCACCACCATCACCATCACCACCACCATCACCACCACCATCATCACCATCACCATCACCATCACCACCATCATCACCATCACCATCACCATCACCACCATCATCACCATCACCATCACCATCACCACCATCATCATCATCACCACCACCATCATCATCACCACCACCATCACCATCACCACCACCATCACCATCACCATCACCACCATCACTATCACCACCTTCATCACCATCACCATCACCACCATCATCACCATCACCATCACCACGATCACCACCATTACCACCATCACCATCACCATCACCACCTTCATCACCATCACCATCACCACCATCACCATCACCACCACCATCACCACCTCCACCATCACCACCACCATCACCACCATCACCATCACCACCATCACTACCATCACCACCACCATCACCAACACCATCACCATCACCATCACCACCACCATCACCAACATCATCACCATCACCATCACCATCACCACCATTACCACCATCACCATCACCATCACCACCATCACCATCACCACCTTCATCACCATCACCATCACCATCACCACCATCATCACCATCACCATCACCACCATCACCACCATTACCACCATCACCATCACCATCACCACCTTCATCACCATCACCATCACCACCATCACCATCACCACCACCATCACCACCTCCACCATCACCACCACCATCACCACCATCACCATCACCACCATCACTACCATCACCACCACCATCACCAACACCATCACCATCACCACCACCATCACCAACATCATCACCATCACCATCACCATCACCACCACTATCACCATCACCATCACTATCACGATTACCACCATTACCACCACCACCATCATCACCACCACTACCATCACCATCACCATCACCACCACCACCACCATCACCACCATCACCACCACCACCACCATCATCATCACCACCACCATCATCATCACCACCACCATCACCATCACCACCATCACCATCACCATCACCACCATTACCACCATCACCATCACCATCACCACCATCACCATCACCATCACCATCACCACCATCATCACCATCACCATCACCACCATCACCACCATCACCATCACCACCACCATCACCACCACCATCATCACCATCACCATCACCATCACCACCATCATCACCATCACCATCACCATCACCACCATCATCACCATCACCATCACCACCATCACCACCATCACCACCACCATCACCACCACCATCATCACCATCACCATCACCATCACCACCATCACCACCATCACCATCACCACCACCATCACCACCACCATCACCAACACCATCACCACCACCACCATCACCATCACCATCACCACCACCATCATCACCATCACCATCACCACCATCATCACCATCACCACCACCAACATCATCACCATCACCATCACCACCATCACCACCATAATCACCATCACCATCACCACCATCATCACCATCACCATCACCACCATCACCACCATCATCACCATCACCATCACCACCATCACTACCATCACCATCACCATCACCACCATCACCACCACCATCACCACCACCATCATCACCATCACCATCACCACCATCACCACCATCATCACCATCACCATCACCACCATCACCACCATCACCATCACCACCACCATCACCACCACCATCACCAACACCATCACCACCACCATCATCACCACCATCACCAACACCATCACCACCACCATCATCACCATCACCATAACAACACCATGATCACCATCATCATTGTCCTTACACCCATTTGGATTAGTATGTTTTGGACTGTTTCATTTTATAAATCTTAACTTATTTTTTTACCAAGGACTGAACCCAGGGACACTTCACCACTGAGCCACATCCCAGCTCTGTTTATGTTGTATGTAGAGACAGGGTCTCACTGAGTTGTTTAGGGCCTCGCTACGTTGCTGAGACTGGCCTTATACTTGCCATCCTCCTGCCTCAGCCTCCCCAGCCACTGGGGTTCTAGGTGTGCCTCACTGCACCCCGCTTTGCTCTTACTCTCATCACAGTCCCAGGAGGTATGAGGGTGCTCCAGATGAAATCGCCACTTTTTTTGTACTTCACAACACTCACATACTAGCAGTTTCACGTGGCTCAACCGAATGTCAACTGTCCTCATTAGACAGATGAGAAGAGTGAGGCACCAAAAGACGATCACCTGTTAAGTAAATAAACACACAGGCGGAAAACCCTTGAGAACAGGGCAACAGATCTGTTGAGCGTCTGCTGTGTGACAGTCACTTTGCAGCAATATTTCATCTCTGTAACATGCATTCACCAAAAGGGATTTTTTAACCCAAACAATGATGAGGTCAGGTTGGCTGCAGACACCATATACTTCATTTACTTCTCACCACATCCCCAGGAGGCAAATAGGCAGCTATTACTACTCTTGGACTGATAAGATCATTGAAGCTCAGAGATGTGAAGGGGCTGGCCCAAGGGTCACACAGCCAAGCAGCACAAGAAATAGGATTTGAACCCAGGTCCATCTGAGTCCCTTCAGGCTGTCAGACAATGCACAAGAGGGGCTTCTCCTTGTTTGTGTAGCAGTTACACAGAGAGAGGTCAGAGAGACGCTCTCGGGAGTGTCTTCTTGTAAGGCCACTAACCCCATGGAATCAGGGCCCCACCCTTATAATCTCATTTAACCTTAATTACTTCCTTAGAGTCTCCACCTCCACACAGAGCCACGCTGAGGATCAGGGCTTCCTGGCCTGCATCTGGGGAGGTCACAAACCTGCAGTCCCCAGCAAAGCCTTTTCCAGTTATTCACATTTCTCTGCTCTGAATTCTAGGGTCCACACCCCACTGCGAAAGAAACCCTCCTGGCAAAAGCAGAAGCTTCTCCCTCCTGCAGGACAGAGAGAGCAGGGACAAACGGGAAACATTCTCACACAAACAGGCAGAAAATACTGGCAAACGTGGCCAGGCCCAGCCTGGCATATTTTTCCGCTGAAAAGCTTTTATTAGCAGCACGATTAGATTTTTTTTTTCTCTTTACTGGAGAAGGAGCCTGTGGACATCTAAAGAAATAAGACAGAGCCGGTGGCCGCTCTTTGTTTCTCTGCACAGGGACCACATTCCTCCTTTCTTCCCTGTTCGCCTTATTATTTTAACTACATAGAACCTTTTACGGCAGGAAAATCAGAAAACTCAGAAGAAACCCCCAGATCACCCCCATTTCCGCCCCCTCCATTCGGAGGAGAAAACCGCCATTGCTTTCTGCTGGTTTCCCATCGACATCGGAGTGTGGTTATTGGGATGAGGATCATTTTGCAAAACAAGCAATAGAGCAAGTTTGGTCTTGTAGCCTCCTCTTTATTATCACATAATAGATGGTGAGTCCTTCTCCATGCCCATAAACACAGATTGATCTCCTTCTTAATGTCTGCCTGCTCTTCTACGACATTATCCGGATGTCTTATAATTTATTTACGCACATTCCTATTGGTACCATTGCGATCGATTGCTCCTTAGTTTTTCATTCTTACAAGCAAAGCGGAGTTGGGCACCCTGGTCGCTGAATATCTGCACTCATTCCGACTTTCGTTCCTAGAAGTAGCATTTCTGAATTAATGCATATCCATAGTTTGGCTGGTTTTATGATATCTGCTCTTAAGATCCACAGGTAGGTATTGTGCTCTCAAGCTCGAGGGATTTTTAAAAATTTTTTTTTCTCTCTCTCCTTTGCCTTTTCTAATCTTGCGGGGAACCACTTTTGCAAAGACAAAGGTAAAAGGCAGAAATGTTATGAAATATAATTAATGAAGAGAGTTCATATCATGAATGAAGAAATGTTATTGAAATGTAATACAGGAAGAGCGTTCACTGATCATTGTGTTGGAATTGCATCCCATCTATGGAACTCCAACTCAACAGTCTTGCATTAGGGGGAAACACGGGGTTGGTGTGGAGATTCACCATGATTTTAGGTAAAATTAAGAGAGGGGGAAAAAAAAACTCTTGCAATGTAACTGGGTCCCCATGCTTTCGTAGACGGTACAGCATCTAGATGGCACCCCAACATCCCTCCCCTGAAATTCCTCTCACCCTCACTGGCATATTTCTCCGGCCTCTTGCTGCCTGGTATATAATAAGAAATTCTTTGGCACATGTCTCAGTGACAAAAATGTAACATGGCTTCACCTAGTTAGCGTTTCTTCCCTTTGAGGGGTTCAGCAAAGATTGATTGTTGCTTTGCAAAAATAAATAAAATAAAATAAAATAAAATAAAATACTCTTTCCAAGACAAGAATTTGCTTCCCTAGAATCAAATTTCCACACCGCTGCTCTGTTTGGGGGCCTTTGTGTCACACAGGAGCCCTTCCATTTCCATGTCAGATCATGTCACAGCATCATCTTGGCGAAGACATTTTAAGCGGCAATTAAAATCAACACGTGAAGCACCGGCAAAGTGCAGAATTCAGCTCACGGGATGACAAGATGAGCGGCTACGGCCCGGTCCGCTCGGGCCCGGGGAGTGAAACGCCACCATGCCCACCGGCAAGCTCAATGTGGGACCCGAAGACACAGGGAAGTCAAAATCAGAACGACTGTGCATCTTTAAATCAGTGACGTTGATCCACAGGAGCCTCGGGAGACTCCGATAAAAATGAGAGGGCTGTCAACACAAGCATAGTGAGAATCAGGCTCCCTTCTTTCTATCAGTACGGGGACAGTCCAGAGCAGGTGAGGGACAGGACACATGGGTCTGCTGGCTCCTAGGTTGATGACATTTCCCACCTGCCTCCCAGAGACAGGGCCACTTGGTCACAGGAGGATGGTTCTAGAGTTAAAGATACATTGAGATCAATCTCAGATAGATGGATAGATAGATAGATAGCTGGATGGATAGACGGGAAGGATACGGATATAGCTATAACCTCAACATGACCCCTAAACACAAATTTCAAAAAGGCGTGGGGTCCAATGTTGGAGACACTATGTCTTCCTTCCACACAATGGAGATTTCTCAAGGGAAATTTGAACTTCAAGGTTGTGGTCTCCTGTGCTGGTCCAGGGTAGAGCCGGGATGTAGGAGGACGGAAAGGATAAGAGAAAGAGAATGTAAGAAAAAAGAAATTGGATTGTCATTGTGGGGCTGGAGGCGGGGCCAGCAGGAGGTCATGGGGTCATCTGGAGGGATTGGTGCCTGTGGTGGTTTGGATACGGTTTGTCCCCACCAAAACTTAGGAGGAGGCTCCATCCCTCCAGGTGGCAGGGTTGGGCAGTGTTTGGGAAGTGGGTGAAGCTCTCATGGCTGGATCGATGCCATCCCTCAGGAATGGGCTCTCATTCTTGCAGAACTGGATTCGTGACAGTCAAAGCAGATTGCTGTGAAGCAAGGTTCCTGCTCGTGTTTTGTCTCCTTCACGTGTGACTGCTTGTCCTGTGCCCTCTGCCATGAGTTGGCGCAGCAGTAGAACCTTGCGGGTTCTGGTCCAGCCCAGCCTTTCCTGGCCCCATCTGAACTTCCTACCCTCCAGAACCATGAGCCAAAATAAACTTCTTTCTTTTTTAAGTTACCCAGTCTCAGATATTTTGTTATAGCAACAAAATGTAAACAAAGAAAACACATGAAGACAATGCCTTTCTCATAGAACTGGATTAGTTAGCACAAGAACAGGTTGTTATAGAGCAAGCCTGTCCCACATCTTTTGCCTGATCCACACACACCCACTTGTCCTTCCGCATTTCCACAGTGTTATGATGGTACAAAGCCCTTGTCGGGTGTGGCCACCTGATTTGGGGATTCCAGTTTTTAGAACCACAAGTTAGATAAACCACTTTTCTTTATAAATTATCCAATCTCAGGTATTCTGTTACAGTAACAACAACAAAAAGGACTAAGACAGACCCCATACCATAGACTCTATGCGAAGAGCATCCTCTGATTTTTCTCATTCATTCCCCATAGCCAGCTTTGGAATTAGGAGTCAAGGTCATTTCCATATCATAGATAAATGAAGCTAAGACTTTATGAGAAACCTGCCCAAAGATACACAGTGGAGAAAGACGGGCAGTGTAGTGAGGTGGCAGGTGAATAGGATCTGGAACCCGCAGGCTGGTCGACACTGAATTCCATGAATTTTTATGTATTGCCACATAACATCACAGCAGTGTGGAGGCTTAAAACAACACAGTGAATCAGGAGTCTGAACGTGGCTTCCCTAGCCCCTCTGCTGTACAATCTCTAATAAGCCTGCAAAAAAGATATGGCCCGGAGCAGGGTGTCATCAGAAGGCTCCACCGGGGAAGGAGCCCTTGTCAAGTGCACGTGATTGCTAACAGTATTCAGTCCCCCAGGGTCTCCAGGCTGGTGGGCTCATTCCTTGCTGGTTCTGGTCCAGCCCAGCCTTTCCAACATGGCGACGGGTTTTTTCATAGCCAACAGGGAAGACAGCACGTTAGCAAGATGCAAGTTATGATTCCCTGTGAGGCCATCATCCTGGCCATGTTCTACTGGTTAATCATCAAGCACAGGTCCTGCCCACTCAAGGGGCAGGGCTCCCAGGAGGGTGAGGGACCACTGAGCCAAGGAGACCATCCTAAAGTCTGTATGCCACGCATGCTGACTACACCACTCCCTGGGGACTCACCCTCTCTGTTCTTCCTAAACCAACCTCCTAAAGTTGGTATGAGGATTAAAAATATTTATAAAATGCTTCAACCAATGCCTGGCACATAATAAACATCCCCAATGTCTGTTAAACTAGTAAATACCAAAGCCAGGAACCAAACCCAGATGTGTTTGGTTCTAAAGTTCACGTTCTAGATCATCCTACTTCTGAAGAAATATTAGAAGATATGACAAAAGAAAATGAAAATTATTCTCAGTCAAAATACCAACATCCCAACCAAAATCCTCACGAGTTGTTTGGTGGATAGTAAAAAGCTGATTCTGAAGTTTATATAGACAGACAAAAGATTCAAAATAGACCATAATATTAAAAGAGAAGAAAATGGAGGACACAAAGACCTGACTTCAAGACTTATTTTAAAGCTGTAATAATCAAGACAACTTGGCAGGGCGAAAGAATAGACCAAAAGATCAGTGAACCCAGAGACCAGCTGCTACTAATATAACCCACTGATCTTTCACAAAGGAGTTAAGGAGATCAATGGGGGAAAGGCAGTCTTCCCCCCAAACAGAGGTAGAACAACTGGACGACTCAGAGTGGATCTTAGGTATAAATGAAAAACACATCATTCTAAATCTCCTATAGACAGGAGGGAATCTAGGTGACCTTGGATTTGGCGAGGACATTTCCGAATCAACACCCAAAGTGTGATCCATGAAAGAAATGGACATGTTGGAGTTCTTTAAAAATCAACAACTTCTGCTCTTCAGAAGACGATGGTAAGAGAATGAGAAGGCATGTCACAGATGGGAGAAAAATCTTTGCCAGGCTTCTATCTGGAAAAGGAATGGAGTCCAACATTTACCCAGAAGTCTTGAAAAGCTCGACAATGAGTAAACCATCCAAACTTAAAACTGGGCAAAAGATGTGAACAGACACCTCCCCAGTGAAGATATGCAGACGGCCAATAAGCATGCCAAGTTATGCTACAAGATCAGACCACTGCGAATTAAAATGCTGATGAGCTAAAACGTACCATACAATGGCTAAAACCCAGCACACCAAGAGCACCACACGCTAGTGAGGATGTGGGGCGACAGAAACTGTCACTCATTGCTGGTGGGCATGCAGACAGGTAGAGTCAGGTTGGAAGAACGTTTGCTGGCTTCATAGAAAGCTAGGAGGTACTCTTACCTTAGAATCCAGCAATTGTGTCCCTTGGCTTTGCCCTAATGAGTTGAAACCTCGTGTCTGCCACAAAACCTGCACAGGAATTATTAAAGCACTTTTATTCATGATTGCCAAACTTGGAAGCAATCACCTATTGTCCATTAATAGGAAAATTAATTAGTTAAATAAAGTATTGTACAAATAAGCTGAGGTACCCTTCACACAGTGGGATAGATATTATGTAGTGATGAACAGAAACGAGCTATTGAAGCCATGAAGAGGCATGAAAGAAACTTAAATGCATTTCGCAAAGTGAAAGAAGCCCATCTGCAAAGGTCACATACCATAGGCACCCCACTGGATGGCCTTCCAGAAAAGACAAAACTATGGAGACAGTAAAAGATCAGAGATTGCCAGGGGCCTGGGAACAGTGAAACGGAGGTAGGATAGAGGGAATAAGAAATAAAAAGGAAACATAAAAAAGGACAAGGAAATAAGAGTTTAATTCAGAGCCTCCACGGACTCTTCCAAGTCTGTCACTCCCCCCAGCCAGTCTCTCTTGCAGGCCTGTTACTCCGAATTGCTGGCAAGTCTCTAAATCTACCAACTCACCCACCAAATAAACAGAGTAAGTGAAGAGAGAGATGATGTTGAGAAACATATGAAAGATATGATTTTGACAAACCCAAGATTTAGAGGACTTTCCAGTGCTATCTGCTGATCAGATAATGAAGACCGGATCATCCTAAAGAACCAATGATTGGCCAGACCACCAGAAACCATCTTGAGACCACCAGGTGGATGTCACTCCTACATACCTTTCCATACCCACTCCTCACCAAGTTTCCTTTCAAAGAAGGGCAGGGACCCATGGGGCGTGATGGTGCACACCTGCAATCCCAGCCTCTTGGGAGGCTGAGGCAGGAGGATCTCGAGTTCAAAGCCAGCCTCAGCAACTTAGTGAGGCCCTAAGCAATTCAATGAGTCCCTGTCTCTAAAAAAATAATATAAAAAAGGATGGAGGGGGCTGGGGATGTGGCTCAAGCGGTAGCGCGCTCGCCTGGCATGCGTGCGGCCCAGGTTCGATCCTCAACACCACATACCAACAAAGATGTTGTGTCCGCCAAGAACTAAAAAATAAATATTAAAAATTCTCTCTCTCTCCCTCCCTCTCTCTCTCTCTCTCTCTCTCTCTCTCCTCTCTCACTCTCTCTTTAAAAAAAAAAAGGATGGAGATGTGTCTCAGTGGTTGAGTATCTCTGGGTTCATTCCCTAATACTCCCCCCACAAAAAAGGAGCAGGGAATTCCCCAAAATGTGTCTTTCACTCTTGAGATGATCCACCTTCTCCCTTGAATGTGCATCTACTTTTTTTAAAAAAAGTTCTTTATTTATATTAAATTATTTATTTACTTATGTGGTGCTGAGAATCAAACCTGGTGCCTCATGCATGCTAGGAAGCACTCTACTATTGAGCCCCAGCCCCAGCCCCAGCCTTGGATCTACATTTTAAAATAAACCTATTTATGCCTCTGACTGGGATATGGGCTGAAATTCTTTCCTATCCCTTATGCCAAGCTCTCTGCTGGTCTTGAGTTTAGCCTCCCCTCCACTCTGGGAACTCCTCAGATGCTTATCCAGAGACATCTCTTCTTCTGTGACTAAGCTATTTGGCATGAAACTATAATGGTGGGTGTGGGTCATTATGCATTTGTCATAGCCCACAAAATGTATAATACAAGGAACAAACCTGGATGTAGAGGGTTTAGTTACTAATCCTGTACCAGTATTGACTCACAGACTGTGATGATTGCCCGAGGCTAATGCAAGATGTTAATAATTTTGGGGGAACTATGAAGGAGGGTGAGGTAACTCTGTGCTTTCTGTTCGATAGTTCTATAAACCTCAAACTGCTCAAAGTTGTCTACTAAATATAATATAAATTAGGATATTAATTTAAAATTTAAAATAATAGAATAATTAAATACACAGATAAATAGATTGTTTTCTCCTGTGGTGCTGGGGATTGAACCCAGGGCCTTGTGCATGCAAGGCAAGCACTCTACCAACTGAGCTATATCACCAGCCCAACACATGTATTATTGTTGTTGTGTTTTAAAGTTTGTATTACCCGATGCCGACTGCCCTCTGTCCCCAGCTGTGTAGGCACAGAGAGCTGAGTTTACCTTCTCCCGCAGCATGTGGGGGCCCCAGAGGTCTGGCTCTCTCTCTGCAGACTAAGGAGCAGGGGAAACTTCCGGCAGAATGGAATCTGGTTTGCTGCCAGAATGAGATTTGTCCATAGGGAGTTGCAATCTAGCCAGCATCAGCTCCTGTGTCCGCAGGCCTGCCCCAAATTCTGGCTGTCCTGGGATAACACCAAAGGCAATTCTTCAGAGCCCCACATGCAGTGCCAGCCCAAGATCAAGAAAGCCAGAGGCTGGGAGGGCCAGCTGGGCCTGAAACTGAAATGTTAGGATTGTTGGTGATCCTGGATGAAGAACCTCCCTTAAGCTGTCAGGTGTCAAACAACCTAAATCAGTAGCCGAGACTGCAGGCTCCCATGTTGGCATTCAAATGCACTCAGTACCTAGTACCTTTGTCACCTGAAACAAGTTAGAGACCTTCCCTGAGCCTCGGTATTCTAATGTATAAAACAGGCATATCATGTCGGGGGATTCTAGTGGGAATTAAAAGAGATAATCCAAGTAAAGTGCCAGCAACTCACTAGCCCTCCATAAAGAAAAGCCACCCTGCATATCCAAGGGTCATAGAGTTCTGCCCCCCCTAACTAACTGCCGTGCCTTTGGGGTGACTTCAGCCCAGAGAAAGGACTACTTTACCCAGAGTTACACACGGAGTTGCTGATCATGCCTGGACTTGGAGTTTTTGAAAGCTCAATCTAACGCCCTTTTGGCTGAAACCCAAGGGCCCCTCTTGCAAGGCACAGAGCGCTCTGACCGTGACCTCTTTCCACGTCCCTAGCTCTCTTCTGCCTCTGGGGGAGCCTGGTGAGAGACAGGGCCTCTGCCGTCAGTATCTCGGGCTTTGGCTTTCTAACAGGAACATTATTTAGGCCCTGACTCATTTCAGTACAGAATTTAATCATTCGATCAATATTGTGACACAGCCTGTCAGAAACCTAGGGACTGGCTGGGAGGCGCGTGGTTGCCAAGAGTGCTTTCGTTCGTTGAGTTGCTCCTCTGGATCTGAAAGAGGGAGTCTGGAAGTGTGGAAGTTTCCATTCCCTGGGTGGGCGTCGGGTCTGTAACCAGCTGCAAGTCTCCCAATCTTCATTTGCATTTGCCTGAGAAAAATGAAGTCCAGCTCCTCATATTCTCCAATGATCTCTTGTGTAGTCCCCGCCCCCTCCCATCTTTGCCTAGGAGGGTCCCCACGCCTGGACAGTCATCCCTTAGTAGATCTTTCCAACTTGTCCCTCTGCTTCTACTCTGATTCCTCCTCCCTAGTCCACAGGATGACCCTAGGAGCAGACAGGATGTAGGGACCGGATCTTCCTTCAGGACTAAAGGGTTTATCTCCCAAGCTGCCGCAGGGTTGCCTTGTCCAAAGTCACTTTCCTTCCCAGCATTGCTTGATCAGAGACACATCACTGTGGGGGTATAAAGACCCAGTCTCCTCTTCTCAAGATGGGATGAATCTGAAGGCTCATTTCCGGGTCAGAACTCCCCATCATCTGAGGATTTCAGTTGTGCAAAGACCCTGAGGTAGAAGGAGGCCCAACATATTGGAAGAAGACAAAATAACTGGAGTGAATGAGCAAGAAAGAGAATGGTAGGCGATGAGTTTAGAATGGGTTGGGGGCCAGGAATTGAGTGGGACTTGGATGCAATTTACTCAGAGAGCACGTGGAAGTCCGTTGGAGAATAACCTGTTTCAGCAACACTGTTGTTTTAGACTAATTGGAGCAAAGGTGCAATTAGAGAGACTATAACAATAATCCAGGGAAGAAAGCATCATGGCTCAGATCAGGTCCAAGACAGCAGTACACACTGCCAGTCTTCTAAAAGATTCCCTTCTCCCTTTCTTCCATAGTGGTGGGGGAATACATGGCTGTTCAGCTGGGACTACAATTCCCAGCCTCCCTTGGGGCAAGGTGGAGACCCATGTGACTAGGTTCTAACCAATGGAATGTGAGCACAATTGATGCAGTCAACCTCTCATTTACTTAAAAAGAAACGGAGTGTTCTTTCTCTCTTTGCCTCTTTACATAAAGGACAGGGAAGTGCCTAGATGCAGCCAGACAATGCTGTGGAAGGAGACTGAGTCCCCGGATGAAAGTGTGGAGCAAAGCCATGAATTCCTGGACCGCTCACCCCAGGAACCATTTCATGAATAAGAAATCAACTCCTGTCCTCTTTAATCCACCAAGCTCAGGGGTTCTTTGTTACAGAAGCTTAACCTTTACCTCAACTAATACACAGGCTTTTGTGGGAGGTTTAGCAATATCAGAAGTGAAGTATAGCACAGTGTGGAATAAGAAACAACCTCAAATGTAATACTCACTAGCTCCCTCCGTAAAGCTCCTTTCCCCGGCCCTGCAAGGAACTTTCCAGAATGTCTTCCCCCTTAGGTCCCCGCCTGATGCCTTTTCTGTTGATACATTCTGTCTCCTTTCATATATATATATATATTACTCCAACTCCCGGGTGCTTGAGGACATCTGCAAAATTTTATCTCCTTTTATCAATCCCATGACTATTTTTCAAATCTCCATCACAGACCAGCCCCAGGAACTTCCTTTGCATGCCTCAAAAGACTTGATAGTTCAGCCTCAGAAAAGAAAGATGCAGCTGGGTGCTGGGGTGCACACCTGTCATCCCAGCTGCTCAGGAGGCTGACGCAGGAGGATCACGCATTCAAAACCAGCCTCAGCAAAAGTGAGTCACTAGGCAACTCAGGGAGACCCTGTCTCTAAATAAAATACAAAATTGAGCTGGGGATGCAGCTCAGTGGTTGAGTGCCCCTGAGTTCAATCCCCAATATTCCTCTCCCCAGCAAAAAAAGAGAAAGAAAAGCAAGACACATCTAATCCAACTACTGTCTTAACACAAAGAATTAGCAGCACTTCTAAAATCATTGAAGACTCCCACCTGCCTCAGAGTAAGTTCTTGGCACCTGTCCCTTCTCTAAAATTTACTCAGTAGGTAGAAATGGGGCAGGGGATGGTTTTCAGGAGGAAATATGTTTTCCTCTAGCCTGAGCCAATCTTAGTTTTTGCTCCTGGGGTTTTAGCATCCTTCTCTTGTGGCTTCAGACACCAATATTTTTACAGCAGGCACCCCAAAGACACGTGCACGTGGTTCTCTCCCACACCTGCACACAGGGTCGCACAGACCCAGGGAGCCAGGCCTGCTGGAAGCCTCTGGGTGGTCCTGTCTCGACCTCTCTGCTCCCTCTGCCCAGCCTTCTTGACACTTCCCTGGTCCCTGGCTCTGTGTCCCTGGTCCCTGGCTCTGTGTCCTTTACACTCTGATTCTTTGGGTTTCTTACCAAAATTCACAGTGGGAATGTGGTGTCGCCTCATTTCCTCCTGCTCTTACAGTCTGTCACACCCATTAATAACGCTGTGAGGCCGGTTGTAAAACGCTTCAGCAACAAGGTCCCCCGGAAGCTGGGCCCGAGCAAGGCTCTGCCAGGCTTTGCCACGTGTCAAGATATCATGTCATTTTTTCCCCCTGAATAAGACAGGCTGTCTAATAGGGCCACCTGTCCCTGGGGTGACTGTGATCTGTCAAGTGTTCACATTCCCCACCACCAGCCGTGCGAATGGAGAAAAGGCCGTGCATATCTTGGAGAATGTCTTGTGTGGGAGGCAGCAGCATTAACCCTTCTGCCATCTCGGGGTGGGGGTGGGAGGGACCAGGGAGGGGATGAGCGGACAGTTCAGTGCAGGTTGCTTTCTGTGTGCCTCTCTGCAAGGGCAGGCGTGTGGGCCTACTGTGCGTCGCCTGGGCGAGCTCTTCCATGCATGCCAGCGTGGACGGTGGGTATGCGTTGATATCCGAGTGTGGAGCTCTTTCTTGGTGTGTGTTTGTATTTTATTGATCCCTGCTTCTCTCTCCACCCCATTCCACGCCATTCTTCTCCCATGTTCTAAACACACAGCAATCTGCCCTCTCTCCCCCCAATCCACAGTTTGGCTTTCTGTGGTTGCTGTTACAGTGGGTCCACAGTGGCCTGAAAATATGACATGGAAAATTCTAGAAAGAAACAATTTATTAGTTTTAAATGACTTTTATTACAGGACACTGTTATGATAGTCCCCTTTTACTGTTAGTTATTGTTGACCGTCTCTTAGTGTGCCTAATTTGCAACTTGAGCTTTATCAGAAGTATGTCTGAGCAGGAAAAAAAAAAAATAACAATGCAGACAAGATTCAGTACCGCCCAGGGTTTCAGGCGTCCACTGGGGTTCCTGAAACCACGCTCCTTAGGTAAGTGGTGCTTACTGTATGCTCTTTATGAATTCCCCCATTTTCTCCAATCTCTCTGTCCTACCCAATAATTAATAAGTCCTCGGCCAGCCTGGCCTGGTGACCTTTTCTCTTCACTCTTTAGCATTAGCTTGACCCTGGGCCTGGGCTCCTGATGGGATCCGCTCCTGTCCAGGGAGCACCCACCTACCCCCCACGTCCTCTCGAAGACTCACCAGGCCCAGCCCCTCCCACAAGCCCACAGTGGCCTTGCCTTGTGGGATCTTTGTTCCTTCGAAAGCATTTCCCTAAACTGACCTTCCCTGCAGGCTTCTGCCCCAGAGTTGACCACACCAGAAATCTGAACCCGCAGCAGCAGCTGCTGAGTTTATTTGGGGTGGGGGCAAGGTGAATCTTTCTCTCTCTCTCAGCTCACACATGTCACAGAGCTGAGGGCTCACCTGTTGGGGGGACTGGGGACAGAAGGCAGACCCAAGGCCCTTTCACCTCCAGTCATATCTCCTCTTTTACCTTCTTCAGTTTCTGGACCAGATTTGAGGCAGCACTCTGCTCCCTCCGTCACTGAACTAGGAAGCCTACCTGTGGCGAGAACTGGCGCGCATCCCAGGGGGAGTACGGATTCAGGCTTCGGGTTGTCCGTCAGGGCAGGGTAGCAGCACCTTTATGAGTTACATAAGAGCTTTTTCTTATAGGGTTGAACTTTAGATGACCATTCTGGTCACTTGAGGTTCAAGTTCAAGTTCAAGGTCATCCTGGTGTGTTCCAGCTCCTCTCAGGGGGTCTACAGGGAACCCTGGTGGAAGCTCTCTTTCCAGGTCCATCATCACTTTCAAGGGACAGCCCTGTTGACCTTGGGCTCAGCATCCCAGGCGGGGCACCAGACTTAGATAACAACTCCACAACCATGTCACATGGTCCCTTAAGATAACTCCTGAAACCTCCGTTCCTCCGCCCTGATAAATAGCCCGAGGGCTCCATGGGGGACCAGACTCCAAACTGACTCTGAGTGAAACCTGATGGCTGGATTTCCAGGGTCTAGAGCCCACTCACCCCTTGGAAATAGCTCCATCAGAGCGCCCCCACACTCAGCCACCGCCCTGACGCCCTCCCGTGGGACAGACCGCGAGTGCGTGGGCACACAGGAGAATTCCCGGGCTCCTTATTAACAGCCCTGGATTCCGTATGTCCCAGGTCTTTCCCTGGGTCCACTGTGCTTTCAAAATTCTGATATCATTGTCAACAATTAGAATTTAGATTTCATAGACAAAATCCAGGTTTTAAGCTTTCCTTAAAAAAAAAAAAAAAAATCGCTCAAGTAACAGGAGCCAGCCAAGTTCCCTGTGGTGACAACTGGATGAAGGTGGAGCACAGCTGCTCCCTTTGGAGGGGCTCCTGCCCCCTACTTCCCCTTGGCACCCATCTGTCCACTCCCCTCGATTTATATTACTCTCTGGCCCCAGGAGAATTCCGAATTTGGACTCTTCTGCCTCGGGCATCTTTTTCATGAGCGAGAATAAGCTGCTGTCTTGTGCTAGCCAATATTTTGAGGCTTGGTACAACTCACGCTCGCTGTTACTTGAACCTGATTCTGAGCGCTTCGTCGGGTGCCACCGCATTCCACGACTAAAAGCTAAAGGAGGGGCCTAGCAGTGTCCGAGGGTCTCCCCATGGGTGGGGGATGAACGTCCACTGATCTCTGTTCTTTAAGCCAAGCATTTCCCCTGCCTCCCAAGGGTAGGGAGATGGGGAGAGCTAGTCTCCTCTTTTGTTTTCTTTTGTTTTGTGTTTTTCCCTGTTTCTCAAGGGAGCAAGAGATCTTCCTCCCAGACTGGTGGAGCTCCCCCTGCCCCCGGAGCCCCTTCTCTGCCTTCTTCTAATAGCAGATGTCGTCGGTCTGTAGCTCAGCTTGCGGATGGAGCGGGTACAAGGCACTGGGTCTCTCCTGGCGCCTTGTGAATCTCTGCCGCCTGCCAATCCAGGGAGCCCCCTGTCTCTTTCTCTGAGTCACATTATCTTGACGGCACCTCGATTAGTACAGGTTTATTACGGTGCCTGGTATTACTGATGGATGCATCATGTCGGGAGAGTTTATATTCGCAATTCAACCCAAAGAAAATATTTCTTTCCAAGAAATATTTGAGAAAACATCTAGAAATTTCTAAAAAGTCAATCTTGAAGATTCTGGGCGCCTAGTACTACACTGAACCCACATAAATGAAGCGGAGTGCACGTGCCCAGCTGTAGCCGCTGAAGGCTCACCCATCCTGCTCCTCTGTGGCATTTATTTGAGCATTAACTGTACCAAACCTCATTCTCATAGGATGCAGTTAGGCCTAGGATGGTTGCATCAGTACTGGAAGTGGAAAGATCTTTTTTTTCCTGGTCATTATTTCCTAAACAGTACATTATAACAACTCTATGTAGAATGGACAGAATACTAGATATAAGTAATCTAAAGAGGTGTTTAAAATACCCAAAAGGGTGGGCACAGTGGCGCACACCTGTAATCCCAGAAGCTCAGGAGGCTGAGGCAGGAGGATTGGGAGAGAGTTCAAAGCCAGCCTCAGCCAAAGCGAGGCCCTAAGCCACTCAGTGAGACCCTGTCTCTAAATGAAATACAAAATAGGGCTGAGGATGGGGCTCAGGGGTCCAGTGCCCTTGAGTTCAATCCCCAGTAATAAATAAAATAAAGCACTCAGGAAAATGTGTGTAGATTGTATGCAAACACTACACCCTGTAATTCCAGGGCCTGGAGCACCCATCCATGGATTTTGGTATCTGTGGGGCACGCTGGAATCAGTTCCGCCTAGCCATCGAGGACTTCTTTTGGATGCATATTCATGTCTGCATGCACACTTAATTTTCTACCCATGTAAGTTGATATTTCCCATAGGACGTGTATTATATCATTTTAAAATACACTGAGTGCCAATGTGTGACGGTGTCTGTGAATGTACAGAGAATACCTCTATGGAGTGTTTTCTGGCCCCAAGTAGGGGTCCTTACGACCTCATTTAATCTATACAAGTGTCATTCTATAGGTTGCACTTTTTTTGCATTTTATAACGGGAAAACGCAAGCTTAGAGAGGGGCATTCTCTGGCCCCAGGGATGCTATGAGTTGTGTTTCTGTAGGTGCTTTGGGTGCCCCGTCTTCCCACCCACACTCACTTTGCCCCTCACTGGACCACCGCCAACGCTGGCCGCTCACAGTTCGTACCTGCACACCTAGTTTGAGGGTGCAAGGAAGGTGGCATGCCCTCCCAAGGGACATTCTGGGCTAGTGATTGACTAACGTGGGGAGCTAAGGGCTCACCAGGTATTACCATCCAGGAGAAGATCGGGGCAGGGTAGGGGAGGAGCCAGGTCAATGTGATTCCAGGAGAAATCTAGTCGGAATCCCCATGGGCGGCTCTGCTTTTCGGGATCCTGATCTGGATCTGGCTGAATCAGAGCTGGGGCATGGGCTCTGTCTGATGACAAAACCTGGGGATCATGCTCCACACCACACCGACCCTCCCGGGGTGTCTGTGTGGCCATCCGTGCTCATCCGGGATGCTTTTCTCCGTCTTTCTCCAGAGGACGCCATGAATAGGAATTGTTTGTTTGTCTAAGAGCAGAGTGGAAGCTAACAGTTTTAGACTAGGAAGTGCATAATGGACAGGGAGCCTGTTACATTCCATTTTATGGTTTTCTAGCAATTACACTGCATTTTATGGTGTCATAACATATTACATTTTATGGCTTAATATCAGCTTTAATACAAGATACCATGGCCCAGAATTTTAACACGGGGAAGCGCTCCTGGTGGGATGGTAATGGGCTTTCTGCATGACCACAGGCCTTCCAGAGGGAGGTCACGGAGGGCGGCTCGGGGACCAGATCCCTCTTGAGGCCCCACAGCCACCCCTCCCTGTGCCCCTGGGCCCCCGCCTGGCCTTCTCTCCAGGGGTCCTTGTGCCGGCTGGTTGAACAGTGGCTTCTCGGAGCTCCCAGACCCCAGGTCTTCTTTACCCACATTTCCCTCTCCCTATAGCAGACAATCCGGATAATCTTCATGATTTTTATTTTATTATTATTTAGTGCTGGGGATGGAACCCAGAGCCTTGCTCATGCTAGCCAAGGACTCTACCACTGAGCCACACTTCCAGCCCCCGGATGATCTTTTTTAAAACAACCAGCTGCTCCAGCCGCAGCTCGGCTCAAAACCTGTCTGACTTCTCACTGACAGTCACACTAAGCCTACACTCAAGGAAGGACTGCCCCGCTCTGATCTCAGCTTTGATTCGCTTACCAGTCCCCATGTGCCCCGTGCTAAAGCCACAGTGAACTTCCGTCCATTCCAAATGTCCCCTGCCCCCTTGGCACCTCCCCCCCTCTGCAGATATTGTTTCTTTTGCCTAGAAACCCTTCCTGGACCTCTATGTATTTTCATGCACTCATTTAACAAATATTAATTGAGCACTTACAATGCCTGGTCTCGTTCTCACTGCTGGGGATGCAGCAGGGAATGGACAGCCAATGTGTCCACTCTCACGGAGCTCCTGTCTCCTGGGAAGACATGATGTTGTCACCAGCCCTTTAATATTCACCTCACCTCCTCCAGGAAGCCTGCCCTGATGGGCCCAGGTGGAGAAACAAGGAGTTCCATTCTATACTGTCATCTTCTCACTCCTCTGCCTTCCCCAATACAAATGGCACCAAGAGTAAAATATTTGCATGAAGAATTCCGTAAGGGACCTGCTTACCTGCATTAGGAGATCAAAAGAGGAGACAAAAAAAATAAAATAAAATAAAGGAAGTTTTACCCAAGTATTCAACCCATCTGAGCTCAGAAAATTAGTTAGAACTAAGAGTCACGGAGGCAGAATGAAGAGAGCTTTGACACTGTCTGGCTGTTCAACTTCTGACAAGACCTTTGGCCTCTCTGGGCCTCCGTCTCATGAACTTCATAGTTCAAAAAGGTTGAAGTAGATATGACAGGGACCTCTCAGGTCCCCACAGGTAGGACAGCACTGCTGTCACTGCTGTGGTCTTCGACAAGCTACTTCACCCCCATAAAATGGGGAGAGGTATACAACCCTACACTCTTCAGACGGTCAGAGTAAGGCCTTCGTAAGTTAATAAAGCAACTAGCACAGAACCTGGGATGTCGTAAGCACCAGTAAATGTTAGTTATCATTCAATGAAGCAGAGGGTGGTCTGCAGACCACAGAAGGTCAGAGCTGAGAAAGACCTTGATAAAAGCAAGAGTAGCCCTGTGTCAGGGGCTCACCATATGCCAGCCCTGCGTCGGGGGCTTCATAAACCAAATATTCTTGGTAACACTTCCTCCAAGGTAGGTACTGTCTTCCTTGATCCACCAATAAAGCTCAGAGCAAGTGAATAATGGGCCCAAGTTCTGGCAGATGGTAAAGGTTCCTAGGGCTGGAACCAGGCTCCACCTGATG
The DNA here is from genome assembly GCF_052094955.1 of Ictidomys tridecemlineatus. Lineage (NCBI taxonomy): Eukaryota > Metazoa > Chordata > Mammalia > Rodentia > Sciuridae > Ictidomys > Ictidomys tridecemlineatus. The sequence goes on along the minus strand of NC_135478.1, from coordinate 81,948,155 downwards.
GCCAAAGCTTTTCACCCAAAATGAGTCACTCTTTCTCCACATGCTTTTTGATCCCACCTCTCTCTCTCCTCCCCCTTTAGAGACTCTGATTACATGTGCATCAAGCTATTTGATGCTGTTCCCTGATCACTGATGCTGTTCCTTTTTTCCTCTGCGAGTTACACTGTGTGTACTGTCTTGATCAGTCTTCACTAACCTTTCTTCGTGTTCTATCTAATCGGCTGTCAGCATCGTTCAGTATGTTCTTCATTTCTCACCCTGTAGTTTTCCACTCTAGATATTCACTTTGAATCTTTTTAAAAACGTGTTCCATATCTCAACCTTTTTTTTTTTTTTTTTTAGCTTAAGTCATATGGTTAGAATAACTGTTTTAATAACCTTGACAGCTAATTCCAAGGTGTGTATCTATTCTGGGAGGGTTCTGATTGATTTTCCTCCTCTTGGACCTTGCATCTTCTTCTTGGCTTGTTTGGTAATCTTTGATTGGCTGCCAATTAGGAAAGGTCGTTTTCACCTCATTCTGGGAAATGAGACACTAGTCTAGGCCCATCCCTGGCCTGGGATTGATCTAGGAGTGAACACATGGCGGAATTCTAGCCAATGAGCCACAAGGGCGAATCGACTGGGAGACTGGGGGTAAATTTTCTCTGTCTTAGGAAAGGGATCATGTAAATATGATTTCGTCCAAATGGAACACCACGACTTCCCATTTATTACTGTGTTTATTGAGCACTTACTGTGTGCCAGCCCCTGTGCTAAATGCACTAAGTCCTGTCATCCTAACGGCAAGGTTCTGAAGCTGATGTTAGCATGATGTCTGATTTACAGATGAGGAGACTGAGGTTCAGAGTGGTGTGTGTGTGCCCTTTTCTAAGTTGCATGAACATCAAAGGGTGGAGGTGGAATGGGAAGCCAGATTTTTCTGACTCCAGAACTTTTGACCTTAAAACATAATTCTACAAGGCCTCTGCATTAAGAAAACCTAATCCAGATAAGCCCCCTCTCCTCCCACTGATCCATATTCATAGCGCTCAAAAGCAAGTAATTGGGGCTGCCAAAGGGTCCCAAGAAGCTGTCCTAATGAGTTCGCTCAGCTCCTCTTCAGTAACAGCAGCTCCCTGCTGGGTCCACGGGGCCTCTTCTGTCAATATTGACGTCTGTCTGAGACACTCCCGGAACCCGCCTCGGATGGAGGAGCAGCTACTGCTGAGATTTAAAGAGAGAAAGGAAAAGAAGAAACGCAAATCCCCCTCAACAAAGTTACCACTTAATAGTGCAGACCCAGCAAACCCTTGTGCATCTGGGAAATTTTCAGGGAAAGAAAAGAAGAAGAAAAAGAAGGCTAGATTAGATGCTTGCAAAACGTCAAGGTGCCTGGTTCCCATTCCTGGGGTCTGCTTACTACCTGTTCTATAGCACCCTGGAAAACTGGCCCAGCTGAGCAAGTCTGCCCTGGAGAGGGGAGGGTGCCTCCTTACCAGGTGCACCTCCACCTGCTCACAGGTCCTGAAGCCAGCAGCCCCCTGGTCATGCTCCCGAGGGCGTGTTCTCCAGAGGTGAGGTTGGGACAACACAACTATCCTTCTCAAGAAGGGGGGTGCACTCTAGGGGTGTTGGCTGTTGAGCAGCAAGGCCTGGGCTCGAATCCGTCATAAGTGAATGATCCTCTCTGGCAATTGGGGATTTATCCACTTAGCAAGGATTCATGCATCTGGTGCTAATAATCATATCAGGTCATAGGAACGTAAGGAAAATGCCAGGCATTAGAAGGTCCTCTAGAAATGCAGAAAAGTCCTGATGGATAATGTTGGTGTCGCTACCCCCCACTACTGTCCCATTGTGTAGGGACAGCTGGGTAAAATGAGCCTTGGGGACAGGGCTTGTCCTCCAGCCACATCAGCACTCTCAGGCAACCTTGCCGCCGGTCTGCATAATGGGCAATTTTGTGTGTCAATTTGACTGGGCTACAGGGTACCCAGACATGTGACCAAACATTCTGGGTGTGTCGGGAGGATGTTTCTGGATGAGATCAGCATGTGCATCGGTGGACTGAGTGCACTCTCCAGTAGGGGTGGGTTTCCCCCCAATCCCTTGAAGGCCTAACCAGAACATAAAGGCTGAGCAAGAGGGAGCACAACCCTCACGGCTTGGGCTGATGCCTTGATCTTGCTTGGCTTTGGACTTGGACCAAAATATCAGCTCTTCTTGAGCCTTGGGCATGCTGACTTTCATTCAAGGTGGAACTTACAGACCCCAGGTATCATCCTTCTGGGTTCTCGGGCCTCTGGACTCAGGCTGGAGCTAGACTAAAGCTCTCCTGGGTCTCCCTGTCTTCAACTGCAGATCTGGAGGTCCCCCATGTTCTGGCACCATGGGAGCCATCTACTACCTATCACCTACCTCACTGGTTTGGTTTCTCCGGAGTCCCTAGCACACTCCACTTTCCTAATTACGTGACGTCATGGGTTAACTGAGGACAATCAGTCTGCCCGGTGTGCTATTGTAAGGACAGTGACTCCGCGGTGGCCTGCAGTGTGCTGTAGAATGCATCAGAACAAGGAACTGTGGGCCCAAAGGGGCACGTGTCACAATCTTTAAGAATCACTTCTTAGCCAGGCCTGGTGGCACATGCCTCTAACCTAGTGACTCGGGAAGGCTGAGATAAGAGGATTGAGAGTTCAAAGCCAGCCTGCACAAAAGCTAGATGCTAAAGCAACTCAGTGAGACCCTGTCTCTAAATAAAATACAATATAGGGCCAGGGATATGGCTCAGTGGTCAAGTGCCTCTGAGTTCAATCCTTGATAACCACCCCGCCCCCTGCCAAATAGCTTCTTATAAAAAGAGAGAGTTGAAAGACTGAGTGGCTGGTGTACAAGAGAAATTATGGAAAGAGCGTTTTTTTAAGAAGCAGATATAGCATGTGCAAAGGCCCGGAGGTCAAATGGTGCAAGGCCTTATCTGAACATTAAACAAAGCACATGAATCAGAGCTTGGTATCTCCACAGCCCTTGATCATTTATTAGCATGAATAGTTTGGTCCTTATTTTTTTTAATACCTTTAATTTATTTATTTGATTTTTTTTTTTTTAATGTGGTGCTGAAAATCAAACCCAGTGCCTCGCATTTGCGAGGCAAGCACTCAACCGCTGAGCCACAACCCCAGCCCAAGCTGGATCCTTATTTTGAAGACAAATGTGGAGCAATAGAAAAGTTTAGGCACAATGGTGACATCAAACTATGAGATTTTAAAGAATTCATTTTAACCTCTTTAAATTTTAGTCTCTTTGTGACTAACATCAAGTGCTCCAGCTGCCACACTGAGTTTTTGAGAAAACTGGATGAGGTTATGTACTTTAAGTGCTTTGAACATCACTGAGCACTTGGCAAATGGAAGGCAACCAGGGTTGTTCTCTACCCAAAGGTCAACATTATCAGGTTAACTCCAAGGCTTTTGTGTCCCTCAAAGTTTCTCTAATCAGAGACACAAGTCAGATAATATACGAAGCAAAAGCTTCTTTGGCAAACTCTAGAACTTTGGATGAAATTTAGAGATTTATCAGCTGCCTCTCCAGCATCTGTGTTCACTGGGGTCCTCCGAGAAGCAGATGGAGTTCAACATGCAAAAACCATCAATCGATTGCAAGGAAATGCCCGGGAGAGGAAATGGGGAGGGCACCCGGGTGTGCGGGTCACCACCTTGGTGCAGATCCCATCCCAAGCGAAGAGTAGAGAGAGGGCAAGGAGGAAGGGTGGGTGGAAGGGGCTTAGGCTGCCACGCAAGGGCATCTGGCAAGGCCATGAGGGAGTCCTGTGTTTCCCAGGTGCCCTGTTGCTGAGACAGAGGACTCCTTCCAGCTGCGCTCAGCCAAGGGAGGCGTGGTCCCTGCACAAGGGCAGTGATGGATTTCAGAGTCCTGTGGCTGGACCCTCCACCCATCCTGCTCCTGCAGCCAGAGAGCCAAGGAGTGCATGCACCTGGTGGTCTCCACAGTGCCCAGCTGACGTGACCACAGCTCTGACTTTCATTTACAAGTCTGCTCCTTTCCTGGGCTCAGCATCATAGCCAGGCCTGGGCCAATCCAAGCCTTGCAGTCCTCTGGCTGCAGCTATTGGTGAATTCACGAACATGTGATCTGAGCTGATCCAATCAGAACTCAGTTTTGTTAGGAATCTCAGGGGCAAGGGGCTCCTTAGTTTCCTCTAGAGTTGGACCTAGGAGGATAGAGTCTGGGGTCATGGCAGCCCCGTGGACCACATGAGGAGAGCCCCTCCTCCCAGAGAAAGAGACGTCTTACAATAAAGATGATGTGTTAGCTTTATTGCTGGGACCAAAATACCTGACACAAACAACTTAAAGGAGGAAAGATTTATTTTGGCTTGTTGTTTCAGAGGCTGGGGCCCATGGTCAGCTGGCTCCATTGCTTTGGGTCAAAGCTGAGGCAGGACACCAGGGCGGAGAGGTGTGGCACAGGATAGCTGCTCAGCTTATAGGAGCCATGGAGCAGAGAATGGACTCATATAATATACACCTTTTTTTGGGGGGGGGTACTGGGGATTGAACTCAGGGGCACTCAATCCTGAGCCACATCCCAGCCCTATTTTGTATTTTGATTAGAGACAGGGGCTCAGTGAGTTGCTTAGGGCCTTGCTTTTGCTAAGGTTGGCTTTAAATTCGAGATCCTCCTGCCTCGGCCTCCTGAGCTGTTGAGATTGCAGGCGTGCACCACTGTGCCCGGCTAGTATAGACCTTTTTGTCTGACTTCTCTCAGTCAATACAATTCTTCTGAAGGTACATGTTACAATGACACCACATGCTATATCTCCTCTATTGTTAGGTAGTATTGCCTTCATGTGAGTAACCCAACTTGCTTATCCATTCACCTGTTGAAGGACATTGGATTTGTTTCCATTTTTTAATTGTGACAGATAAGGATGCTCTGAGCCTGTGTACAAATCTTTATAGGGAGATAATGTTTCTCTTTCTCTTAGGCAGAGATCTAGGAGGGGAAGGGTTGAATCATAGGCTAGTGACTGTCACTTCACAGTCAGTTCTCAAAGGTTTCTTATTGTTGTTGTTTCAGATCTTTTGCATTTCCGTATTAATTTCCACTAAATTTCTTTTTTTTATATATATATTTGAAGAAATACCAAACTGCTTTACAAAATAGCTGTAGAATGCACATCCTCACCAGAAGCATGTAGCGGTCACAGATCCTCAGCATCCTGGACGATCATTTTAGACATTTTAAAATAGGTGTGTGTAGCTCTCACAGTATCAGCTGCCTTTTCCTAGAAACTAGAGATACTGACACATTTGGGTGGGTTTGAGTGTCATGTCCTAGAGCTGCTTTGGTGAATTATCTGTTCAAATATTTCTGCCCGTTTTTAATTGGACTCTTTGTTTCCTTATTGAATTCTGCGTGTTCTCCACGTTATCTAGACAGGAGTCCCATGTCGGATGCACAACTCGCAAATATCACCTTCCCGTCCGGGGCTTCTCCCTTCCTTCTTTAACATTGCCTTTGAAGAGCAAAAAAAGTCTTGAATTTTTAATGAAGTCCAATTTGTCAACTTGTCCTTTTTATAGATTGTACTTTCAGTGTCGCATCTCAGACATTCTTCTCTAAACTGAGATCACACACAAAAAAATTTTTTTTTCCTTGCATACAATTTCCTGGTCCTAGTGATGGGTTGAGTCAGATGATTCTGTGTTGTCAGGCTGTTTTGTGTGACATCGGATTCTCAGTGGTCTATCTGGCTACTGCTTTCTAGATGCCCACAGTGTGACGACAGAAACCTGTTCAGACATTGCCAGATGATTCCTGGCAGGTGGGCAAAGTCGTTCCCATCAATGATGACTACTCCAGGAACTTTTAAGGTTGTAAGTTTTGGGTTCAAGCCTGTGACCCATTCTGAGTTCATGTTGGTATTGATACAAGGTGTGGATGGACGTTTTCTTTTCTTTGCATGTGGCTCTCTAACTCCTCCTGCATCGTTGGTTGAAAATACTTCCTTTCTCTACCGAAGTACCTGACTGCCATTGTCAAAACTCATCGTCCTGTGTACCTCCTTGCAATTCTGGACTCTGTTTTGTCCCATGAGCATGTCACTCATTTTGCCAATGATGCCCTGATTTAGTAGCTGTAACTTCAGTATGAGTCTTAAACTTGGTTTTTATCAGAGGATTTTTTTTTTAATTATTGTTTTAGATCCTTTGCGTTTCCATGTTAATTGTCCCATCGATTTTTTGAATATATTTTTTCGTTGCACATGGACACAGCGTCTTTATGTTGTTGATTTACTTTTATGTGGTGCTGAGGATCGAACCCAGTGCCTCACACATGGGAGGCGAGTGCTTTACCGCTGCGCCACACCCCAGCCGCCTGTCCCATGGATTTGACAGTTTCTACAAGAAAAGAAAGAAAAGGGGGGGGGGACAGAGGAGAGGAGAAGAAAATAAAAGAAGAGAGAGAGGGAGGAAAGGAGGAAGGAAGACCTGGGATTGGGTTGCATTGGGTCTGTAGAAAGTTTGAGAAGCACTGACTTCTCCCAATATTGAGACCCTTTTGCCCTTGAACATGGTGAACCTCTCCATTTACTTGAGTCTTCTCCATTTTTCTCCTATATATTTATAGTTCTCTCTGTACAGTTTGTTTACTTTTGAGGGGGATGGTAAGAGGGTTGGGGATAAGATGTATCTCCAGGTATTGATATTATTGTAAAGGGTACTTCAGATTTCAATTCCCAGTTGTTTGTCGCTAGTATAAAGAAATGCAGTTCCTCTTCGTATATTGATTTTTGTGTCCTGCAACTTTGCTAAACTCACTTATCAGATCGAGTAGCTTCTATGTAGATTCTAGAGGAGGTTCGACATAAAGGCTCATATTAGCTGCCAATACTGAGAGCTTTGCTTCTTCCCCTCGGGTACGGGTTAGATGTGACGCGTCCCCCCACAAAGCTCACGTGTGCACGCAAGAACATTCGGAGGAGCAATGATGGGGTCAGGAGAGCCTTAACCCAGTCAGTGAATTAATCCGCCCATCCCTTTCGGGATTAACTAGTCTATTTTGTCCCTGGAGAGGAAATCTCTGCTTCCTGGTGGCCATGTGGTGACCAGCTTTCCTCTGCCACATGCTTCTGCCGTGATGTTCTGCCTCATCTCGGGCTCCAAGGAATGGAGCCAGCCATCTATGGACTGAGACCTCTGAAACCAGGAGCCCCCAAATAGACTTTTGCTCCTCCAGTTGTTCTTGTCAAGTCTTTTGGACACCAAAACACTCTTCAATGTGAACATCTTTTATTTCCACGTCTCACCTTATTTCACAGAAGAGGTCATAGTGACACCCTCGTCTGATTTCTGATATCAGGGGAAAGCCTCCAGTCTTTGGCCCTGAGGTACGTGGTTAACTGTGGTGAACCTTCTTAAGATCCGTCGTGGACCGCCGTGTTCAGTCCAGGTACTCATTCCCCACCGAAGAGCACGGCCCACCTTTGCTGTCTGCAGCGCCCTGAGGTTCAGGTCTCCCAGTCTGGCTTGTGAGAAAGGCACACTCTTGATCCTATGCGAATGCCCAGCCCTGTCACCCTTAATCCTCTTGGGTGATTCTTTCCCCATACGCGGGTCATTTTCTCACAGGCATAGATTGATCAAGCCTCTCCTGAAACCCAAGGATGTTCCTCTGCAGATTTCCAGATTTCTCTGACATACAGCTCTCTTCTCTGCACCCCTCTGGCCTGGAAATGCCTGATATCTCGGCTTCCCCAGAGTCTCCTTCATCCTGGGGGACCCAGGCTCCCCTTTCTAGTTTGCAACCTGGATGCTCTCTTAAGGCGGTGTGCTGTGGAAAGCCAGGGCCACCTCACTGGTTTCCCATCTCTCTCTTGGCTTCCCAGAATCACTGTCTTCTATAATCTGAGGCCCAGCAGCCTGAACATCACAGTGTCATATGTTGTCTCTGGTCCTTGGTTGTTTCCGGCAGGAGGATGAAGCCCATCCCTGCTACCCCTTCCTCATGAGAGGTAGAAAGGGGTTCACTTGCAGAAATAATCAATTCCTGGTTTGTGTTGGAACTTTGGTAGCTCAGGCCTTCAAAGCGGCCACGGTGGCCTGGTTTTTCTGGCCTGGGACAGACTGAGCTGGAGGCTCACCCTGCTCTGCTTACTGTGCCAACGCATGGTGAGAGACAGCGGTGATTCTTGCTGCTTCTTCCAAAATAAGGGATTTGGAGCGGACACAAAAATTTGGGTGGCGCTGAGAAGTGGTGAAACCCACGGGATTTGGAATCACAAAGTCTTGTGCTCCAACTCTGATCGGATGACCCTCTAATCATGGGAGACCCTAGGAAAAGTTACTTAAACTCCCTGACCCTCGGTTTCCTCATCTTTGAGGTGGGGATAATAACAGTAACCAGCTCGAGATGAGGCTGTTTTGAGGAGTCACTAGGATGAGAGGGATGAAGCTCAATGTCTGGAATGTAGCTAGTTATATGCAGAGTGATAGACGTTCTTATTACTCACACGTAATACTAACCTAATCTAGCTTTTTAAACAATCTAATTGCAATTTTGCCGTGTCTGTATCTGTAGCCTGAATAAAGCTTACATTAGTTCGATATGTGGGCTGCATAGAGCAAATACCCTGCTCCCAATTCTGTGAGTGCAGACATCAGCCCAAAGATCAGTAAGAATCAGCAAAGTTCTAATTTATTTGTTCAAAGTAGAGAACAAAGACATAGGATTCCGCTCCCATGTGGATATTTGGGCCCAGAACTATTCAAATTATTTGATGGGTACCAAAGATGGACATTATTGAGTCTGTCTAGCCGCAGTCTCATTAAGGGAAATGCCCCGCCCACCCCATTCCCTGGTTAAGAGAGAGGCCTGGGCGACCTTGACCCTGACCCGCTACTGACCAGACGGTGCCTGACTAGTCCTGAGCCACTCAGTCAGGTCTGACCCAAGGGGAGCCGCTCATGGCCCCCTGGTGACATGTTCCTTGGCCTGGGGAGGAATTGATGAGCAGACCATTCACAGCCCCCCAGGGAACGCTGGACGAGGGTATATCCAGAGAACAGAGGTGAACCCAGCAAGGTCCCAGTCCCGGTGGCACTGAAGTGGCCAGGTCGTGAGCTTGCCAGGGAGGCTCTGATGGATCTGCAGCACCAGAAGAGGAAACAAATGTGTGGGGACAGCAAACAGAGAGCAGAGCAGACCGACCGACAGGGGACAGGGACCCGCCAGTCCCCAAACCTGTTTTAGTTCCAAAAGTTTCCATCCCATTTCTGGGCTCCCATTCACAGGTGTCCTTTGGTCAAATAACTATTCTTGTTTCTGAACAGAAAAAGTACCCATTAGCACAGGCTAAAAAGAACAGAGAAATCCCGGAGAAGAATGTAAAAATCACCCTAGGGACTGGGGGTGCAGCGCGGCAGTGTGTGCTTAGTATATGTTCAATTCCCAGCACCTCCCCAAAACTTAAAAATAAAAATGACCCAGATTCTCCTCTTCCCAGAGTAGGGCAATTTTTCCTCATCTTTTATTTTATGTCACACACACACACACACACTCTTCATTTTTCAGGAAACTCAGATCATACTATTCAACAATTTCTTTTTTTTTTTTTAATGTCACCTAATAATGTGTCACTGACTTTCCCCCACATCTCCTATGATATGCCTTTAAAGGGTTTCCAAGTATTCCATTCGAAGGCTGTGTTGTCATTCACTTATGTCACTCCTCATCATTGGACAATTAGGTGTCTCAAAAATGTTTTTCTCAGCTTCTGAACATCACGTCGCAGGGAACCCAGCCGTAGTTACAGCTTTGCACACACAAGTGATTATCCCTTTGTCATAAATTATTAGGAGGCTGGTTGCTGGGTCAATGGGCATGTACGTCTCTTAAATCTTTTGACACGTATGGTTAAATGATGCTCCGGGGACGTTGTAAAAATTTATATTCCTATCGGTGGTATATTAGTGTGTCTGGTCCAAGGAGTTTGGGGATTGATTCTTCCAGACCTTGGAGATGAACATCTCTCCTGTCAGACATGGTGTCCGTGATGCACAGTCAGCAGGCACTCGATACCTGTGCGTTGACCCCAAATGAGAGACGTCTTTCTCTTGAGCTAAGCGGAGGGTCTGTGATCTAAGCAGCCACCATAACACCTAACCCATCTCCTGCACGCTCTTCTTGGGGAAAAACAGGTCTAATTAAATCTGGGGACTCAGAAATTTGGGGCAACAGATCCAAACCAGACACCCTTCCCTCTCTGAGCCTATGCCCTCCCAAGAGTGGAATCCGTCCTTTCCTCTCCCCCAGTCCAACGACGAAGCAGAGAAAGACGGATGAAAACGAGACAGATGGAAAGCTCATTAAAACAATTATTTCAAAGCACTTGGACATGACAAAGGTGCACCAGGGCGTGTGGGTTTTTTAATAAGACCTGGGTTGAGAGGGCAGCCGTGGGAGACACTGGGCAGAGAACGAGACACTGCTTTCTAGAACCCACCTACTGTGAAAATGTTACCTGCCGTTTAGACTGCCGCAGAAAACAGACACAGAATCAGAGAACGTTGAATCGGAGATAATGGGTTTTTTAATTGTTTTCAAATTTTGGATGAGCATTTTAATTGAAGTGGTTGGGAGGTTAATATAACTTTTGTATTTGATTATCTAGCAAGGAGAGGGGGGGAAATAAAGAAAAGTCAGGGAAATGGAGGTAGTCTTTTTTTTTTTTTTTTGAAGCCTCTCATGGTACATTGCATGATGAATCCCATTTCTGTACAGTCGCTCTCATTATAAGTGGCAGAGGCAAAATGATTTCTGTACATAATTAGTGCCAAGATGAGAGAAGTGCTGACAGCCTGAGGTTCTACGTTAACCCTCTGAAGACCGAGAGAGGGAGGAGATTTGCATTCTCTCAGTATTTCTGTTTAAGAGTTAGGAAGGATCTAGGACTTGGGGGTGGCTGATTTTGGCCAACATTCCGTCAGGCTCCTTCCATATACATATATATATATATATTTCCATACTCACACACACACTCATATATATATTAATCTCACAACAACACTAGGAGAAATCTATTCCCATTTCACAGATGACGGGACTAAGACTCAGAAAAGTTTGGTGACTTTCCCAAGGTCACACACATAGCAGGTAGCAGAAGGTTGGAACAACTCTAATCCAAACCTAAAGGACACTGAGGTCAGAGCAAAAGAATGGATCAGGATATGTCCTCTTATTATTAAAAAATCTTGTAACTTGGGGATCACTATTCCACCTCTCTGAACCTCAGTTTTATGTAAAAAAGTGATAGTAATATGATAAATAAATATTAATAGCACCTGTCATTTTTTTCTAAACCTTTTGGAGGTGTGGCCTATGGGGAGGAAGTTAGGTCATTGGGGGGGGCATACCCTTGAAGGAGATGGTGGGACCCTGGCCACTTCCTGTCTCTTTTTCTTTGTGATCCTGCTGTGATGTACTGCTTCACCACAATAGGGCCAGCTGACCCCGGTCTCCTAGATGATTTACGTCATGTTTTGTCACCGTGATGAAAAGCTAACCAGCACAATTACCGAGCTGTAATTAGCAAGGCTCCCGGTTCAGGGCAGGCACTCCATCAACTTCAGCGGCTGCTGTTAGCAGGAAGGCCTCTCTGTGTACAGCCAGCTGCTTACTCCTTCCAAGGTCCTCTAGGGACGTTTCTGAGGCAGGGTGCCCACCTCGGGGAGCCCATAGCCTATTGAGATGGGAGTCAGGATCCCCAAATTTCCACAAAGCTCCAGTCTCCTGAGCGGACAGAAAAGGCTGGTGACTGGTATCACCCCCACTGTGGGTTTCCAGAATTCCCACTGTTCCCCCAGCCTCCCTGCCCCCACGGTGAACCCCACTTCTTTATTCTGGAAAACGTGGCCCTTTCATCACCCAGAAAATCATCTGTGACGTTCAACTTCATCGCCCACAGGCACGGACGTGTCTGAAGCCGGGGACACATGAAATCGCAGGTCTAGGGACACCAGAGGTTTTCTGTTTCTGCAGCCTCAGGACATCCCCCCACAAGGGAGCAGGCAGTTTGAGGGGCCCATTAACTCTTTGGGGAACAGGGGCCTTTCCACACCCAGACACCCCCAGAGGAGCCTTCTCCCAGGGACCGATGCTCCAGGCAAAGGGCACGAGGCAGAACGTTCCAGGTTGATGACGGCAGAGGGTTCGCCCTGGTCAAGGGCTGGACCCATCTGTCTGGCGTTGAGGGGCCTCAGGGACTGTGGGTGCCCCAGCCGTCCCTCTGAGCAGGAGATTGGAACCCTGGTTACCGCGACATGGCAACAGAACCTCCCTGCTATGATTCTACTATTCACATCCCAGGGGCAAGGAGTAAGCTTGTCCCCAGCTCTGTCCCTTTATCTTCAGGACCAGTCCACTGCCCAGAGTGAAGCAGGACACAGCTCCTGACTTGTCTGTCTCCACAATAGACAGGGATGGAGCTCCTTGGCCTGACTGGGCTCTCCATCAATGTTTGTTGAGTGACTATGTGAACGGCTGCCACGGGACAGCGGCCGCACATCCAGGACGTTCAATGCGAATGTTCTGATTTGGAAATTTCTGGTTTGTCATCAAATCATTTGGGATTTGAACCAAAAGGGAGAGGGCACGGTGGGCCTGGGTCTTCACACTGCGGTGGCAATGGGAACGGTGCTACTGCCACCCCTGGTCTGAGCAGCAGCGTCACTCCTCAGGACCCTGGCAGCTGCCACCTAACATGTCCCCCACCCTTTGCCCACAGAATGTTCCCAACACAGTGGCAGCTGGGGATCCAAAAACCTAAGTGGGATGGCTTCTATTCCCTGCAATGGATTCCCCATTCCATTCAGAATAAGTCAGACTCTTGGGATGGCCCCAAGGCCCGTGTGATCCAGTGTTGGGGACCTTCTCTGCCACCACCTCTGATCATGCTTATCCTCATTCACTCTGCACCTGACACCGGCCCCAAGCTGCTTCCAACATGCCAGACACCCGCCTGCCTCAGGGCCTTGGCACCTGCTGTTCCCTCTTCCCAGATGGTCTACTTCCTGCCCCCACAGCCCGCTGGACTGTCACTTGGTGGGAAAGCAGGGCGTAAGATCTTAAGGTCTGCCTGCTTTTCGGCTGTCCCCTGAGCCTGGGTCAGTGCCTGCCACACGCTTGGTGCTCCGTAAAACTTGGCTGAGTAAGTGAAGGCAGAAAGCGTGAGCCCCTCCATTCCCCAGGACGGGCTGGTGGGGCCGTCACCCGTGAGCTGTGCTCCCGTGGGGTCACCCTGAGCCTTAAGGGAGCTGAGGCGCGTCAAGGGCCCCGCAGACAGTAGGCTCTCGGCCCTTCAGGTCTTTATAACAAATCACTGCAGACTGCGCAGCAGAAATGTAGCTCCCACGGCTCTGGAGGCCGGGAAGGCCAAGGTCAAGGCCTCGGGGGATTCCAGATTCCGCGCTGGGTGAGGGCGGCTTCCTGGCTCATAGCTGGCCACACCCTTCAGTGTCCTCTCGGGGCCAAGGGGCCCGCAGCTGCTCTGGATCCTCCTCCATAAGGGCGCGAATCCTGTCCGTGAAGTCTGTGTCATTGCCCAAAGTCCCACCACCACCCCCAAGCCACCCCTGCAGTCCCCAGGAGCCCCTTCCTCTCTGGGCCACACCAGCCTCCCTGACAACGTGCCCCGGTTCTAGCCACCCCCAGACCTTTCCAGATGGAGCGAGCTGCCAATCAATTCTCGTTTCTTCCAGGTGACAGAGAAAGGCTGTGTGATGACCCAGGAGACCCCGGGCGTCTCCCGCAAGAAATCACTCCAGCTCCCACTTTTCTGCTTAGATGAGCTGCCAACTTCTTCCCATCCTTCTCCAAGTAATTCCCGGAAACAGACGCTGCCTCAAGACAGAGACGGGCCCATCCCCGGTTTCTGGCAGCCTGTGTGAGAGAGGCATTCATTAATTAAACTAGAACCCATGACTCCTAGCAATAGGAGTAGCTGGCCCTTAAAAGCACCGACCAGGTGCCAGGCTCTAGATACACAGTAGCTTATTTAACTCTCACCCTATTCCCTTGCAGGAAATAAGGAGAATAAGGCACAGAGAGTTTAAGTGACTTGCCCAAGGTCACACAGCCAGTGAGTAGAGACACCCAAAGCTCTAACTCAGGCAGTTTGGTCCCCATGATTGAACAGACGCTGTCTGGCCAGGCCCTCTGCTGGGTGTGCTGGAAACAAAGGAAGGAACCAAGGAAACGCAGTCCCTGCCTTTGAGGAGTTCAGGGACTATAGGATAGAGAGGGGAACATCTGTTATTTGCACAAATAAAGGCTGGGCTCAGAGGAGCCAAGAGGCAGTTCCCTGGGCACCCACTGTGTGCCAGACACCAAACAGTGCGATCCACATGGAGACTTCCTTCATCATGACAGTTGTGGGACCCATTTATTTATTTATTTATTTTTGTCCCCTTGGACAAGTGGAAAGTTGGGATGTCAATATCTCTCAGGGACAAGGACAGCGAGGACAGAACAGAGCTAGGTCCACGTGTTCCTACGAGGTCGTCCATCCGATTTCTCATCCTCAGAACCGCTGATGCTTTAGGCAGACACCTCTCAGTAGGAGCGGGAGGGGGCTGTCCTATGCAGGGTCGGGTGTTGAGCGACATCTCCCACCCCTGCTCACTAGATTCCAGCAGCACCCTCCCTCCCCAGTCATGACCACCTCCAAATACCTTGAGGCAATCCCCAATGTCCCCTTTGTAGGGAGGGGAATTTGCCCCCCCGCCTGAAAACCAGCGCTCTTATTGGTCTCCATCTCCCTGGCACCCCACATAGTGCCTGGCCCATAATAGATGCTCAGCTAAAGTTCTGTTAACGGCTGGATGGAAGAAAAGAGGAAAGGGAGGAAATGATACAGGAAGGAAGGAAGAAAAGGAGACAGACAGGGAGGTGAGGAAGATCCAAGCTCACCCAGGATGTATATCACTCAGAGTCTGCAGATAACTCACCCCCAAATGACTTTATAATCCAAATTTTCTTTGAGGTACCTTGGGTGAAAGTCAAGGTAATCTTGTGCCATCTTTCTGTGACATGAGTCACCATAGCCAACTAGACATAAATTCCCCTGTCTGCACATGCACACGTACATACTCAGGTGACTGTCTTAGGGGTTGGGTTTTTCCATTTTAAAGTGACATAGTGATCATCCCCAGTCCCCCCAGCCGTGGGAACCAAGCCATTCTGGCTCTGTCTCAGTGGGAATTCAATTATCCACTTGAAAAAACACTCCAGGGGCCCCTGTGAGCACCCTCACAGAGCAAGGCTGATGGTGATTGATTGTTCTCATTACCAAGGGAAAGGGATCCGCTTCTCTCCACCCCCAGAGTCGTCCCAGGCCAGCTCTGCAGGGCGTGGCTCCTGTGACCAGGGTCCCTTCCGTTTGTACATGGCAATCCACAGAAGCACCGGATTTTCCAGACAGATGTTTCCTCTCCGTACTGGCTGTGTCCGGAGCAGGTGGCCCTGTTAAAGTTGCATGTTGGACAAGACTTTCAACTAAGGGTTTCAGTCCTAGATAGAGACGTTGGCTTCAGGGAGAGAGGTTCTGCTGTCCATTCCAAGGAGAGGAAAACCCACCATCCTCCAAGTGGTTCCAAATGAGACCGAGATGTGTCCTTCTCGTACCAAGTACCCAAGAGCATGCGTATCGGGTATGTGGACTATGATACCAGGTACCTGCCGTCACAGTCTGCCTGGCTTGTGGCATGTAGGGGTACAGACAGGGACTCTCCAGATCCCACTTCTGACACATAGTAGTTGAGTGACTTTAAGAGGCTCCAAGAGCTTGCCGGCTCCCAGTGTCAACCTAGGTCATGTTCACATAGCCTGACTCACAGGAGAGTTGGGAGGAGTAAAAAAAAAAAAAAATTCACTCAACATCCACAAAAACCTTTTAGCACAGAACTGAACGCCCCGCGAGCTCTCGATAAGTGACTGCTCTTGCTTGGATGACGGTCATTCGTCGAGAGCACCATCGGGTGGCCCCGGGGAGTCCAGCCTTGAACAGAGTCTTCTGGAAACTTCTGTGGAGCTGGGGACATGCTGTGGGGCCCTGCGCCTCCCCAGCCTTATAACCTTGGAAGTGATTTCTCACACAGCAGATTCTCAAGTTCCTCGACTGGGAACCAGCATTGGAGATTCCCGCCCTTGATTGTTGTCAGAAAGACTTAAAACAACCAAGTCCTTGGCAGACGGAGTCTGGGGACACGGGAGCGAGAGGCACAGTGGTCCCTCCATACTCACAGGGAACTAATTCCAGGATCTCCCATGGATATGGAGATTCTTGGGCACCCACTCCCCTTACACACTGTGTATTTTATGCTTTCTATAACGTGTGCCCATCTTCCTGTGCCCTTTAAAAGGTCTTATGCCATCTGATACCAGGTAAACCCTCGGTGGGGAGTTGCAGTATGGTATTGTTTAGGAAAGTCTGTGCAGGCTGAGTTCAGATGCGATTCCGTCTTCAAGTATTTACGATCTGCAGGACCAACCAACACTGAGGGTCCTGCAGTGGGTGATTAAAATGAATCAAAGCCCCAGGAAAAGCAGTGTCCAGGGGGAGGTGACAGCTGCAGACACGGGCTTCCTGGTGTGAGGGACGGATGTGCCCATCCTAAACTCCAGCTTGACTTGAAAGGTGTGGGGCTGGGGAAAAGCCACGGGAAATGTCCCATGACCAGGGTCCATCAGGATGAAGGGTGACAGGACAATGCTTGCGCTTTCTAAAGCAGCTGAGTGATTCTGTAGAGGATTGGAGACCAATCAGACAGCCTGATTTTATACCTCGGTCCTCCAAGTCAGTGTGGGACTTTGGATGTGCCTCTCCACCTCTCTGAACTACCACCTGGTGGGCACTCTGGGGGGTCCCTCCCTGTCACTGACCCCTTTTTCAGAAGGCGGGATGTGGACAAAGAAGACACATTGGAAGCCAGAAGCTAAAGGAGCTCTTTAAAGTCACTCAACGACTATGTGTCACTGATTAGGGTCAGTGGTTAGGGACAGGAAGCCAAAGAGAACCCCCCCACACACACCCCAGAGGGGGGACTCTAGAAGGAGACAGCCCTTCCACAGTTGGAGGACTTGGTGCCGTCCCATCTGCTCCATGCCATTTCCCAGGGGTAACCCCACCCCACCCCCTTCCCCTCTGTCCTTTTCAATGGAATTGGTCCCACCCTCAGCTCTACATGGGCCCTGATTGGCTTAAACCAGTGAGCCCACTTTACTCCTCATCCACTGTGATTGGTTGACGGATGGGCACCTGACCCAGTTCACACCAATGAGACACGAGCAGAGAAGGGAGGGGCGTGTCTGTCTCCCCTGTGGGCCCTGTGATATGACAAAATGAGATTAGGCGTTCAGAAATATTGGACCACGGAAGAGTCAACCTAAGGATGAAGCCAATGAGAATCGTCTAGAGAATCATCCAGAAACAAAGCAAGAATGTTAATGGTAGTATGAACCCCTGGATCAAACCATTCCTAAACCCAGGTCTCCCAGGGCAATTCAGTTATGAGATCCAACAACCTTCTCATCCTCTCCCTAATTCTTTCCCCTAAACTCGTTTAGGTTAGATTTTTCTGTTGCATGCAACCAAATTATTCCTAAGTAGCATGCTTTGTTTTCTCTTTCCTACCCTCTCTCCAAACTTCTGGGAATAATGACACAGGATAATAAGGTATGTGAAAAGGATGTGTAAACTGTAAAGCCCTGTACCCATTAGATGGGATGATTATCAGAACCATCACGGCTGCCTCAATCACTTCCTGGCCTGGAATAATCCAATTTGTAGCCGATGACTATTTCCTCCATTCCTCTGAAATGTACTCATTTCATTACACGGAGATTATTAGATCATACACTGATAATGGTGCTTAATGGGGCTAACAGTATTGTTCTTCCATAAACAGAAATGTATATAATTAATAATTCTGCTAAGGCTCCTGGTATCCACTGGTACTAGTTATGATCCAGCCCTCAGCCGTGGGAGTCCAGCCTGAATCATCTCCTCACCAAGAGCAAAACCAGGCTTCCCCATCTCCATGGGCTGTGGGTGGGCAGCGCTAGTTTGGAGAGTGCTGTTCTGCCCCAGCTCTGTGGCTGAGTCTCTGTGTGGCCTTAGACGTGTCACCTGACCTCTGTGGACCTCAGTTTCCTCATCTACAAACTGAGGAAGTTAGACCCACCAGAGGTTCTTAACTTTGGAGAGATGTTGATGAGCACGCGCTGGACATTCTGGGTCTTCTCTGGAGATGGGCCTGCTTTCCCCAGGTCATCAGGCCGATCCAAGAAGCCCCAAATCCAGAATCCAGTGACCTCCGAGGGCCCTTTTAAGATCTGTTTTCAGTGCCCAGATTTCCATGATTCCCCAGAAGTAAGACAAGCCGTTTGTGGGTTTTAGAAAGTTTACTTAACTAAAAGGTGCAGATTCCTTGGGCACCAGCAGCTGGGGAGCAGCAGAAGACAAAGAATCAGGCAAGAGGTTTTGTATCCATCCCAGAAAAAGGTGAAAGTGGAGATAGATTTGGGAGCTAGGGTGCAGAGCTTGGTGTAAAATGAGAGGAAGAGAAAGATTCCCAGGAGACTATCATGTAAAATTAAGTTCAACTGTGAGGAACAATAAACCCCATTATAGTGACTTCAACAGGCAAAAATAATTCTCTTTTTCCCCTCATTTGAAGGACTCTGGATGTAGACAGTCCAAGGCCCTTTAGAGTTAGCTGTTAATGTTCAGAGAACCTGATGCGTTCTCTCTGTTCCACTATACCAACAACTTAGTTTTATCCTCAGGGTCTGCTGTGGCTGTAAGAGTTCCAGCCATCACACCTGTACTTCAGGACATAAGGAAAAGAAGAGGTAGAAATGCAAAATGAAGTTCTCTTAAGGAATTTATCTGGGAGCAAGACTTCCACTTCATCTCATCAGCTAGAATTCAGTGACACCGAGATGTGGGAGAGACAGTGAAATGTTGTGATAAAATGTTTGGCTAGGTACCTTGTTAAGCCTTCTACTCAGGAAGAGATACCTTGCCCCTAGGTCCCTTACAAAGAAAGGCGGAGTGTAGGGGACAGCAGAGGAGCGTCTGGTTTGGGAGTCTGGCTTGGGATCTGCTGGGTTTGAGTGCCTTCCAGAGTTGCCCAGCAGATAATTGAATACAAATGTGCAAAGCTCAGGAAAAATCTGAAGCTAGAGGTCACGAAGTGAGAGCCACCAAGATGAAAGGGACACGTGGCACCCTGGACATTCTCCTCCCGTGAATTATCTCAGAACACAAACTTGATCTCACACCTCCTTGTCGTCCATATTTCCGTCTTCTCCCAGCTCTCACGATAAAGCTGAGGGTCCCTAGTGTGGACTAAGCTGAGTCTCCTAGTCTGGCCACTGACCCCCGGCTTCCTCTGCCATCCCCTTCCCGCCCCCCCGCCCGTGGCCTCTTCCTTGGCGGGTGCTGGCCAATCTCCCCTCGCCCTCTTGACCCCCAGCTCTGCATGCTGCAGTAGTACCCCCTGGGCCCTCCCAGGCCTTAAAATGTTGGCATATTGATTGCAGTTTTACAGACGAATGGGACATGAGCTCAAAGTCAAGACAGCCAAGGTCACAGGAGGAGAAAGAGGCAGGATCAGAGATCAAAGCCAAGGTGTAGGAGCGGCTGGTACCTGCTCTCTGCACCCCAGCCTGCTACTATAGGGGGGCTCTCATGCCCTCCCCAGAAAGAAGGGGGCAGGAGGAAGCCCCAGAACTCAAAAGAGCTGACCCAGGGGAGGGCTCATTCCATCAGCCTGGACCGGAGTCTGCCCCACTCCTCCTGCCTTCCTCCCCTCCCACCCTTCTCCCACTTCCCACAGGAACTTGATTAATCCATCAGGTTTAACCTCTCCTTAACTTCCTGATTAGTTACATTTATAAACTCCATTTGTTTTGGTTTTTTTTTTCTTTCTCATCAAGCCCAACCAACACCCCCAAGAAAAAAAAAATAGGCCAATTTTCAGTGCCACTGATTTACAGCAATTTCTGAAAATCAGACAGAACCGAGGCGAGACATGACTGGAATTCCAACTCCTCCTCCTCCTCACAGGGCAGGTACCTCTGCTGGAGAGAGGAACAGCACAGCAGAGAGGGAAGGAAACAGCCTGGATCCCGGACCCCACTTGGGGACAAGGTGGCCGAGCAGCATGCCTGTTCCTGGAGAAGACTAAGGCATGCTGGGGCGTCCGTCTTCTGTTCGGGTAGCCAAGCCAACAAGAGCACCAAGGTCAAGGCTAAGAGAGGAGGTGTTTTCATTGGCAAAGTGAAATCCTCAAAATCATGGCACTGATTTCCTCTGCTTCCGTGTTCTCCCAATATTCTGTGGTCCAGGATATTTAAAAACATTTCTTAATATTTATTTTAATGAAAGCAATATCTGTGCCTTGGTAAAAGATTATAATGAAATTTCAGCCGACCCCGGATTTCCCCTTACAACTTCACCTCCTCCCCCACTTCCTTGGAAGCAACCACATTTAGTATTTTAGGCTGCGTTGGCTAGTATTCATCTCCATATTTTAAGTAATATACTAAAACTAATATTTATCGAATTACCAATAGTAAGCGTTATCTACTTTATTACTATTATAGAAAGTAAGTGTTTAAATCTCTTACATTATGACCTCCCAACCACACACACTAACTCTCTTTCCTACCTCCAGTTTTTTCAAATAATATCTCAACTTTTGTTTAAGCCAGTATTTGGTGTTAACATTATTAGAACCATGTAAATAATGTTAATTCCTTGGTAAAGTAGTATATGAAAGGTTTAATACCCACGAGGTATTAACGCCTTTTGTTTTTCCTGGAGATAACAGTTGCCTCTGGTTTTTGTTTACCACGCACATACTGTTAGTTCCTCTTAAAAGTTACTACACAAAAATCTTAATACTGTCTTTCTACATGGACTGGTTTCTTTATTCTATTCTATACTTTCTCAAAATGGACTGGTTTCATTTAGTCTTCATGCCTGGCTGCTGACCTGGGACTTGCCTTCTTAATTTCATGGATCTTTCCCTTTTTTCCTGGCTCCCCAGTCACTTTTTTTTAAATACTCATTTATTTTGTTGGAGCACTCCCTTTAGTAATGCTTTGGGAATGGTACTTAGGGAATATAGGATACTTTGTAGATCTAAAAATGTTTTTCTTCCATTCTTGTACTTGATTGGTAATTTTTTCTAGGTATATAATTCAAGACTGAAAATATTTACTATGAATTTTGAAGACATTCATGCATTTGCTTGAGTAATCCAATTTTGTTAGCTCCTGCCAGTCAAGTTTCTGGTCCTTACCATGTGACCTAGGCTTCTAAATTTTTTCCCCCTTCTTTTTCTGGATGTTTTTGTGATCTTTGTTTTAGCCCTTTTATTTTGAAATAGCATGCTGGTAAGCCTTGTATGAGTGTTTTCCCCACCTCATGAAGCAGATCACTCAATAGACCCATCTAATCTGAAATTTCATATCCCATCATTCTTAGACAATTCCTTGTACTTTGTGTCTGATTATCTTATTCACTTCACTTTTTTTTTCTTTCTGGGACTCTAATTTTCACTTCTTCCCTGCTCTTTCCTAGATTCTCATTTTTTTTCTTTTTTTTTTTATGTGCCCAGAAGAGATTTCTTCAATTTCATGACCTTCCTATTTTTATTGTAGTAGAATAATTCATTTTATATTTTATCTTTGGAAGTTGTAAGATTTTCATACATATTTAAAGTGCATAAAGTACATATCCTGAATAATGCATCATAAGACAAACACATTTTCTTTTAAATCATCTTAATAATTTATTCTTAACTCCTATTATCCCTTTTAGTAGTATCCTTTTCTTGTCTCATGGATATATCTCCTCTTAACTCTAATGAGGCTTAAGCATTTATTTGTTTTGTTTTACTTTTTATCCTATTCTCATGCTATATCTGTCTTCTCCAAGTTGATTTCTGTTTTTTAACTTTGTTATTACATTTTCATGTCTGAGATTTTTCCTACGTATTGGCCAATCATGATATGTCAAGACACAATTATAAGTTTTAAAACCAGAAAGCTAATGAGAACTTTTTGAGAAGAATTTGTCAACCAATGGACTTCATTAAAGATGATCAGATAGAAATCTGTTCCATCTTCTTAGGAGAAGAGTGACCCAAAGTTCAGCCTGGGGTATATTGATTCTTAAAAATCACTTCTTGAATGATGTTCATTCATTGCTTTATCATTTATCATAGCGAAAACATTGGAACTTTAAAGCCTCTTTTCTAAATTTTTGTTGTGAAACTATCAAACACAGAAGAGAATAATGATTCCCGTGGACTCACTGACTTGGCCACGGACAATTTCATCTGCATGGCATCCGCTGGAGTATTTGAAAGTGAATCCCTGACTCAGATCACTTCGTCTGGAAATAGTCCTTTGGACACCTTGCCTTTGCGCACCTCCGGTTGGGACTCAGGGTTGCGATGGACATCAGTCTCCAGTCACCCCCAGTTCCAGGAGAGCTCTTGGTCTCCCTCCATAAGGCACCCTTCAGTGGTTTGGGGCTCAACCCATGGACCCATCTTTTGGAATATGAGCCCTAAGGAAATGATAATTAGTTTTAGCAGAACCAGAACTGGTCCTCACTTGGTCTTTTCCCTTCAGGAACAAGGACACAGGACAATCCTGCTAGCCGGACCTTAGGAAGCTTCATCGTCTTCAGGAAAAAAAAAAAAAAAACTCTCACATCACATCAGCAGGCAGTGGGACATTTAAATAGAAACTCCCCAGAGGAAACTGAAACCACTTTTTATGCAGCTTAATCTGCAATGCCACCCGGCACCATCCCCTTGACTTCTCCTGTCGCTATAGCAACCACATCCCATAATAAGCAGTAAAGACATTATCAGAACCGACAAGAAAGCAGAAAATGCAGACTTCCCTCCCAATCAATCCCAATTTCAGGCTTCATTTCAATCATCCTCCATTCTTTGATGTTTTCTTCCTGTTGTAGGTTCTGGCCGTTTGTGGTCCATCGGACCTATCTTGCTGGTCTCTGGAAGCATCTCCAGATGAATCAGAATGCTCAGAACATTTTGGATCACACCAATTCGCACCCAAATTTCCTAAGGGCTTGCACCCAGTCGTATCAAATAAATCTTTTTATGTATATCCCAGTCGTGAAAGCCAAAAATAAAAGTGAATGGAGAACAGATTCCTCAGGTGAGACTGATCCCTTGATATCTCCATTTCTTCATCATAAAATAGGAGTGGGACCATCTCTCCCACCTCTACCTGCAGCTCACAGGTGTTCTTATGAATAAGCCAATATTAATCAGGCACATGGCCTCCACAGAAACCTCAGTGTTAGTTCCATTTTACATCTGAGAAACTGAGGCTCCAATATTCCTAGTACTTTACCCAGGAAAGCACAGAAGTGAGAGTTCAACCTGAATCTGTCTTATTCCAAAGTCTTGTCTTTGAATCATTCCTCTGTACACAGAGAGTGGATAGATGGGTTATGATCTTTTCAATTTGTAGGGCAATGTAGCTGTTATTACTACTCTGTTACCCCTTTAACCAGACACACCCCATGCCTACACCAGCTAAATGTGGAGACCAACCTGTGATCAGTGAGAAACCCAAAACTCACTGCTTCTAAGCCTGCCTTTCTGAAATTATCATAAAAGAAGAATGATTTTCCCAATTCTTCATCCTTGTGATCTACAGCCTTTTCAACAAGACTAAATCCACTCATCGCCCACTTGGATGTTGTATAAATGTTAAATTTCTCCAAAGGTTTCCAAATGCTCACCCTCAATTTCTATGGTTATGTCTTCATGGCAAATAACAGAGTTCATGAAACAGCACAGCCTCTATCAATGTCGTTGTTCACTCCTGGGTGGAGGTAGTGTCTGTCTCCCACCCCACCACACCCCTTCCCCAAAGCCCTCAGCTCCTATCCGAGCACCCGTGTGGCTCTGGGAAATACAGCAGCATCCCTGGCTGCAGGCATAATTCATGTGGCCTAGGAGAAGCCAATCAGGGGATCCCATCCCTCTGACCTCAGCAATTGGTTCCCCAACGAACATGTGACCTAAAATAGTCCAATTGGAGTGAATCTCAAGTCATTTCCATAGCAAACAGGGAAAAGGATGCTCTGACCCTGAACTTGTGGTACAGGAGGGTGAGATCTGGTTCAGCTAATTCTGCAGCCATGAGGAAGGTTCCCCCAGAGGACAAGGACACAGAGTTTGGTAGATGGGAACAAAGTGTTGAGAAATGAAGTCATAGCCCAGATCATGTCCTGAACTTCTGAACCCAACATGTCATAGCCTGCATGATCTCTGAACTCCATAGTATATTCCCCCCCCTCCTTAATCCAGTTTTGAGTTGGATTTTCTGTCAATAACAACCCAAAGGGCCCCTTTTCTTCTTTGTCTGTATTTCTACAACAAGTACCTGTGAAGTGCCTACCTGATGTCAAGTGCCGTGTCTTGGGAGAGTGATTCTTGCAGAAGAAATTGTGAAATGAGTTCCATGAGGACATGGGAGCCTAATAGAGCCAGGTGCCCTCATCCATGTCATCCGGCTCACTTTCAAGCAGTCCCATGTCATTTTAAGATACTATTTAAAATACAGATGTTTTGAAATTTATGTCAAAACTATTAACTCTGCCAGGAAAAAAAAGTTTTTAAAAATACAGTGACTTTAAGGTTAGCTCTAGGGGGAGGGCCATGCTGCGTGTTTCCCACTATCTGCAGATTTCATAATCTTTGCCAATGTTTCATACTCTCTCTTCGTTTTTATTTAATATGATGAAATTGATTTACTTCCTGAGTTTAAATCGTTTCGAGAGGAAACTTCTACAATGTCGCTAAAAATGGGAAACCAGCACTACTTTACATCATAAAATAAACACAATGAAATTATCAGATGTACTAAAATCTGGATATTGGGATTTGACCAAGACCATCATCATCAACCCTGGGGACTCTTCTCTGTCTTTCATGAAAGGGGGGATGAGCCAAGCGCTGAAAAAGGTGTTAAAGACATGTTAGCATCAAAACTCAGACTTTCTCCTTGTATTGAGAAAGATTAAAAGAAAATTGAAAAAAGGAGCCAATTTCATTGTTATGTAATGCGGTCTTTGTGTCATTCTCTCCTCACTCTTGGAGAAATATTATTTGGGCCAAATTTTCTTTCAAAGTGAAGCGAATCCAAGCTTGAGAAGCAGGGGAGCGTCCTCGGGTTCTTGATTTCCAGCCTGCTCAGCTTCCCAATAGTCAATAACATTTGATTATTTTCATTGGATTTATTTTATGATTACTTTTTAATGAAGGCAAGTGACTCTGTTTTTTTATTATTTTTGAAATAATACCAAGTTTCCTTTTTAAAAAAGCTCTGTTTGCTGTTTGACCTCCTCACCGTTGAGAGTAGCTTGAAACAAAGACCTGAAGACGCTGTGTGGTCATGTTGACAGCACCTCCCCCACCTCTGCCTCTTCCTCCACCACCTTCACCTTCACCTCCACTTCTCCCACCCCCACCTCCACCACCTCCACTTCCCACACTTTCACCACCTTCACCACCAACACCACCTCCAATACCTCCACCACCTTCACCTCCATCACCTCCATCTTCCACACCTTCACTACCACCACCACCTGCAGCACCTTTTCCTTCACCACCTCCACCTCCCACACTTTTACCACCTTCACCATCAACACCACCTCCACCACCTTCACCTCCACCTCCACCACCTTCACCACCTCCACCATCAACATCACCTTCACCACCTCCACCTCCCACACTTTTACCACCTTCACCACCAACACCACCTCCACCACCTTCACCACCTCCATCTCCACCACCTTCACCACCTCCACCTCACCACCCCCACCTCTACCACCTTCACTTCCCACACTTTCACCACCTTCACCACGAACACCACCTCCAACACTTCCACCATCAATACCACCTCCACCACCTCCAACGTCTCTATTACCTCCACCACCTTCACCTCCCATCACCTTCATCTCCACCACCTCCAACTCCACCACCTCTACCATCTTCACCTTCACCTCCACCTCCACCAACTCCACCTCCCACACTTTACCACCTCCACCACCAACACCTCCTCTACCACCTCCACCACCTTCACCTCCACCTCTACTGTCTCCACCACCAACACTACCTCTGCCACTCCACCACCTCTATCACCTCCACCACCTTCACCACCTCCACCACCTTCACCACCTCCAACCTCTACCACCTTCACCTCTACTACTTCCACCTCCACCACCTTCATCTCCACCACCTCCACCACTTCCAACACCTCCACCCCCTCCACCCACTCCACCTCCATCTCCAACTCCACCTTTACCTTTACTTCCACTTCCAATTCTACCTCCACTACCAACATCACCTCCACTACCTCCAACACCTCCACCCTCTCCACCACCTCTACCACCTCCACCTCCACCTTCACCTCTACCTCCACCTCCAACACCTCTACCACCTCCACCTATACCTACACCACCTACACCTCTTCCACCACCACCTACACTATCTCTACCTCCTCCACCAGCTCCATCATCTCCACATTCACTTCCACCACCACCTGAGGCAGACAGAGGGGATTTATTTCTACCATCCCCTGCTGCCTCATAATGGAATTCTCTTCTATGCCCCATGATTTGGGTCCTCCTCTTCTCATGCCTAGAAGGATAAAATAGAAGACAGGATGCCAGAACTCCTCTGGAGCAGGATCTCTCAACCTTGGCACCACGTGGGACTGGACCATCCTTCATATTGTGTAGAGGAACCCTTTGCTTTGCAGAATATTGAGCAGCATGCCTAGCTTTCACCCTCCAGACACCATTAACACCACTCCAACCAGAATCTGTCAAATGTCCCCTGGGCACATACGCTACCCCAGGTCAAGAGTCACAGTGTTGTTCATGATGAAAATGTCCCTATTCCAACCTATTTAAAAACAGAGCATTCCTTTGCCATGAAAGCTGGAGTAATTGGAGGTCATATTTTTAAAGACCAGGATATTTTCTAAGAAAAATAGAAGTCATATCAGCTCCCCACCAGCCATAGAGTTCGCTCCCTCTACACAGTTCCTCCGTGCTCTCTCGGGCAAAGGAAGTTCAAATGCTGGCACCTTCGATAGGCCCTACCCCTTGCCCACCCCGGGTCCTTTCTCAACACCACAGAGCACAGCTGATAGACGGAGCCTGCCCACATGCGTATTCCATTTTCCCAGAATCCCTTGCATCTTAACTTCAGAATTTTAAAAGTAGAGGCATTCCCATGTTTTATTTTGACTTTTGGGGTCTGTGAATGGCAATGGTGGTAATGATTAAGGGCTGTACCTGAGAAAGTTGAAATGGCTATCCATCCTTCTTAAAGAAATCGTTGATTTCAAAACTTCAGGTAACAAGAGAGAACATGAACAAATGCAGGGGGCTGTTGAGCTCTTGGGCTCTACCTGGAGATTCCTGAATCCCGTCTGCTCCTTCATTCATGCCAGACCTTCTGGCTGGAAGAAGCAGGTCTGTGGACCCCACTCAGCGAATGGGGAATTACAATGAAATGCTGTTGTCCTGGTTGGGTTCCTCCAAAAACAAACTCTGAGACAAGGACTCGGATGCCAAGAATTTATCTGAGATGATACCAAGAAGCGTGGTGGAGGCGTGGGGGACTGGGAAGGGGAAGAAGCACTAGCAATGCCAGGTACTGGCTGGGACCTGCTGTGGGGGATGGGGAACGGTCCTGTGGCAACTTCTAGGGGACAGGGCAGCATGTGCTCCCCAACTGTCCCTCTGAGGAGCAAGGAAAATAGGGAATTTTTCCACGTATTTCTATTCTTCATTGGTTGAGGGACACTCCTGAGCTGTCACCTTCTGCATAATCAGAGGGGTTACAACCACACTGCCACAGCCAGAAGAGAGATACCCTAAGGTTGAGAAGCACAGGAAGTTGTCACAGTGTACAGGAAGTTATCACAGTGTACAGGAAGCTGTCAGAGTGCCCAGGAAGTTGTCATAGTGTACAGGAAGTTGTCATAGTGTACAGGAAGTTGTCAGGGTGTACAGGAAGCTGTCAGAGTGTACAGGAAGCTGTCAGAGTGTACAGGAAGTTGTCAGAGCGTACAGGAAGCTGTCAGAGGGCACAGGAAGCTGTTGTAGTGTACAGGAAGTTGTCATAGTATACAAGAAGTCATCAGGGATACAGGAAGTCCACAGAGCATATGAGAACTCTCTGCAGATAATTTAAGGGACAAGCCCAGGGGATGCAGGTCATGCACCAAGAGCACCTCCCAACGACACCTGCCTGAAGTAGGCACAGGAGCCTCCAAAGCCTGGAGATCAAGGAAGGCATCCACCACCCTAGCCCAGCCCGCACATCTCTGGAATTATCTTAACAGCTTCTTAATGGTTTTCCTTTCCCAATTTGTCCCCTCTCCAACTGGAAACCAGTGATCCTCCTAAAACACATAACTGATTATTTTATCCTTCCCCCCTGAAAACTCCCCTGACAAACCCCAATCTCTCCATGATCCAGTCCGTCTTGTCTCTGTGGACTCATTGCTCCCACCTCCATGTTTTCTCCACTGAACTCCGACGAGTCCCCCAGACTCATTCCCAGAACAGTCCAAGGACAGGTCTGGAGAACACGGTCCAGCACCCTCCCTGCCCTCCGTGATGGCACTGAGCTCATGATGTGGCCTGTCAGGATGGAGGGGTCCAGGGAGACCAAGATGGAAGCCAGAGAGTCCAACACTGTGGGCGCCCAGGGCCCTGGGGAAGGAGCACAGGGGCCTGGTCCACGGAGGGACATTCTGCCTTTCAGGACTCCCCTTCCTCACCTGGAGTTACCAGGTCAGGGACGGACACCAGCCTCTAAAGTTCAGGAGGGGCGTCTCTCCTGAGGGTGTGACAGGCAGCCAGGGACCCTGGGGAGGAGGGGAGATCGGAGATGCAGGGTTTCGCCTGCTTCTCAGCCACCTGCCCAGCCCAGGTGACAGCCTCTCCAGCTGGGGTCTGGGGCTCGGTCCAGGGGCTCTTCAGAGCTCAGCAAATGCGAAGACCTTCCGCTGACCAGCCCAGAAAGCCCCTGGGAAGCTCCAGGAGGCGGGGAGCAGAGGGGAGCAGAGGGGAGCGGTGGCATGAGGTGGCTGCCGCTGATTATGCAGGATGCATTTTGTGTTTACGTAAAAAGATCTTGAGTAATCAGCGGTGATGAGCCAGAGGAGGGGAGAGGTGCCTGAGTCTGAGGATGTTATGATCGATTAAATGCCATCCCCCCCAACGTCTGCACAGGGGAATTTTAAGGTGGAACTGACTTTAATTTGGCAAAGAGCATCTCAAGTGTTTTTTCCTTGATGCTCCAAAACGCATGCGTACCTGCCGGCCTGGCTTGTGTCACTCAGGGTAGATATTCCCGCTCGTTGTCACCCCCGGACTTTTACAGTGAGTTCTTTTAAAACTCTGTAAGTGATGAGCACTGGGTGCTTTATTTGGGGGGATTGAACTCAGGGGCACTCAGCCACTGAGCCACATCTCCAGCCTTATTTTGTATTTATTTAGAGACAGGGTCTCACTGAGTTGCTTAGGGCCTTGCTAAGTTGCTGAGGCTGGCCTTGAACTTGCAATTCTCCTGCCTCAGCCTCCCTGAGCTGCTGGATTTACAGGCGTGCACCACCGCACCTGGGGAAGAGGGCCGTTATTGACTCCACTTTCCAGGTAACTGAGTCTTCAAGAGGTGAAGCCAGTTGTCTAAGGTTATCCAGCAAGAAGTAGGGCTGTCCCAGGGCTGTGCGTGGTGGGTCCCATGTCCTCTCCCCTCCACAGCCCATGTTCAACAATATTGAGAGGTATGGAACCTTTAAGAGGTGACTAGGCAGCTAAGAGGAACGAGTGCAGTTCTTGTGGGACTGGATTGGTTACTGCAAGAGCTGTTTGCCACAAGGGGAGGACACCCCCCTTGTGGTGCCTCACGCACATCACCTGCGCTCATTTCTGCTTCTCCACCATGTTAGGACACAGCATGAGACTCTTACCAGAGGCAGCTGCCTGATCTTGAACTTCCAGGATCCAGAACTGTCAGTGGAATAGAGTTTTTTCCTTTATAAAGTACCTGCTCTCAAGCATTTTGTTATAGTATCAGGAGCTAAGCAAAGACAGCTGGTATGATTTTTATATATTCATCTCCAAAGTCAGAAACAAGGCTGGGGAACTCAAACTTGCCACAGTCTCCGGAAATGGAAGCCGAGCTCAGAGCAAAGACTCAAAGGACCCAAGCTGGATGCTCCTTCCAAGTTCACTGTGAGCTGAGATTGGGCCAGAGGATAAACACAGCCTTCCAATCTCCTACCACCTCTGCCTGTCAGTGGGATTGGCTAGGTCCTTGTTGCTAGTGGGAGAAGTTGGTATTCTGGGCAATAGCACAAAGTGGAGAGGATGTGCATTTTGGAGCCCAATAAGCTTTACTTGCAAGCTGTGTGTTATTCAACCTCTCTGAGCTCCAATTTTCACATGTGTGAACGGAAGGTACTATTTACTCTGAATAATTAGTACAAGCTTCAATGTAGCACAAAGTGGGTGTTCATCAAAGATAAGCACCACAATGTTCCTTCTCCTCCCTAGGCTGAGGGCTAAAGTTCTTTTCTTCCTCATGGGGCACTATGTTCAGAATGGATCCAGGGTTTAGAGCTTAGCATAGTCCCACACAGGATCCATTGTAAAAGCACAATGAATGGTAACACCTATAATAATAAGAGTTCTTCTAATTATTGCTGTTTAAAAATCTATCCTTGCTGGGCATGGTGGTGCACGCCTGTAATCCTGTAGCTGGGAGGCTAAGGCAGGAGGATTACAAGTTTGAAGCCAGCCTCAGCAATTTAGTAAGGCCCTAGGCAACTTAGGGAGACCCTGTCTCAAAAATAAAAAGGGCTGGAGATGTAGCTCAGTGGTAAAGCCTCCCCCCCGCCCCGGGTTCAATCCTCAGTAGCACCCCACCCTGCAAAAAAAAAAAAAAATCTAACCCTGTCACCCAAATATAACCCTTGTTAACATTTTCCAATCTATCCCTGCAGATATGCAGAGTAGGAGAGCGATCATATTGCCCTTGTTATTTTCCTTACTTCTTCCACTTAACTTATATTGTGCACATTTTCCAGGTCCATAAAAACCCATCTAAATCATTACTTTAAAAACCATAGAGGATTCTGGTGCATCCACACACCCAGACCCTTGCTGTTGGTTCAAATTGTTCCTGCCCTTTTCGAGAAGCCTGCGATAAACAGCAGAGCCGCTCAGCTTGTACTCAGCTTTCCTCATATTTCATCGAAGACACTGCTTTAATGCACAGAAAACAGGCATGTCATCATTTATGGATCTACTCATTTATTTAACCAATGTCCTCCTGCTGGATATTTTGATTACCTATAATTTCTAGCTCCTCTGAATAACAATATGAATGTCTGGATACCGCCTCTTCGCATCTTATCTGATTATTTCCCTGAGATAAATTCTTAAAAGGGGGAATGAATAGGATCAGAGGGAATTTATACTTTGGAGCCTTATAATGCACTTATCAAAATTGCCCCCCAGGAAGAACCTTACTCAATCACTGACATTCATTCAACAAACATTTCCTCGGTTTGGAGGGTCTCCTAATCTTCTCTCTCCTTCTGAACAGCGGCAACGCAGTGAAGTCACTGGGACCCAGCTAGGTGTGTGTTGGAAGCCTGGCTCTGTCCCTCTCTTTCCTGTATCACCGTGGGTAGTGTCCCCACGTCCCTGAGGCTCTGCGGCTACCACCTCACCCACCTCCAGATTCATTGTGATGGTCCTAGATTTGAAAGACGTTTGAGGGCTGAAAACATAGAAGGGACTTACTGCTGACACAAAGGGGGCTTCTCCTCTGCGTGGTCGGTGTGCGATTTTTTGTGCGTGGAACTCCACGTTTGCTATCACCTTTCCTTTCTCTTAGAATATTTGGAATCATCGCTGAGGTTCGGTAGGGAGGACGGAGAAGGAATAAGTCTCAGGATTCCTTGAATATTGAGATCACTACTGTGCCACAGTGTCCGTCTCAAAGCCTGAAGTCTATTGTCGCTCCTGAGCGGATCATTCATCGCGTCCCTTACCAGGCGTCTCCTCCACGTCAGACACTGTGCCGAGTCCTGGGTGGCTTTGAGAAAGTGAGTTCACCTCTCTGAGCCTTTGTTCTGGAGATTGGAAATCATAAATGTGACCAATGAAACTAAAAGGAAAAGATCTTAAGAGAAAGACCTGGGTGCGTGGTGGAGAGGTGCTGGCAGACCTGAACCTGAGTAAGGCCCACCGCCACTCAAATGATCCAGCAGCACTGCTTTGTTCAAACATGTAGTTGTGTGTGGAAGATGGGGATACCCATGAGGGGCACTCCAGATCTTTTAAAAGGAAGCACAACAGCCCTCCCAGAGTAAAACTTTAAAGCACATAAATAAGGTGGGGTCAGTAATTCATATCACACAGGCCTGTGCCTTCCTTCCTCTGCCCATGGCAGACATTACTAATCAAACACATTGATCTTTGGAGAACTCCTCAGTAAGGAATTTCAGCCAATGACACCCAACAGAAGGGGGTTCCCTAAGGCCATGAAAACTAGCCAATCCCAGATGTAACGGATCAGAGCACAATTACCTTTAACCACTTTCTTTGGGCGTATTTCCTTCCTGCAGCCCTGAGAACACAATGCCCACTTCAAGACAATATTGTAGAAAGGCCATTTCCAGGCCCTCCCTCTCCTCTGCCAGGGAGTGTATCCAGTTTAAAGAGACACTGGCCTTCCTACCAGATGTTGGGCCTTAAGAGAGGTTGCTTAGCCTCTGTGTCTCAGTTTTCTCAACTTTAAAATGGGGCAATCAGCTGGGTGTGGTGGCCCACACCTGTCCTCCCAGCAGCTCAGGAGGCTGAGGCAGGAGGATCTCGAGTTCAAAGCCAGCCTCAGCAAAAGCGAGGCCCTAAGCAACTCAGTGAGACCCTGTCTCTAAATAAAATGCAAAATAGGGCTGGGGATGGGGCTCAGGGGTCGAGTGCCCCTGAGGTCAATCCCAGGTACCCCCCAAAAAAATGTTTTTATTGAATAAATAAAATGGGGCAAACATCAGCACCTCCTCATTTGGCGCATGAGAGTATTCGATGAGATAGGGGGGACGAGGTGACGTCCCAGCCAACGGGATCAGCTCCCTAAACTTTACTTATTAGCTATGATCATGAAGCCCGTACCATAAATAGGCCTCCTCCAGCATGATCTCAATTGTGTCTTTTAAACAATCCTGTGAGGCAGGTTCTGTGCTGTTAACTTTTTAAAAAAACTAATTGTTGATGGATTTGCACGAGCATCTGGCATTTGTTGATCGAAAGCATGTCGTGAGGAGTTGGTTGAGTTCCTGCGCCCACACCTTCTCCCCAGGCAGAACTCGCCAGGCGCCAGGAGGAACGCTGTGCGTCAAATGTGACAACTAGATCTGACGGGACTTCAAGCAAGTGATGCAGAACTCACACAGCGGAGGCAAGATTCGAACCCATGCTGTTGGGCTTCCGAGTGCCACCAGACTTCCTCTGGCCTTTCTGTCCCCCCCCCATGCCCCTGCCACACATGGTCTATTAGAAAACAAAGATGTAAACCCAAATACACAAACAAACAAACAAAAATGACATTTTGCTGCCAGTCTGTGCCAGGTCATGCCTTCAGTTTTCCTCCCCTGCTTTATTCCGTTGTTGATGTCCTTGGGATTTTCTCTTCCTGGTACTGGGGATTGAACTCGGGGTGCCTGCGTGCTAGGTATACACTCTGCCACGGAGTTAGGGCCCCGGCTGCAGCTGAGTGTTGCTGTCCCCATTTTTTCAGGAATCTCAGACTCTCTGAGAATTAAATAAAATAATGGCATTTGAGCAGCCCCGACTTAAAGTCCCCCCTACCTCTCACCAGGCGTGGGAACCTAAGTCAGTTAGGGCAACTTCATTGAAGATGAGAATGATGATCTCCACCTCACCCCGCCATCCCTCCTTCCTTCGTTAAACATATATTGGGCGCCTAAAGCCAAGAATGGTGTATACTAGATACCGAAATGGGCATCATCTCTGATCTCTAGAGAGCTTCTAGGCTGTTATACCAGCAGCTCGGGAGGCTGAGGCAGGAGGATCCCGAGTTCAAAGCCAGCCTCAGCAAAAGCGAGGCCCTAACAACTCAGTGAGACGCTGTTTCCAAATAAAATACAAAATAGGGCTGGGGGTATGGCTCGGGGGTCAAGTGTCCCTGAGTTCAGTCTCTGGTACCCCCAGGGATTAAATGAGATTCAATGAGGTTTTTTCTCTAGCACTCTTAGCTCAGAGTCTGGCAAATAAAACATGCTCACCAAAAATTAATATGGCCCATCCACGGTTTGAACCAAAGTTCTTTTCGGTCCAAAAATTCCTCTCCATGGAGATCAGGTTTTGTACAGGGCTTGCATGAGATGGGATAAGGAGAGGGCTGGAGCTCTCTAGAAGACTCCAGCTGCTTGGTTTTTAATAAATGCACTAGCAGCCCACCTCGTTCCTTATACTCCCACAGCATTTTTAGATCGTCTCCTTCTCATCCCGGCACCAGCCTGATGTGCACGTCCTTGGATTTCCATAAACACAAGCCTCTCTGTGGGAATAAATTTAATCCTCCCTCGAATGTGGACCCCTCTGTGTTTGATTTGCCTGGAAAGGTGTGGAAACTACCCAGACACGGTGCTAATGGGATGTGACAGGGACTCTCGGCTCCTCCAGGCCTGGAAGGAAGAATGTTGATGATGAGGAGCTTTAATGAGCTTCCACCCACATTTCAATTATCCTAACAAGCTGCCGGAGGAAGTCCTGCTTGCCGCACTGCATTGTGGAAAGTTTTGACAAGCCCGGAGGAAACTAGCCAGCCTGAAACTGAGTGTGCCTGAGGAAGGAAGCAGTTGGCTTTGTCAGCCACTGTTGGAGAGGGTCCCTCATTCCCTGTCCCAGAACATTTGTATTGGTCATCTAAGACCACGATGATGCTGCGTAACAAAACCTCATCGGCACACGACAGCAATTATCTTCAACCCACCCACAGGTTTGTTCACAGGGCAGCTGACTGCTCCCCAGAGAGAGGCCAAAATCATGCAGGCTCTCTTGTTCCCAGACTCAGAAGCAGCAGGGATCCTGGCATCTGACTCCAGCCTGTGACCTGTAGGTTGCGGAGATTAGTCCGCCTGGAGCCCAACCCATCTTGGGATAAGGAGAGAGAAGAGCAAGGAAACAGATGTTCGGTCCATGGTGGGGAGACCCAGGAGGCAGGAGTTTGTGGTGTGACACCAGGATGGAGTCCAGGCTCCTGGAAAGAATGCTCCCAACAGGAGCAGGAAGAGGCTCTGATGTCCACCACCTGGCATGAGATCGGGGGCTGAGGCTTCACAAGGGGCGACTGCAGGATCCCCACTACTTCAGTGGCTGTGCAGTGGGGAAGTCATTCAAGGAGGCCCCAAGGAACTCACGATACACCTCGAAAAATGGACTTGGCTTTGGCCACTGGCCAAACCCAGCAGAACTGGGAGTACGTGCCCTGCAGAGAAGGTCAGCACCCAATCCTGGGCGTGCCCATCAAGGGAGCCCAGCTCTCGCCTCCCTGCCTCCTCAGATCTTCAGCCAGGAAGCAGAGAGAAGTCGGGGACCCAGGGCAGCCAACCTCCACCCCTCTCCCCAGGGTTGGAGCCGAGAGAAGCGTGATGCGTGTCCCAGAACATTTGTATTGGTCATCTATTACCACAATAATGCTGCGTAACAAAACCTCCATGTGTACACTACACCTTTGAACTAGAAGTAGTTCCCCCCACAAGAGCTTGCCTTCCTTCTCTCTGAAGTTTGTCATATTACACTGCATTCGTTATCTATTACTGAATAATTAATTTCCCTCCCCAAATGTATAATTTAAAACAATGGCATTTATTACCTCATGGTCTCTGTGGGTCAGGAATGAGGTGTGACTAACTAGGTGCACTGGTGCAGGGTCCCTCACCAGGTTGTAGTCAAGGCATTGGTGGGGTTGTGATCTCAGCTGAAGGTGGGACCGGGGTAGGAGCCTCTTCCAAGCCCACTCAAGTTGTTGTTGGAAAGTTCATTCTCTTGAGGGCTGCTGGCCCGAGGTCCTTGCTGAGTGGGCCTCTCCATTGAGTAGCTCACAGCATGAACTCCAGTTTCTTTGGAATGAGGAAAAGAGCCAGGGATAATGCCAGATAGAAGCTAGACTTTTGGAATCTAATCCTGGATGAGACAAACCATCCCATTTACTGTATCTTATTCATTAGAATCAAATCACGGTCCCGGGGAGGATTTCATAGGTGGTGGATCCCAGGAGGAAGAGATCCTTAGACGGTCATCATAGAATTTTGCCTCCCAGCATAAGAAAATAGACTGATTTTATTAGAACAACCAGTGTCGTTAGCCAAAAAAAAAAAAAAAACCTTATAATAACTAGGTAGCTCTACAACGCCTATGGTATAACAATCCCTACTCGTCTTACACGGTGTGCACCCTGTCAATCATATGTGGATGCTTAAGGAAGACACTTAACCTCTTTTTCAAGCATTTTCTTATGGAAGCTTTTGAAGACTTGCAGAAGTAGGGAAATAATTACCTAGACTAATAAGGGAAACACAGCCATTCCCGGTTCGTGTACACCCAGCCCTTTCTCCTAGCCATGAAGTTTTGTAAGGCATACGCAAGCCCGTCCCATCATTTCATCTTGGGTGATTTAGCATGCATCGCTACATATCTTTTTTACCATTACACAATTCACAAAATCACTCTTTAGACTGTTTAGCAATCGGACTTCTCCAATTATTTCAGAAATGTCTCTCTGTCTCTCTCTTTTATTTTGTTTTTGGTTTGGGGGATTTTTGTTTGTTTGTTTTACACTTGGCTGGTTGAAAAGAAGCTCCAAGTCCAGACTTTGAACCATGACTTAAGAGCAGGCTTTGAAAGGACGAGATGGAGCCCTTCTGCGAGCACAAATGACTGCAGATGATTTTATTACCTAGGAGTGACTCGCAGGTGAGGGACAGTGCTCAAGATTTTACCCCGGGGCGGGGAAGCCATGTGGAGAGGAGAAAGAGGCTTCTTCCTGCTTGTTCACCACAGTGGCCGCCACACAGGGGTCATCTCTAATCCTCCCCGCGGCCCTTCGGGGTTTACGTTCCAATCCTCATTTTCACAGATGAGAAAATTTAGACACAGGAGAAGGAACTCGCCTGAGGTCACACAGCTATTTTTTGGATAGAGCTCATGACCCAGCTGGGTCTTTACAACCTCCCCAGGGGCTCGGGAAGCCGCTGTAAGGCACACTGCCCTGGTTTCCAGGACATTAAGACTGTGTGGCTGCCTGTTGGCTTGGCGTTGGCAAGGAATGAACCAAGTGCGCGACTGCTCTCTCTGTTTCCTTGTAGTTGGCACAGAAATGGGTATACAGCAGGTGCCTCATAAATGTAGCCCATAGAAAGCCTCATCCCAGAGGCCACCACAGCACAGGGTCAAGCAATTGTAGACTGAAACCTTGACTTGAGCCCAAGCCAACCTTTCTTCCTTTTAAATTGTTCATCTCCAGGTATTTTGTCATAGCAACTAAAAGCAGAAAAACATGCCCAGCCACCACCACCACTTTCATCTCCTTGACAATGGTGGCAACGGCGGAGGCGGCAGCAGACGTCGAGGTGGGACAGATTCATGCCCACGCTGTAGGAACTCGCCCGACAATGTCCGATTTTCCTGGGAACTAGGTGCGGAGAAGAATCCGATAAGGGAGTTCCTGGCACTATTTTCTTGGATGGGGCCCTGATGGCCAAGTCAACTGCATTCTTTCATGTCATTAAGCCTCTTCAAGACCCATGACTTCTCTCTGAAACTATCCCTGCCTCCCGCCCCCTCTCTCTGCCTGACAAGCTCCTGATCCATCAGGGCTCCACATAAATCTCATCAGCTGGCTGCGGCTTTCTCTGTCTTTCTGCATGAAGTTCTATCTCCCTCCCACATGTACCTGTCACCTGTCCAATGAATCTTTCCCTTAGAACAATAGGATGAATAAGGCAAAGACTGCATCTGCTAATACCAGGAACATAATAGGTGCTCAATAAATGATAATTCATTGAATTTTTTTTTTTAAAAAGCAATGTTATAATTATACCTATTGATGTCTCAAAATCAATCACGGAGCACAAAAGTATTTGTTTCATGAAATACAGCAAAACTTGACATTTACTCCCTTCTTCCTGTTGTGTGCCCCCACCACCCGCTCTGCTGAAATGCCCCATCTTTATTTTGTAAGCTTCCTAAAATCTCCAAATGCAGCCAGGGCCACGGTCCTGAATTCTCTGTTCTGACAAAGGTCTCTCTTGTATTCAATTCATCACTTGGGCCCCTGTCTCTTGAATTCGCACTTCCCTAGATTCCAGAAAACAATGAAAGTCTGGAGACGGAGCTAAGCACCTTACCAGTCAGAAGATGGAGCAGGATTCTAAACTCCTAAAGGCATGCACTTGGGCCTGTTGGGTTCAGTGATTATTCTCATTGCTCCGGAGAGTACCTAGCGCACAGTCAATATTCAGGCAAGATTCATAGTTGGAGTCTTGTCATTTTCTTTTTAAATTTCTATTTGTATGGATGCAGAAGAAAAATAAATAGCCAAAGGTACTTCTGGAGATAAAGAGACCTGCGTATTTGGAGGTCTCTGATGGGACATTTGCCTGCAGAGACCAGTGGCCACACCGAGTAGAACAGAGCCCCCGTCATTCTCAGACTAGAAGAGCCACATGCTGCTGAATCAGCGAGAAACAGCACTGGGGACACGGGCTAGGTGCAGTCCGGCAGTGGGGCCGCAACGGGGCTGACAATTTCCTTCTGTGTTTCGGCATCATTGAATCAGCGTCCACCGAGACCGCCTCCCAGACATAGGCCACCATAGTGCCACGGAGCAGGCTGGGCAACTCATCTGCCTTCACCAGGGAGTGGATTGCCATCCAAACCCGCACCTCTCCTGGTTGCTCTGTGGGCCCTCGTTAGAGGAAATTAGGTGATGGAGGAGCCTGGGAACAATAAAATTCCTTTCAGTCAATTCCCAGCATCGTGTCCAGGCTCTCCTGATGGGTACTCGGGCCCACTCCGCCGGGTGCACACAAGCTCCCGGATGTGCTTCCAAACTTTGACCCGGGGTTACAAATTCATCTCCCTCTAGCTGAGGATATGGAAGGATAGGGAATCGAGGAAAGAAAACTTACAGAGGAGAACCATGATACTGATCAATCCTTAACTGGATGGAATCCAGACCCAGAATCCTAGAGTTCCGACAAATCTGGAAGAATGGAACTGGTCAGAGCCAATGGCCAGGAAGATACGATAGATCCAGCACGGGATCCAGGGAGATAACTGAGGCCAGGAGCTGGGAGTGAAGAAGAGCCCTCTGCTTCAGAACCAAGGTCACGAGCAGCGAGAGCGTGGTGCAGTAAGTGTCCTTTGGGGTGACAAGTGGCCACTTGGAGGATCATGCCTTATTGGCTGGAGACAATGACGGACAGCAGCTGGGGCGAAGAGTGGTATGCAAGAGAGAGCAGTGTCAGGGAGTGACAGGTCCCAGGCTGAATCCCAGTCCCATTGTGATTGACGGTCGAAGCCCTTCATCCGTCGGATCTTTCTTCTGCTTCCTCCTAGAGAGCACAGGACACCTGTCCACATGGAGATGGGGTTTGGACCCAGGACTCGAGGTGACTGGGTCAGTCTGGCTTTGTCTTCATCTGGGTTCCGCCAATAAGGGACCAGCAGACACGGAGCTGAGGGGCAAGCAGTCAGTTTGGGGTGTCATGGGAGACGAGTGGGCAAATAAAGCAAGAAAGAGAAAGAAACCAAAACCAGACTGCTCGTCAAGCCAGCTACTGCAGTTATTTCCACTAGAAATATCCCCATGGAAATCCCGGGAAACCACACAGACCCACGCCTCTGCCTGACCCCAATTCAGGAGTGAGGATCCGGGCATTTTATGTGCCTGTTCCCATAAGTCCTTGGCCGAGGGCTGTTCGGGCAGGTGCTGACCACTTGGTATTTCTGGTCAGCCTGGGGAAGATTGGCCTTCCTCATCTCCAGAGAAACCCCGGGCACACGGACATCCATCCTGGCAACGGAGATTAGCCTTTTGGCACTGACGGGTGATCCCTGCGGGAAGCCGACCACTTTTGCTGTCAGAGTTAACAATGAGACACGATGTCCCTGTTTGGGCCAAGAACAAAACACGGAGTGCCAGGATCTTCCAACGTTTTAAAGTGAAATACAAGACTCCTGACGGGACTGGTTTCCTCTTGGCCTTGACCTCAGCCTGCGCCTTTCATCTAATTCCAGGGCAGTAGAGGGTTCAAGGTGAAGTGTGGACCAAGCAGAGAAATGGAAGGAGGAGGGCTTCTGATAGTCATTGGAGCGTTGCGACACCCTCATTTCCTCTCCCCGGCCCCTTGGGGGAGAAAGGGGGTGTGTTCTCCTCCCTGAAGTCCAGGGAGGTGCTCAAAGATCTCCGTTAGAGGAGAGGAGAACCCTATGGGCTAGAGTCTGACTTGTGGGCCAGCAGAGACCATGTTCCAAAGTCCACACACTCTCTTCCAGGGGGAGTGGCGTCTGCAGAGCCCCGCCCACAGCAGTTCCAGGGAAAGGAGGACTTTGAGGGCCCCATCACTTCCCACAAGGCCCAGGGGTAGGGCGCCTGGCTGGTGGGGCAGCAGCATCACCCCTTACTTTGGGGGAAATGATGCAAGGAGCTGACCGTCCGAGCCCATTTCCCACTGCGGCTTCTGCCTGCGACAACGCTGAGCAGCAGAAGTCTGACCGCTGTCCTAGGCATATTGATCACTGAGCTAAGGTGGATTGCAAGATCACAGGTGCCCAAGACATTTTTTTTTTCTTACCTACAAACAAGAAGAGGATGGAAAGATTCTGTCCGACAATCATTCGGCATCTCGTGACGGCACAGTCGGGGAGCGGGGACAGAAGTAGCTTCATGGAAGGTATCGCCCAAGTCCTGCCCTTTCCAGATACAGGTTATTCCGAGACCGCGTCCAAAACTGGCATTGCATCTGGAAAGAGTCTAAAAGGCACTCCGTAAATGGTAGCCCTCGTCATTAGCTGCTCTGCAGGCGAGAGATGAAGCCAGAATTTCAGAGCCAAATCCCATTGATGACTGTCCCTGGGCTGGACAGCATCTGGCCAGGGGAAGGAAGT
This sequence comes from Ictidomys tridecemlineatus, assembly GCF_052094955.1. NCBI lineage: Eukaryota > Metazoa > Chordata > Mammalia > Rodentia > Sciuridae > Ictidomys > Ictidomys tridecemlineatus. The sequence continues at coordinate 81,906,799 of NC_135478.1, read as the reverse complement.
GAATGGACTGAGAAGAGGGCCTGGCCCCAAGCAAAGCAAGAGGGTCCCCTCTGCTCGCCCCCCCCCCCACCACTGCCATGGGCCATGAACCGCAGGAAGGGCCCATTCGCTGCGTACACAGGGCGCGCTCTTGCTCGTTCCCTCCTGGCAGCCACAGGAGAGGGAGCCTTGCTCAGTATTCTTCCTGAAGCCAAATCTCAGGGTGGATTGGGGAGGGCCGTGGGGTCAGGAGCCAGGGCTGTGGGCTCCTTGCATCAAAATGCAAAGAGAACTGCTCTCCCAGAGCTCAGAGCCCAGCCATGGTGCGGACACAGAGGGACTCCCACACCTTTGGGGTTTATAGAGATCCGACCAGGGGCCTCAGGCAGGCGCTAAACATCAGAACTACAGTAAGGGAATCTCTCCGTACCTGCGCCTGCTCTACCTTCTTTCCTTACTGAAGAGCAATAGGCATGGGCTGTTTTACTTATGCATGGTCCACAGTTCTATGGAGAATGCTTTAACGGAACTCGCTCCTTTTTCTGCAAGACACAGAGCTCCCCGAGGGAAGGAAACTGTGCCTCAACTTCTCTTTGAGTCTCTAGGACCTAACCCAGGGCCTGGGATGCTACGGTAGAAGAATTAGGGTTTGAGTCTATGCTGTGTGACCTCTGGCCGGTCATTTGACCTCTCTGAGGTTTGGTTTCATCATCTGAAACATGGTGCTCATATCTACATCCACATTGGGAGAAGAACTATGTTTAATGTGCTTATTACAGTACCTGGCCACAGGAAAGAGAGTAATAATTGTCACCATCATCAACATCGCCATTGTCATCATCCGCGTTGGCATTTCCCATTGGTCTCCTCTCCCCGCAGTCATGTTAAGACAGTTCGGGTTCTACAACCGAATTGACTACAAAAATAGCTTAACCCTTTATCCACCGAAGACACACACCCCCCCCCCCCCGCCCCGCTGTTTTGGGTGCAAATCCTGAGTCCCACCATCTATAGACGTTGTCAGAGCTGAACACACTTTTTCATTATCAGAGAAGAAGATCCCCTTCTTGTTCCTCTGCCACCTCCTCCTGCTCTGGGTCAGTCCCAGTGGGTCCTGAAGGAGTGTCATCTTGCATGGCAGGTGAAATTGACACCTGAAATCAAATTTAGTTTCCGATTCCCAACGGGGCAAGCCTGGCCAGAGAAAAAAGCCGGTTTCTTCCAAATCAGTTCTGTCCTCAGCAAGTCCTCCAAGCCTCAGAGGCTCCGTCTGCACAATGGGTCTCCAGAGGATGAATGAGTGACGGGAGGGCTCGGACCACCCATGTTCTCACTTGCACCAACCTCTGCTCTGCAGGGAGGGGCCCTCGGCCACGGGGGCTGCTGGCCATCAGTGTGCAGAGGCTGAATTTGACCCGATGGGCTTCAGAAGAGCAAAGCTGACTGGAGACCCCTTCTGCAAATTCTGATCCAATACACCATCTGGTGCGGCTGCAGGTTCTGTTGGGTTTTACTGTCTAACCGTTCCAGAGCTCAATCAACTGCGGCTGGGGAGTAGGGGGAAGTGGAGGCGTTAGGGGGATGGAGGGACCTGCCACGGGATTCGTGGGGACAGCAGCAGGGGAAGAGGCAGCTGCAGGAAGAGGCGGCTGAGGATTGTCACCAGGCCTCAGGGAGCAGGGGAAGGATTCAGAACCAGAAAGGAATCGGACTCAGCCAAGCGACCCGACTTGGAAAGCTGGCATGGTGCCCACAGAAGGAAAAAGGAGAGGTGAGGGGGAATAACGGTGGCAGCCACTGTCCCTCAGTGCTGTGCCAGGGGGCGTCACAGAGCATCCTCGCCATAGCCCAGAGGGTCGGTGTTGGGATCACCCTCCTTAGACAGAGCCGGGGATGGAGCAGGGGGGTGACTTCACAGCATCCCCTCTCTCCGCGGGCTTTGAAGTCTCCATGCCTGTGCAGGAAACTTCCTGGGTATTCCTAAGTAGGCTAGAGTCAGGTCAGGAGGCAGAGGAGAGGGACAGAATTTGAGGTGAAGGGGAAGAGGCAAACGGAGCCCCCCCCCCAAAGCCAGAACCAGAAATGTCTGGGGGCCAGAAAAATGCTGAGCAGAGAACCCAGAGACACCTGGAACTGGCCCCAGGGAAAACTCCCCTCCCTCCAGTCCACCTCCTTGCCAGTCCCTGTTGTCATAGCAACAGGAGGTGAAGGAGCAAGCTGGGGTTTTTCCAGAGTCCTTGGAAGAATGATACCGGCCACCGCGCCCCAGGGCCATCAGAAACAATCATAGAGGGTGTCCCTGGGGACAGGAAGGCAGAGCCCGCCCTGAACTGAAGGTTTTCCTAAAACAGTCACAGGATCAACAACCAGCAGCGTTCATCCAGTGGTTTATTTAATAGGACGCTCCCGCGGAGTCACCCATTTCATTTTCACCCTATGAATTAAGTAAGAAGACCATCCCCACTTAACCAGTTACTGTATCTGAGGCTCCGAGGGGCGATGGCACTTCCTAAGGACACAGAGCTTCCCAATGGCAGAGCCAAGATTGGAATCCAGGTTTGCTGGACTCCAAGGGCTGCACAGGATGCACCGTCCCCCCCCCCCCACCTCCAGCCCTGCTGCAAGAGCTCACCTCCCTCCTCTAGGGACAGGGTCCGCTGAGCACCAGGGAGAGGAGGCTGGTGTCCCTACACTCACAAGCTGCGACCTTGGGTGGGTGACATCACCTACCAGAGCCTCAGTCCCCTCCCTTGTAGAATGGTGACAGGTCATAGAATTCTTGGGAGGATCCTGGATGCACGAAGTGTGCCCCTGGGGCCTTCTGCTCCCCCCTGGGGGGGGGGGTCTTGTGGTCCTTTATTCTCCAGCTTCATTTCTCCTAAAGGGCTGGTCACAGGACAGCCATTCAGTACACGTGCTGCCTGCATGGAAATACAGGGACACACAGGAAGCTCCTGCTTATCTCTGAGTTGTGGCCCTTTATCTCTCTCTTCGCTTATCTGCATTTGGGGACTTTCCTGTTAGGAGCATGCATTATGGGTGGCCCTAGGGAAAACACACCCTAATGACACTGCAGGTCACCTCTGGGAAAGGGGTGGGAGCAGAAGGATAGATAATTCTGGCAGGGGTGGGGGGGGAGTGTCTTAAAAATCTTCATATGATATACATCCTGACTTCTGTGTTTATTTTGCAATTTTTTTATCTAGAGAAAAATCAGCCATGCGACTTGTTATGGCAGAAATACCTCCCAGCAAGCCAAGAGCTTGCCTTCCAATCCTGGCGGAGCCGCTGAGTTACTTTTCTGAGCCTTGGTTTCTTCATCTGTAAAATGCAGATGCAAATGCTACCTTGGAGCACTTATTTTAAGGATTAGAAACACGTGCAAAAAAAAAAATCTCAGTATTTAATAAGTGATCAATAGTTTAAAGCAGTTATCAATAACTTATTTGGGGATTTTTTTTCTGTGGGTTAATTTTACATAAGCCAGTGCTTCCCGAAGAACAAGGATGAAAAATGAACCTTTGCCAAACACCTGATCAAAACTCTACATCTCGCCACAGTGAAAAAAGACATCTGAAAATGTCAGATGCATTTAGTCAGGGTGTCCTGGTGGCACACACCTGTCATCCTAGCAGCTCAGGAGGCTGAGGCAGGAGGATCCCGAGTTCAAAGCCAGCCTCAGCAATGATGAGTCACTAAGCAACTCAGGGAGACCCTGTCTCTAAATTCAAAATACAAAATAGGGCTGGGGATGGGGCTCAGGGGTCAAGTGTCCCTGAGTTCAAGCCCCAGTACTAAGGGGAAAAAAAGTAAGACATATTTAAAATAAAATATCTATTGATATCCTCTCATGCCAAACTTGATGCCTTTGAGTCCCTTAGACTCTACTTCTCACGACAGACTGACTAATTAGCCAATTTTCCATTGCTTGACAAAAAGGTCAGAAAAGAACCACTTAGAGGAAGAAATGTTTACTTTGCTTCCCAGTTTCAGAGGCTCAGTCCATGGTTGGCTGACTCCATAGCCCTGGGCCTGCCATGAGGAAGAGCATCATGGAGGAAGGGCCTGGAGGAAGGAAGCTGCTCAGGACTAGGTAATGGGGAGCAGAGAGCTCTGCTCACCAGGGACAAAGTATAAGGCCCAAAGGCACAGCCCCCAGTGACCTATTTCCTCCAGCCACACCCTACCTACTTACAGTTACCACCCAATCCACTAAAGTGGATTAACCCACTGATTGTTTGACAGCTCTCATCATCGAATCATTTTACCTCTGGATATTCATTGTGTTGTCTCACACCTGAGCTTCTGGGGGAGAGAACACATCTAAACCATGACACTGAACTTGAAATTCTCCAAGAAGTCAAGAAAAATCTGGGCGTTTATTTTCTTCTTGTACTAGTTGACCACAAAGCCCACCTCCAAAAGTAAAATACACGAAGACCCCTCCCCATCCCCCGAAACATGAGGAAGTGAGCTTTATTCCAGCTGCATATGTCGGCAGAGCCCGAGCTAATCTTCCCTCGGGTCTTCGGGAATTCGCTGGACTGTTGACCCAGCTGCCCTACACATGCTCACAAAATCCACCTGCCAAAGCTCATTAGCCATTGAGGTTTCTGTGGTGCTAATCTGGGTCCTTTATTTTCTGGTGTCAATTTAAAGCATTTTCTCACCTCTGTAGGAATGCTTCCACGAGTTAGAGCTTTAAAAAATAATAATTATTAAAAAAAAACAGTGAATTGCAATGGATTTTGTTACAAATTGCCTCCAATTAAAATGTTTGGTCTCATCTCTCATTTCATTTCCAAATGATGACTAGCAACTGCCAGTAGGATCTGTTAGAAAGGAGGCTGAGGCAAAACAACAAAGTATCAAAAAATACCCTAACCAGCAGCTTGAGAGGCTGAGGCAGGAGGATGGCGAGTTCAAAGCCAGCCTCAGCAAAAGTGAAGCACTAAACAACTCAGGGAGACCCTGTCTCTAAATAAAATACAAAATAGGGCTGGGGATGGGGCTCAGTGGCCGAGTGTCCCTGGGTTAAATTGCTGATAACCCTCCCAATCAAAAAAAAAAAAAATCATAGCCTTGAAGAATTAAGGTTTTCTGCTAATGGATTGCTAATATTTGCTGTGGCATGAAATCAAAGGCTGTTGGCAATCTGACATCTCAAAATCTAACTAAGTGTTTTTTTTCTTGCACGCCAAAGAAGCAAATTGGTATAAATGCCGCGTGGTAACATGTGACAGTGATGACAGCAATTATGTATGGAGTATCACCACAAGCTGAGGTTTACAGACATCATATGCCTTATAGCAAGTCCTCAGTTATCAGGACAGTTTGGGCGGTGAGTATCCGAGAGCCAATTTACATAGCTTAATCAAAAGGGGCTTGTGTGATTGACAGGAGGACTGAGTTCACAGGAAGAGGAACCAGCACCGGTGACTGGCTCCGGTGACATCCTCTCTGTACTTGTCTGGGTCCGTGTTTGCCTGTTGACTACTTCCCTCCCACAACACAGAGGCCTTTCCCATTCCACCATGTTACTTTCCCCCAGCCTGTGTGCATCAGTTGCAGGGAAAACTCTGATTGGATGGTTTAGGTCACATGCCCATTCCTTGGACCAATCACAGTTTGTTGCGGATGGTTTGGCCAGAGTCAGGTTACATTGTCATCCTTTGGGCCAAGGAATCTGTGTCTGCTGATAGAAGAAGGGTATTAAAAAAAAAAATTAAAAAAAAAAAAAGCTTAATAGGCAGAAAAAAACAGGGTTTAGCCCATGCTGCCCAAGGGCTTCAAGCTGAGAGGTTGTGCTGTGCTCAGGAAGCCAGAGCCCTGGGTACTTTTTCTAATTCATCAACAGCGTTATGTGGGCCCTGAGCAAAAGCAATAGCTACCTCATGCCACAACAAACCCTGGGAGATAGATAATGATCACTTCATCTTTAAGAGGAGAAAACCGAGCCCATAGATAAAGTCACTTACCCAAAGTTGGAATCAGCAAAGCCAGGATTCAAACCCAGGACTGACTAGCTCCCAGATCCTTGCTTTCCTCCTAATAACCCACTCAATGTTCTGGGAGAAGAGTGGGGCTTATCAGGGTCCTAACAGCACGAAGAAGCCAGACAACAGGACTGTTTGTGCTTCTTCCCACTGAAAACCCGGGGAATCCCACGGGAACAAACAATCCACTCCAGAAAGCTAACCCAAGCCCGAGACAAGACACTCCACAAAAACCTGTGTTTGCAAACAGCTTGAAAGTCATGGTGTTTCACTTAAAAAGGTAATTTCTTGCTTGGAACAGTGAGAAATTAGATGCAATCTGTTTTGATTTCTTCCCAATTTAGGACACGCTTTGGTGACCAATTTGAAGATGTGCCAGCATCCCTCTGTCTTGGGGACATGTTCGCTTGGTTTATGTCTCTGTTCGTAAAGGACGTCTAAATCAGCCCACAGGCAAAGCAGCCCAGGATGCATACAGCCAATGTGGGGACAGGCTGGAGCTGCCGCTTCCTGGCTATTATTATTCATAAGGATATAATGATATTAATAATTATCATTCACTGTCCTGGTACTAAAGACATCGGCGCCACACAGCCTGTTGGAAAGTCGGGGTGGATGGGCATCTCCCCTTATAAGCATCTGGACATTTTTCCTGTTCAGGGACGATTCCCCCATTAAGAGGTTCTTGGTGGCAGCTGCCCTGACCTAGGAACAGCTCTGGAGGGGAGGTTGACCCGGATGTGAACGTCAGTTTCCCCATGTACCCAACAGTGACCCTCTGCAAGTTACTCTACCTCTGTCTGGGTGTCCACTCCCTCACCTGGACACTGCAGGAGGCCATTGTGACTGCCACGTGGAATTCGGGTGCACATTAAAGAAATCATGTGTGGATCGCACACGGAAACCACTGGATGTATGCTAGCAGTTACATTTGCTGCTGTTCTGATTTGAGTTGGTTAACCTCTTTCTACAGCATCACGTTTTAAAGGGGGCTATATGACCATCCAGTAGGATTCTGATTGCTTTGTCACCTCCCCATCCCCCAGAGCCGTGGTTGAGGAAAAATGGAAGAAGAGGGATCCTTCTGCCAGGGCATCCTTACCACGGGGTGACTTCAAAAGCCCAGGCATTTACTGGGTCTTTCTCTGTGTCTCAGGCAGCCCCCAAGTCCCCAGCACCACGCAGCGAGGGCTCAACCTGTGCTCATTGATCACGCTAATGACAATGGATTTCCTTTCTTTGCCACTTGATCACCAGCTGCCCAGGGTTATATCTCCATTTGCCAGGGCAGAGCGGGCCACCCCCACCCCTGCCCCAGAGCCTTTTCTTCTCACTCTGTGTCACCCAGAACACAGCCAATTAAAGAACACATTCATTGCTCTCCCCTCCGCCCCTTTAATTACAAAAAAAGCTCAGAGAGTTGAATAACAGAGAACAAAAGGCAGATTTATTTACCCCAGGACATAAACAAGATTACCAGAAATAAGCATTCAGAAGTCCTTCGCTCCTGGGAGAATTTTAATGCGCTGACCCCCGCTTCTGAGAAATCTTAGGTCTTTTCACATAATTATAAAATCCCCGGGAGCTTTGCCTGCCTGAGTTGTTGGCTGGCACACGTTAGCCAGCCTGGCCTTTGCTCTCATTGGCCCATGATAAGCATCTCCATCCACCGGGGGCTTTCAACCAGGCTCTTTTGAGATGAAACAGGAAATCTCAACGAGAGATTCTCTTTTCCTGATGAAGTTTTCCTACCCTGTGCTTCCTGGAACTCGGAGGTGTGGAAACAGGAAGCATGATTGTGCTGAACATTTGGTCACCAAGCTCTTGACCCCACACCAAGCTGACATCATGCCAAAAAGGGAATCTATGGTAACTCAAAAGTCCACCGTGAATCCTAACTTCAAACAGCACCCGATTCAGGGCTCCAGTCAACCATGTCCCTGGGCTTAGCCTCCCTGGGCCTCTCTGGCTCAGTTTTCTCAGGGTTGGCTTCTCTCTCCTGGGAAAGACGGTCCCCAGGCTGCCTAAGCTCCCAGAACGGAATCTCATTGGATCAGCTTTGGTCATGTGCCCGTACCTCGGCCAATCACTGTGGAGAAGGAGATACACCCACTGGCTGCTGAGCCAGGTCTAGCTACCAACACCTTGAGCTTGAGCTTCCACCCCTCAGCACTAGGAGAAAACAGGTATCTCTTATGTAAGGTATCGAGTCGCGGCGCTTGGTTACAGCAGCCCGAGTGAACGAGTTCTGCACCCTGTGAGGACCATGTGTGGCCAAGAGTTCAGACCCCCTGAGAACCTTAAAGGGGCTCCCTCAAGTCTGACCCCCTGCCTTAAGAAAGCCACAGCTCTACCTGATTCTGAGGGCTTAGGCCACCAGGGTCACTACTGGTTTTAGGCTCCTGCGTCCACATGGCCACCCTCTGTCCTTCCCAGCATGAAATCAGGTATGAAACTCAGCCCTTTCCACAACTGTCCCTTGTAAAAAGAATCTGCTTACCCAAGAAGTGCCTGTGTGGCTGGCTGAAGTCTGGGAGTGGGGAGAGGGGAGGATCCAACTGCACGGGTTCATACAAGGCTTCAAAATCCAACAATAAGAATTCGTGTTTATTTCACTTAAAAATATTTGTGAAACTCTATTTTGTTCCAGGCATGAGAAGACACAGTGGAAAATGAGATGTTCCAAGCCCCTGCATTCAAAGAACTCATGTTTTTTCTTGGAAGATAGATGATTAAAAAAAAAATTAACTGAGCAAGAGAACTCGACATTGTACTGTGTTGTGGGAAAGAAATAACAGGGTTGGGTGGTAGAGTTTGATGGTAGAGGACACTTTTGGAGTGACATCTTTTAAGACCAGGGAAAAGGGGTATTAGGAAATGCCCCTCAGAAGAGATGGAAGTAATGTTGACTCTAGAATAAAAGGGAAAAGGTGAGCCACATACCAGTCATGGACAACTGTGTCCAGACTGTAAATGAGGGTGTGAGGCTTAATTTTAATGTGCCAAATTGACTAGGCTATGGGGTGCCCAGATATCTGGTTAAACATTATTTCTGGGTGTAGCTGTAAGGTTGTTTCTAGATGAGGTTAACATCTGAATCCATGAACTGAATAAGGCAGACTGCCCCACCAACATGGTGGGTCTCATCCAATCCACTGAGTAGAACAAAAAGACTAACAAAGAATATTTGTTCTCTTTCTTGCTCTTTCAACTTGGAATACTGTGTTTCCACTACCTTCAGACAGACCCAAGCTGAAATTTTGGTGGTTTTCAAACCTTTGAACTCTGCTATGGTTCCAATGTCCATCCCCTTTAAAACTTGTGTTAGTTTAATTGCCCTTGTTTAGTATCAAGAGTTGGGATCCTTAAGAGGTCATTAAGCCATGGGGCTCCATCTTCATGGGTGGGATGATGCCATTATAAAATGGCAAGTTTGGTCTCCTCTTACTCTCTCTGTTGCTTTTCCGCCTTCTATCATGTGGGAATGCAGAAGATGCCACCACCATGATACTGGACTTCCCAGCCTTCAGAACTGTGAGCCAATAACCTTCTGTTCATTATAAAGTATCCAGGGTCAAGTATTTTGTTATAGCAATACAAAAAAGAGTGAGACAGATTAAGACAAGAACTATATCATCAGTTTTTCTGGGGTCTGGACTTCTCAGCCCCATAATGATGTAAGCCCATTTCTTATCATTTATTGCATTACAACCCTGACTGATACAGAAGGCCATAGGGTACCATAACCTCCCTGATAATGGGGCTGAATTTTTCCCTGAATAAACTGGAAATTTCCTCTGGTCATGTCAGCACAAAACGCTCAGCCTGTTCTTTGCTGCCACCTTGAGTGGCAAGGGGAGGCTCTGTCCTGAGCTGAGGGGAGGGGCTCTGGGCAGGGCAGCAGCAGCTGCAGGCAGAAGGTGAGGAGCTGAAGCAGAGAGCACAGCACCCCCTGGGGAACACAGGAGTGTGCGGTCCAGAGAACCGCAGCTGGCTGAAGTGACAAGGAAGATGGATGTGTGGAACATGCCATGTCCCCTCCTGAGGGAAACCCAGTTCTACAAAGGAAAATGAAAACAGGGGGGAGGGGGGAAGACAGGAAATGGGGGAGGTAGAGAAGCTTCTAGAAACTGAGTGAGGTTGACCTCGCTAATTTGGTCAAAGATCAGTCTAGACATGGCTGTGAGGTGTGTTTTTAGATGAGATTAGTAATAAAATCTGTACACTTTAAGGAAAGCAGATTACCCTGCAAAATGTGGGTGGGCCTTAACCCATCAGTGGAAGGCCTGAAGAGAGATAAGTCCAGCCTCCCGCAAAGAAGAGAGAGTTCCACCTGCCGTCGGCCTTCGGCCTTGGATGGCAATGTCAACGCTTCTCCAGGCCTGGGATCCACAGCCCACTCACACTCCCTGCAGAGTTGGGCTTGCCTTGCTCCATTATTACATGAGCCAATTCCTTAAAATAAATCTCCATGTATACAGGCAGCGCCCAGTATCCACGGAGGATCCGTTCCAAGACCCCTGCAGATACCAAAAGCCACACATGCCCAAGTCCCTTAAATAAGATGGCATCGTATTTGCATATAATTTCTCCCCATTCTCCCGTCCACTTGAAATCAACTCTCGATGACTTCAAATGCTTGTTCAGTGGAGACGCTAGGTAAATAGTTGTTACACTGTATTGTTCAGGGAATAAAGATGCGGGGGGCGGGGGGGGGAGTCTGTACATGTTCAGTACAGATGCAATTTTTAAAAAATGTCTTCTATCCGTGGTGGGTAGAAATCATGGATGTCGAACTTACAGATATGGAGAGAGAGAGGAGAGGTTGTCCAGGGAAACAGAGCCTTCACAGGCAGATGATAGATGGTTGACAGGTAGATGGATGACAGACAGCCTACATAACAGAAAGGTAGCTGCAAATGTCCTGTAAGGAAAAGAATAACAATAATTACATTATTATTATCATTATTATTATCATTATTATTTACGTGGTTTCTCTGGGGATCACTGACTGATACACCACCTAAACTTAGTGGCTTAAAACAACGTCTTTTTATCAGATTTATGAATCCTGTCGCTCAGGGCTCAGACAAGGCATGGCAGGGACCACTCACCTTTGCTCTGTGGTACCCGGAATTTCAACTGGGAAGCCTAAAGTAGCCCAGGCTAAAAGGCTAGGGCTGGAGCAGAAAATCCAGGTGGCTTTCCACTCACCTGTCTGAACCCGGGTGGGATAACTGGAGGACTGGGCTTTGCCAACTCCAAACTCCAGCACGAGGCCCACTGGCCTGGCCTTTTACGGTCCAGCCTTAGAGGCCAGATACTGTCATTTGCACCCCATTCTGGTGGGCCTAGATTCAAGGGAGAGGACCGAGCCCACTCCGTGGGAGGAGCCTTGTCAACCGGCTCAGGGACGGTGACACAGAGGGAAACCTGTTTCATTTTAGCCCAGATTTTCTCAGGACGCCACTTAAGTATTGTTATAGGTTGAAGTGTGTCCCCCCCACTTCGAATTCATGAAGCTTGGACCCCCACCACCTCTCTAAGTGGCTTTGCTTGGAATTAGGGAGGAGGCGGGTGGAAATGGCTGTATTAAGGTGAGGGAGGTCACAAGGGACCAGGTTGGGCCCTTCACCCAACGTGACTATGTCCTCATAAAATGGGGGGATCCAGACACAGGGGAGACCACCATGTGAAGGCAAAGGAGGAAGCAGGGATATTCTGTCCAATCAAGGAACTCCAGAGATGACCAGAAAACCACCAGGAGCCAGGAGAGAGGCCCAGAGTGGACTCTCCCCACCCCCACCCCATGGACACCTTGACTCTGGCCTCCCGGTCCCTGTACTGAGTTACAGCAGCTCTGGCAAATGAATCAACTCCATTCGTTCCCTCCTTCAACCAAATTCAAGGTTCTGTCTTCTGACTCTCTGCAGAGTCCCCAAGCAGCCCAAGGAGGGGGCAAGGGCTCAAATTCACTCCAGGATCTAGAGAGAAGCAAGGGAGAGGGGAGCCACCTGAGTGATACCAAAGAAACATTGCTAAAGTAAGCAAAGAGATGGTGTTCAATCCTGGCTCTAGAAAAAATTAGCTGTGTGACTTTAGGTAGGGCTCTGAACCTCTCTGGACCACAGTTTTCCCTTTTGTGCAATCCAGATATCCTCAGGGACCGTCTTTCCTTTCAAGATCTAAACAAATTAATAGTCACCCTTTGTACAAATTGTAGACAATCCAGTGTTGTAAGATTTCTGCAAAGTTCAGCAGAGAGGTGTTATTTTGTTCTTAGTTCTGTTTAGGGATCATCTTGATGTCCTGCCCTGGATTCTAGTTTGCAAAGGGGCAGGTACAGGAGGAATTCAGCCTGTCTTAGTCCCCACCACTCATATAAGGTATTTGTATGAATGGGCATGTCGTGGTCACGGACTGTGTTTGCTTACCGCCATCAATCTTCTTAGGTGAACCCAGTTTGGGGGGAACCATCCCTTCCTTTCCCGCTTCAATCCAAGTGGAGGTGGACCTGACCTGGTCTCTGGTGAACACGTGACCCAGTCCCAGCCAATCTCCCTCCCCCTGGCCACAATGATTGGATGCAGGATGGTCAAGCCAATGAGACTGAGCGCGCATGCGTACTGGGTCTTTACAGGTTGGTGGTGGTATGGGGGTGGGGGGACTCTCCGGAATGCACACCTAAGAGCAAAGCTAATTTGGAGAAAAGAGCTGTGAGACACCAAGCGTCAAGGACTTTCATTATTGAAGGCCCTGGATCCAGCCACGCTGGATGTATGCAGATTCATGAGTTTATGAACACTCCCAGCTCCTTTTTCCTTAATCCAATTTGAGGGCTGCTGTTCACACTTGAAAGGGACCCATTTTAATCCTCGCTGAGCAGGTAGAGGAATGTGTAGCACAACTGTGCAAATGACAGGCGTTCAACAGCAGGGGTTCTTGTTCATCTCCTTCTGGCAAGTTCTGCCTGCCCCCCCCCTCCGCCATTTGTCTCTAGGGCCTGAATTCCAGGTTCCTGTTGACTCCTGCAGGGACAGGTTCAGCAACTCCCTCCCAAAAGGCCTTTAGGAAGGTATTTCCCTAAACAAAGACAATTCTCTCCCTCAGGGGAATTCTGTTAGCAGCGATGGAGAGAATACATTTTCACTCCTCTGCATATGTGATGAAGAGGCAGGACAAGACCCCCTCCTCCATTGCACCCAACTTAAAAACTGTGCAGTTGGCAATACAACAAAGCCATTGAAACAGGGGCTTAGGAGCATGTTTTTCAAAATGCAAGTCAAAACCCATTAGTGGGCCTTAAAATCAATTTACTGGGTCATAACTGGCATCTTTATTTTTTTTTAAATGAAAGAAAATAAAATACAAAATAATAGACTATATCATACATAATGGAGGTGAGTATTGGTTTATGAAACTTTTATTTAACTTATAAATATATATGTGCTGTATCTCCACTGTGCTGGATCACAGTTGAAAATGTGTTTCTCAGTGTGTGTTACGCTATAAAAACTTTGAAATCCAGTGGTGCAAATCAGCACTCACTAAAGGGAAAAATAATAGAAAGTTAAAAATTAATATATTTAACTTGTGTTTAAAAGAACAGAAAGGATCCGATCAGTATAAGTATAGATATAGGTGTAGATATATCTGGAAAAATGTGGAATTATGTATATCCCAAAAGAAACTGAATTATTATGCCTGGGCAGGGAAAATTATGGTATTTTTCATTTTCATGTGTATACTTTTTGTATTATCTAATTTTCAAAAAAGACATGTTTTACTTCTACAGGCAAAATCTTTTTAAACCATATTTTTATTTTGAAAGGTAAGTATACTTCTGGAAACCTTCTAAGAAAAATACCTAAGAAGTATGCCCAAATATTAATAGTACCAATTGTATTAGTCTATTTCCATTGCTGTGACAAAATACCGGAGGCTGAACGCTTTATTTTAAAAAAAGGTTTATGTAGCTGGCCACATCAGAGGCGGAAAGTTCAAACAGCAGGGTACCATCTCTGGGTGAGGGCCTGACCCACTTTGCCAACCTCACATCCTGGGTGGGGACACAGTCATATTAAGTCAAGGGCCCAACCTGTTCCCATGGGACCTCCCTGATCTTAATAGGAGCATTTCCATTTGCCTCCACCATTTTCCAACAGCAATGACTGGAACTTGTGCAACACACAGGGGCAAGAGATTCTGGGCTCAGGCTTATTCTTTGACAGCAATGCACCCTTAGGGAAACTAACCAGGATCCTCCAAGAGCTGTCTTCATCTTCTCTGAGGGCAAGGACTTAACCACCTCAGCCTTGCACAGGAGAGACCAAAGCTCCAAGGCAGGAACACGGGGGTTACCAACCACCTCCAAACCACAGCGTGGGTTTGTAAATAGTCTTTGATGTTCTCTCTCTGTTGTTGCTTGCTGACTCTCTGCTATTTTACAAGTTTCCCCATAACCAATGTAAAGGCAAGAGGCAAAACTGGGATTTAATTCCATGATTCTTCAGTGGGAGCAAGAAATTTGCAAACAAAACTTGAAAAATCCGGAAAATAGAATCCTGGGGAAGAAGGGCTGGGCGCAGCAGGGTGGGCAGGGGATGGGGGTCAGGGCGGTCTTTTGCATCGGGTCTTTCCGCCTGGGCAAGCTCTGTCTTTGAGCTCCTGTCTGATGAAGGTATAGGTTTGAATGCAGCCATTGTATATTCCAAGTGTCACAATCTTCAACATCTGTTTGAAAGAGCATAATTTATTGAGGAAGACGTGTCAACCGAAGCTCAGAGAAAGAGACAGTTTCTACCCAAGTGCCAGAAGGCAGGTGATGGCTAGACAGGAAACGGGGGTGTGCCACGGAGGGTGACCTTGAACAGGTGGCAGAGGACAAAGCCAGAGGCAGGAGGCAGCCAGAGTCCCTCCAAGGATGGTATAAAGGAAATTTAAAAATCAGGCCGCCCCATCCAGTCCAGACAACAAGGAGAGAGCAGAAATGTTGCCCTGCAGACCCCCGATGAGTTCCAAGTTCAAAACTGGAAGTTATAAAAAGAAATTAGAAGGGGGAAATAGGGACGGAGTGGAGAGAGAGAGAGGTGAAGGGCAACGAGTAGGCAACTGAATTCTTACCTGTCGCTTTTTCAGAAAAGCAGGGAGAAAATGTAGCTCGGGTTCATTGGGGGCAGAGCCACAAATATGAAGTCCCAGCCTCCCCACCTGGCCTCCGCACCTAGAATGCGCAGCCCTCTGCAGTAGAACACGGTTGTGGCCAAGCTCTGCCGCCTGGAGCAGAAGGCCACTTGATCTTCCTTATTCTTTTTAGATTAATAAAAAAAAAAATCGTCATTTCTTAGCTCCCAGGTGCAAAACAAGGGAGGAAATTGGTGCTTATTTTACTTCTGTTTTGGGGGAGATATCAGGGATTGAACTCAAGGGCACCCGACCACTGAGCCCCATCCCCAGCCCTATTTTGTATTTTATTGTGAAATAGGGTCTCACTGAGTTGCTTAGCACCTCGCTGTTGCTGAGGCTGGCTTTGAACTTGCTATCCTCCTGCCTCAGCCTCCCAAGCTGCTGGGGTTTACAGGCGTGCACCACGGCACCCCGCCTCTGACTTATTTTGATTTGTGAGTTTTTAAAATAATGTTTACACGTGATGAGGAAAACATTCCAACAGTTCAAAGTTCTCTGCTGGCTGGATTCCCATCATCCAGGAAGCAGCCTCCATCCTCGTAGCACCCACCAGCCTCCGGTGTCCTCTGGCTTCTAAGTGGGTGGAGCCAGGGGAGGCACAGGCAGGTCATTGGAGGAGAAGAACAAGGCGTTATTCCCCACCCCCATCCTTCCTAAGGGGCTGCCTGGGACTGCCTGGACCTCCGGAGCCCTGCTTCTCCCCAGGAGGCCCCTCAACAGCCTCTTTCTCCTTCACAGGACCAGCCTCTGCTCTGTCCTGCATTCCCATAGGATTAGGAACGGTCACAGCCTTGCTGAATCCACCCCTGGTTTACTCCACCTTCTCCCATCCCACTGCTCCATACCATTTACACGGAAACCCTCCCTCCTCCCACTGTGTGGCTTTGAACCCGCCACCTCCCATCCCTATCCCTCCCCAGTGTGTTTCCTAACTGCAGGGAGACCACGGGCAGTTTCCTGTGCATCTTTCTAATCGCGAGTCCAAAGCCAGCCTCAGCAATTTAGCAAGGCCCTCAAGCAACTCAGTGAGACCCTGTCTCTAAATAAAAAATTAAAAGGGGCTGGGGATGTGGCTCAGTGGTTAAGCACCCCTGGGTTCCATCCCCAGCACCAAAACCAGAAAGTGACATCTCTGTCACGTCGTACCAGTACCTATCGCCTGACCTCAATCTTACTTTGACAAGGGAGTAGTATTCTGTATCAGCATATAACAACTTATTTAACCAATTTCCTACTAATAGATATTAAGTTGCAAAGATAACCTACTTATAACCTACCATGTGGCTGTCACCTTTTCACACGCCATGTGTCATCTCATCCTCACACCCACCCTGTGGGATAGGTCTTCGCCGTGCATCTGTTTCTGAGAAGAGGAAAAGAGGTTTGGAGAAATGATGAGAGAGTTCGGGGATCTGTATGGAGCAAATGTGGGCACTGGATTTGAACCCAGCTCTGACCCCAGATCCCTTGGAATACTGGATCTTGGTATGAATCTGAAGATCCGGCCTCGATAACAAATGTTGACATTTGTTGTATTTTAATACCTTCAATACATCTTTAAAATGGACTTATTTATTGAAATGGAGCGCAAGAGGATACAAATCCTAAAGAACCACATCAAAGGCTCAGGACCAGTGAAGGCACCCCAAGAGTCCCCACTGTGATCTGGAGATTGACGTTCTCAGTGCCACAAACCCTGGGCGGGGGGAGGGGGCTCCTCCCGGCTACCATTCCCCTCGCTTTCCCAAAGATAATCTCTCTTCTTGTTCTTCTTGAGCAAATGTGATGTTTTGGTGTCCGTTGTGTGTGTGTGCGTGTGCCACAAAGGCCCGGGAGCCCCTGCACCTCAGCCAAGGAAGAACACTAATCCCTGAGAGATGGGAAAGAACCCGGCAAGATGAGCCCCAGTTCATGGGATGGAGAGGGTTTCCCCAAATGGAGCACAGGAAAAGGGAAGGGCCATCTCCAGGCTGAGAAGAGGAAGATGAAAGAGGCAAGACGTTGAGAATATCAGAAAGCAGCCTAAAAAAGATGGAGTCCGACCGCAGAAGAGCTCAGGGGATCTTCTGAAGGTTCCTCCCAAGAGTCCATCTGGGTGCTAACCAGTGCATGGGTGTGAGGCAAGCAGCCGGGGCTGGGATGGAACCCTGAAAGAATCAGAGGGAGCACGTGCCTGTCATCCCAGCCACTCGGGAGGCTGAGGCAGGAGGACCACAAGTTTGAGGTCAATTTGGTCAACTGAGTGAGGCCCTGTCCCCCCCCCCAAAAAAAATAAAAAGAGCTGGGGGTGTAAGCTCAGTGGTAGACCACTTGCTTAGCATCTGTGAGGCCCTATGTTCAATCCCAAGAATTGAAAAATAATCATAATAAAGAAATAGAGGGAGCTATATTCACATCTCCCACCGGGGCAGTTTATTGCAACTTGACTAGAACAGCTCCAAATGTACATGACATCCAGTCTGAGTACTCAGAAGCGTTTATCTCAGCAGTTGGACAAGATTACTGCCAAATTAAGTCTGCCTAACCAGGCTTAAAAGCAAGACTTGCAGGGATAAAACTTAACTCTGTCTCAGAACAAAATTCATGAGCATGTCCAGTAGAAAACAAAAATAGCCCGCACTAACAAGGTAAAGGTCACAGTGTCTGATATTCCATCAAAAAAAAAAAAATTAGGAGAATATGACCCCTTGGAAAATCAATCCACTGAAACTGACGCAGAGAGGAGAATTTGTAATAGACAGGGACCTTAAGATGGTTACAGAGTAGCTGTATGAAAGATTGATCATGTTACATAGAGATGCAGAAGTTTTTCAGAGATTCAAATTGCACCTCTTAAGGTGAAAAATACACTGGATAGATTAATAACCATCAAAAAGAGAAAGATGAGTGAACTTAATAACATAGAAATACATATTTTCTTGAATATATTTGTCACCACTATTGTTTTTAGTCTGTATCTTGGGTCTGCTTCTATTATCTCTTGTTTCTCTTGTTTTTTTGTTATCTGGGCCTATTTCCTTGGGTCCTGGAATTTTGGATGGATTGTCAAATGCTGTGTGTGAGAATATGTGTGATATATGGGACACAGATCCCATATATATATATTTCAAAGTCCTGATTAGTATTATCACCTTTCAAATAAATACTTTGGATTTCTGACATCAACTACAGAAAGGAAGATTGCCTTAATCCAATCAGAGATTGAGCTGAATTAAAGCTGGATTTTGGTCTTTGCCAAAGTTGATCTGTTCTCCGTTTGGATGATTCTTAGAGTATAGTCCTGTTAGTGGATTCTAACTGGAAGGAAAAAAAAATCAAGGAAGGAAGTGGGGGAGAGAGGAAAGAGAGACTAGGCCCTTTCAGGGGACAAAGGACTTGGGAACTAATAATGATAGTTAGGGTTTATTTTGTGCCTACTTCATATTAGGTTCTGTACCTATCCTATGTACTAACATGTTTATATCATAGATGGAGACAGATGTACGGGCAGACAGACAGATGGATAATCATGTCATTTAGCCTCACAGTGACCCTATGAATTGGATAGGTATTTGATATTCATTCTTCATAACGAAGAAATTGATGCTTATTTAAGAAAATTGCTCAAGGTCACGTTGTTAATATTTGTGATCACAAACCAGGATTTGAACTCAGCTCTGTTTGGCTGAAATCTTTCCCCCTACTCCACTACCTGTCAGCTGGAAGCACTCCCCACCCGCCCAATACCGCTCTTGGGATTCTGCCGTCCAGGCGGCTGGCTCTTATGGGAGAGTATATTTGTAAGAGCCAAACAGGATGTGGGGAGACTGGAAAAGGAAACGACTCTTTGGGTAGAAAAGAGTTAAACTCGCCAACTCTCTCCCATGCAGATTACAAAGTCTCAACACAAATTGTTTTACGGAAGAGAGTAAAACAACCACAGTCTCAACAATTCCAAAATGGCACCCAGGGACTCATGGAAATGGAAGTTTTGGGATCATGCTCGCCTGGAGCCCACCTGGAGACAGGCACAACAGCAGATTTCATCAGCACTCAATCTCTCTCCTCACTCTGCTTCTCTCTGAGTGGGTCTGACTTTCTTCTCCTACAGAAAGACTTCTCCCTGTGGCACAAAAGAATGCCCTCGAACAGAGCACAGTTCATATCCTTCTAGCTCCGTGGCCTACATGGAAGTTGCCTTTCCTTGAATGTTCAACAAAAACAGAACAAAACAGAAACAAAGCGAACAAACAAAATTCCAAGTAACAATTCTGATTTGACCCAGTTTGGATGGCATCTATATTAGTCAGTTTTTCATTACTATAACGAAATGCCTGAGGCAGGGTATCCTTTGAAGGAAAAGAGGTTTATGTAGCTCACAGTTCGGGAGGTCCAAGGGCATGGCAAGGGCATCAGCTCGGCTTGGGTGGGGACCTCAAGGTTGATGGTACATAAATATGGGACCAAGAGATCAGAGCACAAGACAGGAAGCCAGAGAGTGATCAAGGTCAGGCTCACTTTTATAGAAATGTGCGAATTAACACAGATTCCATTAAAAACTACCATAATCTCTTCTGAGGGCAGTGCCCGGTGGCTGAAGGACCTCCACTAGGCTGGACCTCTGTAAGGTCCCTCTTCCTCAAGGTCCCCACACCGAGGACCGTGAATGCTTCCAACACAGGAATTGGGCAGGGGACGCACACCCTAACCTAGCAATGTCCTTCCCTCTGACCTAATCACTGTTATCAGAAGGAAATGAGGTTTTCAACCACCCAGGCTTGGGTGATAAGCTCACTCCTGTGACCCTCACAAGAATTCCATGAGTGAACTAAGGTGGGAACAGTTCCCCAGTGGAGGTGTGGCTGCTCCATAGGAAACGCAACTGATGTCCCCAGGCAAGGTCTTAGCTGTATGTCCTGGCACGAGGCCTCCACCATGAGCCGTGGTCACTAGCAGAAGTTGATCTCCAGACTCTACAACATGCACGGCAGCATTGTCCCTTCAAGATGCGCCCAGCAGTAAAGTCAGGATGAGAATAGACTATCTTCTGTCTAACAACAAGGAACTGGTTAAACAAACTGTATAGAACCATACACTGGAACTCTCTTCTAGCAAACACTCATTTTGAAACCACGTTTTAAAATGCATTTATGATGGGCATATTGGCGCAGAACCTGTAATCCCAGCAGCTCGGGAGGCTGAGACAGGAGGATCATGAGTTCAAGGCCAGCCTCTGCAATTTAGGGAGGCTCTAAGCAACTCAGTGAGACCCTGTCTCTAAATAAAATCTAAAAAAGGAGGCTGGGGATATGGCTCAGTGTTTAAGCACCCCTGGGTTCAATCCCAGGTACCTAAATAAACAAATAAATACAGGCATCTATAAAAAAAGGAAGATGTTTATACTTATTATGGGGAAAAAAATAACTTACAAACAGGACAGGTGCCAGGGATCCCTACCCGACCTGTGTGTTCCAATCGCTGGAGAACTTCACTTTTATTTAACTGAAAATTTGATGATGGCTAATTTTTAATTTTAGGCCACTGGCTCTGTAGAAATGTAGTCTTCCTAGGTTGTCCCAAACCTCCAGTGAAATCCTCCTCTGCACGGCCTCCGAGAAGTAGCATTTCGAGGGCGTTAATAACTTGAAATGGAGAGAAAAATGAAGCTACCAACAAGATTGGAGGAACATTGGTTCCTGGGGCGGCTGTCACCAATTACTACGAACTGCACGGATTTGAACAACAGGTTCTTACTGTCTCTGTTCTGGAACTGGAAGTCCAAAACCAAGGCTGAGCCCAAGCATTGGGTGAAGGCTCCTGGGGAGGAGGCTCCTGCCTCCCCTCTTCCCAACTCCCCGGGTTCCCTGACTTGTAGGCCTGTGGGTCTGACCTCTCCCGCCATGCACGTGTCTGTGTCTCCATCTCCCGCTCCTTGAAAGGACACAAGTCACTTCATCAGCGTCCACCGCATTCCAGCAAAAGCTCACCTGGCCATCTGCAAGGATCCCACTGCCAAACTAGAGGACATGCACAACTGCTGTCACTGAGAACTTGAACATGACTTTCTCGAGACGATAACTCTACTGACCACCGTGGGAAGCAGGCCAGAGCATGTAAGGACTAGGAAATGGAAGGGGGGTCCTTCCCAGCTGAAATGGGGGCCTGAGACGTCTTATTTGGAGGCTCAAGGACAGGCTTCCTCCAGAAGGCTGGGGCGGTCCGTCTCCTTGCAGGAGCTTGGGAATCTTCAGTTGTCTTACTGTCTGGACAGTGTGCGGAGGTAACTCCACGCTGTTCTGCTGAACTCAACACCAACACAGGCGCGCGCACACGCACCCTGTGCAGTGAGAGAGCATTACAATAGTGTGACGGTGCTGAAATACATCCCTGAATTTGGGATTTAAAAAGAAATGCTTCCCAGACAATCTCCACCGCGAACCAATTGCTAACATCTAAGCTTGCCTCTGCTTCTTCCCTCGTAATATGGGATTCAGAGTTCCCCAGCTCCAGTCTGGCCCGCCTCCTAGGGCACAGCAACTGTGGCAGGGAAACATGGAGACACTGCCCTTGGAGGGGGCTTGGACCCCCATTCTAGGAGGTGAAATTCCCCAAGAATATTCCCAGGGGGCTTGATTTTCTCCCCTGCTCCTGGACCAGTTGCAACAAAGTAGAAAAGAAAGAGGAGGAGACAAGATAACATTCTGTGCTCTTCTTTTCTTTTGCAAAGATCCAAATTCTCTTTCCCCCTTGGATTGCATTTTGGAGAAGAGAGCAGAAATGGGATATAAGGGGGGCTAGAGAACCCCTGGGGGTCAAGGTAGCATGCAGTAGTGAGCCTTCTTCATCCTAATGAAGTCCTAGAATCCACGGAGGTGGTACAAATACATATTATCCAGTGGCATTTAGTCCTGGAAGCAATTCATCAATAGATTGCCAGCTACCAGGTGTCAAGGGACCCCCCCCCACACACACACAGTTTTAGTCTTGCCCTGGGCCCCATTATTTGTAACTCAACTGCTGACATTTCCATAAAAAATATCCAGAAGGGGTTCTCGGGCAGGCTAGATGCAATGCAGAAAAGCATATTAAGGATATTCAAAAACTGATGACTTTCTCCAATAGATTTTTAATGCCAAACATATGTATTACTGACGGAAACTCAAGTGTTTACCAGGTTTTGAGATTTCACTTCAGCTACCCCAGCTGGCGTCTGACACATTCCAAAATCTTTCTTCCACTTGATCCGTCTATTTTTAATCCCTTCCGATGCTTCTCTTTCTGGCAAATTGGGAGGAGAGGGTGCCTGTTGCTCCACACCCCTCAGTTCACATTTTGCATAAATCAACCAGGAATTAAGAATTAAAGGATCACTTCCTATCTCAGTTGTCAAATATTTCACTGCTGGGGAATGTATTTGCATATCTGAAAACACGTTGGCCTCTCAGTGTTTGAGGGATGTGGAGAGTAAGAAGGGAAAAATTCAAAACATCCAGGAAAGCAAAACTGGGCCATCTCACAGAAGAGTCTGGGAGAAACCCAGGTTCCAGGGAGGCCCAGGCACACCTGTTAAATCCACAGGGACCATGACTCAAGGCAGCTCCGTGCTTGTGGGCTGAGCTAGGACCCCACCACCCTCCAATTCGTATCTTGAAGTCTTAACCCCCTTCTACCTCAGAAGGTGACCCTACTTGAATCTGGGGTCTTTATGGAGGTGATTAAGTTAAAACAAGGTCACCAAGGTGGACCCTAATCTCTATGACTGGTGTCTTTTTAAGAAACTTGAACGAAAACACACAGAGGGTAAACCTCGAAAGGACACAGGGAGAAGGTGGCCATCTGCAACTTAAAGAGAGACATCTCAGGACAAACCAAGGCCGGGGAGTGCCTTGATCTCAGACTTCTAGTCCCCAAATGATGAGAAATTACATCTCTGTTATTTAAGCTGCCTGGTCTCTGGTAGTTTGCAGGATTGTCCTCCCTGACTAATACACTCAATTTCAGCAGCAGATGACATAAAATTCCTTCCATAATATTCTATCATTATAAAGCTGAATTTGGGGGTGTTACTGTGACAATTGTGCAAAAGCCAATGTGCTGGGCTGGGGCTCTGTGACAGAGTACTTGCCTAGCACGTGTGAGGCACAGGTTCAGTCCTCAGCACTGCATCAAAATAAACAAAGTTAAAAAAAAAATTTAAAGTCAATGTGCCATCGAGAGTGAAGGTGACAGTGTCCAAAAACTTGATTCCAAAGTTTGAGAAGTTGTGCAGTGCCCACCAGGAACACCCGTCCCGTTGGAAAGCAACTGTGGCTATTTAAGAATCAAATGCAAATACTGTTTTCTTTCCAGGAACGTGTTGTATTTTATCAAATGGCGACGACATCTTTAAGATCTAAATACGTACTCAGTTGCATGGGCCAAACTACTGAATAAGTGGGCTTCTCAAGATATTTCCTTTGGCTTAGAGATGCCATTAAAAGTTTATTGAGAAGCAAAAGGCACCATGAGCTAAGAAAGTTTAGGAACATCTGCTACAGCCAGTGGGAGATTTCAGGCAAAATGGTAGCAAAAAGTGCTTCTTGGGAACTGAGTGTTGAGGGGGAAGGGATCCGGTCCCAACCCCACCTGCTACCGTTATGTTGTCAATGCCCACGGAAACTCAGCTGTAGGACCTACTTCACGTTGGCATGGGATCCAGTCATCACACAGACCCCAGCACCCAAAGGCAGCTGGTGCCATAGATTCTGGACCAGTCTGTGGAAGGCAGAGTGGAACCCCAACAAGGATGCTTTGCAATTGCTATGAACCCCATCAGTGTCATTGCATCCCTCCCACACAGAAGCCAAGGCAGAGAAACAGAGAGGTCTCTCCACCCTTCACATCCAATAACCCCCTGAGGGACTTCCAATTTCTGCACCTCTGAGCTCTGCGAGGTGAGAGTCCAGTTCCCCCAAATGGTCTCATTTTTGCCAGGGGACAAAGCATGGCTCTTTCTGACTACAGCTATCGTTGCTACAGGGCACCTGGATGCTGTGTGTCTGGGGACTAGCAGAAGAGAAAAGGAGTGACCACTTTGTCAGGAAGATTTGACCCCGATTGACAGTTATGCAGTTGGTGGGGGGGTGGACAGGAAGGAATCCATGATGAACGTGTGTGATCCAGCTGTGTCCCCAGAACTCTCCCCAGCAATGTTAAGCAGAGAATGACACATGTGGCAACCTGAGACCAAAAGGAGAGCGTATTAACGGAAGGGCTCAGAATCCTCGGGATTGAAGACTGGATCACACCACTCGCCAAGCCTCCAGGGCCTGCGGAGGCTTCCACGTCCCTCCAGGAGGGTCTGCAGGGAGCACGGCTGATGGACAGGCGCTGTGTCTTTGAATCCATACTCCAGGCTTAGATTCCATGGGTCATGCATCCCACACCCAGACGCTCCCAGCCAACGAGTGGGCACCGTGGGGGCCTAGAGCCAGGAGAGATTCGTCTAGAGGCCTACTTTGAATCAGGGCCTCCCCATCAGCCTGGCTGAGACTTTCTCAGAGCTGGATCATCATGTGTGACTCCTCTCTTCCAATCCCCCCTTCCGTCCTCCCATCACCCGACTCTCCACGCCTATCCCTGCCCCTCCTCTTTGTATTATGCCCCCTAATACTCTTGCCTATTGTATTAGCCCATTTCCATTGCTATAACAGAATACCTGAGGCTGAGGGACTTAGAAAGAAATGAAGTTTACTCGGCTCACAGACTCAGAATCTGGACGTCCAAACAGCATGGCGTGGATTCTGCTGAGGGAACCCCCTGGCTGCATCACATTATGGCGAAGGCATCATGCAGGAGAGCATGGGTGAGGGAGAAATCGGATGTGAGATCTCTCACAAGAACCAACCAACAACCCACAAGAACCACATTAAATCCTTCTGAGGGCAGCACCTCAGTGACCTAATGACCTTCCACTAGGCCCCGCCTCTTAAAGGGACAGCCACCCCTTTACATTGCCACACTGAGGATCAAACTCCCAACACATGTGACTCTGGGGATGCACTCAAATCATATCCAAACGATAGCGCACATCTGGGGTCTTCTACTGAAGGAGCTCAATCAATCAAAATGTCCCTGTTAAGGTGTGTGTGTGTGTGTGTGTGTGTTCATCCAGCAACTAGACTGGGAGGTGCCATGAGTCCCCAGGGTTGGGGGGCTATTCCTCATTAACAAGTTTTTCCCCCAAAGTACTAGACTGATCTAGAAAATATTTAGTTCTTATGATCATAGCCTAGCAAGAGCTATCATTTACCATGTCTTTTATGATGTGTCAGGTACTGTGCGAAATGTTGTGTGTATGTCACACCATTTTTACATAGTCCTATTTTTTTAATCTCCTTTCTGTAATGAGAAAACACAAGCTTTGCGAGGAGACATCATTTGGGCAAAGTCACGCAGCTGGTCATGGGCCACGTTGAGATTTAATCGCCAGCTGAACTAGGACTCTATATTGTCTCCCAAGTTCTGTTTGGAAAGGACCTTAAATGTCATATAGTCACCACCAAGTGATCACTGGGGCCTCTTCCACCCATCGAGAAACCAGAGAGTCCTTAGTTGAATGCCACCGGTGCTGGGGAGCTCATTCCCTCCCGAGGGAACACACCCCTTTGTAGACAGAAGAAGGAAATAGCACCCACTGAGCCCTTTCTGCCAAACAAGCTCTGTACACTTGTCATTCTACTTGTTACTCCCAGGGGTAGGCATAAGATGGACGGGCCTGACCATCCCTGCACATGAACTTCCTATCCATAATAAAATGGAGGCTTGGAGAAGTGACTTGACCCAGTTCTTCTAACCATTAAATGACAGGTCAGAATTTGAGAAGCCTTCCTTCTTCCAGTTCTCACCTGGCTTTGGCAGGTGAGTAATAACAAAGGACATAGGAGCTGACGTTCCCTGAGCACCTCCTCTGTGCCAGCCACGGTACTTTGCACAGAAGGTCCCATCTAGATTTCAGCCTAGTCCTTTGAGGCTAGTGACCATGGAGGCTGCTCGGTGGCTAAGTCAGGCTGACTCCAGAGCTCACGACTTTTAAAATGATGCTCTGCTGTATAGAGCCAAAGCCCTCTTCCCACACCTTGGGCTCAGATGGAACTCGTTGAGTCCCTCTTTGCCAAGGCAGCCTGGGCTCAGAGCTGAACATTTCCCACTCTGTTTTCTCGCCCCCAGCCCCATCCTCTAAACACAGTTCTGTTTATCTGCATTGTTCTGAAAGCGCTTGCTGGTTGCTTAATGCTGTTCCCATAGAGGAAACAGAACCCGAACTTCCCATGAAAGAGGAGGTCAGATGCAGTCTGCCGACAACGGGGAGGAAATAATGACTTCCAGCCATCCACACCCGGAGCCGCATAGTCAGGCATTTTGCATTCCGTGTGGAGTGTCATCTTTTGGGGAAGATAAGCCCATGATGATATCATAATCCTCAGCAGCTCAAGGTTTAGGCAGAAACCAGGAACTCGACTGATTCAGGGTAAAGTAATGCCAAGGATAAGGCATGCAAATAACAAATGTGCAATAATTTTTTTTTTATAGCCTGGGAACCTACCTCACAGGGTTATTGGGGGATTAATTGAATTAATGTATGTAAAGTGCTTAGTCCAGTACCTAGCACAGAGTAAGCAATCCATAAATATTGTTAGTATTAATATCTGCTATGAAATGAGCCCAGCACAGTCAGAATGCCTAATTCTTCCTAGAGGAAGGATGTCAGGAAATAATAGCAGTACTCTCAACCAAGACTTCTCATATGCTCAGCTTTTATATATATATTATCTACTTTAATCCTTAACAACCTATAGTAAATCTGTTATCTCTATTTCAAAGATATGGAAGCCAAGCTCTCTCTATATATAGGGACCTTGCCCCAGGTCATGCAGATAAGTTGTTAAGAATTGGGGTTTTAGAATCAAACAGTTTTGATCTTGAATCCCAGCTCGGATCCATGCTGTGTGACCTTCAGCGTGTCACTTAATGTCTCTGTGCCTCAGTTGCTTAGTCTGTAAAACAGGGTAATATAACAGCTTCCTAGGTGGAATGCTGTGAGAATTCTGTTGACATTGCAACATAAAACACTTAGAACAGGGTCTAGCACGTTCAGAGACAATTATTTCATAATACACACGTGTGTTTATATGTACGTGTGTGTGCGTGAATGTATACCTGTATAAGGGCTTTGAAGGATGAGCAGAAGTTTCTCAGGCAGGAAAAAGGGGAGAATTAGGCATTCTGGGTTAAGAATTGCCTAAGGCACACGTTGTGCAACACACACACACACACACACACACACACACACACACACACACACCATCAAGGCACAAGGAACCACTCTGGGGTAAGTAGCAGGATGAAGCAAAGGTCAAAGGGAGGAGACGTGTAGTATGGTGGAGGAAAAGAATCAGGATACTTAGATCTAAGAGGGGAAACGTAGACCTTAGAGAACGTGGCTCTCCAGCCAGCCAGCTACCTGCTCAGAGCCAGTGTGCAGCTGCCAGGAGTCGGCGACCCCGCCCCCTCCAGCCCCAGCCAATGAGGCGGCCCCGCCTGGCGTCCCGTTGCCTGGCAACCGAGGGGCCGCACCTGACTGTTGGCGGCTGCGCCTCTTACCCTGCCTGACCACGGCTGGGCTGAGCCCCGCGCTGGGGCCACCTGGGTTCTTGGACTGTGGCTGCAGGATGGGGATTTTGTTGATGGAGTTTTATTTTCTTCACTTTATATTCTATTTTGCTTATCGGAGGGAAAGAGATACGCTTCTGAAGATGGGGGGAAGTTTATAAAAGTTTGTAACTTTCTGAAAAGTAAAGAATTCCACCTTAGCCTGATTTCGTCGCCTCGGGACTTCCTTATCCTGTTTGTGGGACACTCGGGTGACTTGTTTTCCCATTCCTCCTCGCACAGAAACCCTTCTGGGGAGGTTCTGTGTAGCTGGAACTTGGGAGTCAGGGAGGAATTTCTGGAACTCCTGGAAAAGTAGAAGATTCTGGAAAAGCCTGAGAGATTTCCAAGATGACCAAGGTGCCAGCCACCAAAAAGATTCAGAGTTCCCCCAGCTCGGGGGCCGTGTGGACCTGTTATGACTCAGACCCTCTGACGCAGGTAGGTCTCCCCGTTCTGTCCAAACCAAACGTGTCTTTTAAAACAAA
The DNA here is from genome assembly GCF_052094955.1 of Ictidomys tridecemlineatus. Classification (NCBI taxonomy): domain Eukaryota; kingdom Metazoa; phylum Chordata; class Mammalia; order Rodentia; family Sciuridae; genus Ictidomys; species Ictidomys tridecemlineatus. Next base: position 81,878,481 of record NC_135478.1, on the reverse strand, counting down.
GAGAAGTAGGTGTTCGCCACAGACCCAGGAGGGAGGGGAGAAGGGAGAAGAGTCTTGGTGGGATTCAATTGTCCAGACACATCCCTGTCGCCATTCAATGGTTGGTTTCTCCCAGACAATGAAAACACGAGTCAGAACAGTTCCCTGGGACATCCTATTAGCCAGTAATTCCAAAATGATGGAGTAAATTGGCAGTGACACCGTAGAACATCAGAAAAAAATTAAGATGAATGGTAGGTTTGCCGTCGCAGAACTGATTCCCAGAGATCCGCTGGGCTCGGGAGATGTGCTCATCCTCTCTCAGGGTTGAGGCTGCAGGGTGTCAAACTTGGGGGTTTGGAGGCTGGGCTTACTACTCGTTCTCTGGGTGACATTGGACAAGTTGCTGAATGTCCCTTAGCCTTTCTTTGCTCCTGTCTACAAAAGGAGAACAGGGACGAGGCAGAAATAGCTGAAGAACTGAACACAATCAGATATGGAAATTGACTAGCGTGATGCTTATGCTTGCTCCTGTGTACATGGGGTTGTCGATTTGAGTGATAAAGAAAATTTGGCAAGGGTTTCTGTTTTGAAGTGATCGTAACTGGGTAGGCCAAATTTATAAGTGTGCCTTGGGTTGGAACCCTCAAGCCCCTACGTAGTCATGAATCAGCCACATTGGGTAGAGGAGCGATGCTGGTCCACTCTGGTCTATCCACAGGGGCATGCACACTGTGGCTCAGAATCGTGGCCCAGGAAGGTCGGCCTGCAGGGAGTCACACAGGGGAGCTCACCAGTGCTTTGCACGTGGCCCCAAGTGTCCTCTAGCTGTTCTTCTTGGAAGATGGACACACCATTGTGCACTCCTCTTGCTCAGCCGTCTTGGTGAGATCCGGCTTCAGGAGGCAGCTTTGCGAATCTCCTTTCATCTCTAAATGCTGCACAGAGGTGTGTTTGATCCAAAATGGCCCCCTTGGGGACTGAACTTCCCAGGACAGCCATCAGGGCAAGAGAGTGAAGAGCCAGTTGGGGGTTTCAGTAGCAGCCGGGAGATCGGAGCAGGGACAGCTGACAGGAACAGGCTGGGTTTGCCCTGGATCTGCAACTTAGCATCCCCATGGCCTTGGACAAGTGACAGAACTTCTCTGCAAAATGGGGATATTGCAGTCCCTCTGCATGAGATTGCTGTAAGCATCCAGTGACTCAATGTAGGCCACCAGCCCTTAGGACAATTCCTGACCCAATAAATGCTGCTAAGATTTTAATTGTATGGATACCCGGTTCATTCAGCAAAGATGCATTGAACCCCTGTTATGTGCTACAAACTCTCTTCCAAGAATCTCACTGCTGAGAGGGCATATGTTTGGGTGGGGAGTGGAGGAGGGAAGAGGCAGGCGATTATAATGCAAGGTGAATAGTGAAGAGGTAGGGAAATAGCCTAGGGTCTCATGGGAGCAAAGAAAAGAATAGCTAGCTCAAGACTCGTGTGTGCGCTTGTGCCTGCGTGCGTGCTATTTGGGGAGGAGAGAAGACAGGTGCCTAGGCAAGATACTGAGGTCAGAATGGCACACAGACCCTCTGTCTTAGATCAGAAGGCACTGATTAACCTAAGATGGGTTAACTAGAAAGGGACAAATCACAAGAAACCCTGTAGACAGCGGGTGGGTTGGTCATCTGGGGCAAGTAAAGCCAATGATAATGACAGTTGTGCCCCAGAGGATGATGTTTGGTCGGGAGCTGCTGTGGCTGACCTTGGCTTAGGTGCATGAGGTACATTCTCGAAGGCTTCCAGGAGCAGATCTTTCTTGCTCCAGAGTTCCGCCCCCTCTCTATTTCACCATCCATTGGGCACCACAGGGGATACTGGGAGAAGCTGCAGGGCGTGATCCAGGAGTTTCCAGGTTTGTTTGGAGCAGAGGAAAAGTACCTAAAGAGTAAAAAAAAAATGCCAGGCAGCCAGGTAGGTGTCCGAGGGGAGCACTCTAGGAGAGATCTGGCATCGCAGAGGAGGAAGGTGTGGCTGCCCCCCACCCCCGCTGCGTGGCCCTAGGGTCCAGGGCATTAGCTCCTATGGGGGGGGGCAAGTCTTGGGGTAACCCTGAAGCCCTCTGAGTCTAGACCTTTCTCCTCCTCCCAGGGACGAGCTTTGCAGATCCTAACTAATGGGGGGCAGCCCTTGGAGGTCTTCTTGTGGTCCTGTGTTTGTGCTGTTGGGTTTTCTCCTCCCAGGCAGAAGACACATAAATATGCAAATCCCCCACTTGAAGGTCTTCTGTGGAAGAAACCTTCCAGCCTGCCCCCCCCCCCCGTGTTGTGCTCCCTAATCTGTTTAAGGAATCCCTTTGGGCTTTGTTTCCCACAGAAGCAAAAGAGAAGTCTAATGGGATTAGCCACAGACCGGGTGGAGGGAGGAGCAGGCTGCTGTGTGTGTGTGTGGGGGGGATGACTGTGAACCCACAATTTTCATCTTGGATAAAGTTAGGAAGGGGGTGGGGGAATGAAGAACACCTCTCCCACGTTCTAGAATGGGAAGCTATTGGCCAAAATCTAAAAAGGCGTGGGATCCCTGAGGCAGGCTCGGTCTCTCAGAAACCGTGTCATTAAAAATCCAGAGAGAAGGAAGCACCCCCTAATTTGGGCAGATCCTAAGACTTCCCGGTTCGGGGGGTTCTGCTCATATTCTAGCTGGGTAACTCAAAGTAGGGATTCTTCAGCAAACCATGTGGATCTGAACCCCAACTCTGCCGCTTACTGGGTTGCATGACCTCTTGCGGTCAGCCTGGATTTCCTCCTCTGCGGGGCCGGTGTGCCATTTTAAGATGCATCTTGGTTAGGTTTCAATGAGAGGATAAGATGTGTCCTGGTTTCAGAGACATTAAAACATGGGTGGGGAGGGATGTGCATGTTAGAAGAGGTGAATTATAGCTTAGCCACCATGACACGGTCGGTCCTTTCATCCTGTTAACAAGCTCCATGATGAAGCTGGTGTGGTCTTGCACCTGGGGAGACAGACGCTTGCAGGGCACCAGGGTCTAGTTTTCTGCTGAGAAGTGAGTGGGCAGGGCTGGGGAGCAGGGGACAAAGCAGACAGAACCCCAGGTATGCAGAAGACACAGACCTGTCTTTTCTCCGCTCCCCCCAAATGACGAGGGAGCCTCTGCGCCAGGAGAATCTTGCTCTGCACCCAGCTGAGCCAACCCGAACCCCAAAAGGAAAATCAACACCTTTTAGAAAGACTTTCCCCAGCAAGGAACACCTGGACGCCCAGCGCAACCACATGCGTCCACCGAAAACGTGCAATGATTTTCTTCCCTGTCCAGGTGGAAGGAATTGCAGCCTAAAGAGACGAAGGCTGGTCCCTGGGGAGTGAGCCATGGGGTCTTTGTCAGAAGTGAGCCCCGAGCTGAGCTTTGACCTCTTTGCACTCTAACCATGGAGACCACCCCCTGCCCTGCACTGAATCACTCACTGATTACCCTGAGAAAATAAAACCTCCAACAGCCACTTGAGATTGAATTCTGAAGACTCCCAAACTGGCTGGACCTGTTCTGAGGACGCACCTTACACCGGAACAATAGCAGTGGCTCCTTTTCTTTCTCCAGAGGCTCCTCTGGCTGCATTGTTTTGCCAGCGGCAGAACTCAAAGGTCTATTTATTTCCTTTCCCTCTGTGGCCTAACGCTTGCCTTAGCGAATCTTGCTGTGTCTAATTGCAGGCCCATGTGACAGGCGGCTTCCGTCTGTGATAAATCAGGGTGCAGGCAAGAAGCCGTTCATCACCTCCCAGCACAGGAAGAGCGACAGACACTCTGTGTGCTGGCCCAGGCCCTTCTGCAAACAGGCAGCTGCTCAGGGAGGGAGGAGAGGGCAGAAACAGATCACGGGCCCTGGTGGATGCGACTTAGAAACGCTGCCTTTGAAGTCACACAAATATGTGAGATAGTGCATGTGCAATACTGAGCCCAATCCCCAATATATGGTCGGTCCCCAGTAAGTAGTGATTGTGGTCATTATTACACTTGTGCTGTCCCCCTTGGAGCTCGGCCACCACCATTCTGAAGACCCAGTCAACCAGGACAGGCTGAGTCCTCACATGACAGCGAGGCCGTGTCCCAACTTGGGGGCAGAAAGGAAGAAGCAGGGGCCAGGAATCTAAATTGGGTTCCTTGCAGCAGAACGAGGTACCTTGCAGGAGAGAATGTCTGACCCATTGAGAAACCCCTGTTATGGAAAAGGGGACAGCGGGGTTCACTAGTGCACTCAGGAGGTTAAGGTTATCTGGGAGGCTGAGGCCGGAGAATCGCACGTTCAAGGGCAGGCAGGCTGGGCAACTCAGCAAAACTTTGTCTTAAAAAAAAATAGTAAAAATAGAGCACCCAAACCTCAAAAACATAAATAAATAAAAATAAATAGGTGCATACCTAATCATATAAATAAATCAATAGGAAACTGGGTGCCCCTGAGCATGGTTTGGGTCCCTTGGATTTAAGTGCCAGCACATCCCCATCATTCAAATTTGAATTCCATTGAAAACCAAAAGATAGGAAGCGTAAACGGAAATACGACGCAGCCGTTAGAAAAATTTCTAGTTGCAGATAAGAGAAAAAACTGGAGAACACTGACATTAATATGAATTCATCTTTCTCCTATAAGAGATCCAGAGGTAGAGGGTGCCAGTGTTGTTTCAAGAGCTCACTAATGTCAGGGCTGGAGGGTCTCTTCCTTCATGGTTACAAAGTGGCTTCCCCAGCTCCTGGCATCACATCCACCTTCTATAGAAAAGGAGAAAAGTGGAGAATTAAGAGCTGCGTCTGTGTCTTTTAGGAAGCAAGCAAAACCTTTCCTCTTATGTCTCATTTGCCAAAACAGTGTCGCAAGCCTTTTTTAGCTGCAAGAATGACTGAGAAAGTGTGTATCTCACATAAGTGTAGAAATCCGGGGCGAAGGAGAGGTGGTAGCATTGGAGATGAATATTTGATGAACAAATGATTTCACAAAAATTCAAACCCTGGGGGGTGTCCCAAACCACACACACTGATGAAGATGAACCCCAAGAAGAAAGACATCCCTATTGCCTACCCAGTGCAACCACCGATTGGGAATGCCAGGGACATTTGTCCACAGTGGTCCCATAGAAAACCCATCAGAAGGTCGGGGGGATTCATTCAGCTAATGTTTACAGAGGTCCAAGCCTTCTTGTAGGTGTGGGGGGTACAGAAGGGCATGAAGGCACACTCATGGGTCACCATTCTGGACCCTGGAAAACACAGAGGGCCGGAGGAACTCGGGTGGACCAGCCTTTGCACTACCAGAGGGGGAGACCCGCACCTCCTCCCAAGGTGCTGCCTTCAGCTGCAAAACTCAAAGTCTGCAAGAATCCATGGGGGTGCAGTGGCGAGCCGCACTCCCATGAAACCTGACAGAAGCCAATTAAACCTTTCTCGGCTGAACACACCAACGTATTTTTCTCGGAGATCGTTCTGACAGCTAAATCCAAAAATCACGATCTCCAGTAATGGGATCCCTTCTATCACAAGTTGGTGGCGTCTTCGCTTCTACGTTCCTGTTTTCAAACTCTGCGGAGGACATTTCTTGCGGGGCTCAATCTTGATAGAAGGTTGTTTCTGCCCACCTTGGGATTTTATGCCATCGCTAGCTTTGACTCCAACACGGGCGTGTGTGGTGATCTCTCTGCAAGCCTGGAGGTGCCTCCGGGTTTCTGGATTTTGCTAAGAGGGGAGGCCACGTGGCGGGGATGGTCTCTGGGACAGGAGCAGGGCGGTCAGAGTCCCACAGTGAACCGCAGCTCAGCCGCAGGGAGACGGAGAATCCCCCCCATTGTAGACTGGTACGTGGTCAGGAGCATCTCCTGAAGTGTGTATATTGTCTCCCTCCACGTGACAGATGTTACGAAGGCACCAACAGAACCAACTCTGGCCTCTTCTCCCAAGGAACCCACAGTTGTGTTGGAGAGAATATTAATAAGGAGCTATGAAATTAGGAGGGCAAACGAAATGCACCAAAAAGAAAGAGCAGCCGGGCACCGTGGCACATGCCTGTAGTCCCAGCGGGAGGCTGAGGCAGGAGGATCGCGAGTTCAAAGGCAGCCTCAGCAATTTAGTGAGGCCCTGAGCAACTCAGTGAGACCCTGTCTCTACATAAAACACAAAATAGGGCTGGGGATGGGGCTCGGGGGTTGAGTGCCCCTGAGTTCGATCCCTGGTACGCCCCCCCTCAGATAAAGCAAAGAATGGGCAGTCATCCCTCAGTGTCCCTAAGGGATGGATTCCACGACCCCCTATGGACACCAAGCTCTGCTGATGTTCAGGTCCCACCAAAGAGTGGCACAGGATTTACACAGAACCTACGCACTTGAGATACTCTCTAGATGGTTTGTATTAATCAACGCGACCTCAGAGCTCTGCACACCGCTGTTAACCGTCCTATTCAGGGGCTGATGACAAGAAAGAATTCTCTACATGTTCAGAACACGCTCGATTTTTTTTCAAAGATGCTTTATCCACGGCTGGCTGAGCCCGTGGATGCAGAACCCACAGATACAGAGAGCCAACTACTTTCAGGAGCTTAGAGGTGGGGACAAGTTCAGTCCCGGCAAGAGGCGTCCAGGGAAGCCGTCGGATGTGAATCTTGAACGCTGGCTGGAGACAGACAGGGTGGGACGAGAGGCTGAGCCAAAGCTGGAACCCACCCTGGAGGTGGAGAGGGAGAGGGAGCTATTACCTTTCTCCTCCCAGGAACAAGTTCTTCCCGGGTACCTGGGATGTGACAGGTGCATCCCCCCAACAGAGCCCAGCAGGTCAATCTTGTCATTCATTCTCTCTCTATATATATATAAATAGATCTATGCACACATTCAGAGTGGCCCACGTTTCCCTCCCAGAGAGCTGTCAGAGTAGGGCGGACTTTGCGCCTTTGATTCCCGTCAAAGGGTTACGTAATTGCAAAAGTCGAATGGGATTCTTCTTTACAGCGGTGGGGTTTCAGCAAGGCACTAGGGACCCCATGGGCAGTTCTCTGCATTGATGGGAGGTAGGCAGCCTCCCGGGATGCGGTCCCTCCCGTGTGGCAACCAAAGATGTCTCAAAAATTGCCCTCGGCAGGTCAAATAACCCCTGGCTGAGAGCCACTAGCGCAGGAGCCCTGAGGTCCTGAGTACCTTTCCCCATCTAAACAGGTGACGCTCTCCTGCACCCAGTGTGGGCCTCTGCTCTTCCCCTCTCTGTCGCCCCTGGGTCCAATCAGGCACCTGAGGGAGGTGTCCTGCCTCCCTCGTGAGGTGACCGCCTGGTCCCCAACACCATCGCCTCTTCTCTGGACGGTCCCGTCAGCCCTCCCAGCGCCCCTTACCGACCCTCTGTCTTCCTACCTTGTCCTTCCTGGGTAGAAGCACTCCAGGGCTCCCCCACACCAGTGTCCCCAACATGAGAACAAGTGGGACTCACAAGGCTCTGCACAGTCTGCCCCCAGCCAGGTCCTCCAGCCCCAGCCCTCCTCGGGGGCCAAACTGGGTTTTCCATAGACATTGAGCTTCATCTTCCTCGTCCTCCTGGGACTGGTACCCCCACCCCCACCCCCAGTGTTAACTGTGGCTTCCTTAGCAAAGCCTTCCCTGAACACCACCTCCCGAGCCACCTCACGTGCTTCCTGGAGCCTTGAAATTCGCCCTCACAATCGTCTTCCTTTGCAAACTGGAAGCTTCCTTAAAAGACAAGAAACATGTCAGCTTTGATGGTTGCGGTAACCCTAGTGTCACACAGTAGGGGCACAGTTAAGACTTGGATGACTGGTTCCATCTCTAGGGTTGACTTGTCTCATAGGCAGTTCATTAGCATCTAAGCTTGGGACCTGAAGAGGAGCCTATGGTCCAGGTGGGACCTAGGAAGGGACTAGGTTAGAGCTCCCTCTCCATATCTCCTCAGAAATAGCCCAATCCTGATTGGTTTTCCATGGTAAGAGGTTCCTAGAGCTCCCAATGGTGATGGGGCAGGTATCGCCCTGGGTTAGGAGGCCTGGTTCCCAGATCTCCTACTACTTGACTGTTTACCTTTGGACAACCCACTTAACCTCTCTGATCTCTTCGTCTTCATCTGCAGAAGCAGGAAAGGCTCTCTGCACATTCCTGGGCTCTCTGGTTACCCAGTGACTCTCGAGAGCAAAGTCACAGCTGCCACTTTTCTGAGCATCTGTGCGTCAGCATGTAGAACAGGTGCCATCTTAACCCCTGTCTGAAGAGATGACCACAGTGAGCTTCGGAGAGGTGGTCAAACCTCCCGGGGAAGCCATCAGTGGTGTCGGGATTTGAATCTAGGACCCAACCGCTACGGGTAGCCTGAGTGAAGAAGACAAGCCTTGCAGGTCACTGTGACAAGGGACAGTAAGACCAGGATCTGTCCAAATGGGGCTTCTGGGGAGCAGTTTTTGAAGAGCCTGTCACAAAAAAAATTCCGGCAGAAAAAGGGAAGGGCCAATGTTCGCTGTCGGCAATGCAAACAAGAACGTGATGGTGCCCGTGACCACAGACGAGGACATTTGCATTCACTTGAGCTCTTGCTAAAATATGCTATCGAGTTTCTGGCAGAGAAATACAGCAAGGGATGAGAGAGAGAGAACAGAGGGGGGGGAAAAAAAAGTCCCGTGTGCGGCTCAGACTCATCGTTCTAAGTGATGCTCATTTCCATGAAGATTTATAAACCGCTGCTAATTAGAGCCACCTTTCTAAGAAAAAGCATATTTGGATCCCGGGTCAATATGCTGCCAAGACCAAGCAAGATAACAGAGAGGATGTGAGGCCCGGCTCAGGAGGGATGAGGTTCTGGGCGAGCGAGGCCGAGATGTTGATCATCAAAACAGCTTAATTGGCTTGAACAATTTGGGTAAATATCAAGTTAATAGATTCACCCTGAATCTAAGCTCTGACCCACTGATTTTTTTTTCTACCCCCCCCACCCCTAAAAAAAAGGTAGCCTCTCCGGGCGCTTAGAAGCTGTGAATTAAGTAACTCTCTCTCCCTCTCCCTCTCTCCCCGGTCACCGCCGCCTATTATGACACCTGCTAGTTGCTCCTCTGCTTCTTTTAGCTTAATTATTGCAACGATTTCCTCTGTTTCAAAGGAGGAAAAAAGAAGCCAAGTGAGTCCCCACAAGGTCCCCAAGGGAAAGCAGCCTCCCAGCTCCCGCCCAGCCCCACGGCCTCCTGGTTTCACGAGTGTCCGTTTCTCTGTCTGCCCTGCGTGGTGACGGGCATCTGTCTGCTAACCGTGGACTTTGGGTCAATAGGTCACTAAACAAGATGGGGGACTCAAGGGTCCAGGTGATGTCTGCAACCCAACGCAGCGGGTGGCGAGGACGTCCCCAGCTGTGGATGACAGGACACGCAGACTTGGTTAGGGGTCTGGGGGTTTTCGGCACAAGGCCATTTCCTGAAGGCTCGGCTTTCCCAAGGAGGAGGAGGAGGGCTTGGTCCCCGGGCGTCCGGCCGATGGAGGGGGGTTTTGATAAAGGCGCTGGCTTCCTGCCCTAGCAGAGGCAGGACTCGGGCCAACCAGGAGAGCAGGATCCGTCTCTTGGGTGGAGGCAGCAAAACAACGTAAACCAATAGATGCCCCCCCCGCCCCCAGGTCCAAGAAATTCCAAAAGTGGGGACCACTTACCTAGAACCGGAGAGTCCCAGAGAACCCTCCAAGGGCCCCTTTTATTGATCTCGCTGAGAGTGTGGAAGCTGTGCATTAAATAACTCCCTGTCCCAGCTCCAATCTCCTGGGTCTCTCCCTCTGCCCCCCCCCCACCCCCATCTGCAGCCCCTGTCCTGCCACCTCCCCACGGTGAGGTCACCAGAACCTTGGCTGCCCCTGGAGTCTGAGCAGTAGCGTCCGAGTCCGGCTCCGCCATTTCCCAGCTGTACGAGCTCGGGAGACTCACCTCTCTCCCTCCAGGACTCAGTTTTCTTCATCTGCAAAATGGGGGTAACCAAGACCCCTACTTTTAGTGGCCTTGCAACCTGGGTAAGCAGGGTATCCTGGTCGAGACGGCTGGCCCGACGTGAGCTCGGTACTTCGATGTGGTCTGACCACTTAGATCTTTTTTTTTTTTTTTTCCTGTTGGTTGATTAACAAAGCAAAACAGAAGCTGACATTCGTGGCTCATTTAAAACAAGGCAGATTAGGAAGTTCCTGCTGTGGAGAAGCTGTCCTGAGTCTCTCTCGCTGTCTCCTCCCACAGTAACAGCCCCCGTCCTGTCCTGCACCTGCTGGTACAACTGTGTCACCAGCAGCAGCCATGAGCCCACTGGATTAATGATCATGGATTCCTTCATGCCCAGCCACCTGCAGCAGCTGGAGGATCGCGGGCCCGTCAAGGCTGCTGGAAGAAACGCAGCAAATATCTGTTGACTAAACCCGTCCTGCGTCCTGTCCTTGTCAAGTCCCGGGCCTGTGACCCCCCTGGGATCCACCAGCTCTGAACCACACGTATCCTATGGGAAAAGCATCACTCTGGATGGTTTTCGTCAAAGTTCCCCTGGTTCTTTTCTTCTAGGTTTTCTGGATGATTCCAGAATATTCTAGAAGTCCGTTCCCTTCTGCGACATCTCCTCCCAGACAACCCAAAGGTGAAATCCCTTCAAGTATCTGTGCTCACGAGCATCCGGTCGAGTTTCCTGTAGAGACTGTGCCCCTTAATTTATTATTGGAACAGGGGTCACCGTTTGCTTCTTTCTCATTTCATTCATATTTATATCCATTTACCCAGAGTTAGTTCATGTGAAATTTTATGTCTAGAATCTGTTACCTTCTCAAGCCATCTTTCTTTCTAGAAACTCTAAGAACTCCTGTCAGTCTTTCACCCGACTTCAGATCTTCCCCTCTAAAGTCTAGGACAGGACGTCCCCAGGAATCTTCCCAGTACAATTCCAACCCCCAGACACAGATCCCGTCAGTCCCTGAGCTCACAGCTCCCCTCCTTCCTGGCTCCTGGTCTGTTTTTCACTTTATTCCTGGGCCTACCCAGAGACTAAACCCCGAGAAATTCCAATGAGCTCCACCCCAGAGGCTTCCCATCACCAAGGCCGGCAGAACTGCCCTTTCGTCCCCACAATGTCTTGCCTTGGGACCCTTTTTGAAATCTCTTCCATTTTCCTGAGTATCCTGAAGTCTTTTTCCACCAGTAGATTGTTTTTCTCCCTAATGACTTTATGCTCCCCCAAATGCTTTTTTAAAGCAATTTTATTATAATATGCACAGAGAACAGTGCACGGGCAGAATCGTACAGGTTTATCAATTTTTGCACAGCCAGAAAAGACCCGTGAAGCCTTTTCCACAAAACCAAGAGACAGAGCATCTCCTGAACCCCCAAACTCTCTCAGACTCCCTGAGAGGTGACCCTATTATGTCACTGTGAATCATTTGGAATTTCCTCTTGTGAGTGCCTGTTTGAGTCTTCCATTTTTAAAAAGTGCTTTGTCCTGTGTTATTGATTTGTGGGAGTTCTTTACATAGGGCAAGCACTTGTGCTTTGTCACGTGTGGGCACATATCTTCCCCTGGGCCTTTCTGTTCTTTTTAAGGGTGCCTTTTGGGAGCAGAAAGTCTTAAATTTAAGAAAATCAAATGTACCGATTGTTTCTATCGTCATTGGTGCTTTTTTGGCATTTACTCCAGGATCGACAGACATAGTGATACCAATATTGCTGTAAACAGCCAGTTTTCTATCAATGTGCCCCCGCGTTTCCTCTGACCCTGTCCCTATTTGCTGCCAGTTTTGAAGGATGGATGGGCAGGTTGGGGGGTTTGCTGTTTGTTGAGAGCTCTCAGGCTGTCCTTCCTCGTCCCTGGCTTCCGTAATTTCTAAGCCCTCTGCTTCTCTGCAATTCCACTTCAGAGGGTCTTCTTTTGCTCCCACGGCTCTCTAGTGTCTTTGAAAATACAATCTTTGTGGTTTTACCCCCTTTTTTTTCCTTGTTGTGATGATAACATTAGGCTTCTCTCTCCGTCAGATCCTGCTCAGAAACTGGACCCACGCCCTCCTTGTCAGGGACTCCAGGCTGGAACACGACACTTGGCTTCCCTTTTTCCTTCTCTGATTAATTTTACCTTTTTATTTGACTCATTTATTCTTGTGTGTGTGTGTGTGTGTGTGTGTGTGTGTGTGTTGGAGGTCCCAGGCATTGACCTCAGGGGCACTCCACCACTGAGCCCCATCCCCAGCCCTATTTTGCATTTTCTTTAGAGACAGGGTCTCACTGAGTTGCTTAGGGCCTCACTTTTGCTGAGGCTGGCTTTGAACTTGCGATCCTCCTGCCTCAGCCTCCTGAGCCGAGTCTTTTTCATTCTTAACCAATTTTTGAGGTCTGGTCATGTAATCAACGTGAATGCACACACTAAGTCTGCAGCTTAGAGGTTTGACCAGCATCCGTACCCATGAGCCACCAGCCCAGATGAAAGGAATAGGAGGCTCTCGTGGTACCTGTCGTTTGAAGCACGAGGGGGCACGGGCTGTCACGGGCTGTCAGGGGCTCCAACCGCAGGAGGACTTAGGTTAGTCAGGGATTCTGAAAAAGCTCCCCAGAGAAGCTCTCCCGAGGAGGTGGAGGATGAAGGCCGGCTCTGGGGTGTGGAGAAAACTCAGTGGACACGGGAGGCAGAGAGAAATGAACCCATCGTTGAGCCTCCACCCTGGGTGGGAGGGGGGCAGGTCCTGGGATCCATGTTTCATTTAATCCCAGAATAACTGTGAGAAGTGCTTGAAGCAGAGGGCGAGTCTCTTGTGCCGCAGTCTGGCTGGGCACAATTCAGGAGCCACTTGTCAAAAGAAACTAACTTTATTTTTAGAACTACAAATGCCAAACAAAACAGCTCCTCAGGAAAAACCCTCAGAGCCCAACTGCCACCACCGGCTTCCACAAGCCTCTCACCCACACAAACCTCACCACCTCCCACAATCCTCCTGCTCTTGAGGCCGATTGGCTGGGTTGTGTGGGCGGAGCCAAAGAAGTCCCCCAATGAGCAGCTCCGTGGTCTGAAAGGGCAGGGAAACAGCCCAATGAACATCACCACAGAGGAGCCAATCAGCTAGATGTTGCTGGGGCCGCTGTGAGCCAATCATCAGCCGGCAGCTGGAAGTTTGCTGGCAGCTGGAAGTTTGCTGGGGCCCCTTTGGCTGTGGCTCTCAACACTCTTGGACATGAATGACTGTCCCTGGTGACACCATCCATGGTCACAGCAGGAGTCAAACCTGGCTCTGTCTGGCTCCCAAGGTCATGTTCAGCCCAGACCTGAGGGCCACCCTGACTAGCCCCACTGGAGGGAGATGGAAAGAACCGGGCAGACTACAGAAAGGTCAACTCTTCCCTAGCACGTAGCAGTCAAGAAAGGAAGGAAGGAAGGAAGGAAGGAAAAGGAAGCACTGGACTTCAGCAGCCGCGTTTCCTGATTCATGTTGAATTCATGGCTTGAAAATAAAGAGATGCATCACCCTCCTCCTCACAGGGTCCCCGTGCCATTCGAGTTGGGGTCTTCTTGTGCATTTGTTTTCTTGTTCTGCTGTGGTCAGAGGCAAGGGCCGAGAGAAAGTGAGATCAGAGAAAAGCCAAGGGGAGAGAACAGGAGGTCTCCTGTTGGGGGAGACCTCCTGTTCTCTGGGGTGCAGAGGAAGAACCGTGGAGAGACACTGACCATGCTGACCACGTGGCAAGGGCAGAGCTGGGGATTGCAGAGATTTTAAAAAAATAAATAAATAAAAAACAGGCAAGTTTGCTCTTGAAGCTGAAAACCACGGAAGCACACACCCTTCTATGGGGCCTTGCTCGCCTCCACTGTGGGGGGGCGGTGGGCACTCAACCCAGGCCTGAGAAGTCTCCATATTTGGAGAGAAAGAAGCTTGCAGTGGAGATTTGAAAATGCAAAGCACAGAGGCTCATCTCCAAGCAGGTTTCTCTTTCAAGCCAGAAAAGGGTAAAAATTGTAAGCGGAGGGCTGATAGATGGCCGTCCCAGGGGGACGAGAAGCTCTCTAGTGTTGTGGGGTTGAAAGACACTTGGACCTCATTGCATTCCTTAAATCCGTGTGGCAGGAGGGATTCGGAGAGCTGCGGGAGTTTAAAGTCAGATGAGTCCTCGAAAGCTGACATAAGCTCCCTAGGAATCAGCCTTGCCAGAGAAAGAGTGATGCACGGTGGTTCAGAGTATGGACTTACTGGCTGTGCAACCACCGGCAAGTGACTCCACCTCTCTGAGCCCTCAGGATCCCCACATGTAAATCAAGAACAATAACAGTAGCTACCTGGTGGAGTTGCCATGAGGATAAATGGGTTGGCGGGTGGAGGCAGCATCTGGCATGTGCTAACTATCCCCGCATGATAATTGCGATTGTCCCCCGCCTTTGTCTCTGAGCACAAGGCCTGGGATGGACTAAGTGCCCAGTTATTGGTTGTCAAAAGGATGGGCGTGGTGACGTAGGGGTTCAGAGGCCTTTCAAGGGCATCAGGACATGTGTCAGTCACCCAGATTTTTTGTGTGTCTGATCCCCATTCCTGAAAGCAGAGATTTCAAATTTAAATGTCTTCAAGGCCCAGGGAGGAGACAAATGAGGAAAGTCAGCCAGGGAGTGGGGACACCAGGCTCCACCTCCAGGTGCCCTCTGAAACAGGGGTCCCTCAACCTGTCCCAGCCCACCTGACCCCAGCCCCACCTGAGATTCAGCCCTCCACACCCCCTACCCCACCCCCCAGCGCGCAGACCATTCCAAACAACACAATCAATTCTTAAAGTTCAGTGTCTCTCCAACCCACGGAATCCATAATGAATGAAGGAAAGTGTACCAGCCATAATCACGCACTGCTGTTAAGTTCTGTGCAAAAAGAAATGCCAAATGTCAGGCAGCCGGCCGGCGCCCCGGTGCGCTGCGGCGTCTGGGAGCGCGGCTTAACTTGTCACGGTAATGAATGGCCCTGCGCGCTCAGGCTTGGGACTGGATCCCGAATGATCAGGTCGGGCTGGGAAAAGAAGCACCTCGCAAGGTGACACCGTGTACCCCGTTTACAAGGCAGCGATCCCAGGCACGCAGTGGACAGGGCGAGAGGGTCCCTTCCCACACAGCTCCTGCAAACTGCATGGGGAGGGGCGGGAATCTATTCGCAGCTGTTCCGGCCCATCTCTCTGGCATCCTGCCATCAGCCCAGGCCTTGCAGGAGATGCATCTGCTCAATAAAAACAACCTCTCCCTCTCGGGCAGTTTGGTGTAAAATGTGGGACCCTTTTTGTTCATCAACAAGGGCCCTAGCACTTTTATGCTTCCACCGTGGGACACCTGGTCTCTCCTTAGCTGATTCCGTGCTTCAAGCATCTCACCTTTTCTTCATTGAGCAGCCATTGCTGGGGGACCCATTCCTCCTGTAGGAGAAGGAGATCACAAAGCTGTGGTTACATCAGCGAAATAGATCCATGAGACTGTTGTGGGGCAGGCGGCTCAGAAAACACACCAAGTCCCAGGTTTGTCCAAGTTGCAGAGTCTTTATTTAGCCGGCCAACCCGGGACTGCTCCCTGCAGGACCCATAACTGTCTCTGCAAGGAACAGCCCCGAGCCTGAGCGTTTTAGGATGTTTAAAGGCAAAAACCATATCCAGGTTGGTGTAGCTGCAAGCAAGCAGGCACAGGAGCTGGATGGGCAGCCAGCGACACAGTGCCAGGGGTACGTTGGTGTTTCCCACAGGACTTCCCAGGTTGGGCCAGCAGCAAGCAAGAAGGGAAGTGGGTCAAAATGACCCTTAGTTCAGTACAAGTTAGAGAATGGCTACTCATGTTGGACCATCTACCTCTGACAAGGTCCATTGCCCCAGAAAAATGGAAACCAGAGAGAACAACTGTCTAAGCACTGCTGTTTTGTGTGGCCAAGTATGTTATGAGAGGTAACTGTTAATGGGTCCAGAGGTGGGGCTTTCCCACGGGAGAAGCATTTCTGACATGATATGGAGTCTCAGGGTAAAATAGAGTCTGTTTGGTCATTGCCCATAGAGCCTGGCCCATAACAGGGACGATTAGAAAGCACGGGACCCCAGAGTCATGCGCGTGTCCCCTCTGGGGAAAAGGGAAGGCAGAGCAGAAATCTAGAGAATTCCAGGGATTTGTCTAAGGAGCCTAAATCTCAAACTTAGTTCCCAGCCTATTTCCAGAGCTTAGATGGAGAAGTGGCTCAATGAACAGTGGTGGGATGGATGGATGGATGGATGGATGGATGGATGGATGGATGGCTCATTGCCTTTCATTTGTCAGGAAAAACAACCACCTTTATAGTCGGAGCAGGATTCGAATCCCAGATCTACCACTGACAGGCTGTAAAATCTTGGACCAGACGCTTTGCTCTCCCAAGCCTGAGGATTTCCCACCATCCTTCGGGGCCTGGCCTCGGAGACGCTCCTCAACCATTGTTTAGACTTTCTAAAATAAACCCAGCATCCACGCAGTTCTCTGCGCAGCTTGGCTTTCTAGCCCCAGAGCGGTTATTTCTTCAGGATTTGGTGTCTCTCCAAACCTCCAGAAAGACACTGCCTTGGAATTCCTCTGCACAACGCGGCCAGGAATCCCCCGCCCTGTCTCTGGAAAAATAACAAGACTTGCAGCCTCCATCCTTTATCAAAAGGGCTTCTGCTGAGTCCCCGTGATGACCCCAGCCAGGGCCCTCCCAACCTGGTGAGCCTCAGGTGGAAGGTGGCATCAGGACACAGGGGTCCAGGGTCTTAGAGAAACAAAGATCAAGACTGAGACCCTCATAGGACAATTCCTTAGAGATTTGATCGACATCTGGGGAGTCAGGCAGAACCTTGGTCTGAACCTTCTAGAAAGCACTTCTGTCTTCAGACATCCACCAAGGAATTTTCACTCTGAGATACAAACGGGTGGCTGGGCCCTGCTTTAATCAGCTCGGCCTTGTTGTGACCAAAAGACCTGGTAAGAGCAACTTGGAGGAGGAAACGTTTATTGTGGCTCACGGTTTCTGAAGTTCAGTCCGTGGTGGGCCGACGCGAGAGTTCCACCCACCTGGGACAAGATAGAAACCCCAAACGGTGGAAGGCGTCCTTGCACCCACTGTCTGACAGGGTCACAGCGTGGGGGACCCTGCAGTAGGGCCACACCATCTGGAATCCGGAGCCATGGGGAATGTTAAGAGTTTTGCTTGTGATACTCATGGTATGGATAACAGGGCACATGTCAATCAATAATAGAAGTACGCAAGGCCTGAGACGGCAGGAAAATTCCCAGAATGAGACTAAGGATACAATTAAGACGTGCCCCGAGCTGTGTTTCAACATATCTCAGGATACAAACAATAGTGTTATTCCTCAAGCCTGAGCAATGAGAAATGTTTATCCATGGTTAACCATTTGCACTAAGCCTCCCCTTAACCCCGCCGTTCTAAGGCCACAACCTGAGAACATACATTCCCCCCACCCACAGACCCTCCTTTGCCTTCCACAGGAATTCATGATGAAATTGGCAAACACACAGTTACTCTTAATGGCAAAGGGGTTGAGGTGCAGAGCCCGCCCTTTAGTTAAAGAATACAAAGACGTTAAGACTTGGTGGGCTTTGACCAAGGATCAGGGAAACTCTTTAAGAAAGCAGTTAAAGAGGTCATATGAAAAAAAAAAAAAAAGGAAATGACCTTGGAAATTAAAAGTAGAATTAAGTTAACATAGCTATAGTTTAGAGGCACTTCAGAGTAAGAAGGCTTTTTAAGGAACAGACTTTCACTATTTTAAGTGCGTTTTACTGGGATTTTAGTTTAGAAGAAAGAAAGCTTACCAATAATCATAGGTATGCTTTAAAGTTAAAGGTTAATGAAATAATTACAGGTATGCCTTAAAGTTAAAAGTGAATAATAGGTCTGGAGACAGGTAGTCGAGCTGCGTCGCCTAGCACCTGGTGATTGAGGTGAAAACGTAAAAGCTTAATCACGATTGGCCAAGATGATAGGAAAATGTTTGGAACAATGTACTCAATATCTTAGGGAATCCATACATGTCAGAGAAGATTGTAACTCTTGAAAATCATGTTAATCAAAGAAGTTTCGGGTTTTGAGGCTATGCATTAACTACCTGAAAAAACACCCGTGGAAAAGGTGTATATATAAATAAAGGCCCCTCCAGGGGCAGCAGATCTTCTCTGGAGGCTGCATAGAACTTGCAACCTGTATGTCCCGTCTCCTCTTCCGATGATGCCACTCCTCCTTCAGGACCCCTGGGGTTGGACCCTGGCACCCAAAGACACAGGTGTTGCTCCAGCCACCTACCTGCTCCAGCCACACGCTACCTGCCAACAGTCCCACATCAACTGATCCACCAATGGGGTTACAGCTCTCATAACCCAATCTTTTCACTTCTTGCTTCAGCCGTAAACAGGATCCTCCTTAGCGGTGGCCCCCCAGGATGACTTCAAAGGGACGGCCACTCTTAATTGCTCACTGTGTGTTGCTTTCACTGGTGCATTAGGAGACCTCTGATGAGCACTTTCATGTTGTGGACTTTGTTGCTCAAGAAGAAACTAAAATAGACACTAGAGGGTTTTATTGTTGTTGTTTAATGTTAATGTAAAGAAAAATATTAATAGTAAAAGATGTGCCCGAGGGTCACAATAGATGGTGACTAGGGAGGGATTGAATCGTGGGAAAATTGGAATCGGGAAGGAAATGTCATAGATTTAAGTGGCAGGGTGGGTTGTGTCCTCTTTACACAGTATTGAAAGGCAGGCAAGGTGGCTGACCTTGACCTACCCCTGAAGCCACTTTAACTCCCTGGTACTATATGCGGAACTTGGGGTACTCTTCCAATTAAATGCCTAGGACCTAGTATTTGCTCAATAAACAATTGCTATTCCTATTATGAAGTTCAAGAGGAGGCAATTGTAGTTGATTGAGCTGCAGAAAAGCTGGGTTCCCATCCTGCTGAATCCCACCTGCAGCTGTGTTACTCTGAGCAAATTCCTTAACCTCTCTGAGCCTCCGTTTCCTCATCTGCAGTTGGGGATTTTCTTATCGCAGTTAAAGGACCGTCACGAGAAGCCCAGTCACTTACTTACTCATGCCTATTTGTGTGGAATCCTGAGCCTGGCGTTATCGTGAGCAGTTTCAGGCAAAGAAGAACAGAATGGGGCGCTGGAAACCACGCTGATGGGGGTTCCCACTCCAGCTCTCCCACCAACAAATCTGCAAATGTTGACGAGGGGTTTCCCCACTGCGTTTCCATAGTCCTCTCTCAAAACCCCAGCGTGGCGTGGCCCCTTTCTCACCACCGTGGCGGAGAGGGACACGTGGGTGATTGACCACCTCTGCACCTTTCATCCGTCATCCTGACAGCCTGGGAGTGCCTGGAAAATGAACTCAGGATTCCCAAGGAACTCCCGCCCGTTCTCTTTCTCCCTCTCTCCTTTGAGGCAATCAAGATTTCTCCAAAGGAAACACGAAAGGAACCCCATCCTTCTTCCTGCCAAAGATGGGTGGTTTTGCACAGGAAGGGCCGGGAGGGGTGTGCACAGCAAGGGTCTATCAATGCGGAGGTCAGACACACTAACTTCACTAACTTTGGGCTTCCAAGAGCTCTGGATTCTAATCCTGGCTCTGCCGCTTTCTGGCCGTGACGCTTTCATCCGGCCACTTAAAAAAATCCCAACGTCTCCCCTTCCTCGTTTGGATGATAACACAGATGCTACTGGATTATCCTGAGGATTAAATTTGCTAAATGTTAAATACACCATGTTCACTGACTCCTTGGGGCGGCCACAGAGAAACAAGGTGCGATGCTATTAGCATCCCCATTTTGCAGATGAGAAAACTGAGGCCCAGGGCAGTTAACCAGCTTGGCCAATTCGGAGGTGGAAACGTTATGAAAATAACTGAGTGTGAATACAGAGATCTTTGCAGTCTGGGCAGGAAGGGCGCTGGAGGGGATTGGTGGGGTTTAGGGACAACGTCTCTTAAGAACGTGCCCGGTGAGGTGCTGATACATGTTTAAGAACCAGTTTTCTGGGGATTGTCAATTGCTGTAGTAGGGATGGAAATTCCTGCTGCTGATTTTAGGCTACCAGTGGCTGAACAAAGAGTCAAGAAGGAAATGCATGCATGGCTCGAGTCCCTAGGTGATGGCTTTTTTACAGCTCCCTGTGTTTGATTTGGTCACCCAACATAATGGGGTGTGGGTCCATGAGTGGTGGGGGGACAGTGTCCTTCCTTGACGCCAAGGGCTGCCTTCCCAGGACAAAGACAGACGTCGGTAGGACGGCCAGGAATGGAGGTGCCGAGGGAAGCGGCTCAGATGGCATAAAAATTTCATGGGCTTCTGGTGCAGGCAGGATGCAAATTGGGGGCTCCACCCACAGGGCCCTGGAGCCAGCTTTCAAAATGAACGAGGCCCCCCCCCCAGCTCCTTCCCCCACGATCTCCCCTTCTCATCGGAGCTCTAGGTGCGAAGTCTGACAAATGTAAAGCCACCTAATTAACTAGCCTATCGCCTCTTTAAAATACTTCCTCTCCTTCGGGAAAAGAGCAGAGCGGTAATCAGACGGAAAGGTCACATTAAACCAAGAAATGTGACTGTGGGAAGTGGGGCCCCCACGCCCCCCCCCCCGTCTGGATTCTCTCTGTTTCATTAACAACCAAGAAAACATGGCCACCTTCAGGGCCCCCCACTTGCTGACACCTCAGTGAAGCCGAGCCAGCAAGAGATCGGTCAGGGGTCACCCTGCGCTAGCTAGAGAGGCCCAGCAGGGGGCGCCGCCAGCCCTCCACGAGGACCTTTCTAGGAGGAAGGAGGACGGCGGGGACCCTCCAGCTCAGCTCCGAGGAGCTCCAGCGTCAAGACCGCTCTCTTAGGAATCCCAGGTCGGGCAGAAATGGCCCTGGGACAGCACAGTGCTTAGCCACTGGCTGGGCTGTCCAGGGAGCCAGTGTCCCACACCCCAGTGCCGCAGGGGGCCGTCACCTGACCACATGTCTTGCAAAAATGAGAGCAGGTCCCCAGCACCCATCCGACTGCAGAGCCTGCGCTCTCGTGATGGGTGACAGAGTGGAAGCTGTTGGTCCCTCAGTCACTCTTAGCTTGGCATAAGCACACAGAAGTGACTTCTGCTTGCTGGTTCATTGGGTCTGCTCTGGATCCTCCCCTAGATCCCTGTCCCTCACCAGTTTGCCCTGGGTATCTCCCCCAGTGGGGGCCACCTCCCAGGAATCATCTCCATTTTGGGGAGTGGGGTCACTTCCCCTCTGCAGAATATTGAGGACACTTCCCCACTGCTTCGACTGACTGGCCCTGCAAAAATCTGGGAAACTCAAACAACCACTTCTGTTTCCTTTTGCACAGATAATAACATAAACAGGGTTGTCTTGTAAACAGTTACAAGGCGACAGCATTAAGAACTGAAAGCATCTTTGACCCTCATCCCAAACCCATGCTCACCCTAGAAGAAGGTGCCGTTAACTGTTTAGCAAGACTCCTTCATTTCCCTGCCTTTCTGCACAACAAATAAATGGGAAAGCTTGGAACCCAACCCAGGATCGTTTGGTTCCAAAGTCTTTCCATCTTATCTCTACACATTTTCTCCTACGCTACAAGTAACTACTCCGTGAATACAGCCTCTTACAGACTTTGCCAAAGAGCATTAAAGAAGTGTTTGGGACCTGCCAGCACTGTGCAAGGTCCCTTGATGAATCTTACAACAACCCTTTCAACCGCTATCAGACCATTTCCCAGACTCAGGCTCAGGAATGAGCCACAGAGATGGAGCTGGAATCCAGACCTGTTCATGCTGTTAATGGACATGGCGCCCGCCTCCCAGGACATAGCTGGCATTGGCTCTCCCTCCAACAAGCGGCAAGTGCGCTGCTGAGATTGATTTCCTTTGCCAAACTCCCCAAGGAACGAGCCTAGATAATGCTCCAGGCAAAGCCCTCTGCACAGGCCAGAGGTTGGCACAGGTTGGTCAGGACAGCCAGCAGTGGCCGGCTGGACACACTCAGGACACCAGACCCACTATGGAGTCCTCCCTCGGTGCACAGCGGGCAGACCATAAATTGAAGATGGAGGTGACATTCAATGCTCGACCCAGAGCCAGTGCATTCTGGTAGGTGTGAGACCAGGAGCAAGGTCATTCAAGGACCAGCTTTACCCAGCCATCTCCACCTGTTCTAGAAACCCCCTGCTCAGCCTGGCTCCGTGGGACCAGACAGGGGCCGATTCCAGCATTGAAAACAGGAGGGGAAAAAATATACGCATGCACACGCACACACACACATGCACACACATGCACCAAGAGCTCATGCCAAACTTTTACTGAGAAGCTAAAAATATCTCTTGTTGCGGATGGCCACAGATCATGAAACGCGTATGCCGACATGACAGCCCTGTGTAAAATCGCCCCAGGCGAGTGTCCTCTAAGCCACTCGATACATAGAGCACCATTTTTCAGGTGGATGGAGGACACTTAATGCTTTGTGGCCTGGGCACCCAGGAGGTGGCGAGAGAGCCAGGATGGTCGGCAAAACAGCCAGGGTTGGCATCTGGAGTCATCGGCAGCCCCACTGCCATTGGCCAGTGTTGTCTGGGGACCCACAGGGCCCCTAATACTGCTCTGATCTTTGCTGGGTTCGGTGAGCAAAGGGGGAGCACATCCCGGTACGCAGAGATAAGTGAGCGCCTTGTTACCTCCTCATCACGTGTCATGCTTGCACACAGTGGGGACCTCCATGAAAGCTTATTCAGCCACAGTGCTTCCTTGAAAGTCCTGAGATCTGATGAGGGTGTCATTGTCATGGAATGCCCAGTGACTCGCCAGCCTGGAGATGCCAGCCGTAATCGACTTGTGGGCGATGCTCAACCTTGAAAGGTGGTGACGAGTTTGAACTGACCCAGGAAAGTGACTAGAGCCGGTAGCCCTTGCTCCTTGATCTGAAAGCGAAGCAGGCAGGTGCCCAGACAACCTGCAAGTATATAAAGCCAAGCTCCAGCTGAGAATGTACTACCTCAGGGGACACACAGCTGAGAATCCAAAGCCCAGCTCCAGGGGTCCCTACGGTGTTTGTAAGAAGGTGCATCCCTGTCTCTACCTCTGAAATGGGCATAAATAGAATGATCTGGAGTGGGACTGCAAACCTTCACACACACAGTCTCTAGGAGATGGCCAAGAGTTACAGGAGGCTCTTTGCTGATTTTCCAGTATTACCTCTTAATCCTTGCATGCCACTTTGATTTGATACCCTTAACAGGACAACCACAGTTGAATGGGACCAGGCCCATGCAGGGGATGACTCCTACTGCCTCCCAAGAACCTACCTGATTCATCTCTTCCCGACTCTGCATTCTGTGACATCCAGTTGGCACAGTGAAATCAACCGTGGCGGGAATATTTACACCAGGGGAATTGGCAATCACTATAAATCAGGGTCTGTCTCCTCCTCTGGAAAGCAGGTTGTTAAATATTTATCACCGTTTACTGGCTGAAAAACTCATATCAAGGAAGTATAATAAATTGGGCATTGTGGCACACGCCTGTCACCCTAGCAGCTCAGGAGGCGAAGGCAGGAGGATCTCAAGTTCAAAGCCAGCCTCAGCAACTTAGCAAGGCCCCCGAGCAATTCTGTGAAACCTTGTCTTTACATAAAAATATTTAAAAAGGGCCGGAGTTGTTGCTCAATGGTTAAGCAACCCTGGGTTCAATCCCTGGTGAAAGAAAGAAAGAAAGAAAGAAAGAAAGAGAGAGAGAGAGAGAGAGAGAGAGAGAGAGAGAGAGAGAGAGAAGGAGGGAGGGAGGGAGGGAGGGAGGGAGGGAGGAAGGAAGGAAGGAAGAAAAGAAGGAAGGAAGGAAGGAAGGAAGGAAGGAAGGAAGGAAGGAAGGAAGGAAGGAAGGAAGGAAGGAAGGAAAAAAAATGTGTGGTTGTAAACTCTCCAACATGGAAGGGATTTTGGACCTTCTCTTACCCAGTCTAACTTGGTGCTGGAATTCTCCCAGGGGACCCGGGGTCTGGCACCAAGGAGCAGGTGGTGAGATGAGTTTTTCAGTGGCGTGGTCTTCCTGCGGTTACCACCCCTTCTACAGAGGAGGTGGAGCTTGGAGAGGGGATGTCATTCATTCCAGGTCACCTGGCCGGTGAGCCGCAGAGCCTGAATGCCAAATCAGAGAAGTGAGCAGGGCTCTCCACCCATGATGGGGGTTTTTCATCTCAAACCTTCAGAACTTCAAGGGGAAGTTGAAGCAGGTGACAGGGGAAGGGACCCCACTAACCAGAGACGCTTTGAGGAAGAACCTTGTTTTCTGAAGTCGGATTATGCAGAGTAGGTTGGCTCTGGGTGGCCAGGACCCTTTTGGGTGATCTTTTCATCTTTATCATTAGTAAGACAGAGAAATAGAGGGAGACACAGACAGACAGACAGACAGACAGAGAGCATGACCCTCATCCAGGCAAATTCACCCCTCTCTCCTCCCTCAGCAAACACAGAGCCCACTTGCAGGTCCTCCAGCTTCAGTTCTCCTCTTGTCAATATTCAGCGATTAGGAGGCTGTTTAAGCCTGTGAACGAGTTTGATGGCCGTCTGTAGCGTTTTGTCACGGGGCAGAGATATATCTTCCAGCCCCTTTCCAACATTTTACCCTTGTGGCAGACATTGCCAGCGACCCACCAGTTCCAGGGAGTGGGTGGGGACCCTTTCTGCCCTCTGTGGACATTCCAGCGAGTCTTGCCAGTGTGAAGAGGGAGATCGTGGAGAAGAGAGTGCGGAGAACTCAGGAGCATTTAACAGGTGCAGGAGTGGAGGGAAAAGTGTTCCCAGCATGGGGAACAGCACGTGTGAAGGTCCTGAGAAATGAGGCGGCGAGGGAAGCTCAAGCTGGTCCCTACCAGGCTGGGCAGGGAGTGAGCAGACAGCGTGACACAGAGCAAAGAGAAATGAGGACTGAGGTGTAAATTCTGACTGAATCACCAAGTCTTTGAGACCCATTTTGAATTCTGACCTTGGTCTTCACTGCAAGGAGAAGACAGCAGTGATGGGGTCACATTCGTGCTTCTCCAAAAATATCAGGCTACTGAGCTGTGACTGTCCCCCACCACAGCAGCTGAAGTTGCAGTGGGGCTGAGACGCTGTCATAGATAACCACTAAGTAACACTTCCTAGATATTTACCATGTACCAGACACATGAAGGCGCTGAGGCTTAGAGAAATTAGATATCTTATCAAAGGCCACAGATCTGGAATTGGTTGGATGAGTCGAGATTTAAATCCAGATCTGCTTTTGCCTCTTGAGCATCTCTTTCTGGAAGTTTCTGGAAGTTTCTGGAAGTTGCCGGAAGGTCCAATTACCACATAATCCCACCCTCCAGATCATAGATGACTGGACCAGATTTCCTCATCTGGGAATGTGGATTTGGGTCCCTGAGCAATGGACCCAGACAGCTGTAACGTATGGAGGGAAAGGTCCAATCATCTCTGGGGGGACCGCCATTTTGGCATGGCCATGATGGTTGTGTAAGGGAATAGAAGGATCCAGGAGAGAGAGCGGAAGGAAGAATTAAGAAGCAGGTATGCAGAAAACAGCAGATCTGGGCAGCCAGGCCCTTTGGGAGAGCCCCAGAGACCAAGCCAGGAGCTGAGCCTTCCTGTCATTGGATTCCAGGAGATTCCATGCATCTCTTCGGTGCATTGGAGAAATGCTCTTCCCTTCCTGCCAAACACAGGTCACTGAGCAGAATTTTTTGTCCCTCTGTCGACTGCCATGTAAGACAGCTCGAGGAGAAATTAATCCTCGGAGTCAGTGTCAGCCCTGCTGACAGCAGATCAAGGCTGAAAGACAAATTGCTCATTACAGTTCAGGGAGCCGGAGCAGGGAGAAGAGAGCTGCGTCCTCCCAGTGAGCTCCAAGTGGCTCCCACTAGGGACTGACTTTGCAAGGGACCCGTCCTGGCTCCTACCTTCCTGCAAGGTTTCAGAGGGGACTGCCCGGCTGACTCTAGGAAAGCAGTCCGTCTGAACCTCCCTCAGGGCCCCTTACGGACCATATTTGTCACCTTGTCACCGGCATGCCCAAGCCTAATGCTCTGGAAAAGCTGTCTGTGTACATCACCTGTCACCTGCCTGTTCTGGGTCACTGTAGTAACCCTCAGTGACCACAGGACTGACAGCACAGCAAAGGTCCTTGAACAATGAGAAATCACACAATCCCCACTCTGGCCCCCTGCCTTGCATCTCTGTCACTCGCCTCTGATTATTTTATTTTTTTTTTTTTGCTTTGTGACACTTGGACTGCTCAATGGTCAGGGATGTTGTGTCTCGTGGGGTGAGTTGCACCCCAGCTCCTCACCTGAACATGGAAGAGGGGCTGATAGCCGGCCCACCAAGCCCTGGCTGCATCCCCTTAAAAGAAGGGTGGCTTTCACTAATTTGCATACACGTGCTGATTGGCTCAGCGAGGTCCTCATCCCCCCCAAGTAGAATGTGAGGTCCGCAAGGGCAGAGAAAATGCTGGAATTATTCCACTTGCCTCCCCACGTCCCTCACCGCTCTTATCCTCTCTGTCTCATGCCCCAGGAGATGACAAATGGGTGGCTGTCCTGTTTATGGTTGGAAGGGCCACCAGGAGATCAAAGGACATTGGCTTGGTGGGTGTGACTCTCTGCCAGGGGCTGTCACATAGCTTCTGTCTACAGCTCCCCTCTTGGTCACTGCTCCCTTGCTTTGTCCCCTTTAAGCTCCAGAGCGCAATGTCTGCCTGCTTTGCTCTTCTTGGGGTGGCGTAGTATCCCTTGGTCCGCCTTACACCCCGCCCACACCTTTGTAAATAGTCCTGGGGTCCACCTCTCCTCAGATCCCCAATCTGAGTGCTCCTGGCTCGTCACTATATCCCCTGCGCCCAGAAGGATGTCCAGCACAGAGTGACCACCTACCCAATGAACGAAGAAAGGAATGAATGAATGAATGAATGAACGAATGAATGAGTAAGTGCCGACGTAGGGGAACAGGTCTTGATGGTCCAGCGCCTTGTCAAAGACACCCGGGTTCCTGCTGGCCCAGCCCTGAGCTCGGCTGCAGGAGCCTGAGCAGGAGACCTGTCCCTCCCACCTGGTCTCTCTGTGCTCAGCAGCCTTCACACCTCCCTGTTCTCAACCACTTATTTCAGACGACAGTTAGACCTTGTCTGAAAAATTTTGCTTCTGTCCCTCGCGAGAGAGGAGAAAATGAAGCGGTGCCCTCAGAAGAGGATCCCTTTTTATTTCCTGGGAGTGGGGACTTTTTTTTTTTTTTCCTGGCCGTTCTCCTTTTCTTTACACCCATCCTCCAGACCCAGCCTCCCAAACGCACTCGGTGCCCACCTGCCGGCCAGGACCACTTCCACTTAGACACAGCAGGAGGCGCTCGCAGGCACCCCGAGCTGTTCCCTGTGGGGAGCCACTGTGCAGCCCCACCCAAGGGCGTCTTCAGGGGCAGCAGCTTGAGGGCCATTGGACATAATGACCAGGTGGCTGCGTTCCAGTCCTGGAGATGGCACAGCATTTTCCCTCCAGGGCTTTGCAAGAAATGACACTGTCAGAGCAAACAATGATTTAATGGCCACGCGACAGGAGCCCTGAGTCTAATGGTACCCAGCGCAGGAAAACGCAGGAGACCACCGGAAGGCATTTATGACCCAGTCCGTGCCTCCCGAGCTGTCATTACCAGCCGAGCATCCGTTCCAAGAAGCCGCTCTCCTTTGGAAGGTCAGGTTCATACGGTGCCAAGCCTTTGGGAGAGAAGGGCTGAGGCTGGGAGACTCAGGGTTGGTGGATGTTTCTATGGAGAATTCTCCAGAATCATGGGCAGTGGACCCCACCCACCCACCTCCCTTCCTCTTTCCCTCCTTCCTTCTCTCTCCCTCTCATTAATTCAATTCTCTCTCTCTCTCTCTCTCTCTCTCTCTCTCTCTCTCTCTCTCTCTCTGTAATGACACAGTTCTCCCACTTTCCAAACCCAGTTCCAACAAAAGCTTTTGTTTATGCAGACCAGGGAAAGTGGCCCAGCCTACTTGACAAGTGGCTTTTGATTAGAAACACTGAACTCTGCTCAAGTAATTGTGCTACACACAAGAAAAACATTTGAGGGCCGAGGAGAAGCTCCTCTTTGTTCCCAGGAGACGTGAAATCGTGATTTAAGGGAAGGAGAGAGAGAGAGAGAGAGAGAGAAAAAAATAGACCTCTGTCTTGCAAGGTTTGAACAAAACTTACATCTGTGCCTTCCAGTTTTGCTAGATTTTTCTATAATGAGCAGGTGGGATATTTTCTGAACATTTGTATGACAAAAATAATAAATTCACCCATTTTTATGGTTAAAAGTACAAGCTCTGTGCATTAAAAAAAAAGAAAGAAAGAAAGAAAGAAAAAGAAATGCCTGTCTTCACTGGCTCTGCCTGTCCATCTCCCGTGGCCAGAGGTCAATACTTTTCATGTGTATGATGTAGCCCCTCCCAAACCGGTTTTCATACAGATGATGCTTGTATATGAATCTTTTCACACTTTATTTTTATAACAATTTTCTTTTTCATAAAAGGGTTCCTACTGCATGCATTTATCTCACAGGTTTTTAAAACTTAAGACCTTTGTCTCAGAAATTTTTTTTTGCATCAGAATCAGTACATAAAGATTTACCCAATTGTCATGAGTGGCCTGGAGTTCAGTGGTTTTACTGAATTTTTACCACAATTTCTTTACTAAATCCCCCAATGTCCATGCAAGTTCCTCTTAAGGCCTCACAACTACATGCAAGAGTAAAATATCTGTGTGTCGCCTATTTGGACACATGACCTCATACTTCTATAAGGAAGAGATAATTCATTATATCCATTAAGATACTTCAGGTTGCAAATCGAGGAAGACCCCGAGGGGCTAGACAATAGGGCTTTGTTCTCCCATGTTCATGAGAGGTCCGGAGGTTGGTGTTTTCCAAAGATGATTCATTCAATGGCTTGATGCCATCAAGGATGGACCTGGGGGGCTGGGGATGTGGCTCAAGCAGTAGCGCGCTCGCCTGGCATGCGTGCGACCCAGGTTCGATCCTCAGCACCACATACCAACAAAGATGTTGTGTCCGCCGAGAACTAAAAAATATTAAAAATTCTCTCTCTCTCTCTCTCTCTCTCTCTTTTCTCTCTCATTCTCTCTTAAAAAAAAAAAAGAAAAAAAAAAAAAAAAAGCATGGACCTGGGCCCTTTCTTTCCATCTCTCTGGTCTGCCCTTCTCAGTGAGGTGGGAATGCGTCCCCAGTGGACCCACCAGAGCTGGAGATGTTCTAGGTGATGTGTGCAGACACAGCCCTTCAGCTTTCCCTGGGTCCCCTTGGCCAGCATTGGGCTGCAAGATAATCCCTACACTGCCACTGGCAAAGGTGACAGAATGGGCATCTGATTGGCACGGACAAATCCCGATTCCCCCTTTGGGTCTTGGAAGAAGGAAGGGAGGGGAAATGGATTTTTTTAATCAAAGTACCCACCAGATAATCTGCACCAATTTCAGCCTACAAATGGTAGCCAAGTACCAACTACATCTTCCTCCACCCTGAATAAGATATTTAAAATTTTAAGCACGTGATAAGCAAAGAAGACATTTCCTTTTTTTTTTTTTTTTGCACTGACCTTATTACAGTTGAGACTGAGGATCATCTATGTATTTATTGCCAATCTGCATTTTTCTCTCCTGAGATTTAGATATTTGTTGTCCTTTGTTTTATTTTTCACTGAATGGTTTGCTGAGTTCTTATTGATTTGTAAAAGTTCTATATCTGTATCCTGGAAACACATATAATCAAGACATTTTAAAAAGGTTCTTAAGAATAGAGAACACTCAAATTACCCGTCTTTGTTTTTACTGAGATTCTCTAGTGCTTCTACAGCAGTTCAGGGCACAGGAGAACATCCATTTCTTGGAGAAGGTTATGGCGACCTGCTGTCTAAACTATGTGCTTCAGAGCACAAATTCCTTCCCAGGTGTTAAAATGCAGTTGGGGGACACCACAGAAAACCTCCTCTTTCAGAATGCCCACAGTGCATAGAGAGCAGAGGGACCAGCCCTGTTTTCATCAGGACCATTTCCCCGCTGTGTGCCCTCAGGCCTACATGACACCTCTCTGAGCCTTGTCTCACTTACTATTAAACAGTCCTTTCTGGGCTTTTAAGGGGGCATAGCACCTGCAACCCCTTGGCTCTTCCCATGCCCATGCACACCTGTGGCTTCCCACAGTAACCCCTGTTGGCTCTCTGCCTGTAATCTGGGGCATTCCAGAAGGATCTAGAAGGTAATATTCTTAGGGGCAGCCTTTCACGGTAGCATATGGGTTGCCTCACTTTTGCAACAACTCTCGAGACAGATTCTATACCAGGAGTTGACAAAACACAACCCACCAGCCAAATTTGGCCCCCCAGTTGTTTTTATAAATAAAGTTTTATTGGGAACACAGCCACATTCGTTTGTTTATGTATTGTCGATGGCTGCTTCCAGGGGCAGATTAGGCTGACCCAGACTGTCTGGCCTGCAAAGCCTGAAGGAGCTACCAGGTGGCCCCGTTGTATCAAGTCTGCTGAGCCCCTGCTCAACATTGTCCTTCAGTGGCCCCAGAAAGGCCGAGCCCAAATCACCTAGAGAGGGTACACACTTGCTCTTTCACATTCTCTTTTCCTGTCTGGATCCCCTCCCCTCGTCCCCTAGAGTCACCCCCCACCATATGCTACCTGTGTCCATAAAGCTCTAATGTCCTGGGCAGGTTTGGGGAAGAAGACATGGCAGGAGCAGGGCTGAGGGCCAAGGCATCTCCAAGGCTAGCCCCCCACCTCCCACCCCTTCCACAAGTCACAGTCACCAACGCACATGTGCGAGCACATGCAGACACAGCGAGCTCGCCCTTCCTCCTGGACGGTGGTGGCTTTGCCCACGTTGTCATTACTGGTTGGGGACTCGCAAACTTCATTTGAAAATGCAGGTGGAATATGAAGGTGCCTTTCTCTCCTCTGCACCTAGAACACCCCGACTCCCGACTGCTGCATCCAGAGGGACCTTGTCATCTTCCTGTGACTTTGCATATTTTAATATATAAAGTCAACAGGTCACTGAACATCTCTCCTGGGGGTGGGGGGAAAGGCTCCTCCCACCTCAGTCTCCTAGGCAATGCCACAATGATGCCACTCTCAAAACTCCGAGGACAAAGCCTTAAACACACCCTGCATCTTCCCACCTCCGGGCATTTGCACAGGCTGCTCCTGCTGCCCAGAACGCTCCCTTTGCAGATGTACTTCTATCACTATTTGGGTCTCCATTTAGGTCTCACTTCCCCAAAGAAGCCTTCTCTCATCTTCCCTCCAAGCGTCCCCTGTCACCAAGCCGTCTGGGTCCCTCCGTAGAGCTGTTTGCCACACTTGCTGCATCTACCATAATAGCTAAATCCGTGCCTGTGCGAGGTCTTCCTCTTTCACCAGACAAGAAGCATAATGAGTTCAGGAATCGCACCTCCCTTGTTTCTAGTCCCAGGCCCCAGCGTCTGGCACTCAATGGATGCTCAGCGCATGTTTAAAATATGCTGAGTTTGTAGTCATGCCACCTGGCTAAATCTCTGGATTAAGATCCTGTGTGATGCCATGTCTTGGTGGGTATTGGGTCTCAACCATTGACCTCACTGTGACATCTGGTCCCAGGTGAATTTGACTTTTTTTTTTTTTAAAGAGAGAGAGAGAGAATTTTTTTTTTAATATTTATTTTCTAGTTCTCGGCGGACACAATATCTTTGTTGGTATGTGGTGCTGAGGATCGAACCCCGGGCCGCACGCATGCCAGGCGAGCGCGCTACCGCCTGAGCCACATCCCCAGCCCAAAATCTGACTTTTTAAAAAAATAAAATGTGAAGGGAAGGCAGGGCTGTAGGTTGCTGAGCTCACTCAAATTCCAGAAGCATCAGAAAATGAGCTGTCACTCAAATGTCTCTGGAGTGACTCTGAGCTAAGCCTCGTGGGACCAGGATCCCTGTCATCACGGTCTACACCTGTTGTGACTCACATTTCCAGTATGCATACATAAATGTATATACACAAGTAGATACGTGTGTGTGCAGTGAGAGTGTGTGTGTGTGTGTGTGTGTGTGTGTGTGTGTGTGTGTGAGTGTGCACGCGCCTTACCTTCTCTTAAATGCCTTCTGCATCTGGGCGCTTTCAGGATTTCCAGAAGATACTCGGAGCTGTGAATCCTGAGGACTTTGGCCCTAACCACCAGGCAACAGCCCGATGCCTCAGGCCTAGATTCAGTGCTAGAGATTGGGCTCCAGCTTCCCACTGGTCTGAACTGGAGTACGGCCTCCCACACTTCGCAGCTGTGTGACTTGGCAAGTCCCAGGCCACAGTTTCGACCACAGCGTGACGAGTGGCACACTGAAGAGTGTGCTTAAAGTGCCTGCTGCAGGGTGGAGCACACAGCAAGCGTCACTAGACAAAAGCCACTGTCACGGGTGCTGTTATTATTGTCATTGTTGGTCTCCTCCACAGGGAAAGCTAAGAGGATGTTGAGGTGGAGGTGGAAGGGGCTTTTCTTTGTTAGAATAAGCGAAGGTCCGGTGCCCTTTACTTCCTTCTGAGCCATCAGGAAATGCGAGGCCTGGGTTTCCGCCTTCTGGAAGCCTTCTGCACTGGGGCCCTGTGACCTACCCGTGGGCTGCCTGCTACAAGGGAGACTCGAGACTCCTGTCACCGCACCACACAACTGTGTGCAAAGTGTTGCAAAGGACAGAGGCCACATCTCAGGACAGGGCCCTGTGAAATCTGTGATGGCAAGACCAGCCAGCCCCGGTCCTCTGGGTTGTAGGAAACACAATCCTTTCCAGAGACCCAAAGAGAGACCTGATCCTAGAGACAAGGATGTGCCATGGAGCTCAGTGGTAGACGCAATGTGGCTTCCCAAAGGAGTGGTCCCCGGACCTAGGACATCATTGGTCTCCGCCCATCTCTTCATCTCTCCAAACATCCACCCCCCACCGACAAGCAGATGTGGAAGAAGGGGCCACTCACAGAGACCCCCACTTCTCCTAGGACCACCTTCTGCCCAACTGTCTCCAACCTGAGCCGGGACACATGGTATTCTCTTCACCTTGGTTTCGAACCGAGGTGGACATTTAACCCCAGCTGAGCCAATCTGATTCTTCCCTGAGACTTTGGAATCGAGGCTGATTTTTTTCTCACCTGTAGAATGACACCAGGTGTGTAGCTCAGCAGTAGAGCACACCTTAGCACGCATGAGGCCCGGGCCTCCATCCCCGGTGCTACCCCCCCCCCCAAAAAATGGTGATGATAATAATAGTAACATTTACCCTGCAAGACATGGTAGGGATTGAATGAGAGACTCTATGCCAAGTTCTTCCCCAATGCAAGGTATATAATGAGCACTCGGTAAAATATAACTGTTATCGTCATCATTATTCCTAATGCCAAGCCCCTTAGCACCTACCTCAGAGAGGTGCCCAGTCAATATTTATGGGACGGATGGATGAATGGATGTCGGGAGGTGGCGGGGAATGGCCGTGCTGTTGGATGCTCAGTTTCAATAGCCCATGGACCCAATGTGTGTGCACAATTTCTCTCTGGAAGGCACTCCACCTTGCCCCCTAAACAAAAGCAATAGCACACCCCCAACCCAGGATCTCATGCTTTTGAGGTTCCATATAAAGAGTTTTTGAGGGTTGCCAGGTGCTTGAGCAACGTTTTACAGGTCATTAAATCTCTAGTTAGACAAACTCAATCATGTGTACTCGTTAAAATGAGATTTGGGCCATTTCGAAGATGAGGCTCGTAGCGTCGAAAATACAGTTCAAGTTCAAGTTTGCCTTTGGAAGAGAGGAGGGGGGGAGGGAAATGATCTCACAACAGCACCGAAGAGTCTCGCCGCTCATTTCTCATTTTATATTTCCTGCAGTCATTCTCTCTTCTGAATTGTCTCAGTTTTGGGGGGGGGTGTTCACCTACACCACACGCAGGCTCAAAAAGGCACATCCTGGAGATTTGTACCTGCACTGAGTGGGGGAGCATGTTTCTGTATTTTGAAAACTGTAGCTGCAATCAGTGGCTCCTGAAACGTACATCGAACAAACGCAGACAGGATTGATCATCTCACCTTGGGAGAGGAGGTCACGGGGAAAGTTTTGCAAACGGAATTTTCTCCCAGGGCTGTTAGGAACGAGCCTTCAAAGTGGACAGGTTTCAAGAGGAGAGAAATATCACCAGTCCGCAGCTTCCTGATTTTGTGTGATATTTTCAGCCAAGGGACCCAGCAAGAAAATACGGATTCATTTAATGGGACTCCCCTCAGAGGTACAGACAGGATGACAAAAGGTCAGATGGCCTTTTCTGGCCCCAAAGCTACACCGAAGCCACCAGGCGTTAATGAGCACCTTCAGGAAGTGAGCGCTCACACACACACCTTCCCTGGTCTTGTGAAACGGTATTTAACGGCTTCCAGCATCTTCAACATTTTCGAGCCCCGAGATCCTGGAACAATGTTCCCCTATTTATAGGTTCCCCCAGAAAATATGCATTGAACTAATAATATTCCTGCTAGATAAAAAGTGACAGATTACATTCTCAGCTTGCTACCCGGCCAGGGAATCCAGGAACACCACATCTCATCATTACCACCGCGCTGCAAGGCAGAGGTGGCCATGAGCACCTTCACCCGAGAAGAGATGAAAATACTGAGGCTCAGAGAGGATCAAGGACATGTCCAAGGTCACTCCACCAGGAAGTAAAAGATTGCAGATTTGAAACCTATGTCTGTCTGGCCCTAAAAATCCACATTCTTACCTCTCGTCTCCCCTCCCAGATCCCTCCAGATCTTTCTGCTGGCCATGAAGCAGAGGTAATTTCATGGCATGAGGGATCTAGTTGCTTAGCACCTGTGTGCCATAGGGTAAGCCATGCAGGGACCGACGGTACTTTGTAGTTCCTGCAAAGCACTGAAAAGACCTGTAACTGCTCCCAGGTGTCCCCAAGTGCACAGTGGCTCTCTCTGATTGCATCCTGAATGGGCAGGCTTCTGGACACTGAAGGAGCAGCCATTCTCACAGGTGACCAAGGCATTACATGCATGACCTCTTGGAGAGCTGCTCTCTCCAAAACCGGGGACATTGAGTACCTTGGTCATTCAATGTCCTCATCATTCAATGTCCTGCTGTTGCCCTTCGTCAGTGGTGCGTTCCACCGAGTCATTTAGTCCACCAACACTTACTGAGCCCTTGCAGAAATAAGACTACCCCTGATCTCAAGATCTCACACCTAAATAGGAACAGATGCTTAAAACAAATAACTTCAGGCATGGGTTCAGGGCTCCAAGAAGAGAGGCTTGACCAATATGTTGTGGGAAACAAGAGAGGCATGACTAAGCTCTGGGGGTGGGGGAGAATTGGAAAGTCTTTATAATAGTGATGATATTTAAGTTGGGTTTTGAAGACTGAGTAGGAGTTTTCCAAGATAAAGAAAGGAAGGAAGGATGAATATCACCTGCAGGAGACAGAATGTGCTTCCAGGAGCCCCATGTATTTCAGAATTATTCAGAGTGAATGCAGAACAGGGTGGGTAGGGGTAGAGTCAGCAGGTGGAAAGTCAGGAAAGACTCTGTAGAACCACCTGAGGAATTGAGAATTTGTTTTGAGGTCAATAGGGAGCCATTGAAGGGCTTTGAGTGAGAGCATGGTCGTCAGGTTCACTCCATAGAAAGATGGTGTATTTGGTTTCATGCTTCCATAACCAATTATCACGAGCTGGATGGTTTGACACCAGGGAATTTTATTCTGTCACTGTTCAGGAGGTGAGAAGTCCTGAGCCAGGGTGTTGGCAGGGTCTGTTCTTTGGGGAGGCTCTGAGGGAGAGTCTCCCAGCTCCTGGAGACACGTCACGGTTCTCCATTGTCACCCAGGACTCTCCTTACTGTGGACCGTTTTTTCCTTAATCACTGGATTTAGGTCCTACCCTGATCCACTATGCACTGAACTGATAACATTCACGAAGATCCTCTTTCCACATAAGGTCCCATTCTGAGATCCCAAGTGGATATGAACTGGGGTGAAGTGGGCTTGGTGTGGCCCACTGCACTAAGAAGAGGCCCAAATGTCACTGGGAACCCAGGAGACCAGCCCCGTGGAGAGGGAATGGGTGGCGGATGTGGCATTGGGGAAGGATTGCAGCCTCATACCAAGGACCTCCTGGTGGCCTTTTTTTCCAGAAGAATGAGATAATGACACAAGGAATCCATCATTTGAAGGGACCTTAAAGACCCAATTGCATAGCCAGACTCAGTAGTGTAGGCCTGTAATCCCAGTGACTCAGGAGGCTGAGGCAGGAGGATCTCAATTTTGAGGCCAGCCTCAGCGATTTAGCAAGACCCTGTCTCTAAAGAAAAAGGGCCGAGGATGTTGCTCAGTGGGGAGAAAAACCAATCACTCCCTTTCCCCCGATTTACTGAGGAAAGCGATCGCAGACATTGTTAAACAGTGGAAGTCGTTTTTCGTAACCAGACTGTCTGTCTTGGTGATCCCGTCAGAGCTTGAAGATTGTTTTAATGCATGTGGACCCCCTTCGAGTCAGGTTTAGCGTAGGCAGAGACTTTAAGAGCTGAGGGTTTTATTGGCAGAGCTCATAATTGTCTTAATAGCCAACATTTATTAAGCACACTCTAAATGGCGGGTACAATGTGAGCTGCCTTGAATTCATTATCTCTAATTCTCACATCTCTAAAAAGAAAGGCATCGCTACCAACATCTCCATTTTATGGGTGAGGACATTGATACTTCATGAGGTTAAAACTTGCCCAGGGTCTCACAGTGATGGAGGTAAACTGGAATCCAGGGCCCTGGGATGCCCAAGGAGGTTTCTCAAACCAACCAACCAAAACCATTCTACAAGCCAGTCATGGTGGCCCACGCCTGTCATCCCAGCAGCTCGGGAGGCTGAGGCAGGAGGATTGCAAGTTCCAAGCCAGCCTCCGCAACCTAGCCTAAGCAACTCGGCAAGACCCTGTCTCAAAACAAAAAGCAAAAAAAGGGTTGGGGATGTGGCTCAGTGGTTAAGCATCCCTGGGATCAATCCCAAGTACTAGAAAGAAGAGGAAAAAAAAATACATAGGTGCCAATGTTTGACCAATTCAAGTGGCCCCCGTGAATCTTATTCCCCGAAGAAGGAGTCTCTTGCGGCCCTGGCTTGGGTTAAAGAACCAGCTCTCGAAGGCAGACGACAAATTGGGGTCATCCCCGCTGAGGGCGGGGTGCCGAGAAGGAGATGGGCACAGGACCCAGATGGGCGCCCTCCTGTCCAACAAGGGACCTGGGACACAACCTCATTAACCCCCTCCTCCTGCCCACGTCTCCCTGGCCCTGCCATCTGCTCAAAAGAAACCTTGTTCTCCCCGGGGATTAAGGGACCTTTTCAATTCCAGCTCATTCAGAATGAACTTCCTTGGAACAAGTGGCCAACTTCTTTTTTCTTTCTTTCTTTGCGCCCGACACGCCGAGCCAGCTGTTCAATCAGAAAGCTCTGCCAACCAGCCTGTCCCTGCAGACCTCATCTGGTGTCTGCTGGAGGGCACCCCGGTCTTCTTAAACACTTACATCCCCCCCTTTTAATGATAATTACACTTCAAAGGGGATCTGGTGCTTGTAGGAACCAAGATCAAAGTCTGGAGACGGGGGGTCATGCTCCCTAACTCCCCCCCCCATGGGGCTCTGAAGACGAGGGGCAGGTTGGGGTGATGTCATTGGCCTGAATAACCTGGGTCCTCCCTCCCCCCACCCTGTGATCCTCTGCTTTTTTTTTTTTTTTTTTTTTTGGTACAGGGGATTGAACCCAGGGATGCTTAACCACTGGGCCACAGCTCCAGCCCTTTTTAATTTTTTTTTTATTTTGAGACCAGTCTCTCCAAGTTGCTTGGTGCCTCTCAGTTGCTGAGGCTGGCTTTGAACTCACGATCCTCCTGCCTCAGCCTCCCGAGTTGCTGGGGTTACAGGCCAATGCCACTGTACCCAGCCGTGCCTCTGCATTTGATGGCTGCCGTGGGGCACCCAGCTCCGCCAGCTGGTCTTTGTAGTATGTTCCTGTGGTAGGCAGTCTGAGGATGGAGCAGCCTGGACCCACCCTAAAATACACCTCGACACACTAAAACCTAGTGTGCCCCTGGATTTAGGTCACTTTCCCGGCGTCCTCTTGCCATCTGTATCCCCCACTCCGTGTGCTCCATTTTTTCATCAAAAAACACTACTAGGCGGAGGGTCCCTCAAGTCACTGCAGCCTGTGCATAAATTAATCTACAAGTTGCTTTTCATGGGTCAAAGCCACAGGAGGGTATTTGGCATCCAGGTGGGAGTGTGTGTGTGTGTATGTGGGGGGTGTAATCAATGGAGAAGAGTAAATATTTAGGCATAACTAGAAAAGGAAAGAAAACTAGAAACCTAAGGTCACATAGATAGTAGCCCAGGTTGTATAATGTCAAATGTCTTTTCAGTTGACCATACTGCCTGAGTGGCTTTTTCCCCCAATACCCACTGTGACTCTCCAGCTACTTTGGGCTATATATTTAGGGAAGACCCCCATCTCATCTCCTACCTCCAAGAGATTAAGGATGCCATCCATTTATCCACTGTTTACCCACCTGTGTGTCTATCTATCCATCCACCTACCATCCACCCATCAATCCACCCTCCCACCCACCCATCTACCATCTATCCACCCACCCAACTACCCATCCATCCATCCACCAACCTATCTATCCATCCATTTGCCCATCCACCCACCCATCCACCCACCTTCCCATCCATCCACCCATCCATCCACCCAAGCATCCATCCATCCATCCATCCAGCCATCCATCCATCCTTCTCTTTATCAAGGATGTATCCAGTGCTTGCTGTCTGTCGGCTCCAGGCTGGGGATCCACTGGAGGAAAAGATGCAGTATTATGCCCGCAGGAGCTCAGATCTAGAGGAAGGGAGGACCCCACAATCTTGGCATCTCCACCCACATTCCCAGTGTGTAGGCATCGAGGTCATTCTACTGATACCCAAAGTCCAGTTCTGGTGGGTTTCTAAGGTGTTGATGGATGACACCAAAAGCCCAGCCTCCTTTTATTTGATTCAGATGGATTTATATACCTTTGGAAGGTTGAGATTCCATTTTTAACATCAGCAAAGCAATTCAAGATCCTCAGTAATGGGGATTATATAAATATTCAGCTATCACGTTTCTCTGTTTATGGAGCATCAAAGTGCACAGCACATTATAAAACTTCTAATTAATCCTCGTAATGCTCTGGTGTCATGAGCAAAGGACGGCTAATAACCCTGTTTTACCGATGGGACCAATGGACCAACGGCCACTGTAATTCAGCTACTGGCCTGCGGTCATATGGCAGATCACCTGCATTTTATACCTTCATTAACAGCGCGGCTTATTAATTATAACAATTACGTTAACAAGTAGCATTTATCGGGAGCCCGCATAAACCCAGCTCTGTCCTGAGAAGCTTACACATTAGCCAATTGAACCTCCGCCACAACCTCATGAAGAAGGTCCTGTGATCATCTCTCCATCGCACACTGGAAACCAAAACTCAGAGCAGCATCGTATCTGCCAGAGACCTGGCCAGTGACCTCGAATCTGTGTGACTCCAAATCTTGTCCCCTCCTTTTGCCTTCTTGTGCCTGTCCAGGGGTACATTGGGAAGCACAGCTCCACGTGTTCTTGTCCCATCTCCCTGCTTAGCTAGGGGTCCTTAGCAATGCTCTCCAGCTTCTCTGAGTCTTGGGTTACCCATCTGTTGGCAAAGCAGGGAGAGGGAAGACTTTGGAGCCAAAGTATAGTTTGGATTTAAACCTCCTGTGAATTGAATGTGTCCCCCAAATTTCACACATTGGAAACAATCTCCCCCAAAGTCTTACATTAATGGAGGCAGGAGGAAATTAGGATTAGAAGAGATCATGGGGGGGGGTGTAGCTCAGTGGTTGAGCGCTTGCCTAGTCCGCGAGTGGCCCTGGGTACATTAACCTCTCTGTGTCTCTGTTCTTTAATCTGTAAGATGGAGATTACAACAGTTCTATTCCACAAAACAAGTTGCAAAGAGAGTTAATACATGATAAATAATGATGGGGGTGTGGGGAACCTCTCAACTCTGATGGTCTCAGAGTTTTTTGTTTGTTTTGAATTTTGGTGGTACCCAGAATCGAAACCAGAGGGTGTTTACCACCGATCTACATCCCCAGCCATTTTTACTTTTATTATAAGATGGGGTCTCCCTAATAGCTCAGGCTGGCCTTGAACTCTGGATCCTCCTGCCTCAGCCTCCCAAGTTGCTGGGATCACAGGGGTGCCCCACCGCGCCCAGCTCAGATAATTCCCAAATGAAAGGTGCGTGGTGTGTTTTGGTTTCACCCCAGGGAAATAGTATGACTCTCCTGGGGAGTCGTTTGGGGCCATCCAGACAAAATATCTGCGATGTGCTAACGAAATCATGGTCAAGATCCCTTAAGCTGCAAAATGATAGAAAAACCCAATTCAAAGTGCTTTAAGAAAAGTGAATTGTCTAAGGTTAACAAAGAGTCCATAGGTAAACCAAGACTGGGGAATAATCATGTCCAAGTGTTCAAACATCTTTTTTTTTGGCGGGGGGATATTTCTCTTCTTTATATCCTTTCATCTGTGTTCTTTATTCTAAAAAAAAAAAAAAATACCAAAACGGCGGCCAAGAGGTCCAGGTGGACGTGTTTCCATGGAGCAACCCCAGCAGAAGGAGCGCCGCTCTCTCTCTGCAGCTCCAGCAGATGTCCTGGGACTGAATGCCTTGGTCCTTCCTTCTATTTTTTCTTTTAATGTTTGTATTACTGCCCTATAATTATCCATAATAGTGGGATTCATTATGACATATTCATATATACATACATAACCTAATTTACTCCAATTCATTCCCAGGGCTCCCCTTTCCCTCCTCCGCTCCCTTCCCCCGATTCCCCTTCCTCTCGTCTTCTGGTCTTTTATTTATTTATTTACATGCATATCTTCTTCATTGCTGCATTATAATTATACATAAACTCGGGCTTCATTGCAGCGCCTTCACACATGTATATAGCATCATGTGGTCAACTTGATTCCTGAGTGCGTCCCCTTCCCCTGCCCGTTTCTCCACCCCCAGCCCCACCATCCTCCTCCTGGGGGCCTCAGATGCAAGTCCTCACTGTGGCCGGAGAGGTGGCACATTCCCACTGGCCATACCTGAGTCGTGTGTCCACCCGCTCCTGGACTGGAGTAGCGAGAGGAAACCCTGCCCACCACCCTGTCCCAGGCAGTTGGCTGCCAGGCCCATGGTAGGGGGAGACCACTGCAGCCCCCCTGCCAATCTGCAGATCCCGTGGGCTTGGGTCCAACAGCATAATCGTTTTGGTTTGTGTCACTTAGCTACAAATTGGTATCCCATTCCCAATCAGGCCATCAACACCACGTTTGCAGGACATCCTGACTCTGTTCTCATCTTCAGAATTTGGCCCCCTCCTGCTTCTCCACCATCACCATCCCCGCATCCCCCCAGCTGCCACGGCATTGCATGCTGCATTCCCACAGCCTCTTGGAGTGCCAAGTTCTCGCTCAGCTCCAGGTCCTCGCGCATTCCCTCCGCCTGGCACACCTCAGCCTCCCTCTTCTTGTATGTATTTATCTAGTTTCTCAGTTGACAGAGGGAAAACTGTCTATAGGGGTGGTGTCTAGGGTGAAATTTGGACATAGGCACCCACGGGGTGGTGATTGGAGAGAGCTGATTGGCATCTCCATCGTCGCCTCACCTGCTCCTGGTGGCTGGTCCATCAGCTTAGGCTGGGAAGTCCCTTCCTTTATCCCTGCAGCCCCTCCTCCCCTGCTGGGTCAGAAGTCCCCGGAGGAGCCTGCTTCCTCCTCAGCCCACATGACTCTGCCTCATCTTCTGCCTTCCCCCAGGAGATGCCAAGAGGGGAAGCTCTGGGGAGGGTGTATATTTCCTAGCTCTGGGCAGGGACCCAAGGAGAGGGCTCAGGAAGTCTTCTTGATAGAGAAAGACTATCAATGTCGTTGACAGCAAGGACGATTTGTTGAAGTTCAAGGTCAGGAAAGCAAGGAACCCGGCACAAGTGTGAGAGGGAAGCCAGAAGACCCCAGCCCACTATCAGTACCCCCAAGAGTGATGGAGATGGGTAAGTCTGCAAGAGGCGAGGCAGAATGGGCCAACATGCTTAAATCTCAGCTCCAGATAAGAGCCCCCAACCCAGCCCCCAAACCATAGAAAGATCTAGAAGGTACATCCAGCAGGGCTCCTTTGTGTCAAAGACCCTTACCGCCTCCTCCCCCAAAGCAGGCACATCCAAGATGGTTTTAAAGAAATCTCTGCAGTTCCTCCTAAAAGCTTGTGCTCTGCAAACAAGAATGCTCCCCCCCCACCCCCCTCCATGGCTCTGGATTCACCTTGGTCTAATTTGCATGGTGAACCTGCTTCGTCCGATTTGCCCCAGGAAGGCATGAAAATGAGC
Source organism: Ictidomys tridecemlineatus (assembly GCF_052094955.1). Classification (NCBI taxonomy): domain Eukaryota; kingdom Metazoa; phylum Chordata; class Mammalia; order Rodentia; family Sciuridae; genus Ictidomys; species Ictidomys tridecemlineatus. Next base: position 81,835,937 of record NC_135478.1, on the reverse strand, counting down.
ATTTGATACCATCAAAGGCGTCCGGCTTTGAAAGGCTCGCCTTGGCTCGGGCTTTCACATCTGAAAATAATAAGCAAGTTGTTGCTGCAAACTGCAGTCCGCTTCCAGCCTGGGCTCCCCGCCCCCCCCCCCCAGGAACTGTGTTTGCTAACTCAAGAGAAGGCAGGCGCTTTGCTTTTCAAACAAGCCTGCACCCCAATTAGTTTCTCAGCAACTTGATACTCATTGGTGGCGACTGTGGTTTCTCGTCTAGCCTTGTTATTGATTTGGTCAGAAGTAATTAAGGAGATAATTCTTACTCAATTACATTTCCCTGAATTTCCTGAGGTTGCTAACTCTGCTCCCCGGCTGTATTTTCTTTTCCAAATTAATTTTGTCTTGACTCTGAAATGAGGATGGATATTACGGGGCTTGTTGTGCTTGTTGATTTTTATTTATTTATTTTTTTATTTTTTGCCACGGGAGCAAAGTGGGGCTCTGTATTTGCATTCCAACGAGGGCTCTCAAACGCTTCTAATTTTTAGAAAATCAATGTAAAATATACTGAGGTTTCATTTAAATCATCAACAACAACAACAACAAAATAGCAGGAAAATCTCCTACTAAGAAATAAGGGGCCCTTGTCCTCACCCTCAGTGCTGTCACCCAGAACGGCCAATTCTAACAGCTATTTCTTCCAAGGATCCATGATTGGACTTTTACCTGTATTTCTCTTATGCATTTAAGACATTAATGACTTTCAGCTATAAAAGATGTAGCTCTGTCTCCTTTAATTCCTACCCCCACCTCCCACTTCTAATTCCTCTGCTTTCCATACTCTATAACTTATTTTTCCTTGATACAGAAAATTGCTACTGTAGCACTGTTTGTTACTAGTTGCTTAGAAAAGCATGCCACACTTGCATTTCTGGCCCTATTACTCTGTGGAAGTACATCCACAGCCCTCTTGGCATTTTTAACTTACTTTTTTGGGGGGCAGGGGTACTGGGGATTGAACTCAGGGCCACTTGACCCCTGAGCCCCATCCCAGCCCTGTTTTGTATTTTATTTACAGACAGAGTCTCACTGAGTTGCTTAGGGCCTCGCTGTTGCTGAGGCTGGCTTTGAACTCGAGATCCTCCTGCCTCAGCCTCCCGAGCCCCTGGGATCCCAGGCGTGGGCCATCACTTTTACGATTGCTCTTACATGGTCCGGATTGACAGCAGTTTCACTCTGCTCCATGTTCCTAATTTGATTTTCCAGGCTTCCTTTGTCTTTGATTTGGGTCTAAAAGTTGAAAATCAACCAATAGTATGGTTTCGTTTGCCTCCATTCATCCGCTCGAAGGGTACCTGACTGCCAAGAAACCACTCTTTGCTTGGCACTGTGCCCCGGACCAAAGACGCAATGTGACAGGGTCACCCTCTGCTGCACACTGCAAGGCTAGAATCCAGAGAAGGGAGAAGGAAACACACTTTATGACCTGAAAAGAATAGCCACTTAAATCAGTGGTTTTGAATATGATGTTTATAATATGATTATAAAACAGAATAAAGAGGTAAGCCAAACGTAACCCCCCCTCCACACACACACACACACACACACACACACACACACACACAAGGTTTAAATGAAAGCCGTTTAGTTTTCTTTTTGCTTCGTGAATACAAACAGAATCTTGACACCCAAACCTAGGCCCATTTGACATCCTCTGGAACCTCAGGCCGTAGCCAGAGCACCCAGAGGGTGCAGCATATCGGGGCTGGGGGACGGCGACAGGCATTATAGTCCCAGTCTGAGTTTGTGCTTCTAAAGCTCCTTCATCAAGAGCAAGTCTTTGTGACATTCAGTGTCCCGAGCACACTGGCTAGAAATTTCCCTTGGAGAACAGCTGGGGATGAGCATCTGCTCACCATGAGAGGTGCCAGATCCGTCACTACGATGCCAGTCGGGCCAGCTCAGAGCACCAAAGACACCTCAGGAGCCACAGAGGGGGATATTCAGACTGCCCCGGGGCATGAATATCCCACCCAAGAAGTGGAGCTCAACAACCTCAAAGCCTCATGGCCAAGTTCACTAAGAAGATCAAAATGATCAGATGCAATATCTATTCAAATATGCGCACTCGCCTACAGACCACTTTAAAAAGCCCTGGATTATTCTTCTGCTTACCTTGCAAACCATCCAGTATTTTCACCACCACCGGGTCCGTTTGCCTGGTTGGAGCTTTTCCCGTTCACTCAGCCCCTCTGTGCCCTGGTGGTTTTTCCTTAGACCTGTCAAATGGCCAGTTAAGGACGTGTTATTTCTTGTGGCTCTTCTCCAACATAACACTTTGCAGAAGTCAGAGCTGGGATTTGAACCCAGGTCTGCTTCCCCAAGCGCGTACTTCTCAATACTGCCATCTGCTGTCCCCCCCACGGTAGCTCGGGTATGGAATGACCTTGTCGGCAACCAAGTTCACATCCAGGCCAGTCGACACCCTCAAAAGCACCCACAATTTTTCCTCCACAATGGTTGAGACGGTTATGGTCAAAGAAGTTCTATGAAACCTGTGATGAGACCCTAAGGAGAAATTAAATGGGTTTCTGTAACCCGGATCACCAGCTGTTTCCTGGAGAGAGTTCATTCCCCTAGGACTGCATTTGAGTTCTGTTTTGGTGTGTTAACAGATTACTCCAGAGTGTCGCAGCTTAAGACAACAAACATTTATCATCTCCCAGTTTCCCTGCTTGGCTGGGGGGGGGCCTCTGGCTCAGAGTATCACAACCAAGATATGGTCACTGGGACTCTTGCTATCTCAAGGCTCAGCTGGGGGCAGGGGTCACTTCCAAGGTCACTCACATGGCTATCAATGGGGCAGGTAGCAGGTGCTCCTGAGCTATAGTAAAGACATTAGTTCCTTGCTGCATGAGCCTCTCTCCAAGGGCGGTTCATAACCTGGAAGCCAGCTTTCCCCAGAGGCCATGGTCATCCCATCACCTAATCTCAGAAGTGACACTGAATCGTGTGAGCATATTCTATTCATTAGAAGTGAGTTACTGGGTCCCACCCACCTTCCAGGGGAGGGGATCCCACAAGGGCATGAGGGTGAGGATCCCTGGGGACCTGCCTGGCTTCTAGTCATCCACAAGCTGAGTACCTGCCGCCCCGGGGTCTCCAGGAGACCTAAAAGCCCAACACACCTTCTACAACTGTGTGGCTTGGTCCTGGCACAATTCGGACCAGATACAGCTTTGTGGGGGGAAAAGAAAGACGTTGTGAGGAGTTTAGGAGACTTGTTGGCATCTACCCACTAGGCACAGCCACCACCAAGTTGTGACAACAAACAGGATCACCTTGGGAAGTTGCCTTGGATTGTCTACTCAGGTCCTCTCGGTCACGTGGTAAGGAGGGGTGGCATTTTGTTTGTCCTTGAAAATGATCTATGGCTAAAAATCCACCCACAAAGAAGCCTATTTCATGCTTCCAAACCTGGGCTCAGAAGTCTTCTCGCAAGAGCCAGACGGTGAACATGTTAGTCTTCGCAGGACCTTGTATCTCTGTTCCAGTTAAGCCATCTCTGTCCCTGTGGTACAAAAGCAGCCATAGACAGTGTTGGTGTTCCAATAAAACTTTATTTACAAAAACAAGCAGGCTTTTCTGTATCTTCTTCTGGATACTCTGTTGCTCCATGGACCTTGGTTCCCTGAATTGGTTCTTGGCCTAATCTTAGTTTTTTTTTTTTTTTTCTCATTCCCTCCCTCTCTCTTCTTCAGAGTTAATTCAGCATTTTGTACATTAATCTCCAATGGCACCCTGATCCAAAGTCCTGATCCATGACTAACAGCAACCCACCCTTGTTCCCAGCTCCAAGGACCCCAGAGCTTGATGCCGCCTTGCCCCTTGTCCCTCGTCCCCCTTGACATTCTGACAGTCCCCAAGATACATTAGTTACAGGGAGGGGAATTAGCATAGGAGCCATACTGTCATTTGTGTATTCATATGAAAACAGAAGGTCTGTGGTTGGAAAGGTGCCGATACATGTGTACATGTGTGTGTGTATGCGTGTGTGCATGTGTGTGTATGCGTGTGTGCATGTGTGTGCATGTGTGTGCACATGCACATGTGTGTGTGCACATGCACATGGGCTTATTTAAAACCTCTCTGGAAGAATACACAAGAACCCAGTAATGCTCGACCTCTCCAGGCAGGAAAAATGAATGATTTGAAGACAAGGTAGATGTAACACTTTTTAGCTACATGCCTTTGGGTCTGTTTTAAAACTATTTGAAAATATTGCTTATTCAAGGGGGGGGGGAGCAAAAACTAAATTAATAGGAAAAAAAATAAAATGAAACTCAGTGCTCCATCTTCAAGTCTCAGCTGGGCCACTCACCCTAGACTGATTTTGCTAAAGGGGCCTCTCACGGCTTCTCAGCAGCACTAGAGTTTCAGGCATGCTCTGTCCTGCTCGGGGACATCAGAAGAACCCACACCACCCCTCCCCCACCCCATCCTACTCACTCCCCGTCCCAGCCATTCAGAGCTCCTGTGGGTCCCTCTATCTGGAACACCTGTAGGGAGGAGAAAGCCATGCCCCTCAGGAGGATCTTGGCTCACAAGCCCGTAACAAAAGACGCGTAAACACAACACGAGGAAAGGGTAACAGGTTTATGTCAGCCAAGTTTGTAGCTCTGTTCGATGCTTAGACCCCACCCCAGATGATATCCCCCACCCTGCACCTCGACCTCCTCAGGAAAAGGACTGTGTTCTGCCCAACATTGTACCTGCAGCCAGCTTTAACTCATATGAGGTATTTCAAACCTCTGAGCTGCTCTTGGCACCCACAGAGCCCCCAATGTGATCCCTGGAAGGTGGCCTTGAAGGGCATGCTGGGGACATCAGGGAGCTGTTTGTTGTCAGAGTATCCGAGAACTCACAGCCAAGCAGCCCCGGAGTCACACTAAGGCTCATGCCAAAGGTCCAAGCCCCAGGCAGCTCTTCTGCATCTGGGCTCTTTTCTCTTTCACCAGCTTTCAGCCCAGCTCTGCTCCGCCTTCTCCTGTGAAAATGAAGTTAAATGTCATTATCCAGCCGGGAGCCGTGGCACACCGGTCATCCTGCGGCTCAGGAGGCTGAGGCAGGAGGATCGCGAGTTCAAAGCCAGCCTCAGCAATTGAGTGAGGCGCTCAGCAATTCAATGAGACCCTGTCTGTAAATAAAATACAAAAAAAGAGCAGGGGAGGTGGCTGGGTAGTTGAGCACCCTTGAATTCAATCCCCTGTACCAAAAAAAATGGGGGAGCCTCCAATAGGAGGCTGAGTTCACTCCACTGTTGCAGAGATGCCCACGTCACCCACTTCCAGGGAGAGAGGGAAGACGGACGGAAGCCCAGGGGGACTTAGCCCCAACACACACACTTCTCCAAAGGACATGGATGGCTTGAAGGAAGATGCTCTTGGGTCACTCCTCGTTTCTCTTGTCTAGAATGAATTGACAAAAAAATGTTTCATTTCCAAGAAGCCAAGTCAACCGTGGTGCGTAAGAAGACATGGAGATCCCTAGGCAACCAGACCGGCTGAACTTCTGATTCTGCCTCTCTCTAGCTCTGTGACCCCAGGCAAGCTGTTAACTTCTCCGGGACTCAGGGGCTCTGAATCATAAAACAGCAAAAAGAATTATTACGCCTCTCACCTATTCTCATCTCAGTGGGAAAAGCAGGAAAAGGGCCCCAAAGGGGAACCACGGATGGTGTGTGGTCATTGATGCTGCTGTTCCCTCCTTGGTCCGGGGCAGGCATTGCCAGTCAATCACAGAAATTTCTTGTGATGGGATTGGACCTCAGGGAGCTCCAGACGGTTTTAATTGCTGAACAGAACTCTGGTTGGCAGGACTCACAATACGGAACAGAGCGGGGTCCTCCAAGCTCCTCCAGGACTTTTTGAAAGTCAGCCCCTAGCCCATCACACATTCCCATTGGTGACTGGTGCCTGGCAGCTGGACCCCTGGCCCCTCATATCTAGTCTTTCAAAGAGCTTATGAGATTAATGTATTTGATTAATTTTTTTGAACTAGGTGGATAACACATTCGCTGCTGGCAATGCCAGCTCCGTCCCAGGGCTGATGGGGGCTCATTGATGCTGGCAGCCAATTTCCATTTCAATCAAGTGGGAGAGGAGGAAGGCAGAGAAAAGATGGAAAGAGACATTGATTGAAAGCCGTGGCATCTAGCGCCACCTACTGTTCTATCACTGTATTGCTACCGTGGCTGACCATCTGGGAGTCCTTGATAGCCTTAATCTGCCCTTAATGAGTTTATTTGGAAACATTTTCATCATCTCATTCTAGTTATAGTTTTCATTTGTGGTTTATGGTTCAATATGTAAAATCTACAGATATTCATGATCTGTAGATCGTTGGCATGCTCGGTTCACCAATCAAACTGCACCAAGCATTGGCTCCAAGCTCCTGGGTGAAGACTAGGCAGAGGCTTAGGGAGGCTGAAAGGCAGTGACTTTCCTGGGTCCTCACGGGCGGTGGGACATGGAGCTGGGACTCTGACTCCACATCCTGTTCTCCCCCTGCCTCTCCGCTTGTCTATCTCTGCTTGCCCTGGGCCACCTGGGGGCGGGGCTCACACATATCGAAGCCTTCGGGAGCACAGTTCCTGCTCCCATTTAGGAGATGTGAACTAAATGCATGGTGTGGGTTCTACTGAAGGGTGCGTGGAAGAGATGGAGCCGACAGTCATGTTGCACCCCTCACAGGGAAAACCAATAAATCACCTTTTAAGCCAAATGTGGTAGTGCATGCCCATCATCCTTGCGGCTCGGGAGGCTGAGGCAGGAGGATCACCAGTTCAAAGCCAGCCTCAGCAACTAAGTGAGGCCCTAAGCAATTCAGTGAGACCCTGTCTCTAAATAAAATACAACATAGGCTGGGGATGGGGCTCAGTGGTCAAGTGCCCCTGAGTTCAATCCCTGGTACCTGCCCCCCCCCAAATCATCCTATAAAAGCCTGTGACTTTTTTTCTGTATGTCAGTCCCTCCTCTTCACCCCTGCTCCAAGACCCGCTTCTGTCCCCCAGAATCTATCCCTGGAGTCTTCCTTCTCTCAGCTTTTCCAGGTTCTTTCTCGCATTCATCTTCCTTCTCTGCCAAACAACCGCCCTTCTTACAAAAAGGGGAATTTAAGAAACAAATCATGGAAAACTGTCTCCCTCCAGCACGAAGGACTGCAAGGCCTGGCATTTTCAAAGCTGCTTAATGGCTGAGGACCCACTGGAAACGCAGGGAGACGGGGTTCCCCCTGGCTCTAACAGCTCACCAGCTGGGTGACTGACAGGCAGCCGGCTGCGTCGCTTTGAACGACTTCCTCTGCTTCCACTTCCCCTTCTGTAAAGGGGTTTTTAATAACCGTCTTATTAGGTCACTGGGAAAAGGCAGTTTTTCCTGACGGCATAAAATGCTAAGCCTTGCTCTGACACGTGGCAGCTCCTCCATCATTTGTTGATTTAGGTGATGTGAACGCTTCCCCTTCTCAGGAACCACCCCACCCCCAAAATGATCTTAGGCTAAAGTGTGTGAATGCTGTATCTCTCCAGCACTGTGCTTGGTCCAACCCGTACATCCTGATATGATGGCCAGCCAGGCTCAGAGGGTCAAGGAATGCAAACCAGCAAAGAGCTAAAGGATGAATCGAAGCCAACAAGTTGAAGGGAAAGGAGTTACACAAGAGCATGTGGGAAAGAAAGGACAGCAGGCGCAAAGGCCCTGTGGTTGGAAGGAGCATGGCACTTACAAGACTGTAGCAGTCAGGACCTGGGAGCAGAGCACTGAAGGCAGGAGGCAGGTCACAGAGCTGTGTAGTTCCTAGGATTTGGGACTTTTAAAACAATAAGGACCGTTTTTAAAGTGTGCTGGGCAAGGTAATGGGACCAGGTGTGCATTTGAGAAGGATTACCTGTGTGGACAATGGCCCAAGGGAACAAGAGCTGGGGGGGGGGCAGGGACAGCCATTGGCAGATTGTGTCTGCTCTCCAGGTGGGGTCAATGGCAGCAATGTGGCAATGTCACTGGAGGGATGGAGGGAACGTAGGAAATAAAGTCGACAGGACAGGGGTCAGAAAAGCTTTTAAGTTTTATTTTACTTTTGATTGACACATAACCTCCCGGCAGACCTCTCCCGCGAAGGACCAGGGGTGAGCGCTCTGCAGGCCGCGGGGCCTCTAGCGTAGTCATAGCAGGAGGCTGGGCGGGGACACAGCCCAGGCAGGCCGTGGCTGCGCTCCAGGGAAACATCAGGTGACAGAAGCCATCGAGGCCACCGAGGGCCGACTCCTGGATGAGATGAGCACAGGGCAGGGGCACAGGGGGATCAGGACGCTGAGCTTTGCTTCCCGTCCCTGTGACCCGCGACAGGGACTCCACCTCTCGGCTCCTGGGTTTCCCTCCTGGCCAAAGAGGCCTAAGGTGCCTCCGAGGATCAGCTCCGGGACTGAGTGCAGGGATGTGACCAGGACACCTCTCCAGGGACACACAGAGCTTCGTCCACACACACACACACCAGGGAGAAATAACTACCCACCCGGGGCCTGGCTCCAGGGCCACGTGGTACCTGTGTGGCCCGTGATGGGGGTGCAGGGCACAGCCAGGGGATTCAGACCCCGCCATCACAGAGGCACCTGGTCCCTGTGTCGTTGCTAACTGACCTGCAGGGTTAAGCCTGGAGATGGCAATCCACCCCCCTCCCCCACCCGCTCAGCAACAACAGAGCATGCTCAGAGCCAGGCCCCACACCAGGAGCTGGACGTCAGAAGCTTTCTGTCCAGGGACCCTGGCTCCTGTTGTCCACCCCCTTCGGCCCCCCACAGGGCCCCTGCTGCTCAGTCCCCCCTAAATTCTCAGCCGAGGACTGGCTCATCTCCCTGGCCACAGCCCCCTGCCCACCCCTCCCTGTCTTTCCCAATCCTCCCCACAACGTCCTTTTTCCTGGGTCCACAAGATGGGTGGCGGGAGGGAGGGTGAATCAAGATACGGACACATCCCGCCTGGGGTGAATAGATCCTTTAGAAGAGCTCGACAGAACAGTTTATGTTTCCGTTTGAAGGTTTGATGTGGATGAAGTCACTAGTCCCGGGTATCCCTGCGGAGCTAGGTACCCACCTTAAATCCTTAGGACCAAGGAGTAGAATAAGGTACCAACTCGCCTCCTCAAAACCCTAAGAGCTTAAATCCCAGTGTGCACACCAAGGAGGCGCCTGTGTGTTCTGGCCCCGAGGCCCCTGGTCCACTCTCCACAGGCTCCACGGGGAGTCTGGAGGTGGCTAAGGTGTCCCTGTCCCTCCCCTCTGTCTCCAGGCTCCCTGCTCTGACCTCTGCTAGCTGCATCAGCCTGGGCACATCAAATATGACAGGAATTCGTTTCCTTCTTCATCGGAGGCTCAGAATCTGATTGCATTTTAGGGAATCGCAAAGATGAGTCCTGAACACACATTCATAAAACACGAAGAACAGATATTTAGAAGGCCCGGCTTTCCGGCTGTGACCTTCAATAAAGCATTCTGATTTCCTGCCGTGTAAAATTCCTGATGAGGAAATCTCACAAAATTCCGTAGATGAACTTGGTAGCATCTGTCAATCAACAGCCAGCGACTGCTGTCCCTTAGTTAGTGAGAGCCCACGACGCAAAACAGGGCAGAAGACCAGGAGCAGTGGCGCACGCCTGTCATCCCAGCGACTCGGGAGGCTGAGTCAGGAGGATGGCAAACTCAAGGCCAGCCTCAGCAATTTAGGGAGGAACTAAGCCATTAGCAAGACTCTGTCTCCAAATAAAAAATAAATAAATAAAAAGGGCTGGGGGTATGGCTCAGTGGTTAAGCATCCCCAGGGGTTGAATCCCCAATCCAGAAAAAACAGGGCAGAGGTGGGGGAGCAGAACAGGGCAGCTGTGAAGAGCACACGCTGTGATGCTCTTGAACTTGATCTAGCGTAGACTTGGCCCCTCCATAGCACGTCACTGTCACCTTCCTGAGCCTCCACTTGCTCCCCCGTGAAACGGGAGCCCTGGTGTGACGAGGACTGAAGGAATCGGGGACTTCATGGAAGAGTGCACTTGGGACAGGACGTGGTCCAGAGGTGAACGATGTCAGGGCTTCAGTACTGGCTCTGTTTCCTAGATGGCCTTTGTGCACCCAGGCTGGGGTTGTGACAGAGCGTCAGAGGCTATCTGCCCAGAGGGTGACGAATGGGGTTATGCCTGAGCTTTATCTTCTCCTGATTGGTTGTTTGTTTTGTTTTTTTGCATAATTTTCCGGTTTTCCACAACATGGATCCGTGGTGTCTTTTTGTGGGTGTTGCTGGGCACGGGCACATGTTAGTCGATGTCGTTCAGAGGTGTAAGGACCCAGAGAGTGGGGAGGACCCAGGGCAGGTAGGTTTTGGTGGAAGAGGAGGTGGCCTACAGAGACCTGGGACACAGAGTCCTTTCTAGAGAAAGAAACAGGGAGGGGTCAGAGGGTCAGGGTACCACAAACCTGGGGGCTACAGCTTGGATCTGGAATGTTTCCCAAAGTCTTGGTCCCCGGGTTCTTGGTGCTGTTGGGAGTTGGTGGACGTTTTCAGAGCCGGATCTAGGGGCAGGTCTCCAGGTCAGCAGGGGAGCACCCCCAAAGGGGATTCCTTCCGAGAACCTGCCCTCTTCCTCCAACTCTCTTCCACTTTTCTGCCAACAAGTTGAGCGCCTGCCACCACCTCCACCATCAAGTGTCACCTCACCACAGGTCCAGATCCAATGGGCCAGTGGGTCATCGACTGAAGTGTCTTGAGTCTAAGAGGAGACAAACCTTTTATCTTTATAATTTGATTATCTCAGGTATAATATGTTCTAGTAATGAAAAGTCAACTCACACCAGGGTTTTTGATCATGATTTTGAGAGACAGAATAATCACAACTCTGAATGTGCACATCAACGGTGGAACCTCAGGCTCTGGATCAAAAGATTGGGAGCATCCAGTTACCATCGGTGAAGGGGGGACTTCACCAAATGAAAGGAAGAACCAGTTTGATAGCCCCAAAGTGGCCTGGGGCTGAGGCCCCCCTCTCTGTTGGCTTGTAGGTTCTCGTTTCCATTTCCTGCACCCACAGAGGACTGGGGTCCTTGCAAACTGCCCGTTCCCCGGGTGACCTTGTCAGAGGCTTCCAAGTAAGTTCAGGCACTAGGAGGGACCAGCAGGAAATTGGGAGTGGGAGGAAAAGGAAGCTGGTACATCTCTAGCGCTCTCCTGTTCAGCTGCAGAGCAACGGGAAATCCGGCTGAACTCCCTGTCCCCCTGTGAGCCCGCCCAGCCTGCACCAGGGAACCCGACCCCGGAGTCCCTCCAGCCCTGAAGGTGGTCCCAGCTGTCCAGCTCTTCCAACGCCTTGGTAACTGCTCCCTGGTATTAAATCCCCTCTATTAGGCTGCCCGGCCTGAGCGTCCACTCCCTGCCCAGACCCTGCCCCATCCCATGTGTTAAAAAACCCACTAACTGAGGTCTCAATCCCGGATTCTTAGACTCCATTTAAATCCGCATTAAACACTTCTATTTTGCCTGCGTTGAGAGAATGAGTCAAAATTGCTGTACAAACACACACCAAAAAAAAAAAAAACCACTATTATCTTATTAGAATTAATATATGTAAATTGTAGAAAGATTAAGAAAAGAATAACCAAAAATAATTATTTGATGACTTATAACTCCCATGATGGTGGCATCCCTGTTAATGAGGCGTGGTGCTCCCTTCCTGCTCATTCCATGGCTGCCTGCACGCTGTGCCCCCACTCACCGTGGTGGAGCCCCCTTTGTCGGAGATGGCAGAAGTTCCCAGGCGTTCCCAGAGGTCTCAGGAATATAGATCTCAGGGCTCTCCATGATGTAATTCCTCGACCCTGGAGAGCATATGTATCTTCACTTGAGGTTTTATGCCTTTGCTGTCTTTCCACATCGATAAATAAACAGGGACAGCCATGCCAAGCCGTAACAGCCGAGCTCAGATGCTCCCGGGGCCGTGGTGGGGACGGACCATGATTTATCCCCCGCCCCTGGCCCCAGCGCCCGTGGCTGGGCGTCCAGGTGTCTTCTCTCCGTGATTTACACTGCTGTGGTGGGCAGCCTCCGGAGGATCTCCTGATCCTGGCGACGTGATTTCCTTGGATAGAAGTAGAATTATTGGGGCACCGGGGGCGTGTCCGGTCATGCATGGCTTAATGGTGGGGCCACGTTTGCAGACATGCAGGGGGATGGGGTGATTGGGGTGTTGTGCAAACACCAGAGGGTTCCCTGACCCTAATGGAGATGGTAGAGTGTGCCACACACCCAGGCTGTGTGTGTGTGTGTGTGTGACAGAGAGAGATAGCCTGTTGTTCTTAAGGCTGTGGACAAAACCATCAACCAAACACAAGAGAAAATGACGCAAAGAAGAGGCTGCGGCCAGCGCAGCACAGCACACTGCTTTACAGTGAACGTTGGTCTGTGTGATTAGTCCACAGCCTCTTTTAACTTTAGTCCTGCAGGGAAGAAGGATTACAAGGGAAGGCTACCTCCGTTCCAAATGTTTTGGTCTCCATATGGCCGATGCCATGGCTTTCACGGTGGAATGTTCTAGAACAAGGATCATCTGATTCTGATCTCTCCTCAGGGGTGGAGGGAGGTGAAGAAGGACTCCTTAATATAGTTCGTGGTCTCCACCTGTCTTGGCACTCCCAAGGAGGGAGGGACACATTTCAGATAGAAATCTTGCAGTTTTAGGTAACAGATGACCCAATTCACACCGATTGTAAATAATAATAAAAGAAGCATTCAGGAAAAGTCAAGGTTCTAGTGAAGCTTTATTATTTGAACAAGCCAATGGGAATGACTCTCTTCTGTGTCTTTCACCTCATCTTCTTAGCCTGTGGTTGGCTCTCCTCATGGGCACAAAAGAGCTGCCAGTAACTACCAAGGCATGTCTGCTTTCCCATTCATAGTCAAGTGAGGAAAGAGAACATCTCTGCCTGTGGTTCCTGGAAGATCTAGGAATTGTGGTTCCAGGGAGTCCCTGGGAAATCTCTGCTGGCATCTCCTTTGCTCAAACTGGGTCACATGACCAGTCCTGAACCAGTCACTGCTGAAGGACATTGTATTGCTATCTGGCTTCAGTCATTCAGGGCCAACCCTGCTGCTGGTGCCATCAGTGACTCTCTAAGATGCAAGTGCCAAGTCGAGGGGGGCAAAAAGCTTGGGCAGGAGACGGGTATCAAGATGGAGCAGAAGGGATTCTGAGTGTCTGAAAACAGCGAATGTCCTTCACGTGAAAGTTTGAGGAAGTTCTGCAGATACTCTACTCACCTGTCCCTCAGGATGAACACTGTCCACTTGCAGCCCAAGGGGTTGGAACTTTCTGGAGTGTTAGGATGGACAAGTTGCATTACCTGCAATCCGTTGCTAATAACAGCTGAAGAGCTGAATTTTGTAAATGATTTCATGGTTTCATTATTTAATTGAGCTTATGTGAGGCTATCCCACATACATTGGGGCTTCGAAATACAGATGCTCCTCAACTTACCACAGGGTCACATCCCGATAAACTCATCATACATTGACCTCTCATCAATCAAAAGCACATTTAAGGCACCTCACCTGCCAAACATCTTAGTAGCCTACCTTAAACACGCTCAGGATGCTTACGTTGGCCTTTGATTGGGTGAAATCATTTAGCACAAAGACTACCTTACAGTACAATGTTGACCAAGTCATGTCATTTATGGGCTGTTGTACTGAAAGTTGAAAAAAGAAAGAAAGAAAGAAACAAGAATAATTATCTGGATTACTCTTTGGCACCGTGCTTAAGTTGAGAAATCTTAAGTTGAACCATCATTAAGTCAGGAAGCATATGTACTTTTCTGAAGTAGACAAGTAGTAGCTGCAGTTGCAGATACTCTGGGGAAATTCCATAGATTCTGCACCCTTTCTCTGAGCCGCCTTGGGTGGGCTGTGTCCTTTCACATCTTTGGTATATGTATATCCATGTAGATCATTTTTTCAAAAAAACGAAAAACAGATCCATGCTATACCTATTACTTGGTAGCAGGTCTTCTCACTCCAAGAACCCGAACATCACTCGATGGTTGCGTTACCGTTACATTTAATTGCTGCATGTATTCTGTTGTTCAGATGCACCATAACTATCTGATCTGTCTTCTGTCTACTTCTGCAGTGTAAGTGGTTTCCAAGAGTTTGCTATTACAAGCAGCATTATGATGAACAATTTTGTTGATGAACCTTGGTGCCCATTCAGGAATATCCTCTTAGGACATTTGACAGGGAACGTTAGATCTAAGGGCATGCTCACTTCTGAATAATTTGGTATGCACAGGTGAATGGGCCTCCCAAAAAGTTATCCCAACTTATTCAATTCCCCACTGGATTTATTTGAGTCCCTATTTTCCCATAATTTCTTAGTATTTATTTTTATTTAAAATAATGTGTAGGAATTAATTTCAAGGCATGATAAACCAGATAATATTCTGGTTCATGTTTCTCTAACTTGGTATCTGAGAAGAGTGATTATTTTATTAAAATATAGTTAATTTTAATTTCTTTTTGTCGACCTGGTATCAACTTAGGATTGATAAAGTTTTGTATTGTGAGGTTTCCTCCATGTTTAGTTATGACAAATGAATAGAGAAAAGGGAAAGAAAAGTCCTTGAACAATGTGTGGATAATTCACTCGTAAAATCCTGCTATGGGGGAAAGAGAGGGGGGAAGGTACATTGTCATCTTTTCAACGACCAGATTCATCTCTTTAAATTAGCTGCCAGTCGACACCAACAATTATTTTCAATGTTCAATTCTTTGCTTTTCCCTAAGTGTAAGGCTGGTAAGTCAGTTCCATTTACTATCAAATACTTGCTATGTTGAGTCCAGAATTTTGCATTTTATTGAATCCTTACTACGAGGTAGAAATTATTCCCCCCCCATTCTACTGAAGAAAACGAGGTCCCCAGAGGTTGAGCAATCTGTCCCAAGTTCACATAACTGGTCAGTGGGCAAAATCAAAATCAGAGCTTAGGTCCACTGTGTCCAAAGCCTTTTCTATGTCCACTGTGCCTCAAGGAGCCTCTTTGCATAGAGACAGACTTTGTGCTGCCCAGCACCCATCCAGTCTGGCCAGGCATTGCTGTGGTTTGGATCTGGAACATTCCCCAAAGGCTGATGAAGACTTGTGTGCTAAAGGCTTGGTCCTCAGGTGACAGTATTGGGGAGAGTGGAGCCTTTAGGAGGTGGAGCCTGGTGAGAGGTCTTTAGGTCATTGGGGGCGTGGCTTCAATGGGAATTGTGGGCGTCCTGCTCTTTCCCTTCTCTGTTTTTTGCTTCCTGCAATGAGGTGAGCAGATTTGCTCTACCGTGTGCACCCTTTATGAGGAGCTTTCTCACTGCAGGCCCAAAGCAGAGGGGTCAACCCATCTGGGACCTGAACCTCCAAGACCATGAGCCAAAGTAAACCTTTTCTCTTTCTAGTTTGATCATCTCAGAGTGTTTGTTATAGTAAAGGAGAGCTGACGAACACAGACAGCTCAGGGGAACAGCTGTGCCTCTGTCCCCGGCTGCATTTGGATCAGGTGTATTAACACCCCCTTTTCTCTCACTTCTTATTGTCCCATCAGGTTCCGGGCAAATCAATGAAGAACATCAAGTACATGAACAAGGAAATAATAAACATCAAAAAGGACCTCATGCGAAGCCGGTGAGTGAGTCTGTAGGGAAAGACCCCCAGACCGCCTGTCAGGAGGAGCCTGCTGTGGGGGAGGGGAAACCTGAGTTTTGAGGTGACACTAGGTTCCCTGCTTCTGCTGGCAGGTGGGGGTGCGTGCAGGCTTCAGGCCTTGCCAATTTCCTTTCAGGTTCTTGTCTCACGGATTTGAAGATTAAAATTCACAGACAAGAACGAAAGGGGAGAGTGAACCCAGTAGGATTTATTTAAACGAGAAGAGAGAAACGTCCTGCAATGTGGGAGGGGACCTCACAGTGTTACAGGGGGAGGGGGTCATCCAAGAAACTGAGGCAGGATGAAGACGCCCACGTTCTATCCCCGACTCTTGTGATCAAGTCAGAAAGACTTCAGACACGTCGCTCAGAGTGACAGGCACGAGTTTATTGAAGGGACAGCAAAAGGGAAAGGGGACACTCAGGGGAGAGAGTGGGTCCTCTCAGGCAGCAGAGGGACAACGTGCCCCTCCTACACCCTAGTTTTATTGGGGATCAGTTTCCAGAGAGTCCCGCCCAGGTCCACCTCTTGACTTTTGACTGACAGCAGGATGACATCAGACTTTCAAGTCCCCACCACCATGACCCCTTGGCCCTCGGTGACCAGTTCCCGTCGGATCCCTCACCATACACTCTCGCAGAGTTTATGGGTAGGAGAAATCATCCTTACCTTCCCGAGTTCCAGGATCTGGTCTTGAAAAGGGTCACCAAGGTCTCCCGCTTCGGGGTAACTTGGGTTTTTCGAATATCGATGTCACTTGGGGCCTGGGTGTCTCCTGCAGATAACAGGTAGCTTGACGAAGAGTGGGACGTATCCCGTTCACGGAAGCCAGGCAGGGCTGCAGGAAAATTGCTTTCTTGGAAATACAGGGGTCAGCATGGGGGGTCGGCACCGTGGGCCTATTTCATAGAATTATTCCCTAAACCTCGTGGTCTGTTCCCACCACTCATGTCTGCCTGACCGCTGTCAGAGGGAGGTGCCGGTGAGTCCTTGCCAGATCCCAGTGTCCCCTCATTCCTCAATGGTCAGCAGAAGATTGACAGGAGGGTCAGCAGTCAGCAGCAGAGGACAGGAGCCCTGACCCACTGTGCCCTTCAGGGAGCATCTGCACTAGATGTGCCTCTACAGCCTCCCTTGGTCAGTCTCCTGCCCAGAGCCCCCTCTGCTCTCCATCCGGATGGGAATCCAGCTCAAGAGAGTCCTCACGTGCTCCAGAAATCTTCCCTTGGTGCAACAGGTAATAGCAGAGAGTCAGATGGACTCGGCATCCGTCACCGACCCTGCCACCTGCCAGTTGGTGACACTGGAGGAGTTATCTCACCTGCCCGTTTCCCTGTCTGCAAAATGAAAATAAAATAGGTCGTTGCGAGACTCGAGTGGGACCCTTCCTGTGTCTCTAGGCTCCCTTCTCCAGCTCGCCCCTCATTCCTTCCCTCCCTGGCCGCGTAAGCAAAAGAGATCCAGGAAAATAGGTCATTCATCTCCAAGTGGCAAGATGGGAGTGTCACTCTTTCCTGAGAGCCGGAACATTCCAAAGTGGGATCACCAAATGGGGCTTTTGGCCCAGCCATTCCAGGCAGAGTAGGAGCTGGAGACTTGGCACTCAGCACCGTGAGGTGCGCTAGGACTGGTGACATAGGCCACGGGGAAGGTCAGCGCCTCCTAGTTATCTCCCACTCGAGCTGGACCAGAGCGAGGAGCACAGAGAGACCTTCCCTCCATCACCTCCATCATCTGCGAGTTCCATCTCCACCTTCCTGTGGCGGAACTGATTCAGCCCAAGAAGGGACATGGGTGGGGGCAGGGAGAAGGAACGGGGTGAAAGGGATCAGGGGATCGGGTTACAGAGAGGATCCCAGAAAGTGACATTCCCTCTGACTGCAAGAAGGGAGGCTCTCTCAGCTCTTCAAATGTCCCTGGACAGTCACCGTCCAGTGGAAACAGAGTGTGAGCCATGTATGTCATTTTGAGTTTTTGACCCGTCACACTCAAAAGGGTTTTTTAAAAAAAATCAGGTGGAAGCAATTCTAATACTAAATTTTATTTAACCTGAAATGTCCAAAATATTATGATTCAACATGTGATCAATATAAAAAGGTATTGAATGAGATGTTTTTTCATTCTGTTTCTGGTACATGATAAAAAGGGATGAAATGTTTGAAAAATAAGAAATGATAGAAAGCCCATGGTGTAGCAGGGTGCTGTGGTGCACGCCTGTAACCCCAGCGGCTCGGGAGTCTGAGGCGGGAGGATCATGAGTTCAAAGCCAGCCTCAGCAACTCGGCAAAGCCCCTAAGCCACTCAGAGAGACCCTGTCTCTAAAGAAAATATGATAAAGAGCTGGGGATGGGGCTCAGCGGTTAAGCGTCCCCGGGTTCAATCTCCAGTACCAAAATAGATAAATAAATAAAAAGGAAAGAACAAAGAAAAGAAAACCCGTGGTGTATTCCATACTTGGGAGCACGTATTAATTTGGACCAGCCACGATTCACGTGTCTAATAGTTGTTGTGGACTCAATTGTACCCGCTTGCCCTGGAAAAAAATTTCATATATTGAAGTCCTTGCCCCCAAAGTGACTCTAGCTGGAGCTAGGGCCATGGGAGAGGTGTTTAAGGTAAAACGAGGTCGTAGGGGTGGGGCCCTAATCCAGTCTGACTAGTGTCTTGGGAGACATCCGAGACGTGTGCAGGGAGAAGGTCATGTTGGAGGACACAGCCAAGAAGAGAGCCCTCGGGAGAGACCAACCCTTGATCTTGCACTTCCAACCTCCAGAACTGTGAGAAGGCTCTGTGGCCTTCGGTGAGAGCAGCCCCCGAGGTCCAATAATAGAACAGTCAGCTCTGAGACCACCCTGCAGACCACACCCCCGTAGGATCACCACTTTGGTTCTCACCAGCCAAATGCCATCGGCCCAGAGACCCAGCGACGAAGGCGAATCAGAATCTCCAGAGCCCAACAAGGGAGGGTCATGGCCCACTCCAGCCACCACTGCTAATGACATGCCTGCTGATAGCCCCTAGATCTCCAGGTCCCGCCTGCGGCTCAGGAAGCGGAGGCAGGAGGATGACGAGTTCAAAGCCAGCCTCCCTGGTGGGAAAAGGCTGGGGATGTGGCTCCTGGATTCCATCCCTGGTCCCAACAAAATAAATGATATCAATATGTAATTAAATAAATTCTACAAGGAAATACAGATAACAGACACGAGAACCGTCCCCTCCCGGCTATTCTGTAGGCTTTACTGTGGTCTAGGTTCTTGAGGCTTCTTTCTGATGGCGGCAGAATGTGTGCAGTGGACACCCTACAAGAGGAGCACCCCAGCAGGTCTCCTCCCAGCTCTGGGCTCACCGATGCCACGTTGGAGCTTGAAATCAATCCCCACAGGAATATTTGTGCAATGGAAATCAGCAAGCACTGCAAATCCAGACTCAACAACCGGTCCCCAGGAGCTGGTTGTTGCCCATCCACCAGCACACCACTGAGTTTCCCGCTAACCCCGGAGACCTGAGCGGCTCTATGCAAAGGTTGTTCAGACCTTGGCATTTCCGCCACCTTTCAGTTGGCAAGCGGAGTCTTTGACTCCTGCCAGACACACTTACCATGGCTCTGGACCACCTAGAATTTAACATCCTCAGGCTTAGCCCGTCCAATGGCTGGACTCGAAGGAGAAACCAGGAAAGGGCCAGAGAGAGAAATCTAACTCCAAGAAACCAAGAAATGACAATAAAACGTTCCACCTGGCCATGCTCCTGGATCCCACCCACATTTTTTCCCAAGACTAAATATATTTCTTTAACTGAAAGAGAACTCCTAATATGAGACCAACTATTACAAAAAAAATAAAATTAATATTTTTTGCTGGTGCAATGCATTTTAGACACAAAACTACACAAAGTATGCTTTTTTTAAAAGTGCATACAGATCTTAAATGATATTAAAACAGAAAGACCCAAATTTAATGAGGCAGTGGTTTTTTAAAATTATTTTTTATTGGTTCTTTTTAGTTATACATGACAGTAGAGTCCATTGGGATCTAGTCACACAAGCATGGAATAGATCTTATTCTAATGAGGACCCCAGTCTTGTGGATGTGCACATAGTGAGGTTCACCGTCCACCTGCATTTAAGGGGGCAGTGATTCCCGTTCAGAAGGAAAGGTCCTGCTTTCCGGGGACAGTCTCCTCATGGAGAGGTGGACTCCCTGCCCACCCCGCCTGTGGGCCCATCTCCCGGGGTTCAATGAGGCGAATTTTTAGGAAAGAAGATGCTGCCTTTTTCACTCCCTGTTCTTTAAAATCTGTGCTACCTCCTAATAAAGTCCAGCCCACCTGGAGCCAAACACCCTGACCGTCTTTGGATTTTTACTTAATACTCCAGCCCCCTTAGAATTCAATTGCACCAGGACCAATTGAACATGGTGCTAAAAAGAACGGAACTCTAGCTGCTTCCCTCCTCGCCTGTCCCTGCACCTCCCAGATGTGGGGTGGCACTAAGCTGCACGTTCTGCATGCCCCCAAACAAGCAAAATGTGGGACCCGAGCCGTGATTTACCCATAGCAAAGTCTAGTTAGCCACAGGCATGTGAATTTTCCACCCCCTGACCTCCCCAGCGCAGACCCCGGCAGGGTGCAGGATAGGCAAGTATTTTGGAGACCTGAGACTTGGCTTCCTAGCTGCATTTAGTAGACAGCCCAAGGAAGGCGATTAGGTGGTATTTTTTTGGAAAAGGAAGAAGCTATTCATTTTTTAATTCCACTCAGGCGCTTCTTGGCTGTGGGTTGGATGCATGACCTCCTAGTTCCCCCAGGTGGCGCTATTGGGCAGTGGTGGAAAAACTTCAGCGGGTGGAGGGGCGAGGATTGGGAGGTATTTAGGTTATTGGGGGGTGTGCCCTCAAAGGGACTGTGGGACCCTAGTCTCTTCCTCTTGCTGTTTTTGTTTGTTTGTTTGTTTGTTTTGTTTTGTTTTGTTTTGTTTTGCTTCCTGGTTCATAAGCTGAGCAGCTTTGCTCTACCAGATACTCACATACCCCAGCCATGATGTGCTGCTGCACCAGAGTCCTGAGGAAAGTTCTAGAACCTCCAACACCATGAGCCAAACTAAATCTTAATCTTTACAAGTCAGTGCCTTGGGTCCTTCATGATCGTGAGAGAATGACGACTGAGACATTCTTGGTGTCTCCTTCGCCCTCTGTGCTGATTCACATTTTTCAACAAATATTTATCGACTGTGAAGTACCGCCAGGTGCCCAGCAGACATTGTTGTAAGTACTGGAAACTCAGCAATGAATGAGACAGACGAGATTCCTGTCCTGAGCAAGATGATGATGATGGAAGAGGAGGAGGAGGAGGAGGTTTATAATGGGGTGAAGACACAGAACCAGTTAGCAGGTAAAACCCTCCCCAGGATCTGGGGTCTGGAAGGATTAAAACAGGTGATCTATCAATCGTGGTGACAGGGTGGTGACAGGTGACAGCTGCTACTTCAGCCAGAGTGGGCCAGGGAAGAAAGGATTATAAAGAAGACCCTGGGCCTGAGCCCTGAATAGTGAGAGAGGATCATTCACCCAAAGGTGTAGTGGGCCGAGAACAGCGGGTGAAAGGGGGTACCAACGTGGGAACAAGCTGGATCGTGGAAGTAACAGAAGCCAGGCCCATCTGGCTGGCGCAGGGTGAGGTGGGAGAGAGGCCTGAGACAAGGTGGGAGCACTGGGCAAGGCTGGGCCAGGCACAGCCCTGCAAGCTGACACGACACGTCTGGTTTTTAGTCCAGGAGCAATGAGCAACAAGGTTCTGAGCAAGAGGAAGACATGGACTAAGTATTAAAGAACACTCTATCCACTGCCCGGAGACCAGCTGAAAGTCTGTGGGGAGAGGGGACACGGGCTCGGATCGGGGACATGGCAGCGGATTGGGGACAGGACAGAGCCAGGATTTCTCTGGAGGTAGAGCTACCAGACTGGCTATTGGATTGGACGTGGGAACCGAGGAAAAGACAGAGCCCAGGGGCTACAGTGACAAGTTCTCACCCATCGACTGGGTCATGTCCACTCTTGCTCGTGGTCCTGAGTAAGTGTGTATTCATGGGATTAATTATTTTCTTCTGCATACCGAGAATTTAGTTAAAAATAAGGATGAAGTCTTGTCTGTTAACAGGAAAGTGAGCAAGGGGGCTGGTGGACACACACACACACACACACACACACACATGAGCAGGATAAATCAAAAGATGAGGCGCTGAGATACCTGGTCCATTGCTTCAAGTCCTGCAGGTGAGGCTGCGGACCTCTGCCTTTTCCACTGCCCTTCAAGCAGGAGTGTCCATTCTGACGTATGAGTGACTGGCCTGTGGTCAGAAGGAGGAGCTATGAATGTCGCCCAACAGCAGAACCAACCTGTCCCCTGAGTCCTCAGGGTCCCGCTCGGTGCACCGTCCAGACTAAAGATGGAAGAATGGATTCCACTTTGCAGTGGGAAGAGCTTCCAAGTCACATTGCAAAAGGTTGGAGACTTGGGGCCATTTTTCAATCGACCACAGTCGTGTCGCTGAGTTTGAGCTGGCTCTAAGACCTGACCTAATATCAGACGGTAATCTGCATACATCAGAGTCTCTCTCTTAGGGATTGGGTGAGTCGGCCTTGTGTTGCTGTGACCAAAATACCTGACGAGAACAACTTCGAGGAGGAAAAGTTTATTTGGGGCTCACGTTTTCAGAGGTTCAGCCCACGGTTGGCCAACTCCATTGCTTTGAGCCTGAAGTGAAGCAGAAAATCCTGGTGGAAGGGCCTGGTGCAGGAAAGCTGCTTAACTCATGAGAGCCAGGAACAGAGAGAGAGAGGAGAGGGGGCCAGGGACAGGACAGTCTCCAAAGGCAAGCCCCCAGTGACCCACCTTCCCAGCCACACCCCCATCTACCTACAACTACCACCCAGTGGTAACTGTATTCAAATCATTCAAGTCTATTCAAAGCATTCACTCCTCAAATGGATTAATCCACTTATGAGGTTACAGTGCTCATAACGCTGGACACTGCTACATTGTCTAACACATGGGCTCTCCGGGGGACATTTTTTAGATTCGAATCACAAACCACTGTTATGAGGTAGCAGCCAGACTAGAACCTGCAAAGCTAAGATGTCAGAGCCATCATGGTGAGCTGAGTGGGAGCCAGCGGCATAAGAGAGCAATGACCGTGGTTTGTTTATGGGCTGGTAGATGGAGTGAGCTTCTCCCGACTATTTTTTGAAACAAGGAAGGATGAAACTCATCACTGTATTGAAACAACTGGATTCAGGATAACAGATATGTGGCTCACGTTCCTTCCCTCCTCTACCTTCCCTCCTCTCTCCTCTGCTCCAGGCAGACATGACTAATGGATCACAGCATTCTTTCCCTTCACACCCAGATTTGGTCTCCACATCTTCTCAGGCCAGCACTCCAAGCCAGCTACCACCAGGAATCAGAATTGTGACATAGGATTTAATTTGTTTGCCATCTCTAGATGAGAAGGCTCCAGAGGAAACTTTGATATCTATAACAGCATCCTATTAACTCAAATTGAGGGTTAAAGTCTACGAGACCAGCAGAAGGAAGGGATAACCCCCAAATCTCTTTATGGATGAGGCTGAATTATAGTCCACGAATTTAAATAGTTGGGGGAAAAAATCATCGTTGACCTCAGACATTCACAGATTGCTCTCTATGGAGAACATCTTCTGCATCTCATCGTTCAACACCCCCAGACTCCCATATCCACAGCCTGTAGCCTGGAACTTCATCTAGAAAGTCACTCCTGATTCTTCCCATTGCTGCTTCTGCCAGACTTGAGCCCTTGTCTTTAAGCCCCAGAATTTTTGAAGATGAGGGATTTGTGTGCTGGTCGATACTTTGGATGCAGGCATTGCCAAGGCTTCCGAACTGCACTTTCTGAATCATTCAAAGAAGGACCCAAGTCACATCTCCCCACGCCCTGCAGCCAGCAAATGGCCATTAATGAGTCCCCTGTATGTTCCACCAGGACCACCATTCGGCCCCATGTCCTCAGCCCAGAACTAATAAGCAGAACCACGCACCTGGGGGTAGGACACGGCTGCCCTGCCAGAGGAAAACTTGGCTCAAGTTAATTACATTTCTTATCATCCTGGATGCGACCCACAGGCTCTTTCCATTTCTTCCCTTTTCTGGTTTCTTTGTGTATCTTTGATTCCTCTAGTTAACCACAGTTTGAGGAAAGTTTTCTTCTCTCCTTTTCTAATGCCCCTCTCCACTGAGAGTAAATATCTATTTGATTCCTTTCCTTGTGGCTAGGGCTGACTCAGAGGGTCCCCACATTAAAAAACCATAACAATAACTTGACCAGAAAACCTTCTTTGCAAATATCTTGAGCCCTTGAACTTTTGGTGGCATAAGTGTTCATACAGAACTTTGTTTTCCGAAATGCCTTCCCAGATGACAAGCGGTGTGCTCAGATTTATGCCCAGGCTTGGAGGGTTCACGCAGGGTAGTAGGAAACCTGTTGGCTTTGGAGTCAGCTATGAGTTTGAATCCAGCTCTACCAGTACTGGCAAATCCATCCACTTGTCTAGACCTGAGTTTTTTGTTTGTTTGTTTGTTTTTATCAAGGGTGTAGGGCAGAGGGATGGCAAGATCTATCTCACATTGTCATTGGGATTTGGGGGAACAGATACGAGTGGAGATTTAGAGTAGATCAATAAAAAGTGGCCGCTTTTGTTTGTATACCTGTTACCATGAGAATATCTGAAAATACAGACGTCAACCAAGAGCATGAGCTTTGGAGACAAGGAGACTCACCCCTGTTTCTTCTCTGCTGCGTGACCTCAGGCTGATCAGTTTGCCTCTCTGAACCTTTCAGTTTCTCCTCTTGGGAGAGGATCTGTGCCTTTTTTTCTCCCCCTTGGGATCTATTATCCAAAATTGGGGAAAGAAAAAGACACTTTGATTCATTCACATCCCTTCTTCTTCTTTTTTTTTTTTTTGTGGACATTAATATTTATTTTTTAGCTTTCGGCAGACACAACATCTTTGTTGGTATGTGGTGCTGAGGATCGAACCCAGGCCGCACACATGCCAGGCGAGCGCGCTACCGCTTGAGCCACATCCCCAGCCCGCACATCCCTTCTTTACCAGTGAGAGATTCCTAATCCTCTTCAGCCAGCAAGCAAATGTCAGGAGGTAAAATACTGATAATAAATGGCCATTATTACTCTTTGATCATTTTTTAAAAATAGCATTTGAACAATGGCGACCTCTGTTTCCCCTCCACGAGCAGAGAGAGCTCACGATTTAAGGCAGGTCATCTTACCCAAAGTTTCCCTGTGTGTGTTGAGCAGGGTGCCCATCCTGCAAAATGCACCGTGAAGAATCGTGTTCTGCGGTCACATGTCAAAGATGTGCTGCGACCTGGATTCCTGACTCAGAGATTCCCGGGGCAAGATGTTGTTTTTTTTTTTTTGCTTTGACAGTGCTGGGGATCCAATCCGTGGCCTGTGCATACCAGGGAAGTGTCTCCGCACAGCAAGAATGTAAAGCTTTCTAAAGTCCTGTAGCAAAGAGTCCTGCTTCAATGCACGTAGCCCAGCGTCCCCTAATTGTAAACCGTGGGCTTCCTTTTCCAGCCATATGGTGCACTAGGCGTCTTAAATGGCTCTTCCACAGAGGAGAAAAATGAAAAATGAAAAAATCTGGATACTTATTAACCCATCAATGTGGGTGTAAGACGGGTTGTGAGATGGGTTCCCAGGGAAACAAAGTCTCAGGTGGAGGTTGTGTGCTGGGGGCTCACTGGGCTGTACTCAGGTTCAGCCCCCGGGGAGGGAGTGGGAATGTGGGGCAGAAGGAGAAGCTAAACCCTCCTGCAGCCACAGAGAGGTCCTGGTCTATCCCAAGGGCGCTCTGTAGCTAGACTTGCCCTTCAGAGATGTCCCCCCACTGGCCCCAGAGGGTCACCGCTCTGTACCCATGCAGGTCCTTGGAAGGGACTCCTCCGGGAGCAGGTAGCAGTCTCCCTGGACAGAGCCTGAGCGGCTTGGGTCTGGGAGGGGCACTCAGACGAGGCAACAGCACTTCCGCCAGCTTTGCCTCTGGCATCCGCTTGCTTCGTGCAGTAAGTTCACCCCTTTGGGGAGCTGATCTTCCAGGATTCCCACTGATTTCTTTTCCTGGAGACGCTTGCTGGGGATGATCAGTGGCTCCATATGGACTGTCCTCCCCACTGCAGCGCGGTTCATGCAAAGGATGAACTTGAGATGTTGTCACGGCCAAGGCACCCACTCCCCGCCGGGGATCCCATCTCACTTGAGCACTGTTGGGCGTGGTAGCAATGGCTCTGCTCGCGGGTCTGGGGCCATCAGCACGCCACCTCCCACCAGAAGCTGGACCCGTGGGATGCCTCCCAGTGTTACCTGGCTCTTGGGTGGGGGAAACCAGTCTTTATATGCAGCGTATGCTAATTTCTGTGGTGTAAATATCCCCACTGGGGCCAATTCCAAGCTGACAACACGGCGGTGGCACTGAGGAGGGAGTGGGGAAGAGACAGGCTCAGTTGGCTCTCGCTGGCCATTACACTGGCTGGGGTCCTCGCTGCCAGTTGGACGGTGGCTCTTCAGCTCCCAAATCCCCTTTAGAGTCTGCATGTGAGGACTGCTCCAGCCCCCACGGTTGTAGGTCAGTTTCCCCAGAAAACAAACCACTCAAGATGGGCAGGTGCATGCAGGTTGCTCATTGGCTAAAGCTCTTGGGAGCCACACCTGGAAGTGGGTACAGGAGCAGGAAGGGTGGAGGGAGGAGCAGTCACAGAGGTAGTTCAGGTGGTCCCGTGGCTTGCTGCAGAGCCTTTGGGGGACATCCCAATGGGAGCAAGAGGACGAGTCTTTTGTTCCCTTATAGGAACTCATTATGGGATGCAGTCTTCCCCGACAAAAGAGGCTCGCCCCCTTTTATTGAGTCTGCTCCCTGAATTTGAGGGGAGTTTCTGAGCTGGAGAAGAACTCAACCATGAGCCCTGAGCAGGCAGCGGCACCTCGGGAAGTGCAGGCATCCATCTGCAAGGGGCAGAGTAACCAAAGCTCAAAGAGCAAGAGACTATGGGGGGGGGGAATGGAAGTTATTTGACCACTGGAATTTTTATTCTCATTTCACTCTGATGGCCTTGTCCGAGACTGGCGCGCGTGTGGTGTGAGTCTCCGAGTTGGAAGGTGCGTGCACTCCGAGGTCTTTGCTTTCTTGTTCCTCTATTTCCCTATGGTGTAGGTTTTTGCAGTTGGGGTTAGTTATCCGAATGATGTCCAGTCCTGCGCTAGACTGGAGGATCACTAAGAACAGGGCCAAATCTGCCTTTGCTTCCTGATACATTGCAAGTGTCTTGCACCATGTCTAGACACACTTGGCTCTTAATAAGTACCCGTTGAAGGAATGAATGAGTGCTGCAGAATTCTTTTCACATTTTTTTAGGAATCTGGATGCAGGGAGAGAAGGGAAAGGAGATGACTAGCTGTGAACTGGAAAAAGCCAGGTGGCCAGGCGGACTCACAAAGAACCCGGCTCAGCTCAGCAAGCACAAGCAGGGCTAATTCCTCATAAGCTCATGCCGGCTTTGAGCCACGGTGACTGGGTTCAAAATCCAGCTCCTCCGCTGACAACCTATGTGCTGACAAACAGGATGCCTAATTTCTCGGATTGCCCAGGTAGAGATTGTAAAAATATTTTCTCCATCGCTTAGGGCCACTGTGAGGATTGAGTTTGCACATGCAAAGCACTTAGGGCAAGGTCTGACACTTAGTAAGTGCTCATTAAACAGCACTTGTGTGAATCATATCATCCACATTCCCAGAGTGACTGTAACTGTTTTTCGATACGATCAAGATCTCTTGAATTTCTCCCTGTCATCATTCAAGGGGCCACAGGCAGAGCTCCACGTCACATCCAGTGTGTCACTTGTAAATCTCTTCCTGTTGGGGTTGTTACACAAGCCGTTGCTCTAACGGATGTAGCCAGAGGCCATACAACAAAGCCCTAGTCCTGTACTTTGAGTGGACTCTGAAACTGATGGACTCTGCCAGAGTTTGAATCTTGAGTGTCCCCAAAAGGCCCAAGACTTGAAGGCTTGGTCCCCAGTCTGTGCTGCTATTGGGGAACAGAAGAACTTTCAGGAGGTAGGGCCTATTTAGGGGATTCGGTCATTGAGGTCACATCCTTGAAGAGGATAATGGAACCTTGGCCCCTTCTTCTGCTCTCTGCTCCCCAGTCCCTATGAGGTGAGCATTTCTCCTCTGCCATGTACTCCTCTCACATTGCCCTGCCTCCCCACAGGCCCAAAGCCATACAACCCAGTGACTATGGACAGAAACCTCTGAAACCATGAGCCAAAATAAACCTTTCCTCCTTTTAAATTGACTGCCTCAAGTATTTTGTAACAGTAAAGGAAAGCTGACTAGCATAATCTCTGGAATGTTCTTAAACTTTTCACGGAGACAAAACATCATACAGGAAATTACACACAGGGACATCTTTAGAGTTAGTTCAGCATATGCTTTAGTTCCTTGGGATAGATTCTGAAGATATGTAGCTTAAGGGTCTTGATCCTTAACCCGGGTCCTCTAGACAGTCACAGTGCTTCAATTGCCGAAAAGTAGTTAATTCATAGATATTTGAAACAAACTGAGTTTTTCTCATAAAAGATGGTAGGGGATAGCACAAAACATGGTCTAAGACTCTATTCCAAAAGGGCATGGTTTCACTTAAAAGTAAAATAACATTATATCAAAAAGCAGAAAACCTACAAGTACACCAGGTCAGCCTGAGAATATCTGTGTGGTGCTCAGTCACCCTGGATGACAGACAGGAAATCATCCTGCAGCCTGCTGTGAGAGAAGGGACACCACTGTCACTCATCCACCCCACCACCCGCCTGAGTGCAGAGTGATAATAACAATAAAAGAGCCGGCAGCTTCAACCCTGTTATTCCAAAATTAATGCTTATAAATATATTTCAACAGGTATTCATTTCCTCCCGACTCTATTCCAAAAGGGCATAAGAGGAAGAATTATTTTTAAAACCAATTTCCCAATCACCTACCCCTCGCTGGATCCAGTGTATTGAATCAATGGTCTAAGAGGTCAAAATTACTTCAGATAAGACTTTATGCCCTTTCCACTTCAGCATAGTCATTACCAACAGGGAGACAGTTTGTAGCAGTCAAAATGAAAACGAACTATGCATGAACAAAGCCCTCCCCCCACCCCTCGGAATTTCCTGGCAATGTTCACTTGAGCCAAGACAAAGTCACCCTCCAACCAGGATGTCCCTTTTGTTCCCAGGATTCTTGATGTAAAGTCATTGTCTTACTTAGTAACCTCCTAGGCTCAGCATTCCCTTGAATGCCAGTGTGTTTGACATCCTCCCATCACTCTAACAAAACACCTGAGATCATCAACTTAAAGAGACAAAAGGTTTATGTTGGCTCAGATATTGGCCTCATTACTGTGATGTGGGAGCATCGGCAGAGGAAGCTGCTCATCCCAAGAAGCCAAGAGGACAGCATCCCCCAAACCCCCCCATGACCTAAGACCTCCCTCCAGGCTCCAACTTCTTACTGTTTCTACCAGTTCCCAGCAGCACCCGGCTGGGTCCTAAGCTTTTCACACATGAGCCTTTGGTGAACATTCCATATCCAAACTCTAGCATCCTGCATGTCCATAGCTGATTGTTTGGATGAGCCTATCACCTGTGTCTGTGACCATTCACCTTTTTCAACCCCGATAGGCTTTGACCACTTCTTTGCCTGGGTCATCTCTGCAATATTACCTGATATTCACTTCAAAGTAAAATAACATTATATTAAAAAGCAAAAAAAAAAAATACCTACAAGTACACCAGGTCAGCCTGAGAATACCTGTGTGGTGCTCAGTCACCCTGGATGACAGACAGGAAATCATCCTGCAGCCCGCTGTGAGAGAAGGGACACCGCCGTCACTCATCCACCCCACCACCCACCTGAGTGCAGAGTGATAATAACAGTAAAAGAGCCGGCAGCTTCAACCCTGTTATTCCAAAATTAATGCTTATAAATATATTTCAACAGGTATTCATTTCCTCCCGACTCTATTCCAAAAGGGCATAAGAGGAAGAATTATTTTAAAACCAACTTCCCAATCACCTGCCCCTCGCTGGATCCAGTGTATCAACAGCCAGTCTAATTTGGCAGGGCTTTTGGAACCTGCCTGAATCCTGGCTCTACCGCTTGCTAGCTGTCTGAATATGGGCAAGTTACCTGATCTCTCTGGGCCTCACTGTCCCCATCTATAAAGTGGAAATAAGAACAGGACCTACCTCACCGGATTGTTGTGAATTAAATGAATTGAGATGTGTGTGCCTGACGCAGAGAGGCATCAATGTTAACCACATAGGCTCTACCAGAGCAGCCAGTATCTTTGATGACCACTGCTCATACTGCACTCCAGGTGCCTGGCCATGTCGCTGAGACTTTTATCACTTGTGCAGTGACCCAGCTCAATGGTCTCCTTCCTGTCTGATGGAAAATCAGCAGCCAGGGAGCATACAGCCGAGGTGCTTAGGTATTTTGGTTTGTTCTTTTCCTAGAGAGATGATGAACTGGATACTTTTCAGACGCTGTTTTCCAGATAACCCCACTGGAAGGCATTTAGAATACAGGCGGCACAGGAAGTGTTGGCTCCTGACATTACTAATGTTCTTATTGCTGATACTTTTTTTCCTTCCTGCATACCCACGGTCCTATCATGGGGGGTTGGAGCAATTACATCATAAGAGGTGTCTTTTTCCAGATAGCCATATGAGCTGTCCCCGTGAATTATGCACAAGAAGTCTAGTGTCTCTCCCTAGGAGCTTCACCTTCCCCCTGGATTGTCTAGGAACCAGAGGGAGAAATTTGGTACTTAAGGGTCCTTTGCTGTCATTGCTTCTTACAACCAGTAGGTGTCGCTACTTAAAGCCCCTGAGGTCTTAAAGAACATGAGGGCCCTTCTTCCCTGACATCTCGCTGATCCTGATCTAAACTCATAGGGGCTTGGGTAGACTACCTGCATAAGGGAGTTGATCTTTAGGGGCTCCAGGAAGCTCCAGCCCCACTCCATCATCTAAGAGAAGCTGCCCTAACATGGAACCAAAGAGGTTTTCTGGCTCTTTCCTTGCTGAAATGAAGAGCACATTTTTTTTTCTTCTGTTGAGGTTCCAGAGATATTTCATAAAACATTTTAATAGATGGACCCATGGATGTGCAAGGAGATGTTTCCCCAAAGTCAAAATACCCTCAATCTACCTTACCAAATGGATTTAGAGGACCCCTTAGAAATTGGCCTGAACTTTATCTGCCCCAAATTTCCTATGGAAAAAAGAAAGAAAGAAAGAAAGAAAGAAAGAAAGAAAGAAAGAAAGAAAGAAAGAAAGAAAGAAAGAAAGAAAATGCAGAACAAAATCAGCAAGAATGCCCAGAGAAGCACTTTCCTGCCCTGAGCTTAAAAAAAAAAAAAATGCAAGACAGCCAAATCAAGCAGCTTGGAAAGCGTCGAGAATGATGCTTCAGCAAGTTCCCGAGGTTGCATCTGAGGCAGGCAGAGTCTGGGGGGTCAGGAAATTCTGACTGTCTTAGTGCCTTCTGTGTCAGGCCCAGGGGGTCCCATTTAAAGAAAGTGCACGGCTCCCGACTCTTCAGCACAGCAGATGATGTGTTTCACTCCAGGACTCATTCAGGGTCGAAAACAAAACAAAAAAACCAAGTGAGTCCTCGTAGAATGTGGGTGCCAACTTAAAGAACACCACTAGAAGAGGTTTTGCAAGAGAGTCTTTAAATCAGAAAAGCCTATGTAGGAGTCCTTTAAATAAAGGCCTATGGAAATGACAGGTGAAAGAGGAATTGATCTCTATTGCTGCCCTGAGACAGCTCAAAATGCACCTCCCAGTGAAAAGCAGCTCCTGGATCCCAAGAATTCCTTCTGTGTGTGTGTGTGGGGGGGGCTCATTGATCTTTTACCTGCATGGTCCCTGTAAGTTTTTTGGGTTTGCACCCTTTGGAGGCTTTTGGTCTAGGAAAAAAAAAAAAAGAATAGAAACAAGAAGGTAGATGGGATTGGGGCCATAGGAGGAGAGATCCATGTCTCAAGCAGAGAAAGCGAACCGAACAGGAGCAGTCAGGAAAGGCCCTTTTTACTACATTCCTGCTCTGAGCCAGGCACTGGGCTAGGAATTGAAGCAAGGCCATCGCAGATGGGAGAGGAAGATGAGGAATGTAGCTTAACCCTGCACATCAGGCACTTAAGAGAACCTTCCACTAACGCTGCTCCGCAGACCCAAGCCGAATGAGCAAGAACTGGCCATGGTCCTGGGCATCTCCCAGGATCCCTAGGAGTGGACCAAGTGGGAAGGACAAGAAGTGGCAGGTAACCACAGGTAACCACTCTGTGTCCCGGAGGTTGACAGAGCCTTCTCACACTGACAGGAGGCAAAGTCACACTTGTGATTCCCAGGGGAAGCCTTGGACGACGCCCCTCCCCTCAACTGCATGGCACCTCACACCCCTGCCTGCCACACCCCCCTGCACAGGCACCTAATGGAAAAAAAGCAGTGCAAATTCCTAAGGAGACAGTAGTCTTGCTGTCAATCAAGCAGAACTCAGGCCCAATAATTGCAGGCTGGTGGTCTTGCACTCTCTTCCACTGTCTCTCGTGAAATCATGAGCCAGGAGTGCTTTGGAAATTGTCTGTGTGGCCTGGTAAAAAGCCTCTCTCCCTGCTAATGCTTTGGTTTAAGTCTATACTGGCAAATCCAAGAAGAACAATCCCTTCGGTTCCATTTAGTTATTAAGCACCATAAGTGATAATGGGTATTGCATGGTGTGTGTGTGTGTGTGTGTGTGTGTGTGTGTGTGTACACTAGTCTATTCAGATCTGGTCTGCTTTTACCTGCAATGCCACGCCTCTGCTTGCTCATGGCAGGTAACTGCCTGGATGCTGACAGGTGACCCAGAGGTAGTGGTGACAAAAGTGGTTTTTGGATCTAAAGTAGTTGAGCTCCTAGAAGCAGAGATACAGAGACACTGGGCAGGGGGCTCAGGGCTTTCATATTGCAAGAATACGACCTAGAGATCTGATTTACAGCACGGGGGACTGCAGGTCGCCACATGGTGCTGTGAACTTGAAATCTGCTTGGTGGGTGCATCCTAAGTGTTCTCACCACCAAGTTTAAAAAGGGAAGCATGTGCAGTGACGGTCACATGAGGACATGCTAATCATCTTGATCGTGGTGATTATTTCACAATGTGTACATATATTAAATCACCAAGCTGTACGTCGTCAATATATACAATTAGAACACACAAAAAAAGGAGAGAGACTCCAGGATCCAGACAGACCAGAGTCCAAATCCCAGCATTGCCACGTCCCCATTCCGTGCTGTTAGAAAAGTGGCTTCAATACTGTGAGCCTCCGTCTCCTGTCCTTGAAATGACAGGACCTGCCTGGCAGGGCCATCATAGGGATTAAATGAGACCACACAGGTGGCATCAGGGACCTGGCAGACACACAGAGTGTCCACTCTAAGAAATAGCTATTGTTAGGATGATTTACCAAGCCCAAGCCAGGGTTCTTACCCTTGTGGATACTGAGCTTCTTCTCTACCCACCCCACCCCCCCACCAAACCATCGTTTGCTTCTAAATATGACGGGGTAAAAAGACCAGATCAGGAGAGCGGAGGGGTGGGGAGCAGGAAGAGGCACATTAGGTTCCTGAACAAAGCAGGCTTGGACGTGTTCCATTTCCAGTGAAGTTCAGAGCTTCATGTCTCAGTTGCCTGGAAACCAGAGCTGTGGTGAGCTTATGCTGCCTCCCAGAGATGCCCCTAATTGGGATGCATATAGAACTGTTTGTTGACACGCCACAGGTTTTTAGTCTTCTTCCAGAAGAGATTCAAGCCCTCTTGTACAAATGCTGACTCGCATTAATTAAAGAGTAAGCCCGGAGCCAAGACACCCGTTCCCCATAGAGAACCAGCTGGGCCGGGGGGTTGGGGGTCCGGGGGTGGGGTGTGTGATGTCTTGGCCTTGGTGGGCATCCTCTGACAAAATAACCATTTTAGGTTGCTGTCACTGTGTTTGCATTTCAGGATGCTCCCAAGGTCTCAGGTGACTTTGGAGAGCAGGATGCTGCATATAAGAAGGTGTGTGTGTGTGTGTGTGTGTGTGTGAGAGAGAGAGAGAGAGAGAGAGAGAGAGAGAGAGAGAGAACAGTGAGGTCACAAAAGCTTGCAAAACCCATACGATCCTACGATCAATCAAAGCACAACACGTGCTTGGTGTGTCACCCAATACTAAATGCTGGATACTGCATTCCCCTTGGGAATTTAAATACCACTTGTAGTCTTGCGACATAAGGGAGGTCAGAAACTGCATCGGGAGCGAAAGAAATAACTTTACTGAGAGGCACAGAGGGGAGCTGTTTCATTTGATCAGATCTTGCAGAACACAGCTAAATTCTAGTTCCCAGGTGGAGGAAAAAAAAAAAAAAAAGAACGCCAGTATTTCAAAGACATTCATTTATCTCTATCCTGTTTGCATCACATACGTTTCTATAACCGGCTCCATCCAAAGAGAATATGAACTGGCCACATACCAGAAATAAAAAAAAGAAAAGAAAATAGGCGTGTATTTAATTAGGGTTTTAAATTCGAGAATTCCACATTGCTTCACTATTCATGCGATATCATTTTTGGTTTTTGAGCGATCCCTAGGAGGTAGTCACCATACCAGGTTCTGGGACAGGGGAAGAGATTTCCAAATTGCTCCCTCTTCTCCTGGAGCAAGGTCTGGGGGCGGGGTTGCGAGGCGGGAGGGCGTGGCCAGGCTGCAGTTCCATCCACGGTCCATAGGGGCGCAGTCCGGGATGGCCAGCCCAGCCCAGCCCCGGGAGCAACAGGGTGGGGTTCCTACCTGAGCAAGTTCTGAAGGGTGAGTAGGAATCAGAAAAAGAAGGGAGTCTGTTTCAGCAGGGGGATCAATTGAAAGAAAGGGGTGATCCAGGAGAGGGGCGAGAACAGCTGGATTTTAGGGCATAGCAGCCTGGGAAGGAGCCCTGAGATAGAGCAAGGGCCAGCCAGCCTGGAAGGAGGGAGGTCACCCAAGGGCCTGAAATGACCAAGCCATGCCATCTTCACACGACATGCCTCTTCCTGTTTTGGAAGATAACCCTGGTGCAAGGCAGAAAACCCAAATATCAGGGGTGCTGGGCTTAGAGGCAAAAGCAACAGTGGTCATTCCTTTGCCAAGATTTTGGAATTCCAGACCCCCAGCTGAAAGTGCCCCGTGGTTCAGTGTCCCCGAGTGACACTTGAGGTGGCAGAGGGTCTAGGAGTAAGCACATTGAACTGGGAATCCGGAGACACTCCACCACCACCCTGGTGGTCCTGGGTCTGCCTCTAACTTGCCATGTGGCACCTCTTCTCTCTGGACCTGTTTCCTCATCTGTAAAATGGGGTCTCTGGGGCTTTGCCCAAAGGTCTTTTCATTTCCAAAATGCTCCATCGAGCTTCTGCCCGGGTCAGAATAACAAGTTCCAAGGCCAAACCGTGGACATCAGGAGTGGAGGGCTCCAGCCCCAAATGCCAGTGACAACATAAAGTCTTGGAAGGTGAAGGCCAGTTCTTCCCGGTCCCCAACTTCAAACAGCACCTTGTGCATAGTGAGTGCTCTATAAAGATGATCCGAAAGGAAGAAATTAATCCCATTCAAAATGAGGCAGAATCCATGGGAATGGGATTGGCAAGTCGTGAAGAGATTTGGAATAGTTACCTCCCGACAGTAGATTTGTGAATCATGAGAGCTATTGCTGGGAGATATTGGTGTCTAACTTTAGAGATAGATGAGAATGTATCTGACCTTCAACAGGACACCAAATCATCAACATAGCCCTTTGTTCTCCAATGAATCAACTGGTTATTTTTTTAATTGATGATCAAAAGTTCCCAACTACATGCTCAATAAATGGGGAAAGAGATGGAAATGATAAATATGGGATGATATCTACCTCCAAGGACTTTAACAATGTCTAGAGATCCGTTTGGCCAAAATCGGGATGCCACTTTGCATAGAGATACAAATTTGGGGCATCTTAATGTCCCTCATCACCTACTCACCAGAGTATGTGCTCCCCATTGATGGGAGGGTATGCTTTTCCAACGGTGGCCCTGTGATGAGGTGATTAGGACAAACCCCACTTCTACATAAAGCAGATTGGAATATTTGGTTGAGAATTTCATTTCATGTTCACATGGAAATTTTTTAAAACCTTTCCAAACTGTTATTTCATCATTTTTTTGTGTGTGTTTCATGACAAGTCGGACATGGTTTTGCAAAACAGCTGAAGGAGATGGGCTCAGGCCTGGGAACCAATCCAAGAGCCATCTGCACCCAGCCAGGGGACCCTGCATAAGTCACTGAAACTCAGGGTGAAATGAAGCCAACAATACTACCAATATCTGCCTCGGAGGGTTGTTTTAAGAAGTTAAAGAGATTAGTAACTGGAAACACTTTTCCACAGTTACTGGTACATGGTTATTCATGTTCAGGTTGTGAACTTATGTTGGTGCTGATGGTGGTGGTGATGGTGGTGGTCATGGTAGTAGTAGTGGTGGTAGTAGTGGTGATGAGAGTGGTCATGGTGTGGTGGTGGTGGTGACAGTGATTATGATGGTGGCATGGTGGTCATGGTGAAGGTGATGATGATGGTGATGGTGGTGGTGATGATGGTGATGGTGGTCATGGTGAAGGTGATGATGATGGTGGTGGTGGTGGTGATGATGGTGATGGTGGTCATGGTGAAGGTGATGATGATGGTGATGGTGGTGGTGATGATGGTGATGATGATGGTGATGGTGATGATGGTGATGATGCTGGTGGTCATGGTGGTGATGATGATGGTGATTGTGGTGATGATGATGGTGGTGGTGGTCATGGTGATGGTGATGATGGTGATGATGCTGATGGTAGTGATGGTGATGATGATGATGGTAATGATGTTGATGATGATGATAATGGTGATGATGATGGTGGTCATGGTGGTGGTGATGATGGTGATGGTGGTGGTGATTATGGTGGTAGAAAATAGTGGTGATAATGGTTATTTACCTTATCTCAGTAGAACAGAGCAGTTAATTATTCTGCCTATATCACAGAGCAAGCCAAGGTTGGAATCCCAACTTTGGGATAACAGACATTAATGAGCGTCACACTTGAGCCTAAACCCATAGGTTTAATTGTCATTCACAGCGATCAGCAGGGTCTTCCTCTGAAACATCTTCCAGTTTTGTGATGCGAGTTTGTTCCATCTTTCCATCTTTTATCAAGCCCGTTAGCTTGATAAATTTCATTACTTCCATGGTAACTAGCGTTTCTCCCACCACCTCCGCAGGGCAGATTCGCAGGCCTCAGGAATCACTTCCTAATGCCATTTACTAAGTCCCCAAATACCTGCGGCCTAATTAGACTGCTCCCGCTGTCACCCTCAGCAGAGAAACTCCTAAGCCCTGCCTCTTGAACCAAGTGGCACTTCCCAGAAGCCCACGGAGCCTGCAGCCACACCACCCAGAAGCCCACGGGGCCCACAGCCACACCACCCAGAAGCCCACGGGGCCCGCAGCCACACCACCGCCCTGGCTGTGCAGAGGAGAGCGTTGTGACAGCGGCCACTCACCGCAGTGACCCTGAGGAAGAAGAACGTGAGAGTCGTCGCCGGAGGGGGAACATCCGCAGGCACCGACCCATCGACTCTCCTATATGATGGAGGTGCCAGCCTCCCAGGACGGTTCTCCACTCATCCCAATTGGACAGGTGAGGAAAATGCCTCTCAGAGGGTGAGGTGACTCACCAAAGGTCACCAACATGGAGTGACGAGGAAATAATGACCTTGTAAACTTCAACAGGCCATTTCCAAAACCAGTGCACTTTCCTCACACAGTGCTTTGGCACCAGGCCGCCTGGTGTACAGTCAGATCCACCAGTTACCACCCTGCCATGGGTCTACTGGACCTCCTGGACCCTCAGGCTCCTCATCAGCAAAATGGGGATAAGAGTATGCTGCCAGTTTGGGGGAGGGTTCAATGAGACCAGACTGGAGCAGACAGCTCAGGGTCTCACCCAAGCCATCGCCTCCTGCAGACAGTGCCTGTCCGCCTCTTAACTGCAACCACGTCCCTCCCTCTCAGCCCTCTCTATTTACTGGCTGCCCCAGGAAGACCCCCTAGACCTCTCTGCCTAGTTCTCTGGGCAGAGTCTCTATGCTTCTAAGTTTCCTTCCCTCTTCCAATTATCCAAACCAACCTCTCCCACCCCCCACTATCTTCTCCTGGTTCACGGCCAGTGATTTAGCCAAGGATGATGACATTTGAAATCATGGCAGTTCAGCCAAGAAGAGAGAAAGAGACTGCCCTCAGGACTGTATTCTGCTGCAGAGTAGCTGAGCCGTGAATCTCCATGGTTTCTACAAGGTAAAGAATATGATCCCTCAGGTAAAAGAAGTTTATGTTCTGGAAGGAGGGGATCCAGTACAAGTATGGTGGCTTCATGGTATGCAGTACACAGCTTCCTTCTATGCTTTAATCCCACTACCCTTGGTATTTGCTTCCATCCTCAAGGATTCCTCCTCACAAAATGGCTGCTGGGGCAGCAACCATCACATCCAAACTTCAAGCAGCAGGAAGAAGGAAGGGGAACAGAGGCCAGAGGGCATATGCATTATAGCTGTGTTAACTTCCTTCAAAGAATCTTCCCAGAAGCCCTTCCCAAAGACTTCCCCTTGTGCCTCGTTGGCCTGTCCTATCCATAAAGGCAGCTGGGAAATAGAGTTTAATTTGGTCAGTTTTTAAAAATCTAAGCCTATTGATGTTCAAGGTAATGTGGTCACTAAGGAAGCTAGAGAAATGGATATTTGATGGCATTTCTGCCATGGGGAACAACAGAGAGAGGTGGGAAAGGAAAACCGACAGGCGCTGGTCATCCCTTTGCCAGGCACCGACTTTAAGGCGTGAGCTCCCAAGTAGGAATCGGCAGGTAAGTACGCCGCTGTCAGCCTACAGCGTGGTGAGCGCAGGGAGGGAGGGAACCCCAGGATGGGGCGATGTGGGTGCACTTGACCTATCCTGGGGCGTTGGGGCAGGGCATTGCATGTGGCTTGGGAAGGAGAGAGACCAGCCAGGGAACTACTTATGATGTCGGACCCTGGGATCTTCTGACCCGACATTGATAGAAATGGAACCGAGTCAGGCGAGTGATCAGGCAGGCAAATCTGTACTGGGGCTTCCCCGTGGGAAGAGTCACCGCTCCTGCAGGAAGCCCTCAGGCTAGGCCCGTGAATGGAAGGAGGGGGCTTGTTCTGTTGGTCACTTGCAGGGGTGGGGATGTTGATTGACACTTCAGTGTTTTGCCCGGTGCAAAGGGAAGTCCCTGCAGATGCTCAAGAGAAAGCACAGCAGGCACACTGGTTGAGGGTGGCACACCTTGGGCTCCTCCATCAGGCCCTGAGCGGAGACCCAGAGTGCATTTGTCCTCTTGGGCTCCTTGGCAGAACTCACGGGGCTTCTGTTGGGTCTGAGCAGGACGCGCTCAGGTGCTTTGCAGATCACTGTCGCCGTGGAAGAAGGCACAGCCCAGGGCATTTCTTGGGCCAGCGCAAGGACACTGTGTTGGTCCCTGTGGTGGTCCCTGTGTCGCTTAGGGGAAGGGAGACAGCAAATGGTGGTTCCTGGCTAGGGCCGTGACCAAAGGAAGCAAGCCAAGTGATATTTAGGAAAGAGAGTTGACGTCACGCCGTGATCAATGACTGAATGGGCTATGGAGAGGGTACAGGGACCTGAATCGACTATTCATTCTGCAGGTGAACAAATTGGGCCAGAAGGATTTCTGAACAGTGCCCTTGCGCTGGCCCAGGACATGAACAGAACCCCTGGCTGTGGGCTGAGTCTCTGGGGAGGGAGAGCAAGCCGTCGGGAAACTCTAGTGAGAGGGAAATCCTGACTCAGCCCATCTCCCATAGCTGGACATCACAATTAGCAGACGCCCCGAGGATGGGAAAGAGACGTTCCGACCCTGATTTAATAAGAACTGTGGTTGCAATGAGCGCTCGGAATATGTTTGCGATCAATTTGCTGTATACACAATATGCTAGCAGGGCCGTCTTTTGTGTATGCAGTTGACCTTTATCTCTGGCAATCTTGTCCCATAAAGAAGAGTGAAATCCTCCATTGCAAATCATTAGCACTCGGGAAATGGCTTTAATTTGCATGCTGACAAAGATATTAACTCGGGTGGGTGGGTGGAGTGGGGGGACGATAATACGACACGTCCCTTTGTCTGAAAGGCAGTTCAAAATCCGTGTTGTGACTACCGTTGACTGAAGTTCAATTACTGTAATAAATGTATTCCAAATTTCATCTCAATTGCATTTGCATTTTAATGAATGATTCTCACCTTCTTGTCAATTTGGCAGCCAAGCTAGATTTATTAAGTTATTGTATAAACAAGGGCCTTCTAATGCGGGGATTTAAATGCAAACTATTTGCCGGGGTGCATTATTAATTTGCCTCTATGGCTTTCCCCGGAAAAATTCAAGAGTTTAAAGATGAGACTTCAGGACCCCCCCCCTTTCCATCATGTCCCCCCTCCCCTCCCCACACCCCAGCTCTGAAATCGATATGTCTGGGTGGGCTGAGGAAGCGAGATGCCAGCCGGCCAGATGAAGTGGGCTCTTCAGGGCTCCAGCCTCGACACCCTGGGGCTGCACTGATTTATCTGCTATTATTGGAAAAAAGAGCAGAATTTGTTAAGTGGAAATTTCCCACAGAGGCAATTCCCTTCTGCGGGCGCAGGACGTCCCTGACAGCAGGTCGGCGGGAGAGTTTGTTCGTCTTGGTATCATCTGCCCTGCCCATCCAGGCACTCCTGGCTTATGGCCCTGTATTTCTTGTAGGTCGAGACGGAGGCTGGGCATGGACAGCAGCTGGATACCAAGCCATAGCACCAGTACAAGTTTTCTTTTCTTTTTTTTTTTTTTTTAAGTACATTGGGGCTGTCAGTTGTTAACAAAGTGATTTTCGGTGGTTAATCCCATTCCCCTACCATGTAAAAAAAGATCCTGTAATGGCAGATTCCTGGAACCCCAATAGACCTCCAGGAGCCGAATCCGTTGCAATCACACAAGAGTCTTTATTGCAAGCTCCAGCCTGGATCCCAGGGAGTGAGCCCCGGTCCTTTGTTCAGTGAGATTTTACAGGTTTTGGGGGATACTCTGTGCGTCACTACATCACACAGCGAATCATTCCACACCAAAGGAAAATCAAACAACAGCTCTTAACATGGATTAGCACATTCACTGGCGGGAACAAGTTGGGTAGGGGTGATTGGTTAGTGCAAGAGGGGGGTTCGTTTGAACTGATTGGTTTAGGCCACGAGGGGTGTACGTGCTAACTACATGGTTTCCCAACATGTTATCAACCCCCATAAACTACTGGGGGGTCATCTGCATCCCAGGTATCTCCCTGTCTCCTGCTGATTGGAGGTTGCTAGGGGGTTGCTATGGGTCCCCACCTAGCCCCACTGAGTCAGGGACACCTGGCGCCTCAGACCTCTCCTGTTATTTACCGACAAACCACTCAGCAGGGTGGGGATGTGCCTAGGAGTGCTCTGTGGTTCCAAGGACAAGGGTCACGCCCTCTTCCTTAGGTCAGGCCTGGAGGTAGAAGCTGGTTTCTCAAAAATGGAGTCACATCAGTTTCTCAGTCTCATGTGGGTTCCTGTCACCCACCGCATCCCGACTGCCGGGAACACTGCAGCTTCTTAGAAGGACCGTCTGTTTGAGGTGATGTTCCTTTAGGTCCCTTGGGCGAGAGGCTGAGGCAGGCCACAGGAGACCTATTGTAAGCTGAGGGCCTGCACAGGAATGAGAACGGCCTAAAGAACTTTCTAGATGGATTGGTAACGGGGAATGTCACAAAATTTTATTTCCAACTTGTATGTAGCCTCTAGGATCAGGACTCTCATGAAGACAGCTGGGAGGTTTTCTGCTTGGAGAGAGTTCTTAGGAGCCGGGAAGAAGATGGCTAGACCAGGGTATGCAAGTCCAACTTCCGTGGGGACCTGTGTCACAGGGGGACCCTGTGACAATGCAGCCTCCGCCTCTGGAGATCTGGGTTGGGCAATTCTGTGAGTCTAACCAACTTCTGGGCGATGCTGTTGGAGCTGGGCCTCACTTTGAGGAGCCAGGAACAGAGAGCATCTCTTTAGGTGGGGGTGGCTGGTTAAAAGTCAATACCCTTGTTACAAGTCTGGTGAACCCGCCACGGGGTGAATCCAACACCCCCAAAGGACTCTTCATCTCAATATCAAAACATGGCTCATAGCTTTTACCCAACAAGCCACGTGCATCTCAAAAGACGCTATTTATTGCTTTAGGCTCTGAGTTCTACTGTAAGCCACCCTTTTCTCTGGTCTGAGGCAATTGC
This sequence comes from Ictidomys tridecemlineatus, assembly GCF_052094955.1. Taxonomy (NCBI): domain Eukaryota; kingdom Metazoa; phylum Chordata; class Mammalia; order Rodentia; family Sciuridae; genus Ictidomys; species Ictidomys tridecemlineatus. The sequence continues at coordinate 81,793,659 of NC_135478.1, read as the reverse complement.
TTTCTTTTTAATTTCTTTTTTTGAATACTTTTATCAAGCCTTAAGAAGCATATTTGTGTGTGTGTGTGTTTCCGCACCTCTGAACTTGGAATGCCATGTATAATCATGTGGGGAGGGGTGGGGGCTGGGGGGGCAAGCACTTTACCACTGAGTTCTACCCCCGGCCCTTTTGTCAATTTTATTTTGAGACGGAGTCTCACCAAGTTGCTGAGGCTGGCCTCAAACCTGCGATCCTTCTCCCTCGGTCTCCCGAGGGCTGGGATTACAGGCGTGAGCTGCTGTGCCTGGCCAATGATCAGCAAGTTGACAGTAATAAAAGCAGTCCCCAGTGAAGCAGGCCCCAGGTGGCAGGCAGTGTACTAAGCTGTCCCATTTAATGAGCCCAACGTCCCATTTGAAGATGAAGAGGTGGGGCTCTGAGTGGTTTAAAGCTACAGGAAAACCAAGATGAGCCCGGAGGCCATCATGTTGAGTGAACGAAGCCAGGCACAGGAAGACAAATGCCACCTGTCCTCAGACACGCAGAAGCTGGGACACGTGGATCTCATAGCAGCAGAGCACTCAGCAGAGGTTGGGAAGGAGACAGGGGACCTGGAGAGAGGATGGCTGTCGGGGACGCGGGCGCATGGAGCAGGACGCATAACTTCTCATGTCCCGTGGCGCACCGGGGTAACAGGTTGACAATCATCACTGAAATCATTCAGAACAGCTAGGAGAAGGGTTTGCTCCCTGCACCAAGAAATGAGAACCGTTCCAGGGGATGCATGTGTCCATCCCATTTCACGTTGTACGCATGTACCGAGATGTCACCTTGTCCCCCATAAAGGTATCCCACTGTTATGGGTCAATGGAAAAATAAAATTCTGTTTAAAAAGCCCCCCTGCCCCAGAGAGGGACAAAGCAAAGATCCAGAGGCTGTCCAAAGCCATACCACAGAGGACACAGCCCTGGAGTCCCGAGGTGCTGGAGAGTGGAGCGCAGACTCTGCTGAGCCTCCGCAGTCTCTTTATTGTCACAGTGAGTGTCCTCCACTGGCGGGCTCACGCAGACTCCCAAACAGAGAACATATGTCCCTCAAACATGAAAACACACTCCCCCTGCCCCGACCAGGCGTTGGTTAAGAAAAACTTGCACCAGGAGAGGAAACTTTGCATGTGTGATCTGCGTCCCCTCCGCCTGCCTGGCGCAGTTAATCACCCTTGTCCCCACCGCCCCTCCCCGCACAGTCAGTCAGGGGAGGTTTACTTCGGTGCAAAACAGTGAGCCGAGGCCCCGGGTGAGTGGATTTAAAGGCAAAAACTTCTCTTCCCTGCAAATAACTCCCTTTGCCCAAATAGCCTGGTAATCAGCAATAATGAGGAAGAAAACGCAGGAAACACACAGGGAATTAAATGGGAATTTGCTCAAATATTAAGCATTTTTAAACAGGCCTCCGCGGTACCAGGGGAGCACTCCCGAGCTTGCTGATTGAACAGCTCACAGTTTGAAGTTCTCAGAATAGACTGGTGTGTCTGACACGAGGGCCCAGACCCTCCCCTCACGACTGTTCATCTGTCACGGAGGCTCTTCCAAAAGATCTAGCATCTGGGAGTCTGGCGGCCCGGGGCTGACGAGGGGTTCAAAACCTGCTGGTTAGATTCCTGGAATCATCCATCACCCACCCGCCCCCCATCCCTGTCTCTGGAGTTCATTGATAAGATGAGCATTCTGCACTCTATTTGCATCTAGGCTTTATTGGATTTACTTTTCACAGTGTTCTCCCTGCCCAGATCCTAGAGAAGAATCTCTTTCCAGTTTCAGCACCAGGAATACCTCTGATTTTTAAAACATCCTAGGGCTATTAGGAATCACATCAGGATTAGTATTTCCCTCTTTGCATTGGCCACTGGGATGCTCAGGGCCAAGCCTGTGCATCAGATCATGCAGCATGAGTTTCGATGCCTGTTGTACCTGACTTTTTTAATCTTGTTTTTCCTGTCTTCTGTCCTTCTTTTAAAATTTTTCTGCCTCCAATTCTTTGTGGAATAAGGACACGAATAAGTAAGGCCAAAACAATGTCTTACCAACATCTTAATTACTATTAAAAAAAAAAAACCTAACTGTAGTGGAGAGGTGAAGGCTGAATGCTTTGAGGAGGTGTTCATCTTCTTAGTGTTGGTGCCTAGAACAGGTCTTGACATTCAGCAAGGGCCCCGCCCGGAATCCAACACATTGTAAATGCCTGGTCCAGGGCCTGACACATAGCGAGTGTCCAAATGATATTCAAGTCCCTTTTATTTACTGTGTTGTGAAACATCCACCTGGCACTGATTCAGAGATCACTGCAGTCAGGATGCTGTGAACCCTCAGGTTCAAAGACAGTGAAAGAGAAATCAGCCTGATCCATAAATGTAGGACTGGATAATTAATCCTGCATATGAGTTTGCTGAGAGTATCACAGACCAACAGGAATTCACTGTCCCCCAGTTTGGAAAACTGAAAGTCCAAGATCAAGGTGTCGGGAGAGTCGGCTCCTTTTGAGGCCTGTGAGAATCAGTCCCAGGTCCCTCCTCTTGATTCCGGTGTATTGCACCCTTGCAAGGGGCTCTTGGCCTGTAGAAGTCTCACCCACCCCCACCCCATGTCTCTGTCCCCCTCTTAGGGTACCCTCCCTGTCTGTCTCCACATTTCTCTTTTTCATAAGGACACCAGTGTGACCTCATCTTGACCAATTACTCCTGCAGCCCCCTATTTCCAAATAAGCCCCCATTCTGAGACAATGCAGTTCAGACTTCAGACTATCAAACAACGGGGGCCACCTGTCCGTCCAAAGCACGCCCATTTCAGAATGCAGCGGGTCCCAGCTTCTGCAGGGGGACACAGAGGCTCTTGTCTAATCACTCAGGGAAACCAGAGCCCAGAGCCTGCTGTGCTGGCTAGGTCTGTGGCCCGGGCCCAGAACACCCCTCTATGGTCACATGCCACCATCGCACATGACAGGTCTTTTCCACTCCCGTCCTGCACTCTGCCCCTGTGATGGTGCCTCGTCTCAGAACCTGACAGGCCTCCGTGACAGCTTTCCACTCCAGGAGAGAATGAGGACAACGGCAAGGAAGATTTGGTAGCCCCTGACACCTGCCAGTCACGGACACGCCACCCGAGTGGCTGGGGACCCAAGGGAGCCTTCAAGGTCATCGAAAGGGAAGGACCCACCAGACTGGCCACATAGAGCAGCCCCCTGGCATCCCACCCCCCGGCAGAGTGTCGAGCAGGCTCCACAGGGAGCCTCTGCCTGGGTCAGACCCCGGCTGGGCTCCTCTCCAGCCTCGGTTTCCTCGTCTGCAAATGGAAATTACAAGAGCGGCACCTAGTTTGCAGAGCCACCATGAGGATGAATAAGATCATACAGGCGTCCAGAAGTGGGGAGGGTGCCCAGTGGGGTTCGGAGAGATGGGAGAACAGCACCAGGGTCTGCCACACCCCGCCGTAGCCTAGTTCACAGAGGCTGAATTTGCTGCACCTCAGAAGGACATTGGAAACCATGAGAGGGCTCCCCGGCTCTGCTCCAAGAATCCTCACCATGAGCTTCTCCATTAAAATGGCAAAATCCACTGCTTCCTGGAGGAGGAGTCCAGGTGTTGGGAAGCAAAAAAAAAAAACAATGTTTTGGTAGCACAAAGTGTATTCTGTGGCATCACATAAGATTTTATTCAATGAAAAGTAAGTTATTTTCTTCGTAAGAATCGTAGTTGCTCAGGGCCTTTGCACTTGCTACTTGGAACATTCCTCCTCCAGGTGTCTGCCTGGCTTGGTCCCTCACCTCCTTCACGTCCCTCCTCAAACATATCTTCTCACCCAGGCTTTCACTGGCCACCTCTTTAAAGTCTCACCGACACCCCCAGTGGCTGGTGTCCTTGGCAGTCACCCTGCTCACTGTCCGGCTTTCTGTCCGAGCCCCCCAACAGCTGTTACCCTATTGTGTATAGTTTATTTTTTTGTTTTGAATCTGCCTCCACCCCAGGGATATGACCTTCCCTAGGGCAGGAATTTTGCGGCTGTGTTGTTTATCACCATATCCTCAGTGCCAGGAGAAGTACCTGGTTCATACTAGATGCTCAATAAACGGATGAGCCCACTGGACAGCTGGTAATGATGCAGCTTTGTAGCCAAACCCACAAATTCAAAGTTGGATGTCCATCAGCGTGAGAAGACTCTGCCTCCATTTCCTGAGGCGAGACTGCGGACAGCTTTCAACCCTCTCCCTCCCCTTTTGTCCTGTATCTGGGCCAGATGATAATAAAAAGGCAGGTGCTGCACCCTTTGGAGCTGGGGGGAAGTTGGAACCACAACTCTGCCCACCACCCACTACAGCGCCCAAGGCGGCTGCCCTCCCCACTCACTTGAGCATTTAAAACCTGCCTGAGAGTCTTCCGTGTGTCCCCAGAAAACCTTGTCATGTGAGTCGGGGCCCCTCAGACCCTGTGGGTGCATGCACAGTGTCTGTCTTGACCTCTGAGCCAATCACAGACTGAATATCTATCCCCCCTCCCCTGATACCAGGGGTTGAATCCGAGGGTGGGTGACCACTGAGCCACATCCCAGCCCTTTTTTAATATTTCATTTAAACACAGGGTCTCTCTGAGTTGCTTAGGGCCTCACTAAATTGCTGAGGCTGGCTTTGAACTCCCGATCCTCCTGCCCCAGCCTGCTGGAATGACAGGCAGGCACCACCTGCTTGGCTTACTTCAGGTCTCTGAGGAGCAGCTCACAAGGAGAACCCCATCCACCCGGCCTCCCAGCTTCTCTCTGCATTTGCTACTGTTTGCCTTGTTTGGAGAAAGTCCTCCTTTGTGAAATGGAGAGGTTACATCGTGACAGTTCTGTCTTTACCAAGTTCCTTTGCATCCTCCACACTCACTGATTCATGGATTCTGGAGCCTGAAAGCAACACAGAAGCAAGCTCGTGTTTCACACTGAATTCCACAACACAGCAACCGCCGGCCTCCCTGAACCTGAAAGTCAAACAAAGCACCTACAACCGGCAATTAGGAGCTAAATCTGTCTCTAAATACAGGATCCCGTTGCTCTCAGAGGCTGCCCGTTCATTTAACTTACGCACCATTTTATACAAGAGAAAACCGAGACATCATTTTGCTGTGACAAGAACCCAAGCCAATCCTTGCCTGAAACTGGCTGGCGGAGATGGACAGGTGACACGCAGCACAGACGTCCAGAAAATTCTACGTGAGCTGAGAAGCAGGGTCTGAAGTCAGCAAAAGATCAGCAGTGACCTCCCGGTGACACTGGGAAGAAGCTCAAATGCTGCGTTTTATGGAATCTAAGCCACCATCGACTCAAAGTCACGCCATTAAACACACCATGGTACCAGTGAAACTCAGTTGGTGCTCTTCGCGCTTAGAGGCTATATTTTGGAAGCATGTCTTGTCTCGTGCTTTAAAAAAAAAAAAAAGGAGGGGGGTGCTCTTTCATGTGCCTTGACAATTTTCTTATATATGACTCTTGTGATCACATAAAACCAAACCTATAGGTGGAATGCACTGGATGAGGTATTCCTCAAACTTCTTCCCATGCAAAACCCAGCCCTTCTGCACACTCTTGAGCTCAGAGTCAACCAGGGACCTGGCAACAATGTATTCAGAGAATGCTGGGCCTGGGGGCAGAGCTCCCCAGCAGAGCTCTGGCTGAGCTTGTGCAAGGTGCTGGGTTGGATCCCCAGCACTGTGAGAAGAAAAAGGCAGGGGATGTCACAATTGCTGCCGCTATCTTTGCTGTGACCGCAGCAAAGATAGCGGCAACAATTGTAAAAAGGTGATTGGAAGACAGGGGCTCATCCGAGAGAGGTGCGTGGCTGAATCAGAGAGTAAGGTCACTGCAGTCGTAATGACAGAGACACCCGTTCAGGAAGAATTGAGTGTGGAACCTCACAGGATGTTGGGGTGTCATTACCAGCTTAGAAAGCTGTCAGCAAAAGCTCTGTCAGATGTCGGCGGCTTCCTGGCAGCCCCCAAATCCAGGCTCACTTAAGAAATGAAGGCTGTAACCTTGCCACTCCCCTGCTCTCCCGGGCTCCAGCTTCTTAAAGATATTTGTGATTGGCTTCACTCACTTAGCATGATATTCTCAACTCCACCCATGTACTGGCAAATACCGTAATTTCGTTCTTCTTTAAGGCTGAGTAATATTCCATCGTGTATATCTACACCACAGTTTCTTTATCCATTCACCCATTGAAGGGCTTCCAGGTTGGTTCCATGGTTTAGCTATTGTGAGTTGAGCTGCTATAAATATTGATGTGGCTGCGTCCCTGTAGTGTGCTGACGTTAAGTCCCTTGGGTATAGACCAAGGAGAGAGATAGCTGGGTCAAAGGAGTTGGAGACTAGCATGCTAAGCAAAATAAGCCAATCCCAGAAAACCAAAGGCCGGATGTTTTCTCTGAGAAGCAGATGCTAATTCACAGTAAGGGGAGCACTAGGGAAGAGTAGGGTTACCTTAGATTAGGTAGAGGGGAGTGAAGGGAAGGGACATGGGGATAGGAAGGACAGTAGAATGAAACAGGCGTTATGACCCTATGTATATATATGACAGCAGGACTGATGTGACTCTACAGCAGGTACAATCAGAAAACGGAGAAATGATACCCCATCTATGTATGATCTATCAAATCGCATAAATGCATTCTACTACCAAGTATAACTAATTAAAACAAATTTTAAAAGATTAAAAAAAGAAGAAAAGAAAGGTATTGGTGGTTCCCTGACCAGGCCATCTAAAGATCCATCTCTTGGCCATTAGCCCTCCTGATCTGTCCACCGGTGTGACATTTTCTTGGTGGCACTCCTACTTAGCCCAAATGTCACCTTCTCCAGGAAGCCTCCCGTGATTTCCCTGGGTTCCTCTAGCCCTGAGGTAATTCAGGTGGAGAGTGTACCTCTGTGAGTGTTCTTTCTCTGTTATACGGGGAACTCTCTCTGGGGACCAACGCCTTATTCCTTGGTGTAGTCCCAGCCCCCTGCACTGGAACCTGGAATTGGTGTTCAGCCAAGAACAGCCAGAGAAATGAATGAGGGAGGAGTCAGCGCTCAGCTACCACCTGTACACTACGGTTGGGGAAATGCCGGCAGAGCATCCGTGCTGGCTCCCAGCATCTCCCCCGTGGTCATTTACAGGAGCCCCCCACTAAGGAAATGCCCCTAGGAACACCCCAGCTCCTCCTAGCAATAAGCAGGGGTCAGTTCATCAGAGTCCGGCCGTGACGGCCGACTGAGAACTTCCCCATCGAAACTGAGCGCAGAGACAGACTCGGAGGGAGGACAAGGCTACTCTCAAAGCGGGAAAGAAAATATCCCTGTCTCCGGGAGGAAGTTTCCACCCACCCCGTTTCCAATTTGCCTGAATTAGCTGTCCCCCACCCCAGGACTGTCATCACTGACGGCTCAGGTCTGTCTCCCCCCACTGGCCATGAACTCCAGACACCCCGTGTATCTTAAACAGTCAGCTCAGCCTCTAGCACACATCGGTTGTTTATTAGGAAGTTGGAGAACAACAAATGAAACTGAATTTCAGAACCGACATTTATATCTAGGAAATATGGTAGTGACTTTTGGGTTTTGGTTCCCGTCCCCTCCTCCCTCCCCCAGTGCTAGGAATCAAATCCAGGGCCTCAGGCACACTAGGCAAGCGCTCTGTCACTCAGATCAGATACATCCCCTTAGCTACAGGAGTCTCACTGAGTTGCCGAGGCTGGCCTCCAACTTGCGATCCTCCTGCCTCAGCCTCCTGAGTAGCTGGGATGGTAGGTGTGCCCTCTGCCGGTGGCCATCAAGGAAAAGCCCCTCTTCACCCTCTCCCATGCACCATGGTGTCTAGTCCTGTGGCCTGCAGATGGTCACACTGATTTCGTGGCACCTAGCAGGGTGCCTGGCACACAGCAGCCACTCCATATGTGAACTGCAGATATTCAACTTCTCCCCTCCTCTCCATCTCTCTCTCTCTCCCCCCTCTCTCCGTCTGTCTGTCTGCGTCTGTTTCCCTCTTTCTCCCCCGTCTCTCCCTCCCGTGTCTCCGCAGCTCCCTGATCCAGGCGGTGAAGATGGGCCGCGGCTACTTCACCATCCTGAGGGAGGAGAGCAGCTTGAAGAAGGAGCAGCTGCAACTCCAGAAGCTGGAGGAGGAAGAGAGAGATAAATTCCAGCCGGCCAAGAAGGTCTCCGAGATCCAGTTAGGGGACTCGTTGTTGGTGTAAGTGGACGCGGAGCTGCGGGGCTGATGGGGGTCCTCCCCCGGCCCCCGGGTGGGCGCCATCCGGCCTTCTGGTCTACCCAGGAATATCTCCTCCCCCAAACGCCTGGTGAGACTTGGAAGTGTCCATCATTTCCCCAGGCCATCGGTTAGAAAGCAGCCTGATGCCCACACTCGATGGCACCCACATCCACGGGCTGCACCAACCATCCTGGACAAAATTCTGAGACACTGAGCTTGTGTGGACCCAAGGAGATCTACAGCAGGGACAGGGCAGAGGCGCCAGAGTGGGCAGAGAGGAAACACGCCCTAGAGATGGCCTGTGGCTGCGTCCAGTACCCCGTGGCCACAGCCGTCCCAAGCCTGGCTACCTATAGGCTACCCCGAGGGGTCTGCAAGACACCAGTGCCCAGGGTTGGTCACACGGCCTGCCTCTCTTGTTTTTAAAATAAAGTTAAAAAGGTCTATTGTAAAGTTCTCCTACTTGTTAAAGTTCCCTTGGGAAATGCCAATGGGGAGCCATGGTTAAGCCCCATGGTGCCAGGGGCCGCCTTCAGGAATCCAAAAGGCCAGGGCATTGGCTCAAGAGGACACAGGAGCAGACACCCCCCTTTGCAAAAAATCTGTTTTCCAGACGGTTAAAGAGATAGGAAAGTGCACTTCCTAAAAACTTTTCAGCAGACTCCTATGTGAGCTCTGTCTGGCTTCTTTTGCTTAAGACAGTGGGTCTGAGGTTCGGGGTGGTTGGGGGCGGCAGGCAGAGAGGCTCAGAGACTGCTTACTAGATACGGGGTCTCCTTTGGTGGCCATGGAAAAGGTTGGGGACTAAGAGACAGTGGTTCCTCGACGTCGTGAACGCGTGTGGTACATGCGACAGAAACCAAGCGTGGCTCCAAGCTCTCTTCTCCAGTTTGGCTCCAAACATCTCTACTTCACGGTCAGCCGTCTGCCACTTTTAAGGTTTTGTTTGTTTTTTTTTCTATTTTGTCCAGCGATTTTGTTTTTTTGTTTTGTTTTTGTCTAAATAGGCTGACGTGTGCGCCTTCATTTATGGACTCATGTATTTTTTTCTAAGACAGAAAAACGATGTCTGGCTGACAATCCCGCATCTGTGCCACTTAAGGAGTGGCCACCCCAGGAAGGAACCTCTGTCCCTGGAGCAGGGGGACATCTGGATGAATCTGATACATTCAATTCACAGGAAGAGCAAATCGATTCACCTGGGAGGGAGACCTCCAGGAGACGGGCCAGGGGTGTAGCCCACCGAGACAAGAAAGAAGAGGGAGGAGACAGGCATATCTCAGATGTGCAGGAGGGTTTGCCTCAAGGTGTGAAATGCGAACCCATTTCCGTGTCCCACGGATCTTTAGTAATACGGTTCTCTGGGTGCACCAAATTGTGGATCAGGTTCAAAGTCCGTTCGGAGCAGGCAAGAGAGGCTGTCTGGATGCAGATCTACCCTCTTTGCACAACGAACCACTGCGTGTTGCAGGACCACTGTGCGCACAAGCCCTCTGGGGGCACACGGAGGTACCCAGAGCATGAAGAGCGCCCCTACTCCACCCTCAACCACGAAGTGCCTTAAGTACACCCAGCCCCTCAAGGAGAGGACGTAAAAAGGAAATCTAGAGGGGAAAAAATGGCCAGGAAGCCCTTCCATACTGGACAGAAGCTTGCTGAGTGACACAAAGCACGATTAGAAGCTCCATCAACGTCCCCACAGGCCCACCAGACGGCCCTGGAGCCAGCACATCTGCTTGGGAGGGTCCCAGGTTGGAGAAGGCGAGTGCCACTCTGTTCCTTTTTCAAAAAATATCTGGTTTTAATTTTTTGATTGACACCTAATAATCATACACGCACGTGGGGCACGGGGTGACGTCTCCATGCACAAGGAGCACCCCTTGCAAGGGTCCGGGCGACCGGCCAACGCATCCCTTCACATATGGATCGTTTCTTTGTGTCAGGAAACATTCAAAACCCACTTGAGCTCGGCTCAGATGGACAAGTAACTGCTCTCAACCGCAGTTACCCCACCACGGGAAAGAATTAGAGATGAGTCCTGTCTAACCGCACCCTGCACACCCAACGGTGTCTTGTGCCAGGCGTTAGAAAGGCGACATGCACAGTCTGAACCACTCCAGTGTCCTCGTCAGACTCTGAAGGGGTGTGGGGTGCAGAGAAGGCCACTCTAGCCTGAGCCTCAGGGCTCTCTACAGTCTGTGACTCCTGGTGGCAGAGCCAGCTGGCCGGCTCTCCCTGGAAGGATCTAGAAGGAATCAACTCGTGGCTCTTTATTCCAGGAGTGGAGCTCAGAAGAACAGGCCAGGCAGCTCCAGGCAGGGGCAGGAGCCTGTCTGCTAAAGAGGCCCCCCGCCTGTTTAAGTGGTTGCTCGTCTGGACGGAGTGTTTAATCCGCAGTCACAGAACACAGTTCTCCCTTCTCCCGTCCGTGTTTCAGCGAGCGAGACACGGTGTATTTAAAGTTTAATAAGTTTAAATATGCATGAGATGGCTTGTCTCGTAGACATGGGTCTGGTTATATCTTATTTTATTAAAATAAAATTGCAAGCCATTAAGGCACAGCAGCCATCAAATGCCAGAGTGGGGACCTGTTATAAAATGGGATTAGAAGATGGCAGGCACCAAGACAGGGTGAGGAGCACAAACCTTGGAGCCAGTCGGGACTTGAATTCGAGTCCTTACTTCTGCTGTACAACTGTTCAACTTCTGTCAAACACCTGTCCCTCTCTGAGCCTCCTTTTTTCCTTTGCAAATATGAATGGTACCAAATCTCCAAGCTTGTTAGGAGGATTAAATGAAGTGGTACCTAGCACAGGGCCCAGCTTCCAAGACACCCTTGCTATAATTATCACCTATTAATTAGGCAATAAAGTGACTTTGATCTCCCTGGGCCTCAATTACCTCAAATCCTCCCACCTGTGCCTCAAAACCTTAAATTCCAGGAAGGCTATAGGATGTACCCCACATTTAAAAAGCTGTGTTTCTATAAATAGGATTCCAAGCACAACAGTATCCAAAAAACACAAGCATTCATTTGGGAAGACTTTTTTTTTTTTTTAAACCAAGCATTTGATCTCGCACCTCATGAAAGCAAAAGGGATTATTTCTGCTGTCCCCTCAGGATGTAAGACCAGAGAATAAGTTCTTTTTCAGACAAAAGTTTTTAAGTCTGACAAAGTACGCAGGGAATAAAGAAAATCAAGCCGGTTCCGGAAGGTTCTTGTCTTCCAGCAGTATTTCCCAACGCGTTCAATGACCTCATTTTTTTTCAGCCTCAGATTCTGCTGAAATGGTGGGGGTGGGGGTGGGGGGGAAGATGAGTGGAATTTGTTCTGTGATTGTCGTTCACAAAGACCAAAACCAGAGATTAAGGAGTACAAACACGGGGTTAATTTCTACATATTCTAATCCACCGGGAGACCAGGATGAGCCGGGAAGATGGGGAAAGTTAACGTGTTTGCTTGTAGGTTTTCTTTCTTCGGCTTCAGGATTGAATAATCAATAGAAGAGGAAATAGGGAGAAACCCGCATTTTGGTCCTTTTCGTTAGCTCTGTGACCCAGGATTAATCTCGAATTCCAGGAGGACAGTCAGCTCCTCACTTGGGTGCCAGTCTCACCTCCCCTAGCCCCTTCTGTCACCGTAACACCTGCAATGGCTAATGTTTCTCAACAGAAAAAGACTCTCCACGGCCTCCTGCTTTCCTACTCACCATATGCCCTCTACCACAGGATCTTTGCACATGCTGTTCCCTCCACATAGAAGGCCTTTCCCTCCTCCATCTCCCTAGTTGATTCCCATTCAACCTTCAGATTGAAGCTCAGTCTTTACTCTTATTCCCGTCACGGTTGCCATGAACAGTCGTTCCAAAACGGATTCACTCAAGACAACAAACTCTTCTTTCACAAATCTGCAGTTGGAGGGGCAGGACCGTCTCCATTCCAAACAGCAAGGCAGGAGGAGCTGGGGAAGCTCAAAGGATCCATTTCCCAAACTGCTCACTCTCCTGGGTGGCTGGGAGCTGGGAGCCGAGAGCCGAGTCCCTCTCCCCCTGGGCCTCTTCGCAGGCTGCCAGCTTCCTCCCAGTATGGTGGCTGGACTCTAGGCGCGAGCCTCCCAGGACCTGCAGAGGAGAGCCGGCCAGCGCCTGGGGCCTGGCATGACGTCACTTCTGACACGTGCTATGGGGTCAGCCAGTCTAAGGATCCCGATCCAAGGGGGAAGTAGATGTCCTCCCATCTGTCACTTGCAAGAGTATCGAGGAATGGGGGAACGTGTCCTGAAATCATCAGCCTCAAGGAAGAATTCCCAGCTTCCTCCTCAGTCAAATTCCCTATTTTCAGCTGTCAAAGCACATGGATCCCAAGGGCGGGTTTGGCGGTGCCTGTCTACCCTGCCGGGGTCGGTCTCCTTCACTGCTACATCCGCTGTCCCCAGCACAAAGAAGATGGTCACTAACCTTTGGGTAGAAGTGAGCGGATCCAGGAACCGTCAACTGTTTCATAGAAGAGGTCCTTAGACGGCGGCTCAGAAGCCCCAGGGCCTTCCAGGACAGGGTGGTGTTCATCCTGGTGATTCTCTTTGCTCCACAAGGGTGGGGAGTTTTCGGCACTGTGTCCCCAAACTTCTCCTATGACCCTGACCCCATTCCTGGGGCTGGTATTGTTGCCTGGTGCGTAATAGTTCCTGGTCACATAAGAGAAGGAGGTGTCCAAAGCTGCTGCTCACGGTTCTCTTTCTGCTTTTCCTCCAGCATCTACGAGGATGAGAAGAAGTCGGGGACCAACATCATCTTCCGCCCGTTCACCCCCACGCGCAGCTGCCTCTTCCTGCCCTCGCTGCCCGAGGCTCACGTGTAAGCAGCCTCACCCGGCTCCCGGGCCTCGCCATCGGAAATGACCCGGGGCACTGGCGTGGGGGGAACCCTTGAGCTACGCATTCCCTTGTCCTCTTGATAAGGGACACGGAGCTTGCCACTGGCAAACCTATCTGGCGTGAAAAATACCAGAAAGCAAGCCGGGCGAGGTGGCCCACGCCTGTCATCCCAGCCGCCCTCGGGAGGCTGAGGCAGGAGGATGGCAAGTTCAGAGCCAGCCTCAGCAAAAAGCGAGGCCCTAAGCAACTCAGGGAGACCCTGTCTCTAAATAAAATGCAAAATAGGGCTGGGGACGGGGCTCAGTGGTCGAGTGCCCCTGAGGCTGGCCAGCCCTGCCAAAGGGTACTCTTGCTTTCTAACACCAGGACCTCCCCGTCCCCTGTGTGTCCCCCAGAGAGTCACCAGTCCAAACTGTCCTTTTGCACTGGCTGCTCGTTTCAACAGGCAGCGCTTTGGCACGGAGGTAGCAGCCTCTGGCTTGAGGGAAGGGTCCCTCCACCTTGGCACTGTCCATGCCTGGCGACCCAGAATTCTTGGTTATGAAAGTCCGGCAGGTCACTGTAGGATGGCTAGTCGCCTCCGTGGCCTCTACCCACTAGATGCCGGGAGTTCTACTTCCCCAGCCTGTGACGACCAGAAACACGGAAGCTAGCGAGTTGGTTTAAGAACTTTAGTGCGACAGATTTATGTATTAGACCTCCATGACACTTCCAGCATTATTGGCCACTACTGACCACTCTCTAGCTGTCTTATTATCCCCACTCTGAAGAGGAGAAAGCAAAAGCTCAGAGAGGTCTATTCACCTGCCCAGGCTCACACAGCTCAGGGTCTCCCTGTACTGGGCCCACACCATGGTCACCCTGGTCACCACCATCAGCATACATTGGCCACATCCTCGTCCCTCCCTAACAGTTGGGCCTGTGATGAGCCCCACCCCTCCCCAATTTCCTCCTACGTCCCCCGGATTGATTTTACCTTTGGTTTCATTTTCTGTTCTTCTTGGGTGCTAGGGATTGGACCCCGGGTGCTTTACCACTGAGCCACATCCCCAGCCCTTTTCAGCTTTGATTTTGACACAGGGTCTTGCTGAATCCCTTAGGGCCTCCATAAGTTGCTGAGGCTAGTCTCAAACTTGCAATCCTCCTGCCTCAGCCTCCCGAGTCACTGGGATTACCGGCCTGCGCCACCAGACCCTGCCTGACCGGCTTCTCTATAGCCCCAGTCATTCAGGGTCCTCCAACTGGCAGCCGAAGCCTGATGCTCTTAAAACATCTCCTTCCAGCAAGAGGCCTTGTAACCTCTCCTAATGTCCCTTGGAAACACTTGGGCTGTCCCTGCGTCTCTCATGGGCAAGCCCTCTGAAGACAGTGAGATGTCCCTTGCGTCTGGGGATATTGAGGGATATCTGGGAAAGTACCTAATCCCCCCCCAGCACCCCCACACTATTCATTTGGTCTGACCACACGGAAGCTTAAATCAGCTATGAAATGACTAGAGGTAGCTTCTTGCCCTTCTTTCTTCAATGCCAGTTGGGGAAAGTGAAACAGAGAGGGTCCAGAACTTGCCAAAGGTTGCACAGCAGGAATCTTGATCCTGTAGCTCCTAAGTCAGCTCTTTACACCGGGTGAATCAGAGATGTTATTACGAACGGCATCCCAGTGGAAGTCGTTACTGTTATGCTCTTCAAGGGCCAGACAGTAAATAACCTTATGCTTTGTAGACCAGAGGGGGCTGTGGGTTCTAGGATCCTTCCTTTTCTTCTCTAAAATAACGAGGCTGCCCCTCCCCCACGGCCTTCTGTGGTCAACTGTTCAGCAAAAGCCAAGACCAGAACTCACACCCCAGTGTGCCCTCGGCCACCAGCACGGGATGCTTGGGAGGGCTTTGGACTCACAAGCCACCAACGTCAGCACTGTGGTGAAGAGCACAGAGTTGGGAGCCGGAGGCCCAGACTCCAGTTCCAACTCTGCCAGGTGCTGGCTTTTGTGACCTTGGACAAGTTGCCCGAGTCTCTGGGCCTCTGTTTCCCCATCTGCAAAATGGGGATGACCATGAGGCCTCCCCCGCGGGGATTCATGAGGGTGAAACTGGTCTCTGTGAGTCGAGCACAGAAAACAGGGTCGGGCACAAAGTAGTGCTCTTGGCCAAGTGTTCTCCGCTGCTCTGATTGGGCTCTTGTGACGATGCCATATCTCAGTGGTTCTTGGCGACCCCAAGTTATCAGCTTCAGGAAAACGTCAGATGTGAACCGATCCATCCCCACCATCCTCCGTTCAGTAACCAGAAATACACTGAGCCCCACTCTGCCCAGCACCGGGAACCCCGGGCTGGGCAGGACTCTGTGGTCTGCAGGTCCGTGGACTGGAGGGTCAAAAGCACAGGTAGTTCTACTAGAGCGAGGACCCAAAGGGTAGGGACAGAGGGACCCATTGAAGACATGGGGATGCTTTAGAAAGTCCTTGGAGAGAGCCTAACCCAGGCCCGGAGCAATCAAGGAGGGCTTCCTGGTGGAGGTGCTGTAGGAACTGAAGCCCCGTCCGTCACTGAAAGGCAGAGAAGGTAAACCTGCACCAGGAGCAGAGAATAGGGCTCCGTGTCACCTTCTCCCTTGAGGTTCCTCCTCCTCCAAGGACGCCGGCCAGACCCACTTTGTTTTAACTGAGTGGCCTCTTCAAAGGCCCCGCCTCCAAGTACCATCCCAGCCGGGGGTACTGGGGCGAGGGCTTCCACGTACAAAGATGGGGGGCCACGGTGGAGCCCTGACGGGCGGTTTAGGGGGCTCTAAGGAGTTCAGCAAGGGAAGGTGGGGATCAGGTCTGCACCCGCGCCTGTCCCCTGCAGAAGGGACTCAGCTCACGGGCCCACATCCCCATCAGCCCCGTGACCAAGCAGACCCGTGTCCACAGTGAGCCCCCCGCCCACCCACTGCCCACCACCGTGTTCTTCTTGGAGCTTTGGTCCTGGAGGGATGCAATCTCAGGAAAGGGCAATAATACAGCTGGGTCCTGGAGGCCTCTGCTCTATGGGCGGGAGGGGAAGTCAGAGGTGGAAGGTGGGGACAGCTCACCAGGACTCCAGGAAAGACACAGGCAGCGTGTTAACCCTTCCCGACCGCCACCTCGGCTTCCCCGGAGGAGAGCGAGGCCTCCGTGAGAGGGCTCAGGCCCGGGGGAGCACAGTATCCCGGAGTGATCAGTCCAATCCTCTCTACTCCCAGCTGTGTGACCTCAGGTAACTCACTTCACCTCTCTGAGCCTCAGTTTCCCCTTCTCCAAAACAGTAATGGATCATAACTCATACCTCCGCAGATCTGGGGAGAAAGAAAGGATGTGGGGAAAAGTAGCTGGCTCATTGTAGATGTTTGATATGACATGTCCCCCCGCCCCAATCAGAAAAGGGCCGATTTTTAAATAGTGCTTTAGTGACGTTTTCAAATATCACGCCCAGTGTGCTTTTCTTCAATATAAAGCTGCCTCTTCAGACAAAGGACGTCCACACTTAAGGACATCCCTGGGTGCCCCTGTGGATTAAGAAGAAAAAAGTAGTAACTACACTAGTTCCTTGTTTTCCAGGCTACCTGTCACCCAACTCACTTATTGTCCTTTGTTAAACAACCAGGTGCCTGGTAATTAATTCCCTCAGGTCCCTCCTTTGCCAGAGTCGAGTCTCCAACTGCGGACCCCCCCCCTGCTCTCCCCGCACCACACACTAACCCCCACTGCTGGCCCAGGATCACCTGGCTTCCAATCATGGCTCTGCTCTCTACTGGCCCAGTGACAGGCACATCTTCCTAACCTCTCTTGAGTCACAGATTCCCAGAATGGGGCCGATGACAGGATGTGTGCCCAATCCACATGCCCCATGCCTGTAATCCCAGCGATTCGGGAGGCTGAGGCAGGAGGCTGGCAAGTTGGAGACCAGCCTCAGCATCTGAGCAAGGCCCTGAGCAACTTAGAGAGAACTTGTCTCCAAATAGAAAATAAAATGGGCTGGGGAGGTGGCCTGGTGGTAAAGCACCCCTCTGGGTTCAATCACCAGTACCAAAAAAAACCATGCTTTTCCCCATGAAGATTGTCATAACAGGATCCCCCTGTGTCCCCTCCCCGTGTCTTGGCAGAGAGCCCCTGTTCCGCCAGCTCTGCGCCCTGCACTGGCTTTTGGAGTCCCTGACCATCGACCACACCCACCACACCATGAAGTCGGTGACCACCTGCTGGAATTTCAAGTAGGCATCCGCGCCTCCACCCTGCCCTGCGCTAGCTCCAGCCTGGGCAGCGGGAAGGGCTGCCCTCCGCTCCTCCCTCCCATGCGTCCTTCCCGGTGACCGGGGGACCAGGTTGCTTTAGGGGCTCCCTGTGTTCTGAGGGATCCAACAGGGCGGGGCAGAGGCAGCTCACACAGACCCCATCGGGTGCATCCCCTTGCAGCCTAGCGACATCACAGGGGTGGCTTGAAATCAGCCGGTCACAGTGGGAGGATTGACACCACAGAAACTGGCAGATCCTCAGCCGGACTGCTCTCCAGCCCTCCCGGGGCACGGTGTCTCCTCCTGACCATTTTTAGTTTTTCTCTCTTTCTTCTTCTCCCTCCTGCTCTGGGTCCCTGTTCTTCTTCCCTGGTCTCCCTGTTCTTGATCTGCCCCTTCATCTCTAGGAGTTGCTTGGTCTGGCTGCGATGCTGTCTTTTCCATGTGTTCTGGGCGCTCTTTCACCACTTGGACCCAAGCCTGTCTGGACTTGAGATGCAGCTCCCTGGGGCAGCTGGGGTTTGCCCAGGCAGAAGCTTCCAGAACACTTTGTCCAGGCCAGGAAAAGGGTCAGGAGCATCACCTCCAGGGGACAGGGTTCATGCCCAAGCTTTGAGGCCACGGTAGAAAAGAATCACACGGGGCATGCAAGGTGGAACAAGAAATAGGAACGAACGAGGCTTATTCTTTAAGAAATCAAATCCTCTGTAAAAAAAAAAAAAAAATGGGACACAAAATAATAATAAGGAACCCAGTCTTGAGGAACAGGATTTGCACTGTGAAAACCACAGGCTGAGAGTCTAATAAACCCCATCCCCAGCTCGAAGGGTCCTCTCCTCCACCTTCATGGGCCCAGGCACCTCTAGTAAAGCCCTGTCTCCCGAACAAGTTCAGTTTTCTTCTCTTCCAAATATTGAGTCCTCATTAACTCCTTCTCCAAAGGACATTGACCATCCGTCCCTCCTAGTCCCCCAGTTCACCTCTTGCACCAGGACCCGGATCAACTAGCCTCAAATGCAATCACAAATATAAATTCTGCATCTATGGACATATGAGTAACTATTGTAATCTCTCTTTTTTTATATATATAGGGCCTTACAAACTATTTTTTAAGTAGTAATAGTTTACTTTTTTCTTTTTAACGTCAAGATCCCTGTAATGTAAACCAGATTGTTCTGAATGGAGCCTCTTCAGAAAGGAAGAGATTTAAGAGCTGAGAGACCCGGGGCCCCACTCCCACCCTGGCCCCTCAGTTATTTACAAAATATCTTTATGATTCCCAGAATTTGCTTGAAACCCACAAGCCTTCAACATTCATCATGCATTATTCATTTTTCTTTAAAACCAAACTATCCAAGTTATGAGTGAATGCAATTTAGTAGAAATTTTTCCAAAAAAAATTTATAAGCATATGAAGTATAAAAGCTTTTATTCCCTCCTTAGAGAAAAACTCCTTTTAAAGGTTTAAGGTGTACCATTCCAAATCTCTTTAATACCTTCTTCACCTTATAAACATACACACATACTTTTCTTTTTTTTTTTTTTTTGTACAGGGGACTGAACCCAGGGACACTCTACCACTGAGCTCCATCCCCAGACCTTTTTACTTTGTATTTTGAGACAGGGTCTCACCATGTGGCTGAGGCTGGCCTCAACTCGCAAACCTCCTCCTGCCTCAGCCTCCCTAGCCACTGGGATTATTGCAGGCTTGCACCCCCGTGCCTGGCTCACAGATATTTTTGATGGAAAATGGTTTAAAATATTGTTCTTTACCTCATTTCCGCCCTCGCCTTTTATAGGGACTCATGATGGCACCGACCCATCTTGCGCCTTCTGTTCATATTGAAAGGCACACACACTGGGGCATTCTGTTGTGTGGATGGAACACCATTCAGATAAGCATATCTTGACTGACCGACACGGAGGCTATTCTCAAGTTTTTGACATTCCAAGTGGCACTTCATGGAACATTCTTACACATGTCTTTCGTGCCCAGTTGTGAATATTTCTTTTGATTGGATTCTGAGAAATGGGAATCGCTAGGTCAAAGCAACATGTACATTTTTTCCCCCATCGTTGATTGCTTAGATTCTAGGAAAAAAAGCCCCTGAGCCCGGGACTACTCATTGCATGTCACCTCCCCAACCCAGCCACCAACAGCAACCTTGCCTCCAACATGTACACACCCGCCCTCCCTCACAGAGGGAAGAGCATCCTGTAGGATGTGGACGGAGGAGAGAGAAAGGGCCATCTTTATTTTCTTTAATTGCTTTTTTTTAAAAAAAATGTGCTCAGAACGTAACCAAAAAAAATTATTGATGGCAGTAAAAAGACATATTGGTCTCATTGAGTATTGAATGTTCTACAGTGATTGATAAGGGCAGGGGTCTAAGGCTGCCCAGCTCTCTAAAAGCAGAATCAGAATAATTCAGACAGACCCAAGAGAATACTGCAGTTCAAGAGGTTGCCTCTGGCAGGGAGAGTGTCTTGGTGGGGGTCTTGTTTTTCTCTAGTGGACCATTCCCTCCTGGCAGGGACTTTTGACACGGGGCCCGGGATATGATGGTAAATGTTTAACAGGCAGTGTTTCAGGGGCTGGAGAGACGTGGTTTGTAGGAAGGCCAATGTCCCTGGTGTAAATACCCCGCTGAGGCTGATTTCAAGATGGCCAGCATGATGTCACTGGGCTTGGAGTCGGGAAGAGTTGCACCTGGGGTTTTCGGCCATCCAGAGGAGCCAATTCCAGGACCCCAGGGTCTGTTTAAATGACAGCTATGGGGGAACAAGGATTCCTGGTTATGCATGCCTTTGGGACTTCAGGCTAGAAAAGAAACTTCTGAGCAGAATGTTAGCAGCAGATGAGATCCGTGGTCACTGGGTCACTGGGCAAACACACAAGGCCCACCAAAGAATCTAACTCCAAAGAGAAACACCTCAGGGTTACCCCAAGAAGAAACCCCAGGTCCCCAGTTCTGGTGAATGCTCATCGGAATTTCCATCATCCGAGAGCCAGCCAGACCCTGCCCCTGCCAGCCCCCGGGGATTTTCTGAAGGGAAATATCCATCCCTGGTGACCCGTGGCTCTGCATACCAAGTCCCTCTCTTTATGGATTTTATAGCAGGAATGTGGGGGTGCTTCAACACCTCCACGTGGGTTGGGCACACACAGCGAGATTTGACCAAGGGGCAGCTAGAATGCTTCGAGAGGTACCACAGCATTCACAGCACCAGGATCTCATGTCTGGATGGATCGATGGCTGGTCAAGTGAACGGGCAGACAACAAATTTTAGGATTAGCTGCACCTGAGTCTCTGTTTTACTTGGGGGGGGGGACTTCTCAATTCCCAATTTCCTCCTACAGCAATTCAAACATAGCACCGCATCCCAGCACCCTGATTAATCCTACTGCTCTTAAGAGAGTTTATTTCTATTGGTCAGACGATAGGGTTCAGACCAAGAAGAGAAACTAGCCTTCGATCCTGTGACAATTATCCTTCTGCAAGAGGTACAGACCTCTTTTTAGACAAAGTCACACCTGGTTTTTCTGTGTGAAGGTCCATAAGTCTTTCCGTCCTTGGGGCCAACTGTGTTTCAGAATTCTGACTTTTTTTTTTTCTAGTTTAAAAAGGAAGTATGAGGTTTCTACCATATAGAACGTCACACTCCCAGGGAGGCTCAAGGCGGCACAGATGTGAGTCTGCAGGAAACGAAAAGTGAATATTCATCCTAAGTTCCTAAATAAAGGGCAACTCCTTTCAGCTCTCATTTTGCTGCCAAATAAGTTATTAAAATCTTGTTATTCAATCCCTTGCCGGAGGGGGGGGTGGTTTGAAATAGAGGTTTCAGACCTGAATTGACGGTATTCTTATTAGAGAATTTCTTGGCTGGGCTCAGTAGTACACACCTGTCATCCCAGGGGCTCTGAGGCTGGAGGATCGTGAGTTCAAAGCCAGCCTCAGCAACTCAGCAAGGCTCTAAGCGACTCAGGGAGACCCTGTCTCCAAGTAAAACATGAAAAGGGCTGGGGATGAGGCTCTGTGGTTAAGCACCCCTGGGTTCAATCCCTAGTACCCCCCCCCAAAAAAAGACTATCTTTCCAAGGACTAAGCCTGAGCAGAACTTTCTGGAGAAGCAGATGAGCAAACACGGCAGTGCCCCCTCCCCATCTTTCCTGCCGTCTTCCCTAGTCGCCTTGGGGAAAAGCCGGGGAGACCTAGCAAAAGAAGGGAGAGAATCAGGAATCACCAGTTTACCCTCCAGGTGGGGGACGGCACACAGAGCTGTCCCCTGGAGCCAAGGAAGCAGCTCAGACGTCTAGGTCTCATTGCCTCCGACTGTCCCAGACAGATCCCTCTGCCCTCTGCACCCACTCTTCACTGGGGGTTTGGGGGGCCGGTGAGTGGAATCCTGGTTACCGTAGCTTCTTCTGGATTTTTAAATATGACGATGTGTGTGTTTATTGCCCTGCCGTCTCCAAAACATTTCCATGCACTCTTAGTTCAAAGCTCTTCACACTGTGCGGCTGGGGAGCCTGTTAGCATAAAGATTCTGGATCCAGCAGGTTGGGGCCTGAGAACCTGCATTCTAGCAAACTCTCGGCAATCCTAACTTTTATGGAAGGAGTCTAGGCACGAAGAATACCTCCTTCCTTATAAAAATACAGATGGCTCAAAAGGAACCCAAACTTTGGTGGCTCAATACGAACCCCTAAATCCATCCACTATTTCATAACGGAAATAGCCGGAGCTCGGAACCGGGCACTGCTCTGACCCTATGACCCTCATCTGAGCCCCATTCCACCCGGCCAGTGCAGACCCGGAGGCCCAGAGGACGGGAGTCGTCTTCTGCAAGCGGCAGAGCTAGCCCAAGACAAGTCGGGATCTGAACCCAGCTAGAGAGCTTGGGTGCTCAACTGCTCAACCATCATTTCCAGTGTCTGTAGCCGAAGCCCAAAGTCTCCAGTTAATTTAGAGAATCATCTGGTGCCCTCCCTCAAGAAAAAAACAAAACAAACAGATGATCTCACTACAAAGTGGCACATTTAAAAGGGACCCACTTATCAAGATGATCTAAGTATCATTTTCTTTCATAAAAGAGTTGAAAGTATCATTCTGCACATACGGCTTTGCCACTCCGGGCTTCCTGTTTAACACAGCAGGAGCATCCCTTCGCCGCAGCACCTCTGGAGCTGATGGATATAAGAATATACAGAAATATGTTCACCAATTCTCCAAGGAGAAAAAAAAAAAAAAAGTTTTTCCAAAATTTTCGCTTTCATGCAACAGGGCAGCCTCCTTGACCAGCGCACCCAATGGCACTTCTTATTGAAATGGCTTCTATTTAAAGGAGCCTGCCCTTCGTCCTGTAGCCCCACCCCCACCCCCACCCAAGAACATGTCACTGTCCTCCAGCTCTGCCTTTTGCTGGTGGCACACTGCTGGGAAGGCTGCAGCGCATCCTGCTCTCAGGAGCTTCCCCCTGGAGAAGAGGGGGGACAACAGAAAATCAACATGTCACAGTCAAGATAATTTGAGATAGCTCTAAGTGAGGGAATGAATGGGTGATGGGGTAGAGTGGCAGGGCCTGGGGCTGTGCTTTGAAGTTGGGGAGGCTGCTCAGGAAGTGACAGGTGAGGGAGTTCTTGATTTCCCCTGCTCCACGATTTGTGTGGCTGCAATCCCGTCACCGTCCGCTCTGGTACCCCAGCAGACATCGGGGAGCAGGCGGCAGGATGATCAGATGGTCTCATCCCTCCTGAGGCAGGGCGGGGCCGCCTGGCCTTGGGGATCCCGAGAGATCGGCCTCTGCCCACCCCCAGGTACAGAATCAGCCAGCCCCGACAGGTGGCCTAAACCACGACTTCCCACCCCCGAGGCACAGGTTTTCAGCCCCAGGGTGAGTCAGAAAGTGAGAGTGGAGTGGTGGAGACGATGGCTGGCCACTGTCAACAGACATCTTCAAATGACGGCCAGGGACAAGACATGCTCTGGGTGGACACCATTAAAAGAGAGGAGACGGTTCTCAACGCCCTCTTCCCTCGATTTCTAGCCAACGGGATCCCCAGAAACCTTCCAAAGGGGGAAATAAGGGTCTGAAAATCACAGCGACTTCTCCCCCAGAGAGCTGCCCGGGGCCTCGTCCCCCCAACTCCTGAAAGTCACAGTAAAATCTCTGATGTAGCCAGGCACAATGGCACACGCCTGTCATCCCAGTGGCTCTCGGGAGGCTGAAGCAGGAGGATCGTGAGTTCAAAGCCAGCCTCCACAAAAGCGAGGCCCTGAGCAACTCCATGAGACCCTGTCGCTAAGTAAAACACAAAATAGGGCTGAAGGTGTGGTCCGGTGGTGAAGGGCCCCCAAGTTCAATCCCTGGTACCCCCCCCCAAAAAAAAACCACATCTCTTCTGTGAAAAGCACACCATGGCTGTGGGTGGGCGAACTGTACCTGGTTCTCTGCACAAGGCACCCACTGGCTCTTAACGAGCCCCGCTTCTTTTCCTCTGCACAGCAATCATTTGCATAGCTCATATTATCTCCCCATTCTACAGACGAGGCTCAGAGAGGCTACAGAACTTCCCACAAAGTCGTGCGTTCAGGAAGCAGTGGGCAGCGAAGGCTGGAACAGCAGGTCTCCCCACTGAGATCACCCTCTTCTGGTTCTGATGCTCAGGGGGACTGGCCCGGGTCTCACAGATGGGACATTGGGAGCATCCATGAGGGGATCTTGATTAAACTGCAATAACATGCAACCCCCAAATCTCAGCAGCTTCATGCCACAGAAGCTCCTTTCTTGCTGCCCTGACTGGACCCACTCTCTGCTCATTACAGCCAGGCGGGGGACGGGGCTGACAGAAGCGCCATCTCAGCACAAGCTCCCGCCAGATGACTCCAGGACCGCGCCTCGCTCACTCGCTCCTCGCTCGCTCGCTCGCTGGCTCATGCTCATGTATTTTTGAACAAAGCAAATCCCCCCTGACTTGAGGGAGCAGGGAAGCGGGTGGACTGCACTAATGATCTGGCCACCAGGCCCCTGGGGGAGGACCTGCAGCTGGCCCTGCCCTTCTCCACGAGGTGTGCGGTGGCCATCGCTGCCCCCCCGCCCCCCATGGCTTTGTCCTGTCCTCCCACCCTATTGATCTCCCCGTTTGGTTTATTTGCTACTGAAAATGAAACATCAGAGGGACCGATGTTGTCCAACCAGGGCTTTTCGGTGTCGGTGTCGGTGGCTGTGCCGTGCCAGGGCTCCGGGGTGCGTTTGAAGGTCTGCGGGAGACTCGCTGTGTTTTTTTTAGCTCATTTAACGTGGCCCCTTGAAGTGGCGATAGATTTCAGGTCGTCTTGGAAGTCAGCATTGGCGGAAAACTTCCCTCTTCCCGATTGGGCCTGAATCTTTCAGGTTTTTTTGAAAGCCGGGCTGGGGCCAGATTTAATTTTGAAAGGGGAAGGGGGTTGCTTTTGAACTTGAAGGAAAAAAAACTGAGCAACTCAACGGGGAGCCGCCGTAGCAAAGAGAAAAGCAGAAGGCCCTGTGGTCTTGGAAGAAGATCTCCGGAGCAGAAGCGAGGGGCTCCCCGCGGGTGCGCCTCAAATCGGACTTCAGAAGCGCCCCGAGCTCCAATATTGTTTCTAGGACTGAAGGACCCCCGTTCTTCCTCTGGCTGGATTTTAAATATTCCCTAATTTTTAATTACTCTGGGCGGGGGTGGGGACAGGCTGGCAGGACCAACTGAAATGAGCTTCTCTGTTAATCATTCAGGGGGCTCTGTACCGTGTCATCAAACCCAACGTCTTACAAAAAGCTTGGAGACCCAAACTCACCCCGTCCTCCCCAGCCTGACTTCTTCTGCCGGGGCCTGTGTGCATTGCGTGCCCCATGGTGGTGAGCCGGTATCTGTCCCACAGGTCAGTGCTGGTGAGGACGGGACCGTCCCCTTAAGAGTCCTTGATGGTGCTACTCAGGTCCCCCCTGCCTGGGGAGGCCAGTCTGAAGTCGGGTTTATCTTGATCATCTTTTGCCTCTGGAGATCTGGGCACTGGGAAGCCCCCACCCGCCCACAAGCCCAGACCCTTGTGAGCCTGCGTATCTGCTCACCTCCCCACGTCCCCCAGGCCCTGCTCCACGTTAGAAGAAAGCCAGACAAAGGGCAAAAGGATCCCAGGCCTCTAAAATCCTTTCTGCAGAGAAAAAGGAATGAGAGAGAGAGAGAGAGAGAGAGAGAGGGAGGGGTGGGGGTGGGAGGATGGCTGATGGATGGGCCAATCAACCAATCTACAGACACGCAAGAGATCAGACCCTGCGACTGCCCCCTCCTTGCCTATCAATAGAGACCCCCTGCCCCATAACCACCAGCCCAAAGTCTAACCAGACTCCGAACCAGCGTTTCCCTAACTCGTTTGGCAGCAAAATCTGACCTGAACCAAATTGATGAGGTGCCACAACCTGATGCTATTTAAAGTCTTCATTGAACTGATACAAATATTCATGCATTTTGTTAAAGAAATAGGAACATGTTTGATTACAAAGCATTGCCGAGACCCCATTAGAGGGATCATGGTCACACACAACAGAGGCAGCATATTTTCTTCCAAAAAATGTCCGAATTATAAGAATTTTGGCAGGAAAACAGCTCTTCAGGTCTCAGGTAAGGGTTTACGGGCACGTTACCAACGGGGCCTGCTGGGGCTTCCGTCTCCTGTCCAGGGAGTGATTAGCCAGGCTCTGTGCCCCTTAACCCAGGCCACTTGGGAAGCTGAGACGGGAAGATCACAAGTTGAAGGCCAGCCTCCTTGGTAAAGTGACACGGGGTTAAGTCCCCAGTACCATCACCATCACCACCAACACAACACCAATAATAATACAAAATTGCAATATAAACTTAGGTACAGGATCCTTGGAGAAGGCACCCCTAGAGGGAGGGTCCCTGAAGCTTTGTAAATCTGCATCTGGGTGAGCGCGGAAGCCCCCCCACCCTAGTTTTGTTTTCTCATCTGCAAAATGGGACCATAATGACAGCATCACAGGATCTCGGCGGCTGAGGAGATTCTGCAAGAACACAGAAACATCGTGAAAATAGCCTCCAACAGAACCTGGGCTTCAATAAGTCTTAACCAGTGATTGTCCCTGTGCAAACCCTTCCCCCCCCCCCCCCCCGCTCCCCCAACCCCATCGGGTGAGATTCTCTGTGCTGCTCCAAAGTGCTCCTGACGCAGGGACCCTGAAGTCCTAGAACATGCAGAACATTCACAAAGGAACATACTTCCCACTTCACCTGAGACTTGTCCTGGAGTCCCAGAGCACGCAGCTGTGAGACCCACACAAAGACAGCCTCCCTCCTTCAGCCAGGGCCAGGGGCCGTGGTCCCTCCCGGCCTCGAGGTTGCAAAGACTCAGCTGCAGAGCATCAGGGCAGGGGTGGGGGTGGGGATCTGACCCGAGGCCAGCCACCATCCATCCCCTGGTTCTTACGTTTCAAAAGAAAAGAAAAAAGAAAACTTGTAACAAACAAAGTCTGTGCAAACGGAGAACTCATTAAGCTGTTTCTCACTCAGGGACCCGGGGGGAAGCAAGAGCTCCATAAAAAAAATCAATAAGGACAAGTCCATGGCCCAGAGGTGGGAGCACTTCGTCGCCACACCAAAGGTAACCAGCTGCCGGCCGCCCTGCCCGGTAGCCACCAGCCCCGGGCCTGGGCAGGGACGGGTTCTGCCCATCTTTTCTCTAATGCAAACTTTTTTTTTTTTTCCTTGTTGGCTTTTGGAGTGAAGGGAAGTGAGCGACCACAGGCTGGTGGATGGTTCTTATGAATTTTAATTAAAATGGTTATCTGGGGATTATAGGAAAAATGACATTGGGCTGGGCGCTGCTTGAGAGGGGGTGCTGAGCGGCTGTTCAATAAGATGTCACCAGAAGGAAATGGACTCATCTCACTCCACCTCCTAAATCAATAACCCTCACTCCTCTCTCTCTCTCTCTCTCTCTCTCTCTCTCTCTCTCTCTCTCTCTCTCTCTCCTGAGTGCTCCAACAGACAAGATTCCCTACAAATTAGAATGTGTGCTCACTGTTAAGAAAATATCCCAACCCCAAGCTACTCCTCACCCCAAAACTCCCCGGTTTCCTCCCAACACTGCCCGAGGCAGGAGGCGATATTTCAGGAAGTGAAGACTCTATTGTTGGCTGAGCCTGTCTGTCCCTCACCCACAAAATGGACATAGTGCTGGTCCCTGCCTACCTCACAGTCGTGGTGAAGAACACAAAGGTGCCATCTGCAAACTCACCTTGAAACTGCGGGAAGGCTGAGCCTGCTTAGCAATTTTTAGAGGCCGTTTTTCCATCAATGTACTCATAAGGAGGCCAGTTCTATGCTAAGGAAGTTCTTTACTTCAATTATCCAACTCTGCCTTCTTAATAACCCCCACGGGACACTATTCTTATCCTCTGGTGGGAGAGGAGGAAGTTGGAGTTCAGAGAGGTTAAGTAACTTGTATGAGGTCACACAGCTGGGTGGTGGCAGAGGCAGGAGTTCATCTTGGGTCTGTCCATGTATTAAACCTTGAGCTCTTCTCCTGCACGTTCCCCTCCACAGACCATTTGCACCATTTTCCTGCTCTTTTTGTCAGACCGCTCCGAGATCTGAGAAGCAAGAGCCTTTGTCTCTATCTCAGAAAGTTGCTATGGAGATATTGTGCACATCCGTCTCCAGAGATGCACAGACAGAGCAGCAGGAGCTGCAAACCCTGACAAATGTCCTTCAGGAATATTCACGACTAGAACTGGAGGAGGGGAGTGAATTGCTAGAGCAAATTTCCCAGCAAGCCTGTGTGGGGTCCCACCCGGGACGGTAGTGGGGTCCACTCTGGGGGCGTGAGAGCACTGAACGGGATGAAGGATGCCTGGTTCAGTCGCGGTGACTCCATTCACTATGTGACCTCGTCCCCTCTCCTGATCTCAGTTTCTCTGCCAGTCAAGGACGGAGCATTTGGAAATCCCACCGCCCTTGATATCTTTCTGGAACCGTGAAGACCTTGACAGGGCCCCAGCTGTGTTCCAAAGGGCCAAGAAAATGGTGCAGATGGAAGAATCAGCCCAGGGGGGCACAGTAGGGAGGGGTGAGGTCTGTGGCTTCTCTTTAGCCAAGAAAGCTAAGGAAAAGCCCCTCTGCTGAGCACCAGCTCATTTTGTCACATGAGAATAAAAACTCAGGCCTTGTCTTTTCCAAGAGAAAAGAAAAAAACTTAGTTTTTTTTTTTAATGTAAAAATCTCCTAATGTATAAAATCCAGGCTGATTAAATATGTCTCCCTGGGAGCCACAGTTTGCCACCCCTGCTTCTTAGACAGTCTAAGGAACCATTCAGGGATTCTGCTACCAAAAAGTCAGTCCCTACTGATGTGGTTACCATTGCTTCTGAGTGAAATAGAAAAAACAGAGAAGCATTTGGGGATGGAAGTCAACTCAGCGAAAGTCCGTTCCATAAAGGGCAAGCAAGGCGCTGAAGCTGTCACATCTCCCCCCACCCCGACCCCACATTTTTATTTTTCCGCCACTCTCAATGAATCAGAAGTGTCAGCCCTTCGCTTTGGACTTTCCTGGCTGGGGTGGTTAATTGAATTTTAATTACTGGCAACTTTGAGGAGCACAAGATGAAATCCTAGCTCGGAGAAGATGCACACAAAACTGTGGCTAGGGAAGGCCCTGCTGAGGTCCTCCCAGTTCCACCTCTGAGTGTTTTGTAAGTGCCTTTGGCTCTCGGTCCAGGGCTCACTGTAAGATTCCAAGATGCCCCCCGCGACCGTCTGTCCAGGCTCCAAATCTGACATTGAGAAGAAGAGTCCGGTTTCCAGCCGCAGGAATCTGTACGGTGGCCGAGAGAACAGAGGCGACCTGTGTGTGTGCCACCCCTGAGCTCTGACATCATCTCTCCCCTGGGTGCCCGGCAGGAGAGGGGCTGTCTGGCAGGACAGAGGGAGCCTTGTTCCCAGCTCCTAATTAATCAAAGGAGAGAACACGCCAACTCTTGGTATTTGCTTTGACTTTTATCACAGGCGTTTTGCAACCCCTTGGAGGTCTGGCTAAGCCCAGTTCAAACTCCGATCCCCACCCCCAAGTCTGTCACATTCTGAAGCATGCTGCCATTTGGATAGAAAGTCACTGAAGAGCCAACCCCAGGAAGAGCTCACACGATAGCCTTCCCCCCACCTTCTTCTCCGTCTTCTCCCACCTTCTCCTTCCTCTGTGCAACCAAGAAATCCCTCCCCTCTTCTACTGCAGGGAAGTTCCACCCACATTCAGGGCCCCTTGAGGCAGCCAATCAAAATACGGCTCCTCCTGGGAGTGGGGGCGCACTCCTTAACTCCAGAGATTCAGGAGGCCAGGGCAGGAGGATCACAAGTTCGAGGCCAGTCTCAGCAACTTAGCGACACCCCATGTCAAAACAAAAAATGAAAAGGACTGGGGATGGGGCTCAGTGGCCAAGCGCCCAGCACAACTGTGTGTGTGTGTGTGTGTCTTCTGATCACGTGTCATGGACTCCTGAAATGAACCTGCTGGATACAATTCTCTCCACCCGAGGTGTGCTCTTCTGCCCCCTCTCTCCTTCCTGTCTTCTTTCCTGGGCAACTTTGTGCTTCCTCTAAAGAAGTCATTTGTCTGACCCCCCCCCCCCCACACACACACATGGCTTTCATTTAAAATGTGCTCAAATAAAATCATCTTTATCAATTGGGTGTAAATTGTCACCCCACCTGTTGTGAGCTTTTCCTCTGGAGTTGTAGAGGGCCTACTCTTCCCCACCAAAATCCCTAGGAGACAACTTTTTTGTTGGTTTGGTGCATTAGGGATTGAACCCAGGGGCGTTTTACCCCTGAGCCACATCCCCAGCCGTTCATTTGGAGACAGAGTCTCTATCAATTGCTGAGGCTGACCTTGAACATGTGAGCCTCCTACTTCAGCCTCCCAAGTCCCTGGGACTGCAGGCGTACATCACCTGGCATTTTAAACGCCATAAAGAAGAAGCCTCACCGTGGGATCCAGGGCACTTTCAATGCCACTGAAAAGGGCTTCCAATGAATTTTTAAGTAATCAGCTTTGGTGTGAACCTCACCTGTGTTTGAACCCTGGCTCTGCGGCTTGCTAGCTGTGTGACCTTGGGAAAGTTAAGAAGACTCTCTGAAACTTGGAACATGCGTGTCAAGAGGACATGACCTCAGAGAGTACCTTCTGGAGAGACAACAATAATGTCGGAAGATACTCGTGCACATACACACATGTGCACACACACACACACACACACTCGTAACCCGTTCTCTATGACTCCTTCCCTTCCCCTCACAAGCTTCTCTGTCTGCCTCTTGATCCCTTCAGTGCCTTCCCACCCCCCACGGCTTTTCTCCCCCAAGAACACCACCCACCAGACATACCTGCCTCCCCTGCTCCACCTCCTAAACACCAGGCCCAGAAAGGTCTCAGCTTCTTGGGAGAACACCAGTGAACACAAATCTTCACCCTCGGGTTCCCTTCCGGGCATCGACTTGGTGAGCAAATTGGAGGCTATTGGAGGCCAAAACCAAGATGTAGCTCAAGACGTTGGACCTATCTTCTTTTACCGTTGAAAAGTCAACTCCAACAGTCACGACAAAAGAAAAGTTGAAAACTGTCCTGGGCCGGTGGCGGGTGGTGCCCACCTGTCATCCCGGTGGCTTGGGAGGCTGAGGCAGGAGGATTGCGAGTTCAGAGCCAGCCTCAGCCTCGGCAACTATGTGAGGCCCTGTCTCAAAATAATAAATAAAAAGGGCTGGGGATGGGGCTCGGTGGTTAAGCACCCTTGGGTTCAATCCCTGGTACCAAAACCAAAAACCAAACCAAACAAAAAAACCACCCTGTTCTGGTCCTTGGCAACAGCCTTGGAATCCACAGCAGGCCTCCAGGATGAAGACGGGGACCCTGGGGACCTCGTTCAATAGCACAGATTTTGTCACATTTGCTTCCGTTGCTTCTTTTAAATTATCCTGATTGGTGACCCGAGGTCCCTCCAGACCCAGCGGACGTCTCCCGGGTGCAGAAGGAGCCAGAGGCCCGGGGTGCGGGCGGGTGTCCCCTCCTCCCGTCCCTCCTTTCTTCTTCCCTCTCCCTCTCGGAACTCACCTCCTTCTCTCCTCCCTGCAGACCAAGAAATTCAAAATCCCCGTCATCCGGGCCGTGAGCCGCAGGCTGAGCCGCCGGGGCTCCACCACCAGCCTGTCCCGCACCAGCGGCGCGTCCTCCCCGCAGAGCAGCATGGTCTCCATGAACCCCGGCTCCGACGAGCCCCCGAGCGTGGCCACCCAGGTGACCGGCAGCAAAGACGTCGAGGACAACGAGTCCTCTTCCACCAAGCCCGACGAGGAGCCCCTGCACCTCAGTAAGTGCCCCCCAAGGTCCCACCACCCGGCCTCGACGTGACCATGTCCTTAGGAGCCCGCCCGCTCCACCTCCCCTCGGTCAGCACAGGCACAGGGCTCCCCCAGCCCCATGCGGCTCCTTTGGGCCCCTTTCCTTTCCCCTGTGGGTGAAGTGACTCCCAGCATCCCCCTAAGGAGACATCCCAGCTCCTCATTGTACCTTTTGAATTTAAAAAGCCCGGCACCCGCCTGTCACCCCAGAGGCTCAGGAGGCTGAGGCAGGAGGATTGCGAGTTCAAAGCCAGCCTCAGCAACAGTGAGGCCCTAAGCAACTCAGTGAGACCCTGTCTCTCAATAAAGTACCAAATAGGCCCCACAGCCACCAGGGAGCCACACATTTACTGTCTGGCCCAACAGATTTGTCTTCTGAGAGATTTTCCCTTTCCCTGGAACAAGACTTTTCAGTGTTGGTCACAAACGAGGGGACACAGGCACGTTGGTGGAAAACTCACTGAAAGCTTTGGGCTCAAGAAGAAAATTCAAACACACACACACACACACACACACACACACACACACACCACTTTTCACACCATTTGTGGGTGGGGAGCCTCAGATCTCAGCCAGACAGAATTGTGACTGGAAGATGGGGCAGGAAGGAGGACCCGCTTCTGCAAAATTATTGACTCGGGTGCACAGGACAGCCCCCTGCCTGTCCCCTTAGGGGGGTCCCTGCTGAGCCCTGCTAGGCCTGTCCCCCTTCACCCCTCTGCAACGCCCAGCCTCCCGGAGGTTGGTAAGGAGGTCCAGGGAGGCCAAGAGTCTGTGCAGGGCCCTGAGGGGTCGGAGCAGGAGGTGGGCAGTGGGCAGGCTCAGAGTCATAACTGCCGGTCAGAACGATCCCGCCACCTGCCCCTGGTCACCAGGGGGCTACGAAAAGGCTCGGGGACCTGGGAAGCTGTTCTCTGCACACAAGTTATTAGCTGAGCTGGGGAGACGCCAAGCCAAGCCTTCCGCAGATGGGTGATCCTCTGGCGGGTCTCGAACCTTCTTTCCTGAGCACCTACTAGGTACAGGGAACTGAGGTGTGGTGCATATTCAAAGTTACAGTCCGTTTCACAGATAATAAACAAGAAATCACTCATGGCCAGGCCATGTCAGAGAACGAGGGCTCAGAAAGTGGTAAAACAACCAGGCGTTGAAGTGGAGCCGGCTGGAGTGAGGTTCACTTTGCCACCAGGTCAAGAAAGGCTTGGCTCGGCTCTGGCCTTTGAGTTGGGCAGGGCCCCGGGGGCCAGAGCGCGCAGGGCCTCTGTCGCGCCAAGACTTCAGAATTATTTCCAATACCCCAGGGAGTCTCCAGGCGACAGGGAGGAAGGAGAAAGGGGACCTGGCTTGCTGGTCAAGGTGTCTGGGTGGCCGTCGGTGTCCCGTCCAGGCCCTTGTGTCTCTGACACCAGAAGCTCTGCTCTTAACTAGGAGGAGCCGAGGAGCGCCCCAGCTTCAGGCCGCGGTTCAGAACAGCACATGTTCCTCGTGGGCGCAGCCTGAGCGCTGAAGGCAGGACCCTGGGGGAGGCGGGAGGCTCTCCCGGCCCCAGAGAGGCCACCAAGGATCCCTCCTGAGTTTGAACTCAGGAAACCCGGCCCCACGTCCCACATAATCTCTGTGCTTTCCCCAAGTCTCCAGGGAAAAAAAAAATGGTAAGAAATAGAACAAAGTCCAAAGCAGCCCGGCTTTTCTTACATAACATGCATCTTTCATTTTTTTTTTGTTTATTGCTGATCCCTGAAGCCAACTGAGGTTGGGGCCCCTGGTCCAGACTTATCTCCTGTCACCTGGGGGGCAGTGACACCTTCCTAACTAGTCCCCCTGCTTCTTGTCCTTCCTAATGTCTCTCCGTGTGGAGCCAGAGCGACACTGACACAGCAGAACTCAGCATCTTAACAGGACTCGAGAAACCCCAGACCTAGGATGAGCTCAGCCCTTGCCACCTTGAACGGGTCGGTCCAATCTCCCCAAGATACTTTCTCCTTCTAAAACAGCCCGTGTGCTTGGGTGACTTCCTCTACTTGGGACTCCCTTTCACCCTGACTCTGCGAAGCCTTCCTTGCCTCCCTGTACTCCCTCTTTTCAGGCCTCTCAGTATTTTCCTCTTGGCTTCTTACTGGGAACCTCATTTATCACTGCATCTCACTGAATCAGACAGGAACTTTTTTTTGGCCAATATAAAAGACCTGAAGGATGGTTATTTTTCTTACCAATTAGAGAAGACCAGTCCAGGGCTGGGAAGGTGACTTCCAAAGGCTCATCAGGGAAACCTACTTTCTTGCACCTTTCTACTCTGCCACCTTCAACATCACTTCATGATCCAAAAGGGCTGCTAGAACTCCAGCCATCACACCCTCCTTTCTAGGCCTGAAGCAAAAGGAAGCAGACAAAATATTATTCGAGCAACCTTTTCAGAAGCTCTATGCTACCCTTCTACTAAAGTCTCACTGTGCAAAACTTAGTCATAGAGCCACACCCAATTGCAGATGATTAGGAAAAAAAATATGCTAGTAAATGTGTCTTGTCACCATAGTACTATTACTAAGGAATAAAGGGGGAAGGATAGTGAGATCCCTGAAGGCACAGATATCTTATTTACCCCCAGCTGGGACACAGTGGGTGCAGAACAGGCTGAGAAATGCCTTTCCATCAGGGACCTACTTCTAGGAGGGAAAGACCTTCTTACTT
Organism: Ictidomys tridecemlineatus; assembly: GCF_052094955.1. NCBI lineage: Eukaryota > Metazoa > Chordata > Mammalia > Rodentia > Sciuridae > Ictidomys > Ictidomys tridecemlineatus. The sequence goes on along the minus strand of NC_135478.1, from coordinate 81,759,165 downwards.
CCCCCTCCTCCCCTCTCTCCATTTACATCTTAACCTGCCCCCTGTTTGTCACAGCCTTTGATAAAAGTAGATTAATTTCCCGGCCTCTCGTTGCCTTCCAAAACCTCCTCCAGTTGATTCTGCATTCATGAATTCTCTTCTGAGAGACGCACCCTTTGGCCAAGGTCTCATTTCCGGGGCCAGCTGCATAATGAAGTCTTGGTGGATGCAAATCACTGAGACAGAGGGTGGTGGCCTCTCTGCGGACTGATCCCTTCCCCAAATCAATGGCAGGGCAATTCCCAGGAAACCAAAGCCCAGGCCATTGCTCCTGCCGGCCTGGAAAGCAGGGGAGAAACTCACTTAAAACAGCAACTCGAAATGTGGGTCCTCTGTTATCTAAGGTTCTTCTTTGAATCAGGCCACGTAGCAAAAAGACCTCCCTTATTTTCACGCCTGTCATCCCATGACTCAGGAGGCCGAGGCAGGAGGATCTCGAGTTCAAAGCCAGCCTCAGCAACTCAGCGAGACTCTGTCTCTCAATAAAATACAAAAAGGGCTGGGGATGTGGCTCCGTGGGTGAGCGCCCCTGGGTTTAATTCCCAGGACCAAAAAAAGAAAAAAGAAAAGGATTCAGTAACTCCAGGGTGTGATTCTTAGACAGGTTGGAAAAGGGAGGACAAATTCCTCCTCTCTGAGCGGATGACTGGAGCATGCTGAATGGCAGTGCCACAGGTCACAGAATCCCTACAGCCTGGGTACTGAGAAGCCAGAAGGTTTCTGTGTGTGCAAACATCCACCCCAGGACCCCCGTCCCCCCTCGGGGAAGCGCCACTTTGAAGCATCTGCACCCTTCCAAACCAGCCCTCTCCCGGGCAGCCTTGAGGAGTACCGGGATCTGCTCTGTCTCCCCGTTTCCATCCAGGGCTACAAACACAGGGGGCTTCATTTGATCGGCACCAGAGATGTTCAGGGGGCAGGAAAACCCCCGAGGACATCGAGCATGGAGCTTAGCATGTGACCTCCTAAGAGCGTGTCCTATGTGCCAGGTCACCGGGGGCATTTACCGTATCCACCCACCTGAGGCTTTGGCGGGGGGGAAGGGGAGCAGGCAGTTTTTGCTGCTGGGTCCCCAAGAGAAGGGAAGAAAGGAGGTGACACTCCCTCACTGACGGACACACCCTGAGGATTCCGGGATGTGCTGGGAACATGACAAGACAAAAAACCAAGGTCAGATCCAGTGGAAATGGAATCACGTCCCGGTGCCATGGCACATGCCTCCAGTCCCAGCAGCTGAGGGAGGCCGAGGCAGGAGGATGGCGAATTCAAAGCTAGCCTCAGCAACTTAGGTCCTAAACAACTCAGTGAGTCCCTGTCTCTAAATAAAATATGAAAAAGGACCCCCCTCATTCCAAGCCCCTCTTCCCTCTCCTTGTCCATAAATCTGGAGAGAAATTCAGGAAGAGGCTACCACCCAAGAGCAGCCTCACACGCTGGGGTGTTTCAGCACCGAGGACAGCTGCCACCCGGAGGACAAGGAAGCCCTCAAGCCCAAGGCTTCTGTGTCCTGCAGGTCCCATGCCAGGGAGAGGTCATGAGGGAGGGGCGAGGGATTTGCAAAATGTGCAACACGGGATTCACTCCCCCATTTCCATTTTTTGCAAAAGACGTCGCTGACTTGATCCACATTTCCCGTTTTAACTTTTGCAAACGTCAGGGGATCTGTCTCTGGGCTGTCACCACAAACACCACAGCCTGGTGCCTGAGATGACAGAATGTATGGCCTCAAAGCCATGGTGGATGGACGTCCAGCATCAAGGTGGCAGAAGGGCCATGCGTGCTCTGAAACATATGCCTCGTCTGCCTTCTGGTGGTTGCCGGGAGTCCTTGGCTTGTAGCTGCACCACTCGGCTCTCTGCCCATCATCAAGTGGCCATCTGACCATCTTCCCTCTGAGCTGGTCCCCCTCCTTTTTTTTTTAATTTTTATTGTTGGTTGTTCAAAACATTACATAGTTCTTGACATATCATATTTCACACTTTGATTCAAGTGGGTTATGAACTCCCATTTTTACCCTGTATACAGATTGCAGCATCACATCGGTTACACTTCCACTGATTTACCCCCTCCTTTTCTTATGAGAAAACTCGTTTTACTGGATAAAGTTCCCACCATACTCCTCGTTAGACCTACAGTAGCTCTATTTCTAAATAAAGTCACTCTCTGATGTTCCAGGGATCGGGTCTAACCATGTGTTAACCTCTGCACCCTGCACCCGTAAGCGTCAACAACATTAATCATGGAAATGAAAGCGGGTTCCACAGTGAGGAGTCGGGGGGAGCCCGGGGAGCTGAAGGGCACGCGCCTGTCTAAGGCCACAGTAACGTGGGCAGGAAGGAGGGCAACACGGCCCCCCTCGGGGGCATCTCCCAGGGAAGCTGCAGGTCTGGATTTTTCTGGGAAGCCTGCTGGTTTTAAAAGGCCTGCATGCCTCTCCAATCAGATTAAATGCATTTGTGAGCAGGGTTGAGCCTGTGAGTCACCAGTTTGGAAAATGGAGGCCAGGGGAGATGGGAGAGGGTTTGTTCTCAGGATTAGAAACAGTTCTCTGGGTTGCAGTAGAGTTCAAGGTGAGCAGAGGAGATAAAGAGCAAGCCGGATCCCCCAAGGCCTCCGGGGCTCTCTGGAGTTACGGTGCTGGAAGGAAAATGGAGGGACACTGATGGGTTTTAAGCCAGGGGGAGGCCACGTGGTCGGGCCCCTGCCACCTCTCCTGGACCCCAGTGGGATCTTTCCAGTTCTCTGGGGACTGGGCTCCACTGTGCACACTTCTGTCCCCAGGGTCCCCCCCCCCATCTAAGGGTCACCTCTCATGTTCCCATCAGATTTGCAAAAGCTCCTGGAGATGGTTCGAGAAGACGCCCGGAGGACCGTCATGATGGAGAACGAGATGCAGAGGAAAGCCCCCAGGTACGTGCTCCCGCCTCCTGGGGCAGGGTCAGCCCAGCAGTCACGACACAGACGGCACAAGCCGCCAGCTCTCGGGCATCCGCTCAGCTCTGAACTTGGTCCGTGGGGCTCGCCTCCCTGAATCCTCACAACCACCCTCCCAGGGAGGTGCCCCTGTCTTTATTTTGCAAATACAGAAACATGCTCAGACAGGCTAAGTGACGTGACGTGTTCCAGGTCACACAGCCAGTGCACCGTCAGGTCACGGCTCAAACACCACCCTGGTCCCTGCTCGTCCTGTTGGGAATCCTGTGGCCTTACGTCCACTCTTCTCATGAATATTTATGAGTATGAAAAGACCAGGAGAAGTGTCCAGGGTATGAGCCACCTGTAACCCCAGCTGCCCTGAGGCAGGAAGGATTGCAAGTTCAAGACCACTCTGGGAAACATAAAGAGGTCCCCGTCTCAAAAGAAAAGATGGAAAGGGCCAGGGGTGTGGCTCGGTGGTGGAGCACGCGTCTGGCCCAGGTGAGGCCCTGGGTTCCATCGTGGGTGCCCTCATCCCAAGGACTCTGACCTTGTTCCAAGAGCAACGGGGACCCTTTGAAGTGTCAAGCGGCTCACACACCAGGCTCCAACCTGAGCTGGTGTCCCTGTCCCTCGGGTGGAAAGCAGCTCCCTGGGACCTCTGACCTCTCAAGTCCTCCGAGAGGAGGCAGGCAGGAGCCAGAGTCCCTGCTCAAATGCAGATCCCTCTGAGGGAGCAGATTACTTCCTGAGAATAAATGAGGCAGGAGAAGAGGTTCATCATCGCCTTCAGCCTGCTGGGATGCCCGCGATGACTTATTGGTTATTGTTATTACCATAATTACAGCTCACCCGGCGCTCGCTTGCACCAGCCCGCCCCGCCTCTGCCGCCAATGATGAATCTGTCTGCTCTGGGGACTCCGGAAGGTGGCCTTAGAGGCACTCAGAGCCCAGCTTGGCCTATAAGGCCCCGCTGCTGCTGTCCCTGATTGGCCAGCAACAGAGACAGACAATAAGAGTGAACAGCAGCTCAGCAAGGCTGCTCTTCCCAAGAGCTCACAGCATGAGCACTGGGCTCGGAGTTAGGCTGATAAGAATCCGAACCCTGGTGGCCCTTACACATGTCACTTAGGCTTTTCCTAAAACTTCCAACTCCTCATCTATAAAATGAGATCATAGAGCATGGGAGCATTGACTTTACAACCCAATATTCTAGGGACACTCTCCCCACCACCATTTCCTTGCTGTGTGATGTTGGGCAAGTTGCTTTACCTCTCAGATCAGATGCCAATTCTGTCAAAGGAAGCTCTTTAGCAACTGATCCCAAAGGGCTGGGGTGAGAATGACATGATATTATTCCTGTAAAGTATTATGAGTGCTATGTAAATAGTGTCTGCTCCCGTGAGTCACTCAAAGCAAAGAGTCAGCTCGTGCATTTTATTTAACGTCTAAGCTTAGACCTGGCAGATAGTAAGCGCTCAATAAACAACAATTGGTAGGGGAGGAGGGATGGATGTTACTTGTATTTCCTACCTCGGGCTCTGTGGAGTCTTTGCTGCACCTTGCTGAGGCAGGTCCCTTAGCTGTCACCAATGCCCCATCTCACCGATGGAGAGGAACAGCCTCAAGTGACTTCCTGAAGATCCACAAGGACAAAATTGCACTCGAGCCTGGTTCTCAGGGGACCCATCACGTGGCCTCTGCATTCAGCTTAATGATGAAATAACCATGGTTACGGGGCGAGCACCTGTTGAAATTCCCCTTCCTCCTTAATTCCTCCGAGGGGAAAACCCCTCCCGCCCGACTCCATACGGACAGCAGAGACTGAGTCTCCAGCACAGAGCCGCTGGGGGGGGGGGGGCGGCTAGGAAGCCACCCTTCTCCGGCCCGTCCCTTTGGAATCTCGATTTTTTTTTCTTTCTTGCTTCATGCACCAAATCTGCTCCCATCAAGGTTGACAGAGAATCCTGGGGTTTGGAGGGACCCCAAAAGCCAGCCTTGAGCAGCCTCTGGCTTCAAGGCTGGACTGTCCCCCAGACATGGAAAAAGACAGTGTTTCTTTCAAATTTTCTAACGGTGTTTCCCAAGTATGTCTGGAGAGCAGAGTCATTTTGGGGGAGTTTGTGGGAAAACGCAAATGTCTAGACCTCGGTGTCCCAGACTCTCCAAAGGCAGCCTCAGGCATGTCAAGGGGACGCTGTCACAGGATGCTGGGAATGCTACAGGGCAGTGCGTGTGTGCGTGTGTATGCGTATGCATGTGAGAGAGAGAGAGAGAGAGAGAGAGAGAGAGAGAGAGAGAGAGAGAGAGATTTTAGGGGAGTGTGTGTAAATGCAGCCTCTGGGGCCCACCCCCAGGACAGTGGATCCAAGTCTGTAGAAACGTGGCCCAGGGTGTCCGCAGGCTCTGCGGTGATTCCTCTGCAGGTGGCCCTGAAGGTCCCCCCTCTGCAGGGACCCCAGTCCCCCCACGGGTGCCCAAGGAGCCTCCGTGTTCAGGGCCTCACTAAAGACGCTCTTGCTTTGCAGCCTCTTGTCGGTGCTCAGACAGACCAAGAGCGACTCTGCCTTCAGGGAGGGGCAGGCCACCCACAAATCCAGGTAGGAGGGCTGCAGCCCCCAGCAGGGGGGCTCAAGGCGCCTGGGTTACAGGAGCCACGGCAGAGCTGTCCCTCTGCCAGGCCAAGGGGTGGTGAGGGGCCCGGGTTCCTTCTGGTGACCTCACTGGGAGCGAGCCCCTCCATTGGGGTGTGTATCTGGGTGGTTCTCCCCAGCAACTGCATCCCGTCAAGTTAAAAGCTTCAGCTGAAATCAGGAAGGTGTGGGGCAGGACGACCCCACGGCTCTTTTTAAAAACATTTTTTAAATATACGACAGTGGAATGCATTACAATTCTTATTACCCACGATTTTTCACATCTCTGGTTGTATACAAAGTATATTCACATCCATTCGTGTCTTCATACCTGTACTTTGGATAATGATGTCCATCTCATTCCACCATCATTTCTAACCCCCTTCCCCCCTCCCTTCCCTCCCACCCCTCTGCCCTATCTAGAGTTTGTCTATTCCTCCCATGCTCCCCCTCCCCACCCCACTATGCATCACCCTCCTGATATCAGAGAAAACATTCAGCATTTGGTTTTTTGGGATTGGCTAATTTAGCATTATCTTCTCCAACTCCACCCATTTACCTGCAAATGCCATGATTTTATTCTCTTTTATTGCTGAGTAATATTCCATTGTGTATATGTAACACATTTTTTAATCCATTCATCTATTGAAGGGCATCTAGGTTGGCTCCACAGTTTGGCTATTGTGAATTGTGCTGCAATAAATATTGGTATGGATGTGTCCCTGAAGTGTGCTGATTTTCAGTCCTTTGGGTATAGACCCAGGAGAGGGATAGCTGGGTCAAATGGTGGTTCCATTCCCAGATTTCCAAGGAATCTCCATACTGCTTTCCAGATTGGCTGCACCATTTTGCAGTCCCACCAGCACTGTATGAGTGTGCCTTTTCCCCCACATCCTCGCCAACACTTATTGTAGTTTGTCTTCATAATAGTTGCCATTCTGACTGGAGTGAGATGAAATCTTAGTTTTGATTTTCATTTCTCCAATCGCTAGCAATGATGAACATTTTTCCATATATTTGTTGATTGATTGTATATCGTCTTCTGAGAAGTGTCTATTCAGGTCCTCGGCCCATTTATTGTTTGCCTACCCCTCTTTTTTAAAGATAAATTTTGTAGCCGGGTGCAGCACCACACACCTGCCATCCCAGCAGCTAGGGAGGCTGAGGCAGGAGGATCACGAGTTCAAAGCCAGCCTCAGCAACTTAGGGAAGCGCTAAACAACTCAGTGAGACCCTGTCTCTAAATAAAACACAAAATAGGGCTCAGTGGTCAAGTCCCTGGTACCCCCCGACAAAGGTAAATTTTGTTCTGCATGTTTGAGGTTTTCAACCTGATGTGATGAGACACCTATAGATGGATCTGGAGGACGTCACACTAAGTGAGACACCCTCGCCTCTTTACTGGGGTGACTCATGATGGGGTGTGGAGGTCTTTCCAGCTCATGTATTCCTTTAGAAACTATTCTAAGATCATCTCCATGTGCCAGGAACCGAGTAGGTATTGGAGCTTCAGTAGTAAATGAAACAAATATTCTCTGTCCTCCTAGATCTTACTGTGTGGACATTTTGGGGGCCATGGATCCTTGATAGTCTGAGGAAGCCTACACATTCCTTTCCAGACCATGTCTAGGATGCAGATTTATAAACACATATTATAAATTACAAAGAATCACTGAGATTTCTGTAGTAACATAGATTACTATATTGCAACCCAAGTTGGCACATAGTAATCTCTGAGCTTCTTTAGCAACGCATTTTATAATAAGATGGAACAGCAGGTCTAATAACCACTGTGATTTTGGGTTCTTTTTGAGTGTAAATGATTCTTCAAAATATTTCCCACAATTATAATGCGATATACAAACGCCTGTGGTTTCCATTTCAGTTCAAGGCTAGTTAAAAAAATACACATGAAGTTTTATTTTCCCCCACCTGCATTCACGGGCCCCTTAAATTCCGTTCAGGCTTAACAATTGTAGTTTAATAGGGGTGTTGAGCATGCCTCAAATAACCCCATAGTTAGCTATAAATCATGACTCAAATTGTTGCCAAGGAAAAGCAGACAGGATGGGGAAGGGCCCAACCAAGACTGAGCTTAACGTTTCAGCAGAGACCTGAAGAACAGAGAACTGGCTCCTCTTCGAGGTGGGAGTTGGGGATGGTGTTCTAGCAAGGGCATAGCATGTGCAAAGGGCCAGAGGCAGAAGGACCTCAAAGGCATTGTGCAAAGATCAGAGTGGCTGAGACTCAAGGAGGAGACAGACATGGACACACAAGACTTTATTGTTTCCCTCTGTTTATCACCAAGTAGCTACACCACTGATCTCACCTCCCTCCTTCTCTCTGAGTCATTGTCAATGCTCTGGAAAGAGAGCCATCTACGGGAAGAAGGTTAGGGCCAACATAGTTCTCCAAGGGACCTATCTGCAGGCGCGGGGGCAGTGGAATCCAGCTCACAGGCCTCTGGATATTGTTAGGGAAGCCCTACTTCCCGTCCAGGTGGGGTAAGGGTTTGTCCGCTGACGGCCAGGCCCCAGACCTCTAGATCCCGCCCCATGGACTCCTGGAAAAATCAGTAAAGACCAGGACCTTTGCTATGGGGAGGGATCTGAGAGCCAGCCAGGTCTGCTGGCCTGAAGAAGTTCCAATGCAAGGTCAGAAAGAAAATCAGACACTCCTAACGCCTAGAAGCACACAGATAGAGTGGTCGAGGCAGCTGGCCGAGTTTATGGAAAAAAATGAAGGGGAGTAAAGAAGGCGCTAGACCTCGGCGCTCAGGCCTGAGCAGGGCCCGGCTCCCCTCTAGGGAACCTGCCCAAGTGGGTCAGGGTGGTCAGCTGCAGGGGGGTGCCGTCGGGGCTCACATAGGCAGGCCAGGCCGTGCCAGCGTGTGGACTGACCACGGGTGAGGACACAGAGGGGCTGGGCTCTGAACTCAGCCCTGTCTGCCTCCGAAGCAGAGTCACCCTGGCACCGTGCAGAAGCCGAGGGCAAGGTTGGACCCAGAGTCCAGGCATGCAGGCCTTGCTCTGGAACCTAAACCAGGGAGGACTGGGCAGGTGGGCAAGGAGCCCCGGGGCGTCCAGGGCAGGGGGTGGGGCAGGAGTGAAGGCCTGGAGTTCTGGAGCCTCCACCACCCCCTGGCCTGGATCCTGGGGGCTGGCAGGAGCCAGGCGAACCCCCTCCTTGTGACAAGCAGACTCGGGGCAACTGGAAACCATGCCTTGGTGTTTCAGTGAGAGATCGAGCTCCACCAGCGGGGAAAGCCACACCCAGATAATCCAGAAGAAGGTGAAAGGGTGAGTCAGGGGGCAGGGGGCAGACGGACTACGGTGGCCACTCCCTCTGCCTCCCTCGGCAGCACCGAAGGACCAGGGGATCCCCCAGGACAAAGGGCTCCTAGGGAGGCTGAGCCTGAATCCCACAGCTTTTCAAGTCCCTTAACATTGTCTGGGAGCTAGGTGACCAGTTGTCTCAGTTTCAGGCTCATTTAACAAGTCCCCAAACACCAGCTCCATGCTGTTGAGGAGGGAGGCCCTGGGTGAAGGCGGAAGGCCAGGTGGGCGCAGGGAATCCCCAGTCCAGACACCTGGGGAGGCAGGGAGGGGACAGCAGGAGCCCTGGGCCCCATCCGCCAAGCCCTTCCTCTGTGCGCCCACAGCCGGGCCCCCCGCGACATCGTCCTCTGCAAAAGCGGGCTCTGCAGCAGCATGAGGGCCAGGTTCTACAGCGTGGCCCAGGAGGCCGGCTTCTGCCTGCAGGACAAGATGGAAATCTTCATGAAGTAAGGGCATCGCTCCACCTGCCCACCCGAGGGGCATCTGCCCAGTACCTGTGTGCCCACCAGGGGACAGGTACCGGGGCCACAGCCCAGTCCCAGAAAGACACATCCCCTCCTCTCGGGGAGTCAATGGTCTCCTGGAAAAAAAAAAATTGGGTGGAAATTAAATAACTGCGCCTATAAATAGAGCTGAACACGCTCCAATCACTCCATATGGGAAGAAAGCAGGGCGCCATGTCAGGGGAGGGGGAGAGAGGGGAGGGAGGAGGGAGAGAGAGTGGTGAGAGAGTGAGAAGGAGGAGGAGGAGAGAGAGACCTAATTTAGGTTGGGTGGTCCAGGGAGTCCTCTCTAAGGAGGTGGCCGTAGCATACCCACTGCAGGATGAGGCCCGGGTGGCACCAGGCCAGGGCGCAGGAAAGGCGCTCACGAGGTTCCAAGAAGGGGCTGGGGAACTTGAATACAGCGAGTCAGGCAGCAAGGGCTGTGCACCCCGCAGAGCCAGGAAGGCTGTCCTTGGAACTTGATCTCAGATTGCCACGGGGCCGGGGCCGGGCCGCTGCAGTCTCCTCTGGAAATGTGAAGTCCAGTAGCTGCCCTCCTTCCTAGCCTGCCCCCCACCCCCCGCCTGCCTGCGATGACCCTCTGTCACACGGACTCAGGGCTGCCAGGTGACCCTGTGCTCTCTCGTCCATTCAGAACTGATCAAACGATGCTCTGGGCCCGGAGGGGGGGTGGGTTAGAGAAGGGTGACCCCGGATGTGACCTTCTGGCAGCTCCTGGTCTTGGGGGACACATATGAGTAGATAAGAAGCCGCTGCACAGGGCGCTGAGCCAGGAGCTCAGCCAGGCAGAGGGCTACGCAGGACAGGGAGGCCCTTCCTGATCCGGGACAGCCATCAGAACTGTCTTTCTGGAGGGAACAACGTTTTCTGTTTAATAAAAACAGATCATTCCAGGGTACTGCCTGGGTCAGAATATTCCAGAGAACCATGGGCCAGTCGTGGGCATAAGAGATCTGTATTTGTATACTGTTTGCCCCTCACGGAAAACCTACAGGGCAAGGGTTGCCTGTAATAGCAACCTATTAGACCACTTTATAGATGATAGAAGTGACATCAGAAATATCTCTTGTCAAAGGTGATCCCCCAAGTGCCTAAATAGTAAAGGTAAAATTCAAACACCGAACTGGAAAATGAACAAGGAATAGAGTTCCCATTAAAAGCCACAGCAAAGTCCCAGAAGCCAGGAAGGGCACAGTCAGGCAGGGAACAGCCAGCAATCAGGTGTGGCTGGGGCTTGGGATGCTTGCAAGGCGATCAGAGAGCATGACAGAAGCCAGATCATAAGAGGCTTTACCAGCCCACCCATGGAGGTTGAACTCCATCTCAGAGACTTTGATCGTGAGCCAAAGCATAAAGTTCTAGGAGAGAAGGAATGAGAAGGAAGGTGAAGATGCTGGAAAATGTCGTTGGGGCCAAGGAATAACTGGAGCTTGGAAAGCCAAGTCATTCTAAGCGATTTATTCTGAGTAAAATGGAAGCCACCGAGCATTGTATACAAAGAATTGAGGCGATTATATTTATAATACAAATTGACCTTGGAGAAATAGAACAGGCACAAAATGCTAAGGGGAGCGGCAGAGAGATGAACCAACATGAGTTAACACCTGGAATGAGTCAGACATGAAGCTCAATCCCCTACACATGTGGTTTAATCTTCACGTCTGAGTCCTAGGGACCACCCCCAGCCCCATTTTACAGATGAGAAACCTGTGCGCGCGCAATCAGAAGCAGGAAGGGAACGGGGATGGGGACAGGAGCCAAGGAAGAGGCCAGTTCAGCAAGAAAAGGCATTTCAGGACCTTGGAGAGAGCCATGCCATTTTGCAGCAAAAGCCTCATCACAGACTGAGGCGGAGCTGCAATTCTGCCCCCAGTGCTGAATCGGAGCAAATTGTATCCCATGTTTAGAATTATGTCAAAACGAATCCCAACCTTATGTATGACTAGAATGCATAAATAAATTTTTTTTAAAAAGAGAGAGGAGTAGTGAGGGTTATGAAAGGCCTCAGCCAGATGCCATGGCCCACAGCTGTCATCCCAAGGGCTCAGGAGGCTGAGGCAGGAGGATGGAGAGTTCAAAGCCAGCCTCAGCAAAAGCGAGGCCCTAAGCAACTCAGTGAGACCCTGTCTCTAAATAAAATACAAAATAGGGCTGGAGATGGGGCTCAGTGGTCAAGTGCCCCGAGTTCAATCCCCAGGACCCAAAGAAAGAAAGGCCTCGGGGAGGAAAAGGTGTTTAAGTCGATCTCGAAAGAGCAGGTAGGACCGTCCAAGGAGGAAGGCTCTGATGTTTCTCCCCCTTTCTCACACCCGTAGGCGCCAGGAAGAGAGAGGACTCCAGAAGTTCAATTCTTTTGGCCGTGCCTCCACTTTTCAAAAGGACATGTCCAAGATGCGACATCAGATCTCCCTGGTCAAAGGAGACGCACAGGAAATTGCAGACCATTGGTAAAAATCCCGAGGACCAGATGAGAGGGTCCCGAGGGGCCGGGGCTGTGAGTGCAAGGTCAAGGCCGATTGGGTCTCTTCCAAGGTGCGGAGAAAAGCATCGCCACCCCTAAACTGTCACTGGCCACCAATCAGGTGGCACCCAAAGAGGTTAATTCCAGAGAGCACGAGTCAGAACCCATCAGTTTCTGGACCACGGGGAAGACCACCTGCTGTGTCCTCGGGTCTTACCTTCTGACGGCCCAGGGGAGGGGCAGGTGAAACACCCCAACCTGAAACCAGTCTACAGACTCTGAGGTCTATGCAGTGGTCCCCAAATAATTTAAAACCTTAAGGACACAAACCCAGGTAGGAGTGTCCTAGGGACCCTGTGCTCCTGTGCTGGGTGAGGATAAGTGACCAGAAGTAAACCAGGCGCGGTGGTGCACGTCTGTGATCCCAGCAGCTCAGGAGGCTGAGGCAGGAGGATCTCGAGTTCAAAGCCAGCCTCAGCCAAAGCGAGGCCCTAAGTAACTCAGTGACACCCTGTCTCTAAATAAAATACAAAGCAGGGCTGGGGATGGGGCTCAGGGGTCGAGTGCCCCTGAGTTCAATCCCGCTGACCAAAAAAAAGTAACCAGAAGCTACATGGTGGGTTTTGGAGTCTTATTGAACTGCGGTGGGGACTGCTGTGTACACATGGTCTGTGTACTTCAAAATAACGAGGAGAGAGAAGGCTGAGCTCTCAGTGTGAGGTGATGGATATGTTAAATATGCTTTTGGGGTCATCACACATTGTATACACCACGTACTGGAATGTCCCGCTGTACCCCATAGATAGGTCCGATTATTATGTGATGATTAAAAAGCAAAATGAAAGGTTTAAGAAAGGAAATACATATACACCAGACTGGGGATGCAGCTCAGTGGTAGAGAACATATGTAGCATGTGCAAGGCCCGGGGTAGATCCCCAGCACAAGGAAAGGAGGAAGGAAGGAAGATCAACAGCCCTTCCCTCAAAAAAAAAAAAAAAAAGCATTATGAATTAACTGACTACTGGATTGAAAGATCCACCCTACTCTGGTTTAATGAATTATTTTATTCCTACCCCCAAATCCTTAAGGGTACCTACTAATCCCATTTCACAGACAGGGAAACTGAGACTCAGAGACGGCAATTATTTTACTCAAGGTCACACAGCTAGTAAGAGGTAAATTTAAGGTGTAAATCCTTATCTGGCCCCAATCTGTATGCTCATTTGCAATTCAGAATCTGAGTCCGATGAACTGGGATATCGTGAACCCCCACGAAGATCGAAGAGTAAGATGAGAAAGTCCGAAGATGTACCCTGAATTCCTCCCCTGATTTAATACGGCAGATCAGGAGCTTACAAAGCAGGTCCCTGAGGTCTCAGCAGAGATCTGGGGCCTTCCACAGTGCCTCATGCTCCCGGGGGATGGTGCATATTCACACATAATGGCACATGTTTATGCATTTATTCACGTCTCCTGGTGTAGAATGAGATCTCCGTGAGCCAGGAACTTTGAGTATGGGAAGCCTGCGTTTCTCCCAGTAGGGGTGCTCAGTAATTATAACCGGAAAGACTTAGTCAGTGCCTCACCTCAGCCCCGGGCTCACCGGGTTGCCGTTGATCTGATTTTTCTCTCACTGTGGTGGGCACTTCCCTCCCCCGTTAGGATGCCCAAAGTTTCCAACATTAGCGAAGGTGGCTGGATCCCACCGTGGCAGGGTCGGCATTGATTTCTCACCGCGATGCCTGGATGTGAGTCTGTCTGTGACTCTCTGTTTCCGTTCCCCACATCTCCCCCGAGGAGTGGAGAGGCAGGTTAGACGGGGTAGGCGGGAGCCTGCCACTCCCTTCCTCTCATGCTCATCATCATCTCGAAGGTGAGCACCTCCCGATCCTGGGACTCATGATGTGTCCACACGCCCCCACCCTGGGCTGACTAACTTTCAGGAGAGCAGCTTCAGAATCCTTCAGATTTCCAATCTCCCCCTCCTGTCTTCTAGTTTTCCTGCTTGATTAAAAAAAAAAAAAAAAATCTGAACTCAAATGCATCCCTTGGAACCATGTCCCTAGCCATTTTCTAATGGAACACGAGTTGCGCTCCAGCTTTTCCCAACCCTGAGGACAAGCACTCCTCCTGATTCGTGGGCCCTTAACATCTAGGATGGGTCAAAGGTCCTCAGACCGAGTCTCACGAGTGACAGAAGTGGTGGAGGAGAGTCCACGGGGCCCAGATCCCCCCCCCGTGCCCCCCTAACGGGCCCTGTCCTCTGGAATTGAAGGTACTTTGACCTGTTGTCCAAACTCCCTGAGGATCTGAAGAGCTTCCGCCCCGCCAAGAAGATCCTGGCCAAACTGCAGAAGTTTGGGGAGAACCTCGACCTCAGGATCCGGCCCCACGTCCTCCTGAAGGTGCTACAGGAGCTGAGAATCTGGGAACTGTGCTCCCCAGACGTCGCTGTGGCTATTGAGGTAACCCCTGTCCCCTCCCCCCCCATGCCGCAGTTGCCTTCATTCCGCCATCTGTCAACCCGAAGGCGTTTATTATAAGTGTCGGGGACACAGGGAGCAAGAGACACGAAGACCCCTGCCTCCCAGGAGCCTACGTCCCCTAGAATTACCACATGACCTTGGTTGTCGGTCCCCGACTCCAAGGGACATTAGATTCTACATCAGCCGGGTCCCCTGGAACCTTAGAGGCTTCGAGGACAATCGTCGTAAGAAGCAACTCCAAATCCTGCCACTGCTGGTGTGGTCCCTGGGCTTCCCCTGGGCGGTGGGGAGAAGGGGAAAATCTCAGGCTACCATCCCAGAAGTCACATCTCAGGGGGCAGGGGGTGTCGCCTACCGAAAAAAGTCTGAGAGCTGAGGTCTAAAGTCAATTAGCGGCACCCACCTTAACCAGGACCACGGGGGAAGGTGACTTTTCAGCTGAGACCTGAACAGTGAGAAGACAGCCCCATGTAGAGAAGGGGAAAGAGCAGAGCAGGAAGAAGGGACACCCTGTGTCAAGGCCACCCAACAGGACCCGGCTTGACTCGGAGGAATTCCTGACCATGCATGGCGGTAGCCCAGGTGTCCAGGAGGCGCATGGTTCCCAGGGTCCTGGTCAGCCCTGCCTTCGGATGACCTGGGTGTGTGTCTGTGTCGAGGGGCAAGGCCAGGTGTCCAGAGTCCCCTCCCCACACCTTGCGAGGCTCTGGCAGGCAAGGCCAAAACCACCTCGAGGGCGTGACGGTCCACCCCCTACCCGCCAGTCCTGAGCCACCTTCTGCCTGCCAGCTCGCGGGGTGCCTGGGAGAGGTGATCCAAGTGGTCCAGAGCCCTGGCTAACAAAACTCGGCATGCTCCCTCCCCAGAGCGGATCTGGGGACTCTGCATCTAGAGTCCATATCAAACACTACATTTTGTGTGTCCTAAACTCTTTCCTGGAAAGCAAGCCCCAAACTGTCACCGATTCTCAAAGAGATCTAGGAACCAAAAAAAAATATATAGATAGATATGAGAGCAAGTGACTTTTTAAAATGATGCAAAGAAGTAGACAAGAAAGGGAGGGGCATGTTATCCGGGTTTTCCTGCCCTCCTCAAATCTCCTTGGGTCAAAAGTAACAAAGGGGGCTTAAAATTATCCTGCTGAGCGAGGAGACTGGAGAGAAGGGCCCTCTTCCCAAAAAGATGGGCCCAGCCCCATGCTCCAGGCATTATGAATGAATGAATAGTTCCGGGCATCCTGGGGCCAGGCGTCTTGGTGACAAATCTTCTGGGATCCTTGCGGGGGAAGGCAGGGGAGGCATGGGAGGGGAGGTTCTCGTTTTCAAACCAAATTCTGAGGTTGCCACTGTATTTGACCCACAGTTTGTGCGAGAACACATCGTCCACATGCCTCAAGAAGACTACATCAGCTGGCTGCAGAGCCGGGTCAACCTACCCCTCAGGCCGCAGAACGCCATAATGGAGTCTAGGCCTGCAGTGACCAACGGTCCCAGCGTCTGAGGCCAAGCCCAAGCCGTGTCCCTACATCCCTAGAACTTGGCGCTTGCTTCCTCCTGCCCTCATGGGTGCTTGTTAAGTGAGATCATCGGACGACTGGCCTCCGATACCCTTCTAGAGTGAGATTCCCACCCCAGTCCCCGGCCCCAACCTCCAGTCTGATTCTATCTACTTCTTCTCCAGATTCCTTCCCCGGCGCTATTCCTTGTCCACAAATTTGGGATAATAAAATTGACCTGGGTCTTTGATGTCTGAATGGGAAAGCGTTGGAGCTGTGGGATTTGGGTACAGTGACCGTTTATTGAGCTGCTGTTATGTAACAGGCCCCACGATGGTGCTTGGCCTAGAGGATATCATTGGAATCTCACAATAATTAGGTTAAGTAGGAACCCAATTCACAACATTGGGATTAGAATGTATTTCTCAACATTATATATACCGTCTTGAATGAATAGATGGATAAATGAATGGAAGGAAAGAAGGATGGTTGGATGGATGGATAAGTGGATGGATGGATGGATAAGTGGATGGATGGATGGATGGATAAGTGGATAGATGGATAAGTGGATGGATGGATGGATGGATAAGTGGATGGATGGATGGATGGATGGATGGATAAGTGGATGGATGGATGGATGGATAAGTGGATGGGTGGATGGATAAGTGGATGGATGGATGGATGGATAAGTGGATGGATGGATGGATGAGTGGATGGATTGATGGATAGTGGGCAGATGAAGGGTGGATGGACAGATGGATGGATGGACTGAGCCATAGGCCTTTTAACTCTCTCAGTGATGGCAGAGCCAAATAATCAACCAAACAACTGGCCTTGGTCTGCAGTTGTCACGGTGATCAGAGCATCGGTGGAGTCTGGCCTTCGACCTCTCCCCTGGACAATGGTCAAGCGGGGAGAACTGGGGAGACACCTCAGTGCCAGCAACATCTCGCTCCCCCATTCACCTGCTCGGTCACATACTCGTTCATTGTGGACATTGACCAAGAGCCCAGTAGGCACCCACCAAGTTTGAGGCACAGCAATGAACAAGGCAGACACAATCCCACACTCGTGGCGTTTCCATGGAGAAAGACAAGTCACAAAATGTGCAGATGGGTCACCTACATGACACACCTCCCCACGGAGCTGCCCTGTGTCTAAGAGAACATCTTGAGGAGCTATTTGCTGTGTAAAGAGTTGGGAGAGTCCATAAGGAGATGGAGAGATTCGGAGACTGTAGACATCTCTGCAATAAACAGGCATTTGAGTGAGAGGAAGTAGGGAAGATCACTTGGACCCTCAATGATCTCAGCCACACACCTAGGTGTCTCCTGGGGTCGAAGCTTTGAAGAAATGAAAGAAAGGGGGCGTGTTCTAACCCTGGAGAAGGGCATGAGGGACCCAGAGCAGGAACCTGAGGAGTCAAGGCCAGAGAGATTCCTGTTAGAGGAGCACACTCGATTTATAGAAATCTTGAATGAACATTTGACTTCCCACTCAATATGAGACGGAGACTCAGCCAAATGGACAGTTATCTCCAAGGTCAGGTGACCATCACAGAAACAGTTCCACAGTGTCAAAGTACAAGGAGACCCCCCAGAGACTAGGAAAGGGGGTGCTGACTGCTGCCTGAGGTTGGAGGCTTTTGAGAGGAAGCGAGGATACCTGTGGGATGATTGGGGGTGGTTCTGAGGAAGAAGGTTGGGCAGGCCAAGGAGGGAAGGCTCTTCCAGGAGAGGGGAGAGAGTGGCAAAGTCCTCACAGCTAAGAGACACGGGAGCTGTTAGTGGAGGAACTCAACCCAGTCCTGCTAGACGACGTTCCAGATTAGAAACACAGGACAGAGGAAGATGAGGAGGAGAGGAAGGAAAGAAAGGTGTAAAGAGAATAAGAGGAGGTAGGTTTTAAGCATATGAAGTTGGAGATGCGCAGGGGACCACTGGGTGGAGGGCTGCACAGGGTGTGGAAACTTGACCTCAGCACCCGCCTCAAGATGGCTAAGGTAACAAGTGAGAGGAGCGGCCAAGGGAGGAGAGGGAGAGAGGCCCTTGAGGACAGAGTCCCATTTACTGGAAGGCCACCCTGTTCCGGACACAATGTTTGACACAGGTGATCACATGACACTCCCATAACCCTTCAAGGCCGGGCTCTTGTATTTTAATTTTTAACTGATATATAAAAAAGTAAAAATCAGAGCCAGGCACAGTAGCGCACACCTGTGATCCAGCAACTCAGGAGGCTGAGGCAGGAGGATCTCAAGTTCCGGGCCAGCCTCAGCAACTTAGCAAGAACCGGTCCCAAAATAAAAAAATGGATAAAAAGCTGAGGATGTCGCTCTGTGGTAAAATACCTCTGAGTCCAATCCCCAGGACCGCAAAAAGAAAGAAAGGAAGGAAAGAAGAAAGGGGTATCATGATGTTTTTATACATGTACACGTTGTAAAATGTTCTGATCAGGGAAAACATACCTATCTCCTCAAATATTATTACTTTCTGGCAAAAAAAAAAAGCAAAACCTTTCCTTCTAGATTTCTGGAATACACAGTGTGGAACGGTATGTAGGGTCACCCTACCATGCGACAGCACAGCAGAGCTTCTTCCCCCTATCTTAGTACCTACCCATCTATCAACCCTCCCTCCCCCCACGTCCAGCTTGGCTGTGAATCCCCTACAGTTCCCGGCTACCCCCGGGCCCCAGCTCTTGCTGCTATAATACAAGGAGGTCATGAAAGTTATCGTGCCTTTGGAATCGTGCCCAAGGAGTGGCTCTTGCAGGGTGGCTTTCGGGCATTGCATTAACTCACGTTTGGACTGCTTCCAGTTCTCACCGTGTCTTCCCAACTCATGTTCACAGTATGTCTCCGAGATGGGCGCTAAGGTAATCCCCATTTTGTAATTAAGCCTATTGAGCCTTAAGGTTGTTTGCTGGCAGCCACATACAGGTAGGTGGCAGAGACCCGTCTAGAATGAGGTCTGTCTGTCCAGGACACAAGATTTACTCCACCCTCCTGCATGGCAACTTTCTGAGCCTCTTGCTCAGAGCTGTAGCTCCATCTAGTGGCCACTATTAGTATTTCTTCCCTTCAGCGCCCTTCAGTAAAATGTGACCACCCTGACAGAAGGAGAAGGCAATTGTTGGCAACAGCAAGACCTGCTCTGCTTGAACAAGAAGCATTTATTCAAGCAAAGGAAATTACAAATATTTGGGGGACTAGATGGTGACCACACATCATCTACCATTTCTCAGGCTCAAAGAGTCACAGGGAGAAATATTTTTTGCCACGAGTCTCTTCTTTAGAATTCTAATTGAACACCAACTATATGCCAGGCCAGGTCTGTATTAGACTCCCCAGGAGTCTGTTCTCCTGCTCTGTGCCTTGTGTATCTTTCCAGGGAGGTTCTGTTCATGGGCAAACAAAAGCTTCTTAAATTAATTAGCTAATTGATTTAAAGCATCTGTTATGTACTGACTGTATGCCAGGTACTGCTCTGAATAATTTGCATGTCAATCTTGGTTTCACTTCACCACAACCCTATAAAATAGGTAATATTCTGATCCCTGTGGTGTAGCAGAGGAAACTGGGGGTACAGAAAAGTCGAGAAACCTAAGCTGTTACATGTAGGGTAATGTCGGGTAAAAATTTAATGCATGAAAATGTTCTGAGCACCTCATTAGTTCATTCACTAGTCGAGTCCTTGTAACCAGCATTACTCTGTGAAATCAGCATGACTCTACAAAGCCAAAGCTCAAATCCCCGTCATCTTGAGGTTTTTTGCAAAACGACTTCCTACTTAGCTGCCTCTCTGCTTATTTAGATGCTTTGTCCTGGAGGTTCACATTGACCGTGTTGGTGGGGCTCAGAGTCATAACTTTAGTGATAATACATTTCAAAAGCCATTTACATCTTTTGAAGGATAAGTATATCCATTAGCACCACGAGAGCATCAGAGCAATCCTCTGAGACGGGACGAAGCCGATCTCACACTTCAAAGATCTGACACACCCAGGAACTTGAGATCTGAACTGGGTCCTCCGACTCTGGAGCTTTCTCTATCACACTAGGCTGGGAGGCCAAAGCACCCAACCCAGGGACTCTACCAAAGCACCCTGGGAGGACAAAGCTCCCTGAGTTTTCATCTCAGAATAGCTTCCCCCTCCCATGACACACAGAGAGTTGTTTTAATCTGTCTCTCTAATTAGATGGAGGCTCCAGGAGACAGGTAGCTACCTTATTTACCAATGCACTACCAGCACCTATCCCAAGGCTCCTGGAATCAACTGGATGGATGGATGAAAAGATGGATGGGTGGACGGATGGATGGATGGACGGATGGATGGATGGACGGATGGACAGATGGACAGATGGTTGATTAAATTGATGAGTATATGAATGAATGGATGTGTGTGTACGTGGAAGGATGGAGGGATGGTTGGACAAATGAGTAAATGAAGGGATGGATGGTTGGTTGAATGGATGAGTATATGAATAAGTGGATGTATAAGTAGATGGGGGATGGAGGGATGGAAGGATGGGTAAATAGATAAATGAATGGATGGGTGGGTGGATGGATGGGTGGACCGATGGTTGGTTGAACTGATGAGTATATGAATGATTGTATGTGGGTGTAGATGGAGGCTGGAGGGATGGAAGGATGGATGAAGGGAGGGAGGGAGGGATAGATGGATGGGTGGATCAACGGATGGATGGATAGATAAATGGATGGAAGGATGGATGGATGGCTGACTCTAAGAGAAACCAAGAGGAGTCATTGTCAAGGTCATTGGCCTCATGGAGATTCCCCAGATTCCCACTGCCTTCTGGGAAATAGAGATATCCATGAAGCTGGTATATATAGATCCGATTGTCCCTTCTGGCAGGGATCAATGGTATAAGAAATAAGACCACAGCCCCATGTCCTTAAGCAACACCAGCACAGACAGTTCTCCCAATGACCCACCAGGTCAGTGAGCACAGAACCAAAGGGTTCCTTTCCCCTTGGACTTCTCAAAGCAGAAGGTCTGCTTTCAGAACATCCCAGTTAGGCCTCCCATCCCTTGCCTTAAGCCAACCAATGCACCCCGCCCTTAACTCAAGCCACTCTCCACGTTCGGATGCCCTTTGAGATGACACCCATTACTGCTGGTGCCACCCGTCGGCCGTCTCTCACTCTTTCTTGGCTGGCAGTCCTCTCGTTGTCCAAGTATCCGCTCCTTCCTGTGGGAACCAAGGGAGATCTTGACGGGTCTAATTCCATATGGAAATCGCGTTTCCCATGCCAGGATTGGCACGTGACCCGGGTTTGCCAAAGAGATGAGAGACGGATGCAGGAGGAAACAGCCATGGGATTTACCCTGCATTGCGCAGGCACCTTGCTGACAACAGGGGGCGGGTTCAAGAGAATGTCCTCAGTGGGGACCTTCCCTGAAGGGCAGCGGTTCGGCCTCTCATCGCCTCAGACAATTGAGTCTGGATTTTCTGCCACTTGCCATTGAAGGCACCCCGTTGCAGAAACTCAGAAGAGCTGCGTTCTCTCTCTTCTCCCCCGAGAAGCGTCTGCTCTCTTAGCCGCCCTTTGAATGCTGACTCCCTTTTCCACAAATCTCAGAGGAAGCCTTGTACCCCGTTGAGCCAGATGTCATCATGCCAGAGAGAATCCAGATTGGCCCTGCGTCGTGACCTTGGGAAGAGCCCCGAGCTGATGCTGATGAGGTGACCCACAGAGAGGCCCAAGATTTAGTCTGATGTCAGGGTCGGTCCCACCCAGAAGATCAACCACGTGATCAAGGTCAAGTCAGGTGGGAGAGATCCATTCATCCTGTCCTTGGGGGAGAGGGAGGTCAAGTCTAGACCCGTGGCCAATGAACCCATCAAGTGCAGAATGAAGACTTTGTAATAATGAAGGGGAAAAATAAAAGCCCCACCAGTTTGGTGATCACACACCGATCTGCTTGCTGGGACATTGACACATTCTGAAAATCCGGACACTTCAGGTTTGGGATGCTCCCAGACCAGATCCCATCAAACTCTTCATTTGGATGATTTTGATTTGTGCCCTTCCTGAGAAAACTAATCATCGGCATGGTGGTTCTGCTGAGTGACATGAGTTGTTCTAGTGAGTTGGGAATCTGAGGAGCTAGTGGGAATGTGCTAGAATCCTAGGCCAAAGACCCGACTCAGAGGATGGGACAAGTCCAGCCACTTGCCCCCTGAAACCAAACAGAAGAGGTAATGGTGAAAAGTAGGGCAGGAACTTGAATCGGTGCCACTGCAGCCAGGAAGACAAGGGATCCCGTCCTCAGCCTGTCTTCCAGGGACTGACAATGACTTTGAGGTTTTTTTTTTTTGGTAGAAAGAGTTATGAGGGCCAGGGTTGAGGGAGGCTTCTCACAGCTGCCAATGCAGGTGATCTTGATCAGGTGTGGTCTGTCCCTCATTGCCTCAGGACGGGTCAGGTATGTCCTTGTCCAGGTTCAGACAGGTGCTGTCACCTAAGGAGATACCTTGGACTTATCTCAAGATGTTTATCAGGTCAGATCTTGTTCCTGGGTTCCAAGGTGACCCTGAGCAAAAGAGACACCTGCAAAATGGAGGCAGAGAGGTCAAGTCTTTAATCCGGCTTTCAGCCACCATTGGACATGGCAGGCAGGAGCAGATGCTCTAAGTCCTTGTGGTGGGAGTCCCTGAACTGTAACCAGCTGGTCAGAAGTCTAGGTGGCCGGGGGACATCTGAACCTATGGAGAGTGCCTTGAAGACATCCTTCTGGGGGCACTGCGCTCTTAACCTGGAGAGTTGACCTAACCCTAGGTAGTTAGCATCACAGTGGCTTTGCAAGAAGAAAACTGTAATCCAGATAAAGTAACACAGACCCTCAGCCCTATGACTGAGCCTCTGGCCAAAAGAAGCCCTAATTCAAAGGTGCAAAACAGCCCATTTGTATCTGCCCTCTTCTTTCAGAAGCAACCTCACTCCCACCCCAACTCTCATTCCCTGCGGATTCCAACCCCAGGCGTGGTTATGTGACCAAGACCTGGTCAGTCCAAATGGCTCACTCCATATAATCCAATCAAACTCGACCCCTGAACCTCTAGCAGGACTGCAAGAGAGAATGGGGAGTGTTGACTGTAAGATAAAACATACTGAGGGATTTGGGGGAGTCATCACACAGAGACCCAACCAGCAAAGAGAGAAAACCAAAGCTGATCCACGCAGCCAGAAAGAGGTCAAATCTTGATTACATCCCCTGAGCAGCAGGACCCAGCCAGAACTTTGAACCGTTCCGTTATGGGAGCCAACCAATTCTCTCTTCTGGCTTAGACCAGATTCCACGTGATCTCCTTCCTTTGCAATAAGATGCCTGATTAATGCAAAGGAGAAAGCCAAAAGATCTGTGTGTGAGCCCAGCTAAGTTCCAGATGCCCCTGAGGAAAGCCCCCTTCCTCTAACAGATCTGGGGAGAGAGTCCTCAATAATAGACGGTGCATGTAAAGCAAAGAGGAAATCCTGAATTAAACTCACAACATCCATCAGGAGAAAAGGGAAAAGCTAAGAATGCAGATGTTTTATCACTCAGTTATGCAGCAGGTGTGAAAGTGCCAATTTGGATTTAAAAGAGCATGAAACCAAGGCAAGGGGCGGGGGGATTGTTATCAGAGCCAACCCTTATGTATCTGCCTCTGTGGAACGAGGGGCTGGATAAGTGAATTTCCTAGCTCAGTGGTCTCCAAAGTAGGGGATGATGCGCCAGTCGGCCCATTAGGGAGCAGAAGAAAATATTGGAACGTATATTTACTGCTATCCTCATGGAAGGCGTGCTTTAGACTTTATTGGTAGTTTAGCTGCAGACTGACTCTGACACCCTATTTGGTCTATACTGAGAACGGCACCATCTGTCGGGTATCCGTTAAAGAAGGAAACCCAAGGGGAAAGGAAAGTTTTTTCCTTCGATATGAAGGTAGGATGGTTTAGATATGTGGTGTCCCTCAAAAGCTTATGTGTAAGGCAGTGCCAGAATTTTCAGAGGTGAAAGGATTCCATTTTGAGAGGCATAAATTCATCAGTGGATTAATCCACTGGTACATCTTAACTGGGCAGTAACAGTAGGCAGGCAGGGTGTGTGGACAAAGTAGGTCACTGGAGGTGTGAGATTGGGGTTTCTATGTTGTCCCTGGTGGAGCTGAGCTCCTCTGCTTCCTGGATTTTATATCCTGAAGCTGCTTTCCTCCACCCCATCCTTCCGCCATGATGTCTGCCTCACCTTGGACCCACAGCTATGGCGTCAGCCAACGGTGGACTGAACCTCCTGAAGTCATGAGTCAAAAATAACCTTTTCCTCCTCTCATTGCTCTGGTTGGGTTTTTTGGTCACAGTGACAAAAAAAAAAAAAAAAGCTAACTAAAAGTGAAGGGGATAACGAGGTCATTCTTGTCTTCTCCTCTTGAGTCTGGCTTCCCATAAATAGGTCTTACTTCCTCAGTCTACAGCGCCTCGCCTTTAAATCTCCTGCCATGTTGATTACAGAGTGTCCTGTATGTCTGTGAAATCGGCATTGCCCTCTGCACCCCGGCAATGCAGCCAGATACCGTGGTGCTCCGTGGTCATTGCTCTCTGCACCCCCAGGATGCATAACGTACCTTGGTACTCGGTGGCCCCAGATGGCTGCTTTTCTAATCCTCTCTCCTTCCTCTCCTGGGGTCTCTAGGGTATCTCCTAGAAAAAAAAACTGATGCTGCAAAGAGAAGCAATGTGCTAAACTTGTTCAAGAGAAAGCTGCAAAACTTTACACAACATTTCATACACACACACACGCACACAAGCATGCACACACACACACATAGCTCCAACTGAAATTGGGACACAAAACAGCAACTTCCATGTTCCAAAAAAGAAAAAAAAAATGCAAGTCACTTTTCAGGACACAGGCACAGCACCCTAGGACCTGACTCAGAGGACCTTGAGAGCCTGGAGGAACCCAAGTCTCCAACAAGCCTAGCAGAACCTTGAAGAATGAGAAAAG
This sequence comes from Ictidomys tridecemlineatus, assembly GCF_052094955.1. NCBI lineage: Eukaryota > Metazoa > Chordata > Mammalia > Rodentia > Sciuridae > Ictidomys > Ictidomys tridecemlineatus. Next base: position 81,734,275 of record NC_135478.1, on the reverse strand, counting down.
CGCCTTCAGGACCTAGAATAAAAGAGCTGTGGTCAACAGTGCAGGATGGACCCGAACAGTCAGAACAGCCAATCAGAGGCCGTGTCCCCTTACCCCGGGCCACTGAGATTCCTTTGCCACTGGGACATGGGGAAGATGGATCTGAGCATGCCTCCTGGGACAACAGGGTTTGGGTGTTGGGACTTGGATTCTGTTGTTTTTTTTTGTTGTTGTTGTTGTTTGTTTTTTTGTTTTGTTTTGTTTTTTTGTTTGTTTTTTGCAGTGCTGGGGTGTAACCCAGGGCTGTGGCATGCTAAGCAGGGGCTCTACCACTGAGCTGCATGCCCACCTCACTACTCCCAGTGCACTGGCCACCTTCCCCAGGGCTGAGGCCACAGAAGGTCCAACAGTCAGATTCCTTCGTTCTTCCCATAGATTGGCTCTTCTGATCACATTCTGATTGTCTCCCCCACAGTGTGGATAACAGAGAGGGTGGAGGTGTCCGGGGACTCAGAGAAGCAGAGAATCCACACCAAAACCATTCTTACTTGGGGTAACACCGAGACGCCACCACCCAGCCTTGATTAAGCAGCAGCTGCGTCTCACTGCAAGCAGCCCCAGCTGGGGAGAGAATGGAAAACAAGGCACAAAAACAATAAATGTGATGCTTGTTTTTTTCCTCTTTATATGAGCTCGTAAGAGGATTCCATTACACATGCAGCAACTCGAGGGCGTTGGAAATGTGGTCTCATTGACAAACATTTTATTTATACTTGATTATTTCGTGAACCACTGGTTGCCTTAAAGCAGGATCCATTATCCTCCTTCTCTCTTCTTCAAGTTAATATTGTTTTGTGTTTCCAGAAAACTCACCAGTGAAGAGTAGTAGCAGGAAAGCCAAATGAGCTCTTCAGATGGTAACAGATTCAGTCCTCTTCTCTTCCACAGCCTCAGTTTCCCCATCTGTAAAACGAGAGAGCTTGATTATAAGGCCTCCAGACCTACCTTTCTACCAAGACCAAGAAAGTCATACAAATCAATGAAGGGATCGGGTAGAGTATCATGTGTCTCCGGTTTGACAGGCATTGGGCAAACAAGGTACTAGAGACAAAGGGATAGATAAGCCATAGTCCCTGCCCTGGTGAAGCACTTGGCCTTGTGAGGTAAGCAAGCACAAACAAATGCATTAATCACCTTTCCATTGCTATAATGAAATACTTGAGCTAATGGAGTTATAGAGATGAAAGGTTTACTTTACCTCCCAGTTTTGAAGGTTCAGTCCATGATTGATCATTGCTTTGGGGCCCGTGGTGAGACAGCACATCATGGTGGGGAGCACACGGTGGGGCAGAGCTGCTCACCCATAGCACCATCCAATATGGCAGCCTCATTAGATGCATGTGGCTACCGAGCACCTGCAATATGGCCAGGGTACATTGAAATGTGCTCTAAGTACAAAGCACACAGGGGACATTGAGCACCAAGTATGTAGACTATCTCATTTCATACTGATGACATGTTAATAGGTTAAAATTAATTTCTCCTTCTTTTTACTTTTTAAATGGGACCAGGAGAGAATTCTGAATCCCATATGGGGGCTCACATCATAATCCCATCCGAGCTGAGTTAGAGGGCCTGAGATTGAAGGAAGACCAATGAGGAGACATCGAAATGTCAGGAAAGCCCGTGAGGTTCTGAACCACGCAGAGAGATGAAAACAGAGAATCAGAGGGAGACAGATGCAGGACTTTGTTGTAGGGCATAAGGATTCAAATTCTAGCTCTGACACTTACCAGCTGTGTGACCTTAGGCAAGTCATTTAACCCGTCTGCTGTGCCTGCATTTCCTCATCTGTACCTGGTGGATAGTAGTAGTACCTGCTACATAGACATATTGTGAGTTAACTCAATGAGTTCGGTCATTGATTCCCGTACTTGACTGCCAACTTGATTCACCTGGGGAGATTGGAAACTCCGCGTACACAGAGATTCTGATTTCATGGGTGCAGGGTGACCTGAGCATCAGGGCTTTTAATTACCCAGGTGACCGATGAGCAAAGTTTGTGAACCAAGGAGTTAGGATCGATGCAGCACCTGGCATGGGTAACCGGAATGTGTTTGCTATGATTCTACTTTATTTAAAATGCACAATGGACAGCCTGCTATGTGCTACTAAGTGCCACTGCAGAGACAGGACAGCTTCCAAATGAGCTCACGGCGCTCACAGTGACCGTTTCACCATGTCCTCCCCAGTGAGTACAGGTGGGCCGACTGGAGATGGAGCTCTGAGCTGGCAGCTCCTTCAGCAATTCCAACTTTTTGAAACCTCGGCTGGTGAAATGATACAGCCCGTTTCCCAAAATACTTAATCCCAACAGCAAGGCTTTAGTATTTGGCCATATGCAAAAAGAATGTCATTCAGCCCTGGAGCCCTGCACGGGATGTCTCCCAGCTGGAGCCGATGGGAATGCCCAGATCTCCCCCAGGCTGCAGGGAGAGCCCCTCACCCCACGGAGAAGGGCTCTTCTCAAAAGACAAAGGTAAATCAATAAAATCACAAGCACAGGCCCCAGGTGTGGAGGACTCGTTGGTGGGAACGTGAATTAGCACATCCGTTATGGAAAACAGTATGGAAGTTCCTCAAAACTTGAACATTGAACCACCCTGCCATCTGGAAATCTCGCTACATGGTGTACATGCAAGGGGAACACGCCAAGGACAGATCTGCGCGGGGGTGTTGACGGCAGCACTGTTCAAACCAGCCAAGGTGTGGCTCCTGTGTGACAGGCATTGGGCAAACAAGGTGCTAGAGGCACTGTGCCCACCAACGGAGGAGTAATGAAGACGAGGTGGGAAGTATGCACCACGGAATGCTCTCCAGGACTTCAGAAAGGTGAGAGCTTATAGCTGAGGTAACGTGGATGAACTTGAGACGTATTCAATGGGGTAAGCCACGCCCAGAAAGACACACACCAAGTATCAGTATCTTAACTCATCACAAGGCACAGTAGTGCACACCTATAATCCCAGCTATTTGGGAGCCTGAGGCAGGAGGATGACAAGTTTGAGGCTAGCCTGAGCAACTTAGCAAGACCCTGTCTCAAAATAAAAAGGCTGGGGCTGTAGCTCATGGGTAGAGAACTCACGGAGCATGTGTAAGACCCTGGGTTCCATCCCCAGCGCCACATACATACAAATCAAGAGGCTGATCTCACAGCAGCAGAGTGGTTGCCAGAATCTGGGGAAGGGAGACAAAGAGAAAATGGAGAGAAATCGATCAACAGACAAATCTACACTTGGAGAGGAGGAGTGAGTTCCGGTGTCCTACTGAGTGATAGGGTGACGACGGTCAACCCTATTATACTGTATAGATAGTTCAAAACAACTAGAAAAGAAGATTTTTCGATGTCCTCACCACAACAACAAAAAAAAATGATCCATTTTCGAGGTGATGGGTAGGCAATTCGAGGTAATTGATCATTACCTGATGAATAAATATATTGAAACATCCCACGGTACTCCAAAAATATGTCTAATGACTACGTGTCGACGAAAAACAAAATAAAACTTAAATATAAAAATATCGTTTAAAACTGATAACCATTGTTAGCGTGCATTGAGCATTTATTATGTGCCAGGCACTATGGGAAGTGCTTTATATGCATCACAGTTTTAAGATGCGTGACACCTCTGTGAGGAAAGGGTCATTATCAACCATTCACCATGAGGAAACTGAGGAGGCTCAGAGCAGGGCAGGGATTTGATTGCAAGGGACAGAGCCTCAGTCCAAAGTAACTCGAGGGGACCTTGTCTCAAGGAATACGGAGAAGGGTTGAAACATCAAACTACACACGTCCATCAATGGATGTTTGATGCGTCTGATACCGGGAGCCCTTTCTCTGTGTCCCCACCCTTCTCTCTGAAGCCCCACGAAGCCACATGCTATTGTGCTGCGCATCAGCTTCTAACACAGATGGCAACGTGACTTCTGGTCTCCTCCTCTGTTCTGGTTTCAAAAACAGAATTCCAGGGGAAAATCCTGATTGGCCCAGCTTGGGTCCTAGGTCCACCTTCGACCCATGAACACTAACCAAGCAGGAAAGACCATGTAGGAACAGGGCAGCTCACTCAGGTCACATGGGTGGGAGGCAGAGAATGGGGGGAGGGAGGATTTCCCAAAAGCAGCATGACACCTTTCTGTGGTTTAGATCTGAAGTGTTCCCTCCCAAAGCTCTGGGTTCGGATATGAGAAGATTGGATTACGAGGGCTCTGAGCTCATCGGTGGATTAATCCATTTGATGGATTCATAATTTGATTAGACTACTAGGTGGCAACTGTAGGCAGATGGGGCATGGCTGGAGGAAGTAGGTCACTGGGGACTTTATCTGTCCCTGGCCCCTTCCTGTCTGTTTCTCGTTCCCATGAGATAAGGAGCTGTCCTCCACCATGTCCTTCCACCTCCCTGGCCTCCAAATTGCTTTTCCTCCTCTAAATTGCTCTTGTCAGATGTTTTGGCCAACAGCCCCCCAAAAAGCAGACTCACATCCATGTGTTCCCAAAAGAAAAGAAAAATACCTTCTCGTAGTCCACTCCTTCCCAAACGGGCAGTAGCAGGGCTTCTAATCCGACAGGAATACTACTGCTGCTGATGGTTAGGCCACTCGGAAACTCCTTAGAGAATCTGAGGTTCAGACCACGTGTGCCGTTGCAGGTTACGTGAACATGCCTGGCATTTTTATGGTAGAGTGATGTGATATTCCAGGCTGGCACACAGTATGGGCTCAATGAATATCTATTGAATGAACTAATGCAAGGTCCCTGTACCCAAAAAGGCCCTGCCTTGTAGGTGACTGAGGAAGAGAAACAATCCAAAAGGAACACAGACTCTGAACGCTCAAATGAGAGATCACATGGGTTCATGCATACATGGGGGAATGATAGGATAGGAAAGCAATCGAGGGGAGGAGCAGCCCTTTGAGATGAGCCTTGAAAACAGAATAGACTTCAGCAAGCAGAAATGTAAAAATAACGTGTACCACGGGACCAGGTCTGGAGGGCAGGATGGACAAGCCGTACCACGTTTGGGAGTTTCAAAAGTGGGTCAAATCTACGTAGCACACTATTTGCCATCTTAACCATTTGTAAGTGCACAATTCAGTAGCATTAACTATATTGTTATTTTAATTATATTATATTATAATCATCATCACTACCTAGTCCCAAACCTCTTCTATCACCCCAAAAAGAAACTCTGCGCCTCCTAAGCTACAATTCCCACCCACTCCCCAGGAACATGGTGACCTCTAATCTACTCTCTGCCTTCATTAATCTGCCTCATCAATATATTTCATATTAGTGGAAATATGCAATATGTATTCTTTTGTGTCCACCTGGTATCACTTAACATAACGTTTTCAAGGTTCATTTATGTTGGAGCATGTACCAGAACTTCGTTTGTTTGGCTATTTGATATTGTATACTATTCCATTCTATGTATCCCGTATTTTGCTTACAGATTCACATGTAGAACAACTTCGGCAATTGTAAATAATGCTTCAATGAACGAGCAAGTTGTGAACAAGTTCCTGGATGATGACTTGGATCTGGAATGGCTCCCCAGAGCTCCTGTGTTAAAAACGTGGTCCCCAGTGCCGTAGGCTTCAGAAATGGGATTTTCAAGACAATGCTTGGATCATAAGGATGCTGAGCTCACCAGTGGGTTAATCCATTTTGATAGCTGAATGAACTATGGAAGGTCAGACTTAGTTGGAGGAAGTAAGGCACTTGGGACATGTCCCCAGAAGCGTCCCCCAAGCCCTTCCTGGGCCTCCATAATTTTTGCCCTGCCACACCCTTCCACCATGATGTTCTGTCTCACCTCAGGGTCAGAGCAGTGGAGACAACCAACCATGCACTGTACCTTTGAAACCATGAGCCCAGTTTTTATTCTTTCTGTGTCCACCTGATGTCCTTTAACGTAATGTTTTCAAGGTTAAACTTTTCCTCTCTAAGTTGTTTTTATCAGTTATTTTAATCACAGCAGTGAAAGGTTGGCTAACACACCTGGTTTTCGATTCCTTTGGTCACGTACCTAAGGCATGGAATTTCTAGATCCTATAACAATTCTATGGTTAGCTTTCTGAGGAACTACCATACCATTTCCCAAAGCAGCTGCACCTTTTTTTTTTTTCAATTCCACCAGCGATGTGCAAATGTCCCAGTTTCTCTGCATCCAACAACACGTTATGCTCTGTTACTTCTACTGCGACAGAATACAACATGGGATGGTCTTTAATAGCCATTCTAGGAAGTGTGAAAGCGGTATCTCGTTGTGGTTTTTATTTGCATTTCCCTAGTAACTAAAGACGTTGAGCATCTTTATAGATTCTTATTCAAGCCATCCAGCTTCCCTGGTGCTCAAACCCTCAGTGATAAAGCTAAGTTGTTTTCTCGCATAAAGCAATAGGGAGCCAATGATAGTTTGGAAGCAGAAGAGAGACATGATCGAAAAAAATATATAACCTTGACGGAACAGTACAGGATGGAGCCTAGGAAGAAATTAAGAAGATATTTCCATGGTCCAGGTGAAGGGCCGTGCAAACTTGAGCAAGTAGGTGGGAAGGACAAGAGATGCTTCAACACACTGGAAGCCACCTGTGCACAGTCTTCAGAGACTGTTTCCATAAGGACGCGACAGCCCCCCTCCCCCGTGACAAATTGCTCTGCATCCCTAAAAGTAACGATGCCCGTGAATAAACCATGAAGCAGAAAGATGTTCACGATATGTTAAGTGAAAAGCCATAAGGTTATGACCCAGAACCTACATCGTGATCCTGTTTTTCAACAGATGATATGTAATTAGATCAGAGTGGAGACAGAAGGACAGATACAGAGTGGGGGGCGGGGAGACCCAAAAACCACAGACCTGAAAAATGTGAATAATGACCATCTCTTGCTAAACTAAACTCCCCCTGAATTACTCGTGAGTTCTGTTTTATTTTCTTCCTTGCCCTTACCATGATCTGAAATCAGATACTTGGCTACTTGGTCAAGTCTCTAATTCATTGATTCATCCATTTATAAATTCCAGGAAGGAGGGTGTCTGTTCTGGTCTCCTTCTATTCCCAGGACCTAGCACCTAGCCATGGGAGATGTTCCATAGATTTTTTTTTTTTTTTGAAGATTTTTCTCAATGGTGGGATACAGCTTTTTTCTTACCTATTTCTGAAATGGGTACAATGAATTCATGACTTGTATCATAAGAAAAAATAACAAACAGACATTGTTCCCACCACCGCCACCCATGTCCCTACCACTTCCCACAATGCCATGGTTCTTTGGAGCACAGCCGTTGGCCCCAGAAGGTCCTCTAAGCCAGAGGCCAACACCGGACACCTCTAGGACAGCATCAAAGGGCTCTTCGCATCCTGCGAACCGACCCAATGCCTCTCCCGCCCTCCTCCTCCAGCTTCCTGGGTATCCACTTGCCCGGCTTGTGCCTGCTCAGCACAGGATGGTGTCATTAACACCGCCACGTCCCCAGAGCCCCAGATCCCCAGAATAACCTTCCCCGGGCAGGGTTCCAGGAACAGGAGGTCAGCCACGGGTTTCCTCGCTACTCATGTCCCTCGTCCCCAGTCCTGGGCACTGTGGAAACCATTTTGGGCTGACCCTGGAGAAGGATACCAGGCTGTGGGCATGGAAGGGCAGGAGCAAAGCCAAGTAGCCAACTCGAGATGAGCCTGCAGTCTTGGACTTTGGCACCTGGCTCTTTGGTCTAGCATTTCTGAACCAAAGACCAACCACCCCTGGGTCTGAATCCCTATGAGATAAAGTCCCAGACTTGGGCCGCTAACCATAAAGTGCTGATGTTGTAAAATAACTTAATATTCTAGAGTAATCTAGGATAAATTTATTGTAGGTGGTAAATATATTTCACTCCTGGGGCTGGGGTTGTGGCTCAGCCGTAGAGCGCTTGCCTTGCACATGTGAGGAACTGGGTTCGATCCTCTGCACCACATAAAAATAAATAAACGAAATAAAGGTCTTGTGACCATCTACAACTTGAAAAATATTTTTAAAATATAATATATATATATATATATATCTACACATATGTATATATTTCACTCCTGGATGTGCTACATAGAGAAAAAGCACATACATTACAGTTTACATATATGCTACATCGATTTATACAGATTACTGTTTTACCTTTACTTGCATGTTGATGTGTCTATAGAGAGAGAGGACATTTGATCATTCATTATTTTATCTGCTGTGAAACTGGGCCCTGATATTTTATACCATCTTGTAGGCTCAAAGTGGGGGACAAACACAGGATTTAAAGTCACCCACTTTTTGGGGGGGTGCTTTTCTGGATAGAGATTGAGTTCATCATAGGAGCTTGTGGGAAAGAGGCGGAGGGCAAGCTCTATTTGGTTTGGAGAGAACCACTCTTAGAAGGCCTTTGATTTCAACAAAAGAGAAGCAAAGTCCTCTTATGGAAAAGTCCTCAGTGAAGGCAGAAATGTATCTCCAAAGAAAGAAAGGTTCTCCTTCTCTCTGGAACAAAGTGGGGGTGGAGGGCCTCAGCCCTGACTGGGGAAGAGATGGTCAAGGGTAGCATTGACGTGGGAAGCCCGCTGCCCCACAGTGCGGTGGCAGGAGGGGAAGGCTCACCAGTTTGGGTGCCCACAGCATGTCACATGAGCTCTGGGAACCATGAAGTCCAGGACTCAGGGTCTGGGTATCATACACACCTTGGGGCATCCAGATACAGACTTGGGGCTAAAGCCATGAAAGATGTCCAGCAGAGAACTTGAGAGCAGGAGCCCAGAGGAACAGAGGGAGGCCCAGAAATACCCAGGCTGTGGGGGTGAGGGGAGGCTGGTGCAAACAAGACGGCAATTCCATTCAATCAACTTGCAAGAGGTCTCGAACACCAAGATTAATGAAGGTGATCCATGGAAGCTGGAGAATTCCAGGACAGCTGGATTCCGAGGAACTCAGCAGAACTATCAGGTCTTCATCCAGAACCAGAAAAACAATGGGGAGAAAGATGAACAGATCTTGAACCTCTCAAATGCAACAGTCAACAGAAGGTCCTAGTGAGTTACAATAGAGGTGACAGTCTAGTAAGAGTATCGGTTTTAATCTCAAAAAAAAAAAAAAGATAGTATCTGCTAACTTTTTCTGTAAAAGGCCAGATACATATTTGAGGCTTTGAGGCCTCTGTTGTAACCACTTAATGTTGTCATTGTAGCTCAAAATCAGTCACAGGTAACACAGAAACAAATAGGTATTCTGCATTCCAACAAAGATTTTTGGATACTAACATTTGAATTCCAAAGAGTTTCCACTTGGCAAAGAATATTACTCTTTTTTTTTCCAACTGCTTAAAAATGGAAAAACCATTCTTAGTTCATGGATCACACAAAAATAGGTGAATAGCTAGACCAGAGTATGGTTTGGCTAGTCCTGGCTGATGACAATGACAATAAAAACCTGTGGTTTTGAGCACTTGCAAGGGACCCAAGGCTACACTAAGTATACGTTGCTATAATGATTTTCAATGTATGATTCAGCTTTCCAGTGGGTTTTCTTGAATGGGAAAGATAGAAGGAGCCGAAGCTAATTTTCCGAGAATTGAGCCTAACTGTGGACGGGCTCCCGTTGTGAACAGCACCTGCTATGTCTGTCTCTTTGGAAGGCAAGCGTTGAAGCAGCTTCTCTAGCCACCCCTCTGCAAACCCACCAAATGCCCAGCAAGAAGGGATCATTGAGTCTATTGTCACCACTTGATAAAAGACTGTCTTTTATCAAGACACAAAAAAAATGCATCCAAAACAGCAGACCCCCTGCCACCTCTCCTGGCCCCATTTATCTTGACTTCCCCCAGCCTCCAGTGACTGTCCAACTTCAGGTCACACATGGGCAAAAGAGGTGGTAGAAAACCGGGTGACTTTAGCTCACCAAAGCATCTTGCCCCCCAACGCATCTTTTGGCCAGGAGAAGAGGAAAATTTAACAGGCATCTGGGAAGGAGGCACTGCCCGGTTTATTGATGGAAAACCGTTTGCCAGAGTAAGAGCTCTTTGGGGACTTTTGAAGATTTTGGCAAGCCCCGGTCCCAAAGACTGCCGTGCGCTAAGTAAGAACTCCTGGGCCTCTGAAAATGGAATGTCTAGAAGGTTGTCGCCCCAGAAACCTATTAAGCGAACAGCGTGTGATGTTCTCCATCCAAGGAAGGGAATCATTAGGTCTACCTCTGGGAAAAGTCACCACCCAGCTCTGTCACATCTGCTATTCCAACTCAGGGTCAGTGACATGGCCAAAACGTGTTCACCACAATGAGATATCATCAAATTTATGGTGTTGAGGACAAACAGAAGGGAACACAGTTAATATTTAATGTAATGATCGCAATTTTCTAAAATTGATTAAAAAAAATGGCATGGATCTATTGTAGGTTAAGAAGCCCCATGAAGCGAGGGATGGTGGTGCACATCTATAATCTCAGCTACTTGGGAGGCTGAGGTAGGAGAATTGCAATTTCAAAGCCAGCCTCTGCAACTTAGCAAGATCCTATATCAGAAAAAATTTTAAAAGAAAAAGGTCTGGGGATGTGGCTCAGTGGTAGAGTCTTCCTGGGTTCAGCCCCCAATACTGGGGAAAAGAAAAAAAAGAGGAGGAAGAGAAAGAGATAACCAACAAATCCTAACTAGAATAAATAAAAAATCTTATTAGACACATCATAATGAAGTTATGAATAATAAAACAAAGATCTGAAAGGCAGCCAGAAAGAAGAGATGTGTCATTTATAAAGAAATAACCAGTAAACAAACTGCACAAGTATTACCAGTAACCTTGAAAACCAGCCGAGAATGAAATCATTTTTATAAAATATGAAGCAAAAATAACTGTCATACTAGTATTATATACTCAGTAAAACCATCTTTCAAGAATATGGGCCACATAAAGACATTTTCCAAAAAGCAAAAACCAGAATCACTTATTACTCACAGACTTTTCTGATACAACCTCTAAAAGATGTATTTCAAAAGGAAGAAAAATGATCCCATAAAGAAAATCTGAAATATAAGAACAATATCAAAGACATTAGTAAGCAGGTAAATATAAACATACCTGTTTTAAAAACATAATCATAATAACTTATTTGTGAGTATAAAAATAGACTTAAACATTGAAAGTTATATTTCAAGAGTTCTATTGCACTTCTGAGCTCAGTGATGCACGCCTGTAATCCCAGTGACTCAGGGGGCTAAGGCAAGAGGATCACAAATTTCAGGCCAGCCTCAGCAACTTAGTGGAACTCTGTCTTAAAAAATAAAAAGGGCTGGAGGTATGTCTCAGTGGTAAAGTGCCTCTGGGTTCAACTCTCAGTACCCGCCCCCCCCAAAAATATAAACGGATTAATCTCATTAATTAAAAGATAATGATAGCCAGGGACTGCAGCACATGCCTGTTATCCCAGCATCTCGGGAGGCTGAGGCAGAAGGATCTTGAGTTCAAAGTCAGCCTCAGCAAAAGCAAGGCGCTAAGCAACTCAATGAGACCTTATCTCTAAATAAAATACAAAATAGGACTGGGGATGTGGCTCAGTGTCTAATGCCCCTGAATTCAATTACTGGTAACCACCTCCCCCCTAAAAAAAAGATAGTGATACTTGTAAAATCATCTATAGGCCGTTTCAAAGAACACACACAAGAAAATAAGAGATCATAGAAAAGTTAAAACAAAAATAGAGCCCAAGATCCATTCATATCTGACTAAATTGACATTAGGGCCAAAAGCATTCTTTGAATTTGCTAGGAATAAAGAAGAGCAATATATAATGACAGAATATTCAATTCATCAGAAAGCTTTAACAATTCCAAACTTGTGAACAATTAATAAAACAGTACTGAAATATGCAAAGCAAAAATTGAGAGCATACCAGAAGGAATTAACAAGTCCATCAGCAAAATGGAAGACTTCAACACCGACCTCTGAGTAACTGAGTGTGTGAACAACACAACTTAAAAGCGTGATTTAATTGATCCACTATATAGAAGTCAGTGCCCAACAATTACAGAATGCACATTCTTCACAATCATTTATGAAACATTTACAAAACCTTGACCACATTCCAGCAATAAAGCATATTCCAACGATTTTCAAAGCATCCATATAGGGTTGGAAATACAGCTCAGAGACAGAGTGCCTGCCCGAAATGTACAAAACCCTGGGTTCAATCCCCAGCACCAAAAAAACAAAACACAGTATCATAGAGACTGTGACCTCATGATCTCTGATCACAAGGCAAATCAATAATGAAGAGAAAACAAAAAGTTGGCATTAAAGAACTTTCTGTGTAATTCATGGGCCAAAGAAAATTGTAATGGAAATTTTTAAATACTTAACAATTGAAAATAATGAAAATGCTACAAATGGAAGTTTATGAGAATAATAAAAATGCTGTAAATTCAAGTTTGTGGGCTATAAATTCAAGTTTATGGGATGCTGTGAGAGAAGTACTTCGAACTAAAGGTATATCCTTAAATATTTATATTAGAAAAGAATGACTAAAAATAAACAAAGTAATAATAATAAACAAATATAATAATAATAAACAAACAAACAAACTTAAGAAGTTACAAATGTAACAAAATAAACTCAAAGAAAACAAGGAAAGCAATAATAAAAAGAACAGAAATCACAGAATAATAAGAGAGACATACCCCTCAAAAAGTCATATATTGGTTCTTTGGGAAAAACTAATAATATAGGCAATCTTTTGTTGAGATTGATCTACTCAAAAAGAAGTTAAGTACAAATGGAGAATGTGTCTAAACATGCCTAGAGGTGATATTTTTAAAAGATAAAGGAATAATGTGAAAACAACTTTATACCAACACAGTCAGCATTTTAGCTACATATGGAAAATTATGTATTTTATCAAAACTGGCTCAGGAAGAAGTAAAAATCATGAAGAGTCCTAAAGCCATTAAAGGAAATTAGTCAATAATTTAAAATATTTCCTCAAAAGAAAAAAAAAGGCCTAGGTATAATTCCAGGCAACTTGTACCAAACTTTCAAGAAACAGAGAATTCCAATGTTATGAAAACTTTTCTAAAGAATGGATGATGGGAAATGCACCCCAAATATTTTTAAAGCTTATATAATCCCGATACCAAAACTGAACAAGAACAGCAACCAAAAGGATCATGACAGTATAATCTTACAAATAAACTTAGATGCAAAAATCCTAAATATTGAAAGGCAAAACATATATATATACATATAACCAATGTTGCCAAGTTACTTTTGGACCAGGAATGTGGGATAAATTTATAAATTGCCACATTATCAGATTAAAGGAGGAAACAATATAATCATGTCCATCGCTGCAGAAAAAAAGTACCCCACCGAATCTCACACCTTAGGTTAGCTAAGGATATAAGAGTTTGGCAAAAATCAAGAGGATTCTGTGTGAACTGTAAACTTGGAAGTTGCAGTAAAGGAATATCCTGTGTATTTTTTGAGTGGGGCAATACAGGAAATTGAACCTAGGGATGCTCTACCACTGGGCTACATCCCCAGCCCTTTTGTTTTGTTTTATTTTGAGTCCCACTAAGTTTTCAAGGCTGGACTGGAACTTGTGATCCTTCTGCCCTGGCCTCTAGAGTAGCTGGGATCACAGGCATGAGACACCACACCCCATTGGAATATTTTGTATGGTTTACAATATTTGTAAACTGCAGGTTATGCATCCTGTATGTCAGAAAATGTATAACAAATGTATCTGTTATTTATAACATAGAAAAAAAGGATGATGAGTCAATACAGTGAAATGATAAAAACTGAGACTCTGGCTAGAGTCTTTACTGCACCTCTAAGTGTCTTCTAAGTTTCAATATTTCAAAATATCTTATTCAGAAACAATGCAGGTGCAATGTACACATATTTAAACAAGCAAAACCTGACAGATCCATTTCAGGAGACCCAGTACACTAAAAGAGACGTAAAGAGGATTCTTTGGGAAGAAGTCTATTTCTATGCAGTTAGAAATAGAAATTAAGAACACAGTGTGTTGGGCCTGGGGTTGGGGCTCAGTGGCAGAGCACTTGCCTCGTACGTGTGGGGCACTGGGTTTGATCCTCAGCACCACATTAAAAAAAAAAGAATAAATAAAAGCATTGTGTCCATTACAACTAACACGTATTAAAAAAAAAAAAAAAAAGAAGAAGAAGAAGAAGAACAACACAGTGTTTGGGCTGGAGATGTGACTCAGTGGAAAAAGGCTTGTCTGGCATGTGTGAGGCTCTGGGTTCTATCTCCAGCATCCAAACATATAAAGAAAGCAGGATGGAACTTCTTCAAGAAAAGACAAATAAATTTTAAAAAAAAAAAAAAGGAACAGAGTCACTTTTATTTGGGCACTCGATTGATGACATATTAAGAATGGTAGTGGATTAATGAGATTTCCGCAAGGGGAGCAGAGAGTCTTTACTCCTTTCTCACCCCATAAACTAAAAGTCCTCTTCCCACAAAGGACTCCATGAGATGTGCATTCGCCATTGGGAGATGGCATGTATCTTCACTCCACAGGGCAGAGGGTACCCCTGTGGCACTCCATCTCTTGGTAGGATTGAGAAATTGCTCCTTTGGCGGGGTGGGAATTGGGGGTTTCTAGGTAAAAACCAAAGTTGAGATATTCTCAAATGGCTCCAAGAGCAGGGTGCTGGAGCTAACAGACAGAAACATGGGGAAATTGACCCAGCGACCACAGCTGACAACCTGTCACATGCCTAAGTGACACCTCACCAGCTCTGCTATGCAGGAATGAAGAAGCTCTTGCAGAAGTCTGGGGAATGGGTGGGAGATGAAGGTGAGGGCCATCTGGCTGGTACTGGGAAAGTGATTCCTACTGAACCCAAGTAAACTCTAACTTAGGAACACCTGCGTGGTCTGAGTCAGGTCTTGCCTACCTCTGCAGCCTCAAAAACTGGCCTAAGGTAGATGACTTCATTTGCTAGGGCTCCTGTAGCCAAGGACCACAGATGGAGTGGTTTCAACAACAGAAATTCATCTCCGTCTGGTGCTGGGACATAGACGTCTGAGAGCAGGTGCCAGCATTTTCCTCTCGGGTCTCTCCCCTGGCTGCTCGGGGGGTGTTTTCTCTCTGGGTCTTCATAGGATGGCCCTTCTGTGCCTCTGTGTCCTCATGCCCTCTCCTCCTAAGGACACCAGGCAGGCATGCTGGATTAGGATCCACTCCTCTGACCTTGAGGTAACTCAATGACCTCTTTAAAGGTCTATCGTACTATGGGGTACGATATTGTTATGGCTTAGACACGAGGTGCCCCCCCACAAAGCTCAGGTGTGAGACGATACAAGAATTGTTCGGAGGTGAAATAATTAGATGGTGACAGATGTGACCGAATCCATAGGTTCGTCCACTGATGCAGTGACCACAGGCATGTCAGGTGTGGCTGGAGGGGGCAGGTCACTGGAAGTGTGCCTTTGAGGTTCCTATCTCATCCTTGGTGAGTGGAGCTCGCTCGCTCTCTGCTTCCTGACGCCGTGTCCTGAGCTGCTCTCTTCTGTCACACCCTTCCACCATGATGTCCTGCCTCACTCAGGCCCAGAGCCGTGGAGTCGGCTCACCGGGGACTGAGCTTCTGAGACCCTGAGCCAAAATACACGTTGCCTCCTCTAAGTTGTTCTTGTCAGGTCCTCCTGTCACCTCCTGTCACCTCCTGTCCCCGTGAAGAAGAGCTGATTAAGACAAGGATTGCAACATCTGAATTTCAAGAGACCCCCAGTCCACCCTTCACAGAAGGCATTCGATGACACCACACTCAGCGAGCGAGCGAGGGAAGGAACAGCGCAGGCCTCCATCACAACACGCCTTTCCTGGAGGAAGATCCCAAGCCCAGATGCCCGAGGCTGTGGGGCATTGAGTAGCATCCTGAGCTCCCTCCCTTGCAGCCAGCCGTCCAAGTGTAGAGAGTGGGTCCATCCCAGAGACACCAGGGAGCCAGGCTAAGTGCTCATCTACTTGTCATTGCCACAGAGCTGAGATCTTCAATTTCCCAGCACTAAACCCTGGGGCCCACTTCCCCAGCAGGAATCCACAATCAGATTCAGTCACCTTTTCAAATGAACCCTTACAAAGCACACGACACACACAACCCCCCACCCCCAAAAGGTTTCCCTTGTCACAAGGTGCGGTAAGACAAGAGTGTGCCTGGCCCAAGATGTGTGGTAATGTGTCCTCGATTTTCTAGGTCAATACGGTCACTAAGGCCAGAGTCCAGACTGGAGCTGGCTACCTCCTTGGTCTGTGGTTGCCCAAATTCTGGCAACTCAGGAAATGGTGGTGAAAAGCTTGGATAGCCCACCCTCACAGGCCCTGATCTCTAGATATATCATCACTTTAAAAAGGAATGCTTTGGTTTTTTTCTTTCCATTTTTATTCAATGTTTTTTATTAGTGCATTCTGGTGATACATAATTTTGGGTTTCATTTTGACATAATCATACATGCATAGAATATAATTTGCTCCACCTCAATCCCCAGTACTTCCTCTTTCCTCCCCTGCTCCTCCCTCCTCCCCTTTCTCTACTCCACTGATTTAGTTATTTATAGCTTTTTCTTTAAGTTAGTGCTTTACAGGTGTACATAAAGGTGAGATTCACTGTGCTATATTCACATGTGTGTGTGTGTGTGTTGAAAAATGGAAAAGCATCTGAGATTCATCTAATTATGTTTTTTTTAAAAAAAAAAAGGCCATAAGAAATCCCAAATTTTAAGATACCTTATTTCTATGCAATATCCCGTTTTTCATCACACGCTTATATTTCTAACATATTTTCAAAGCCATATATGGCTTTGAAATCCATATGTCACTTCATTCATTCATTCATTTAATCACTAGCTAACATTTACTACATGTGGGACACTGTCCTAAGCATTGGGATACAACGGTCAAGGAGAGTTTCTACTTCTATACATATTAGCCGGGCATGGTGGCGCGTGCCTGTCATCCCGCAGCTCCAGAGGCTGAGGTGGGAGGATCAGAGTTCAAAGCCAGCCTCAGCAAAATCAAGGCCTAAGCAACTCAGTGAGATCCTGTCTCTAAATGAAATGCAAAACAGGGCTGGGGATGGGGCTCAGTGACTAAGCTCCCCTGGGTTCATTTCCCAATACCAAAAAAAAAAAAGAAGAAGAAGAACTGTGATTTGTCCAAGGTCCCCCAAACAAGAAATACGGGAGAGGAGGAGATACCAGATGTGAGCCCGATGATTCTCAACACCACATCGACTACCATCATCCCTCGTATGAAGTGCATGACTCTTGACCTAAGCCAGCTCCTAAAATCCTGGAAGATCTCAAAGACTTCTCTGACCTTCCTAAGGGACCCTTACTGTTCCTCTAAAGCCATTTGGGGGCCAGATCCAGGTGAGCTCCATCTGAGTCTCTGGGGAAAGATTTTTAATAAACAGAGATGTCAGAATTTGAACCCAAGGCTGAACATACAGCTGCCTCTTTATTATTTTTTTGGAAAGCTCTCCTAGGCGATTCTGGTGAGCAGCCAGGAAGAAGACGGACCCATGCAGACAGACCTCCCAACCACACAGCCTCTGCAGGGAACCTCCCAGACACCAGGAACTGATCACATTCCAATTTTAATTCTAAGAGATGCAAACTTCTTTCTTGACTGCCTGAAGTCTTGCTTTTCCCAAACTTTGGCTGGAGAAACAGAAGCCATCTCATGCCGTAGGGTCAGAAATTCTGATAACTGATTATCCCACATCTTTCCTGGTCTTGTTTAGGGGTTTTGTAAGGAAAACAGAGCACCCCAGTGTGCAAATCAGAAGAGAGAAGAAAAACATATGTTGTTCCTCATTATATCCACTTTGCAAAAAAAAAAAAAGATCCATGAGACAGAAAGAAGAGGATTTGTGGAAAAGGGACAGGGGATGGAGGGAGCAGATTGATGGAAACAGGAAGAACAAGCATGGGTCAGACATGGGTTCTGCTGACCGTGGCTTTGACCTCGAAAAACCCACTTTCAGTGATATTTGAAAGAATAATCAAGAGATTCTTCTCTCAGCAAGAACATGTTGTATTTACATTGGCCAAAAAAGATGCAAGAAATTTCATCCCTTAATGTAAAAAAAAAAAAAAAAAAAATTCCCTAGGAGCCCAGGAAGAGCTTTCTCGCTGGATTGTGATGGCGAGTCCACTCCTTCATGTATAATTTAAGACATTCAGGACAGCATTAGAACCCTTCCTGCTCATAACACGGAACTGCCTTCCACCCCTGGCTAATGTGCAGTCCTCTCAGGAAGCTCTCCTAAGCTATTAAAAATGGTTAATTCTGAGTCTGAGAGCCTCCATGCAGCTGGAAGAGCACATTCTAGACTTAGTCACTCTTGAGCGTGCTCCCTCCTTGCCAAATGTGTAGGTGAGACTCATTAACTTTTTTTTTTTTCCAAAATAATGCAAATCATGAAGTGATCGTTTGGAATGAACATCTCCTTTTCATGTATCCAACTGATTTCTCATTTGCCAAGGGTAGGATGGAAAACTATCTTATGTGTGGTCCCTACCCCTCAGGAACAATTTTCTTCCGAGGGCTTAATGCTGGAATTCCCATCCAATTTCAAGACCTAATTTAATTCATATTGCACTGAAGCTTTATTTTGCATGACAACCGTGAGGCGTAGAGTCTCGAAAATGAGAAGGAAAAATCTTATTAGGCTGTGTGGATTAGAGTAGTGGTATTCAGTCTCTGGTCCACAGATCAGCGGTACCTGAGAGCTTATAGGAATGCAGAACGCTGGTGTGGTGGCGCACGCCTGTAAACCCAGCGACTCTGGAGGCTGAGGCAGGAGGATCAAAAGTCAGAGGACAGCCTCAGCAATTTAGTGAGGCCCTAAGCAACTTAGTGAGACCCCATCTCAAAATAAAAAGTAAAAAGGTCTGGGGATGTGAATCAGTGATGAAACACCCCTGGCTTCAATCCTTGGTATGAAAGAAAGAAAGGAAGGAAGGAAGGAAGGGGTCAGAACCCTGCTTCAGTGCAGGGATGCCCAACAGAGATGATGTTCCCTCCTCCTGGGGGACACTTGGAAGTGTCTGGAGACATTTGATTGTCACAAATGGTGGTGGGGTGCAATTGGCATGGGATGAGTGGAGGCCAGAGATTCTGTTTGACATCCTGCCATGCACAAGACTCCTGCCCCAAGAGAGCAACAGTGCCAAGATCGAGAAATCCTGATTTAGAGAAAAGTGGATTGGAAATGGTGGGATGGGAGAAAGAAGAGCAAATATGGAATTGTTTCACCTTGGCAAATAATGGGGGTCCAAGAAGGAGGAAAGAAAACATTGGCATGAGATTCATTGAACTTGGACTGCAGTTGCAGGGACAGGGTGCCCTTAGGAAAGTCAATTCTCTGTGGATTTCATTGACACATCCATCAAATGAAGGAGAAAATAAAATTGAGCTAAAAGGACGGAGTTACTGTCTACAAGGTTCTTTGCAGGATAGGTCCATCACATTTGGGATTTTCCCACACTTGAGTCACCCACACCTCACCCTCACTCTGCGCTGTCTTTGCTATTTTGGACTTATAACTCACATATCTCCTAGTTTAAATGTACTGTAAAGGAAATTGTACATCACTACCATTCGTTTAAAGCCACACCTGTTTGGAAAACTAGAAGTCAGCATGATCCAAAGAAAACCGTGTCATTAAATTTTAGCCAGATCTCATTCAAGGGTCTTCCCAATGGAGCTTGAAACCAGTCTCTTGGTCAAATGGTTGACCAGGAAGAATTAAAGGGGTTGAAGGCATACGAGCCCCAACCATCAACCTGGACTCTCTGTACCATCTTAAGTGATTTTACATCCTACACTTTGGAAGACCATGGTATAGAGGTTGAGAGGGGAAGCTTTGGAAACAAACTCATTTGAGGCCACAGACCCTTGACTGGCTATGGTTGTGCAAGCAACTGAATCTCCTTGAGCCCCGGGTTCTCCTTGGGAGTTAGTAGTAGGACCTAGGCTGATATGGTGGGCAGCCTCTGAGGTACCCCCCAGGGGTTTCCCATCTTCAGGCATGGTATAAACCTTGAGTGTGCACTGTCCCCTGGTGACCTTCTCATAGCCAAGAGAATACAGCCAAAGTAAGGGGTGCCACTGCTGAGATTCAGTTGCAAAAGTCTCCCCACCCCCTCCTCTTCTTGCCATTATTCTAGAATAAATAGCTGCCCTTTCCCATATGGCAAGGAACTGAGGTCTAATGTCCCCAGCCAACAGCCAAGAGCAAAACCAGCCAGAAATAATAGAAAGTCAGAGGGTAGCAAGGATCTGTGCCCAGAGGGACTCTTTTGAATCCAAGTTTGGGCGCTTTAGTTCTGAAAGGTTTCAGAAACAAGAAGAATGGCGGAGGGAAGGAGAAACATCCCAACTTCTTCAACTCCAAAGCACTAAAATTGGCTGTGAAAGTCTCCTTTTTTAGGGTGACGGCCATGTGGTCATTCTCAAGGCAACTCAGTTGATGATGATTCTCCTGGGGATCCTGAGTTAGTGTGTGCTACAGCCAGGTGCTGAGACGCCTGTTGAATTACATCCCTCTGGAGGTGAGATGAGCCCTTCACATCAATTCTCTTTCTCTGAGACGTGCAGGTCTGTGTGTCTCCTGCATTGCGGAACATTTCTCAATCCAAACCCTCTGCCGGCTCTATTCCTCCTGCCTAGCAGCCTCTTAGCTTTGTTCATGGCTCTTCTCCCTCTCCTGCTTCAGGTCTTGGTTTCAATGTTAACATCTTAGTGAGGCTTTCCCTGACCTCTAAGCAAGTCCCTTATTACTGTTCTGTTCTCAGGTGGTCAGTCCACTAATCCTTAATGAATACTTCTCTTGTGCCAGTCCCTATTTGGTCTCTGGACATGCAAGTGTGACCCAACACAAGCCCTGCCCTTAAGGAGCATTTTGAAATGATTTGTTGGTGCATTTTAAAATCATTTTGATTTGCTTTTATTGTCAGCATTATTTTGATTTGATTTTTGAAGAGAGAGGAGCCACCCCCCAAATATAAGCTCTATAAGGACCATGGACAAGGAAATTATGTAGCTCATCATTTTATGACCCCCACCAACACATAGGTCAGCTTAAGGCATGCATTTGCACAGTATTTGCAAAGAAATCAAAGAATAAGTGACCCCTTTATTTCTGCCATGCTGACCCATTAGAACCCACAGCACGCTGGTTCTGGGTAAAGTCAGGGTCTTTTTCCCAAGACTTTGGAGTTTGATCCATAGAGACTTGGTCACTGGGAGCCACACAAGAAGAGACTAACCTCTATGGTGAGGTCCCCAGATCAGCCTGGCTCCTGCCTATTTTGAGACCTAACTCTTCTGGGAGCTTATGAAATAAATCTTCCTTCCAATAAATTTCCCAAGGTCAGCTTTAACCCACCAGGGATAGGCTAACATACCAGGGATGGGCGGTGGGGCTGTCGCCATTCTTAAGCCTCAGGGGAAGAAGTTGGCGATGTTCTGGAATTCAAAGGCTGAGATCTGTGGAGTTAGCTGCCTCGGAGCACCTGTGAATACTTCAACTCGGTGATTCATCAGCTCTAGGCAACTCAGAAAGAAGGGGGTCAGGAAGGAAAATACTCTGGTATTCCTCTCCTCCCTTCCTCCCTTCTGCTAGGGGTCCCTGTTGGCCAAACTCATCTGCAACTAGAAGACAAAGAAGGAAGGCTGTTGGTATAGACTAGGAGTTGGCAACATTTTTTTTCCTAGTAAATACTTTCCGCATATTGAGTTATACAGTTGCATGCTCTATGGCAACTACTCAGCTCTGCCGTGATAGCATGAGAAAAACCATAGATGACACCTACCTGAATGAGGGTGGCTGTGTTTCAATAAAGTTTTATTTTAAAAAACATAGGTTATTGGCCCTTGAGGTAGAACATTCAGGATGGTCCGCTGGGGCAATGGTCAAGGTAGAGATGGTCGGCGAGTGACCTGGGGTTAAACAGAATATATCTGGCATCCTTTCCGCAGTTCCCCCCTCCACCTGAAGAAATGACCATAACTCGGACCTTGAGGGTCCCCCAAAGGCCATATCTTAAAGGTTTAGTCCCCATGGTGTGGCTATGGTAGGTGGTAAAACCTTTAGAGGTGGGACCTAGAGGGAGGTCTGCAGGTCACTGGGGACATGCATTTGAAGGGGATGGTAGGACCCCTGTCCCTTCCTCTTCCTCTTTTTCACTTCCCAGAGACCCTGAGGTGATCAGTTTTGTTCCACACTCATTCCACCATGATGTGCTACCACAGGCCCCGAGCAAGTGGCCGAGTGACCATGACTGACACCTCTAGAAATGTGAGCCAATATAAACCTTTTTCCTTTACAGTGGATTGTCTCAGGTCTTTGTGTGAGGGATGGAAATCTAACACAGTACTCCCCTGTCCTAAGTCACACCAATCATCCTGTTTTATTTCCTTCAGCCTAAAATGTAAGTATCTTACTTGTTCATCCCTAAGGGATAGCAATCATGGCTCTCTTGCTGGCCACTGTATGACTGGCGCCCTCATAGGGCCTGACACTATGGCCCACTGCCTGGTTTTGTCAATAAAGTTTTATTGGAACACACACATTCATCTGTGTGTTGTCTGTGGCTTTTCTAGTGCTACAGTGGCAGAGTTCAGTATTCGCAACAAAGACCCTTGGACTCAGAAAGCGGAAAATATTTACTAGAAAAAAATTTGCTGTCAACTCCTACTCTACACCAGCAGGCTATCTAATTGTGCATCTTTGAATAAGACAGGTTAACACAAATCCAGACTATCTGGTCTCTCTGATGTAGGTGCACCAAATGGCATGCTCCAGACATCGAAACTGGGTTCTCCTCTTTTGTTCACACTTAGCTGCAATTTCTGCCTATTCCATTTCTGTCTCCCAAACACCCACTCCAGACCAAGCCTGTTCACCCTTCACCCCCAGCACCACCACCATCCCTACTGCAGGCTGCAATTCCTTATGTCAACTTTCAGACTTTCAGACCCTCTGTGGTTTGGAGTCCAGAGCCTTTGGAAATATTCCTGTTCCATGAGACTTCTCTCCCATCCCTCCAGGTGGTCAGCTGGAGAAAACATGTTTTTCATGTCTCCATTTCACCCAATGAAAGCAAGGCATCTTCCTGGGTAGGGTGGTAATGGAAGGAAAAAAGAGAATAGAGCTTATGAGACTGTAAAATTCTCTGCATCCTTATTTTTAATCCAAACATAACAGATTCATAAAATTATCCGACATGAGGAAAACCAGTTAAATTGTTATGAAAGTCTTCAAAAATGATCAAGCAGAGAATTACAAGGTGGAAAGGATTTAGTATGGTGCATCAGGTTTCAAAAAATCAAGACACAAAATGAACACTTTTATTGCAAGTGTAATAACCTCAATACAAGGTCCACAGAGAAGATGGGAAATGTCAATTTATTGGGGTGTGGGTGATTTCTCCCTGATCAAACTTCAATATCTACCTCATTCTTTTGCCTCGATCCACTAGCAAAAACACATATTTTTAAAAAATATTTATTTTTTAGTTGTAGTTGGACACAATACCTTTATTTTATTTATGTATATGTGGTGCTGAGGATTGAACCCAGGGACTCCCATGTGCTAAGCAAATGCTCTATCACTGAGCCACAGCCCCAGCCCTGAACACATATTTTTCACCTATTTGGACCTCACACAAGCCCCTTTGCCTCTCTGATGCTGGGTTTTCTCATTTGTAAAAAAGGAAACTCTGGTCAACAAGAGTTGCTGTGGAATTTCAACGAGACAACAGAGGCAGGAAACACATTGAGTGCACACAGTAGGCACTCATGAAATGTATGCTGATGTTGAAGTGCTGGACTAGCATTGAACAGCTGGATGGTCCATTACTCCATTACCCACTTTTGTGTGGTGCTATTTATTATGAGGGGCTCATCCATGAGCTACAGAGTATGTTGTCTCATCCAATCTGCAAGAAGAGCGATGGAATGGACCCTTATTTATTATCTGGTACAATAAATGACAGATGGAAAAAAAGACGGACATTTTCAGCCTTGGAGAGTTTGTTTCAATGTTCCTCTGGACTCACTGAAACACCTAGTGTAAGAAATTAACGGTACAAAAATCTGTTTCCCCTTCCTGTTCCCTTTCCTCCAATTTTTTTTTTTTTAATTTGTGAGAGGACCAAAGTTGTGGAATCTGAAAAGATAAATGGTTTTCTAATAATATTAGCCAAAAAGACACTGTTCTTCCCCAGCAAGCCCCTGAGACCACAGCAGTTACTTTATGGCTGCTGAGGGCTGGGGCTTGAGGCTAATGTGTAGTTTGGCAGCGAACACATTCAACTTCTTGCCATTTCCTAAAGATCTGGACTCTTTCTCTTGCATTTCACAGATCAGCAGATTCGTATTCCTCCTCTGTGTTTCTTGCTCTCACTCTGGCTCCAGCCCTCCTTTAATTTTGAAGTCCAGCACACAGCTAAGACCTCAGAGCATCCATTTTCAGCCCCCTCTCTGAGATTCAATATGGCTCTACTGGATATTGTAGATGTGAGGATCCATTTGGCACCGGGAAGTCCTTCTCTGAATCCATCTCATTTCATCTCATTTGGAGTGCTTCATTTCTGTAGCCCACTGAATCGGTGATCCTTTCCTTGAGCTAAATTTTCATTCTCCCTTTGGCTCCCGTATTAAAATCCAACTTCTCAACCAGTCAATCTTAAGTTTTTTCTGTGCCCTTTCAAAGGTTGACATTTACCCTGTCAGATCATGAGTCACAAGGAGATGATCATGAATGAAGACATTTGGGTACAAAAGATGCTCATCATGACATTTTTTAAGTAATTTCTACAAAACCTTACTAAAAAATAACCTAAATCCTAGCAATCGGGGCGTGGCAACATAAATAAGAGCCCATCAAATCAATGGGGAACCATGCAGAGTATAAAAATGTCTGCAAAGAATGTTAATTGTCATCCAACACTGAGGAAGAAATCAAGAGAACAAAATGGTATATAATTGCATTTTGCAAAAGAAAATATACACATGGAGAAAGAGAACTAAAAAGAAAGAAGTCTTTGTGTTTGTGGTGCTTACCATTTTGTGAAACCTCTCTTTGTTTATGCTGGTCTTCGTTTTCCCACTCTTCTAGAATAAACCTGTATTAGGTTCACATTTGGAAATAAAACTTTCACAAGGATCAAAAAGACAAGTTGCTACATTGAATATAAGCCTTTCCCTTCTACACTGTGTATTGAGAGTTGCTTTCTCCTCTGTCTCATTTTAAAGAGGGAAGGTATTATCACATTATTAAGCAATCAGCCAGTAGGGTTCATCCAAGAGCAATAAACTGACCTCTCAAGAGAAAATTAGTGAAGCTCAGGAAATTAGACCTGGAAACCCCAACCAAGTGATCTAATGCATCCCTCAAGAATCAATGCCATATACATTACACTCTCTAGTGTGGGCACTTTCCATTCAATTTAATTTTAAATGTTTCAAGTGATTGCAATTTCACTGCTACATTTTAGACCAGCCAACAAGCTATTAATCCATCTTCCCTGAGCAGAATATAATGACTCCAACAAACTTCGGAGATGTCCAGCAAACTTTGGCGATGTCCATCTAATATTCTTCCCTGGACCTGATAGCTGAACGAGCATCTTAGATCTAGTTCAAATCCTGGAACTTCCACTTGGCTGTAAGATTGTACACAAGTCCCTTGACCTATCTGATCCTAGATTTCCTTATCTGTCAAAATAAGTAAATAGAAAGAAAAAGAAAAGAAAGAAACCTTGTCACCTACCTCACAAAAGTTTGCTGTGGGAGTTAAATGAGATGATGCCAAAGGAATGCTTTGAGTGTGCATAGTAGGTGCTCATTAAATGGTGATTTTGGAGGGCTGATCCATTGTTTTTCTGGCAGAGAAAATAGTCTATGCTGAGTCAAGACAGTGAAGAGTTATATTTGAGATGGAATCAATAGGGTTTAATGAATAGTTCACAGACAAGCTGAAAGAGAGAAAAATAGTGGCTTCAAGCCCCAAACCTGGAGGCCTAGATGCTGCTTGTTCGGTGGATGGATAATCAGTTGGGTACCTTTGAAGGACCAGGCACTGCTCTGGGTGCAGGGAGAGAACTCAGTGAACTAAACAGAAGAAAATTCTCTACCCAGTGGAGCTTCCTCCGAGTGAGGGAGACAGACAATGAGACAAACACGGAGGAGAAAGGAGACTTTTTAACAAGGGGTGCTGGGAGCTGGGTGGCGTGGCACACTCCCGTCATCCCAGTGGCTTGGGAGGCTGAGGCAGGAGGATGCTGAGTTCAAAGCCAGCCTCAGCAACAGTGAGGCACTGAGCAACTCAGTGAGACCCTGTCTCTAAATAAAATACAAAATAGGGCTGGGGGTGTGGCTCAGTGGTGAGTGCCCCTGAGTTCAATCCCCGGTACCCCTCCCCCCCAAAAAATGGTGCTGGAAAAACTGGATATCTGTATGTAGAAGACTGAAACTAGATACCTGTCTCTCACCCTGCACAAAAGTCAACTCAAGGTGTATCAAAGACCTAGAGATCAACCAGAAACACTTGCAACATAGTGAAAACATAGGGCCAACATATTGGCCCAGGAACTGACTTCCTTAACAAGAATCCTAAAGCACCAGAAATAAAACCAAGAATCAATAAGTAGGAAGACATCCCATTAAAAGTTTCTGCACGGGCTGGGGCTGGGGCTCAGCGGTAGAGTGCTTGCCTAGCACGTGTGAGACCCTGGGTTCGATCCTCAGCACCTTATAAAAAATAAAGAAATAAAGGTATTGTGTCCAACTGCAGATGGATAAAAAATAAATATTAAAAAAAGTTTTTTCGGGGCTGGGGATGTGGCTCAAGCGGTAGCGCGCTCATCTGGCATGCGTGCGGCCCGGGTTCGATCCTCAGCACCACATACCAACAAAGATGTTGTGTCCGCCGAGAACTAAACAATAAAACATTAAAAATTCTCTCTCTCTCTCTCTCCTCTCTCACTCTCTCTTTAAAAAAAAAAAAAAAAAAAAAAAGTTTTTTCACAGCAAAGGAAACAAGAGCATGAAGAGAGAGCCTAGAGAATGGGAGAAAATCTTTTGCCAGTACTCATCCAACAGGGGATTAGCATGTAGAATATATAAAGAACTCAAAAAACTTAGCCCCTAAAACACAACCCACTGAATAAATGGACAAAGGAACAGAACAGATGCTTCTCAAAAGAAGAAATACAAATGGCCAACAAAGATATGAAAAAATTGTCAACGTCCCTAGCAATCAAAGAAACGCAAATAAAAATTACATTGATAGTTCATCTCACTCCAGTTAAAATTGCAATCATAAAGAATACAAATAATAATGAATGCTGGTGAGGACCTGGGAGTGGGGGGGAAGATCCACTCTTACATTGTTGGTAGGATCGCAGATTAGTACAACCACTTTGGAAAGCCAGCATGGAGATTTCTCAAAAGACCAGGAATGAACCCACCATATGGCCCAGTTTTCCCACTCCTTGGTATTTATCCTAAAGAAAACTAAAATCGGCATACTATAGGGATTCGGGCACATCAGTGTTTATAGCAGTGCTATGACTAATTCACAATAGCCAAGTTATGAAGTAAGCCCAGGTGCCCATCAATAAGGTGAACAGGTAAAGAAAATGTGGTGTATATACACACAACGGAGTTTGACTTAACCAT
The DNA here is from genome assembly GCF_052094955.1 of Ictidomys tridecemlineatus. Taxonomy (NCBI): domain Eukaryota; kingdom Metazoa; phylum Chordata; class Mammalia; order Rodentia; family Sciuridae; genus Ictidomys; species Ictidomys tridecemlineatus. The sequence continues at coordinate 81,706,504 of NC_135478.1, read as the reverse complement.
AAGGAAGAATGAAATTATTCGCTGGTAAATGAATGAAGCTGGAGAAGATGACGCTGGGTGAAGTGAGCCTGACTCAGAAGGTCAAGGGTCAAATGTTCTTTCCTCTGTGCCGATGCTAAACCAAAATAAGGGGGGAAGGTGGAGCAGGGAGTCCCGTGGAATTAGAAGAGACGTCAATGGAGCAGAGGAAGGAGATGGAGGAGGAGGAAGGAGGGATGGGAAAAGAGAAGAAATATGGAAGGAAATGGACCAAATATTGCTATGTCCACATATGAATATACCACAGTGAATTTTGCCTTTAGGGATATCTATAAAGCATTAATTTTAACATATATATATATATATATATATATATATATATATATATATATATATATAAAGAAGACCAGTAGGGTAGAGCAAGGAGAACAGGAGAAGGGGGGAGGAGAGGGGAAAGAGGAAGTACCAGGGACAGAAGTGATCTAATTATATCCCATGCATGTCTGATTATGTCAGATGACCCCCAATATTATGTATAATATAGTCCACTAATAAAAACATAAAAGGAAATAATTAAAAAGTAAATGAGAATTTTTTTCTGATTGTGAGAACTGACTTAGGCCATGAACAGGGTAGGGGGGTGGAGTATAATAGACTACTGTAGACAGAATGCCCCAGAAGGCCTCTCCTGGCAGAGAGGGGTGCACATCCTGAACAATGAGAAGAGGTCAACAGACAGAGAGAAGGGGAAGTCTCGAGGAGGGAGGAGCAGCAGATATGAAGAACTTGGGATGGGGAAAAAATTGGTGAGAAAGTGGGGGGGGGGAATTCCATGTAACTGAAGCACAGGCAAAAAAGGAAAGAATTGGTAGAAGGGGAGGTTGGAGAAGTGGTAGGACCAGGCAGCAAACAGGGAGCCGTGACAAGCAGGTTCTTATGGAACAGATGCGGTTTGAGGTGCTTAAGGGGGTCTCTAAGCCAAGGATCCAGGACTATAGTGGAGACAGTACAAGTACTTAAGAAATCATCCAGTTGCATCAGAATTGCCAGACAGGGGAGGTGGGAGTTCCTAGAAATATGGATTTCTCAGGCATTAAAAATTACAGAATTTCCTTTTTTTGGAAATTCTAATTCAAGCTAGGTCTTTCCCAAGTCCTGAAAATCATTTTTTTTCAACATTCCAAGTAGTCTTGGCCCACTTGAGTTAGGCCTACAGAAATTTGTCAATATTCCCAGATCCTTCTGGACCACTTATTCAAGAACTATTTCCTGCATCCTTAATGTGGACCTGGATAATTCTTTTTTTTTAACATTTTATTTTTTATTTTTATTTTATTGTTTTTAGTTTTCGGCGGACACAACATCTTTGTTGGTATGTGTTGCTGAGGATCGAACCCGGGCCGCACGCATGCCAGGCGAGCGCGTTACCTCTGAGCCACACCCCCAGCCCCATCAGGACAATTCTTAAATGCTGAAGATGCAACTCTGAACAGGTTAGAGAGCTTACAGTCTAGAGAAAGAAAGTGAATGAGTTAGTTAAAAAAAAAAAAAAATCACAACTGTGATACATGCCAAGAAAAAAAAATACAACCTAGTAAGATATAGAATAATTATGGGACCAATTTATCTATGTGCTAGATAAATCCAAAGACTTCTCTTTGAGGAAGTGACATCTGAATTGACCATTGAGAAATAAGAAGGGAGAAGCCATGTGACAGTTGTCAGGAGGAACAGCATTCCTGAGAGAGGGATCAGCCAATGCTAAGGCTAATCTTTTGGTTTATCCCAACTTGATTAACCAACCAAAACAGGGGAGAGGGCATGACGGAGAAGGTACTCTTTCACCTTTGAGTAGTCCTCCAGAAAGCTCTGTCAAGCATATACATTGTACCAGGCACTTGGTGACACAAACATGAGTAAGATGTTCCCCTCTCTCAGGGAGCTTGCCTTCCAGTTAAGGAGACAGATTACCAAATAAGTATGACCCCATGAGACAAGAGGGAACATCTCAGAAAATCAGTTCACGTTCTGTGAAAGTCAAGCAGATGATTAATACTTTTGAGTCTGATGATGTAAGCAATTGTTTTTGAGGCTGTGGATGACAAATTATGCTCGTTTTTATTTTCCTGCCAACTCAGAATATCTGAATATCAGGTGGAATATTTGCAACAGTGAATATTGGGTTTGAGATACTATAATCAACAATATTCGGGAGAAATAGCACCCTAATAATAGCTAACATTTATGAAGCACAAAAATTTGTCTGGCTTAGTATGTAAACTTGAGTCCCTCACAGGGACTATTACTCTCCTTTCTCAGATGAAGAATTCAGGGCCCAGTGAGGTGAAGGGACTTTCCTGATGTCATTCCTCCCCCATGTGACAATTTCCCAGCTTTGTCAGGGTTCAGAGGCTCAGTTCTTGTCACTCATGCATGACTTAGATGCTGATACAATTGCTGTCTTCACCCCAGTTTCCAAAGTGGATCCCTCTTTCTTCTCTCCATCCCAATTATGTATCTGAGTTGTCTACACCAGCTGGATTCCCCTGCATTTCTCTCCAGGGGTCCTATTGGTGAAAAAAAGTGGAGAGGAGAAAAATTCTTTGTTTCCACATTTGGGAGAGAGTGGAAGGCTCTGGTACAAGCCTTGAGTGACTCCAGTCTCCGGAGCCCTCTCTGGAGTGTGGGAAGCACGGAAAGCCTGTTATCAAATGGATAGGGTGTGGCTGGTCCCCTCTAAAGTATTCAAACTCAGATGCTTTGTTGGTGGGGGGGGGGGGAATGAACTGGCCATCTTTAACCTTCAGACTATGCAGTTTGAAGTGTAAAGGGACTTCTTGGCTTTCACCTGCCCTGAGTCTCCGGACCTAGTGTGAGTCCGTGCATCAGTCCAGTAGTTTCTGGGTGTGTCCAGGAGTGCAAGGTCTTCCTCTGCCTTTGCTCCATTTCTCAGGGTAACTGGCTCCTTCTCTTCTCCCTCCTTCCCTCCCTCCCTCTTCGTGGGGAGGCTCTTGGCCCAGGTCCCTGAGCCCGGGCAAGTGCAGGGGGAGGACGCAGGAAGGGTGAGATCACATCTCCCTGGAGTCCCGTGCAACCGGCTTTTCAGAGCCTCGCCATGAGCCGGCAGACAGAGCCCCACAAGGCGCAGACCGTGGGCTTCTCCGTCCTCCCTGAGCAGCCGACTTTGCCCATGTCTCAATACGGCCCCAGCTCGGACTTCAAGGAGGCTTTGGACAGTAGTCCCGAGGCCAATGCAGAAGATGAAAAGACAGAGGAGGACATGCCCATGCCCAAGAACTACCTGTGGCTCACCATCGTCTCCTGTTTTTGCCCCGCGTACCCCATTAACATCGTGGCTTTGGTCTTCTCTATCATGGTGAGTGAGTGAGGGCCAGAAGCAGCCCGGGAGGAGAGACCCTCTGGGCGCCTCTCCTAGGCACCCCCACGTGCTAGCACTTTGTTGCCCTCACCTCCTCCTCACTTTTCCTGGCCTCTTGGGCTGTCCCCCCAACCATTGGCACCTCCTAGTGGTGCTCAAATCTCTGACCAAGCTCCCCACCCCTAGGCTAACTTTCTGCTTCTTTCCAGCGGCCCCAGTGCGCGCGCTCTCTCCAACCCGGGGAAGTTCCTCAACTTTGCAGCTTCTCCCAGCCTCCTCCGATATCCCTGGACACTCGCAGGCCTCCCCACCCTACTTTCCTACAGCCCCAACAGCGCGCCACCCTAGCAGGCAACAGTATGCCTGTTCCCTGAGCGCGCAGTCTCCACGTCCCTTTCCTCACCCCACCGAGGGCTCTGGCGTAATCAGTGCCTGTGACGGTCTCTGACTTGCATTTACTCCTTTCCGTCTCCGCTATGAGCAGCGCACCACCTCCACCCCTCTTAGAGGGTCTGGAGGCGATCCCCTCCTTGGCTCTGGTGCAGGGCTTTGGCACAGCCCGCTGTCCCCTGGGCCACAGTTTATTTTCGCTTCGCTTCTTCTTCTGTCCAGCACCCTTTCTTTGCTCCTCTCCGGCACCGGCTTTCCACTGCTCCCTAGACTGACTCGCACCTGCTACCTCCCCAGGTCTGTCTTGGAAGCCCCCGCGCCAAACGCATGCTGCTCTTTTACTATATATACCCCAGCATGTTGTAGTTCCTCTCCCATTTGCTGCACTCCGACTCCGCACAACCTATTTCCAGATGCCATTCCATGCTCTGTCCTGCGCCGGGGGCGCTGTGCGAGAAGCACCCGGGACTCCACGCAGGGCGCTCCTGGGCTGTGAGCGCTTCTGCCGCTGGTGCCTCCAGTCCTCCCTTAAAGAGTCAGCCCTCTTCCAGCCTCGTAGAAACTCCCGCGCGAACCCCACCAGGAGGGCAACTAGGCTTGTGAGATTCTTGCCTTATTGACTGGAGCAGCTGGCCCGCGGGTGGCGGCGGAGTAAGGTTCGGACCGGCACTGTCCCGGAACAACCCTTGCAGTGGCGCTCCCTCCCCCACCGGCCCACCTCTCCCGCCGAAGGGCCCATGAACTGCCCGCCACGGACCTGATTCTGCTCAGTGAAAGTTGCAAGCAACCCAACCCTTCCTCTGCCCACCAGGTCGGCCCCCACGTGCACCCAATTCACCTCGCTGGCACCCACAAAGTCTCCATTTGCACCCGCAGATTACCCAACTCCCGGTTAGCAGGCTGTCTGCACCAACTTTCAAGTGCACAGTTTCAACTGCGTGCATTCAAATTCCGGTTCCACCGCTTGCTAGTTGGGTTGTATCTGCGAATCGCTGCTGTCTCTCCGAACCTCGGTTATCTTTGTAAAACCTGAATAATCAGTCATAGCCTGGGGTGGCTGTGAGCATTCATGATATAATTGTAAAGTGCTTGGATCAGTACCTGGCATGGAATCTTTTTAAAATGGCACTTCATGAGACCTGATTCCTGTTAAAAAATCAACCCCACCCCGACACACACACACACACACACACACACACACACACACACACACACACACCATATTCTATTCTCCCTTCCTTATCGCTTTTGATCCAAAGCACTTCTGTCCATCTATTATTTTATTTATTAATATGGTCACTGTCTGTGTCCCCTCATTAGAATATAAGCTCTATGAGGGCAAGGTGTTGGTCTTGTTTGTGGCTGCTTCTTCCCCACCCCCCCAAAAAAAAAAACTTCTGGCACCTTCTGGTAGAGCTTACCAAATATTATGAAAGGAATGCATGCAGGAGGGAAGGGTGTTAATGGATCCTCGTGTCTACTTTGCCCTGTTTTTTTTCCCCAAACTGGAGCCTGGAAACCGGAAGCCATCATATCAAGTTCCTTAGGACCAACCAGCCAACTTCCTTCCTTCCTTCCTCTCCCCCCAAGATCCGCCCTTGGGTTTTATGCAGAGAGGAGCTAGGAGAGATGAAGCAGGCAAATTCTCTATGTGACAGCAGACTGGCTGGCCGGGTACTGGTGCCCACCCCCCATCCTGTTTATTAATGAAGCAGCCAATTTGCCCCTTTCCTGTTGCCACTTAGAAATATGCCTAGGAAGGTTTTCCCTTCATTGGCCCCAAATGAGCTAACACAGCAGGTAGTGAGAGGTTGGATACTATTGCTACCACTTTGTGCCCTGGGGGATGACGTTGGTACACACTTTGAATAGAAACCTTTTTCTAACTCCTTCCTCTCCATTCCTTCTTCACTCCCATCCCCCATCTTTTTCCATCGTTTTATTGCAAAAGATCATCTTACTGTCAGAACACAGACCCCGGAGACAGAGGTTGATTGTGGGACACCTTCATACCTTTTGAAAATCTTGGTTCCTTCTCCTCTAGAATGGGAATGTGGACACTGTTTCATATTGAGCAAAACTGTTGTAAGAATGAAACCGAATAAAGCTTTGTCACGCCCCCAGCACTGTGCTAGGAATGTGCAATTACTGACAGACAGATGGGTAGATTTGGAATCTGGAGACATCGTATGTCACATATGAAAACAAGCAGAACATCAAACAAGTGAGAACAAACCACCCTCCCTATTTGGAAGGATTTCCCTCATTGAAACAGTACAGATCTGGGCTTGATTCCTTTCTATAAAGATTCCAGATTTATTGTTGTTGGTGGTGGTGGTATTTTTTCCTTTTATGCTAAGCTACCTCTTCAGTCATTTCTTTTTTTAAAAAAAAAAGGTTTATTTTTTAATTGCAGGTAGACACAATACCTTTATTGTATTTTTATGTGGTGCTGAGGATCAAACTCAATGCCTCACGCATGCTAGGCTATACCTCACTAGACTTCTGAGCCACGACCCCAGCCTCTCCCCAGGTCTTTGTATTTTTTTATTTTTTAATTTTGAGACCAGGTGTTGTTAAGTTGCTATGGTTACCTCGAACTTTTAATCCTCCTGCCTCAGCCTCCTGAGTTGCTGGGACGGCAGGCATGTGCCATCATGACAGGTTAAAGTTTCTGAAATCTGAGGGACAAAGAAGAAGAGGAAGGGTGTGCAGGGGGAAGGTGACACCCATTTTTTTTTGTTTTTGTTGCTAATAACACAGTGCCACAGACTAGGTCATTTATTTGTTAGAAAGAGAAAGGTTGTTATAGTTTAGATCAGGAATATCCTCCAATGCTTTAGTGTGTTGAAGGCTTGGTCCCCGGTGCAGGAAGGTTCAGAGGTGGGGTTTTGGAGAAGAGATTGGATCATGAGGGCCCTGACCTCATCACCGTATTAATCAATTAGTGGATTAATGATCTGAATGGACTTTTGGGAGGTGATGGAAATAGTAGGAGGTAGGACCCAGTTTAAGGAAGTAGGTAACTGAGGGCATGTCCCGGGAAAGGTAATTCTGTGTCTTTCCTCTCTCCATCTCTCTCTCTCTCTCTCTCTCTCTCTCTCTCTCTCTTCTTCCTGCCAGCCACGTTCCTCTGCCACACCCTTCTGCCACCATGTTCTGCCTCACCTGAGGCCCAGAGCAATGTAGCCAGGCAACCAGGGACTGAGACCCCGGAAGCTGTGAGCCCAAATAAATCTTTTCTCCTCTGAATCATTCTTCTCAGGTAGTTGTCACAGTGACAAAAAGCTGATTGAACACAGAGGTTTCATTTGGTCCAAGGTCAGAGGGCCACATCTAGTGATGAGGTAGCACAGGGCATCGCATGACCAGAGACAGGCAGCACTCCAGAGACCTGGACAAAGTGGCTTTGCGGCAGACCCTCCCTCTACATCACTCACTTGCTCACTAACCCAATCATCCATTTATGACGTGAATGGATTAATCCATTCACGAGGACAGAGTCGGAATCACTTCCTAGTGGTCCCAACTGGCCCGACCGCTTAATCCCTCATAATGAAGATTAAGTTTCACCCATGAGTTTTGGAGGGGACACACCATTTCCAGATCACAGCAGTGGTCATCCAATCCCGCTGGGTGTCTTGTGGTGTTCCATCCTGGCTGTTTTCAAATCTCACTTATCTGTAATCCATGACAAATCTGGGTACAGCAACAGTATGGCTGAGGGTCCTGACTGGAGTCGCACCATTTCTTAGGAAAGCATTTGGAAATGTGGGGGAGCACTTGTGATGGTGTCACTGATTTGAGACATCTGGCACTTGAGGAAAAGAGCCAAAGTGCTAACACCCTGCAATGCTAGGAATTGAAGAATGGATGCACCCCAAATACCAGTGGTACCCCAATGAAGAAACACCCTAAGAGAAGACAAATTGATATAAATGTGGATGGGTGAAATACAGGAGATGGCTCAAGGTAACTAGTTCCCAGAATGGTAAAAATAGCCGACAGTCCCCAAGCCGTCAATACCTTAACTTATTTCTTAAATCGAGTCTGGGGAACCTTCAGTAAAATGATGAAGTTGGAGTAGGTGGTGGACAATAGAACTTCATTGAAAAATACACCCTGGAGATGAGTGTTCTTCAAGCTGTTGGCCTCTGTGTTCTTCTGTCACCCGATGTGCAGCCATTATGCCATTATGTCGCAGCAGATCACAGATGAGTTCCCAGATGGCACATCTTGTTGTGTTGGAACGTTGGTGGCTCTAGTATTACCTGCAGCAGGAACACAGAAGCCTTTGTTCATCTGTTTGTTGTTATTGCTTGTTTTTTTTGTTGTATTTTGGGTTCCTTGATTTGTTTTATACCAGGGACTGAACCCAGGGGCACTTTACCACATCCCCTGACCTTTTATTTATTTTAAATTTGGGGACAGGGTCCCACAAAGTTGCTTAGGGCCTTGATAAGTTGCTGAGACTGGCCTCCAACTTGTGATCCTCCTGCCTTGGCCTTCCAAGTCACTGGGATTATAGGCCTGCCCCACTGGGCCTGGCTCCTCTATGTATTGAAAGTACACTTAATTTGTACTCAACCGAGGGGGACGTATATCTCAAGAGTACCACTCCCAGTCTATAGTGGACCAGTTGGGACCACTGCAGACTGAGGTACCGCTGGCCCATATGGCACTTTCCTGTGGATTTCAATATGGCACACTCCCTCCATGCAGACATAGCTCTGTGCCAGGGCACAGTCTGGTAGGTGGGGCACAGGCTGGCTTTCGGGCTTCTTTTGCCATGTTCCCTCCCATCCTTGGTTATCTCTGTTTATTCCGTCTGAAAAAAAAACCAAAAAACCCATGATTTCTCAATGAGGCCCTCCACTATGGAGAAAGAATACTTGTTCTTTCGACAAATATTTATTGAGCACCTATTTTGTGCCAGGCTAGGCTCCAGGCCTTGGTACTCCTTCTGATTCTTCTTTTTCCTTTTTTCTTGAGACCGGACCTTGTTATAATGCCCAGGCTGATCTCAAACTCTTGGATTTAAACTTTCCCCCTGTCTCAGTTTTCTAAATAGCTGGGAATATAGGCCTATCTATACCACCGTGCCCGGCTAGGTTTTCTCCTTCTGTCAAGGGGTACACAAACTAGCAAGGTCTCTGCCCTTCTAGATATGGAAGAAGTGAGGTCCCAGGCAAGTTTCAAGAATGTTGGCAAATTTAGGGTGAGTTCACTATCTACTGGTTTTGTTACTAGAATTTGCTCCCTGATCCAGAAGACTGTAACTGCGTCCATGGCCAAGGCTTGATTCTCAATGACATCTGAAGCACTGGCCACTCTAATTTGGATACCAGATATCCCATGCCTTTTGAATGGGTGGTTTATGAGCCTTCTTTCTGCAGAACCTCTTCTCCTTTTATTTCTATAGAAACTTCCTAGGGACCACCCATTGGGGTTCAAATTCATTTCTGCTGTGGGTTATGTCTGTGGTTCAAAGCATGTGTCTCAGTCTTTCTGGAGTTTGGTTTTTATGTCCTGTAAGACAGGAACCCTCCTGGGTTCAATCCCCTGTATAAAACAAACCAACCAACCCCAAATCACAACAAACAATAAGGGGTTGTGAGAGGACTTATCCAAGTGCAATTGTAGAGATTAAATGATAAAAGACAAGAGTTTTCAGCTCCCTACCTGGAATACAACTAGGGCTCAAAAAGTATTGATGATGTTGATGATGATGACGATGAACGTGATGATAGTGGTGGTGACGATAATGATGTGGTGATGATGGTGATGGTGGTGATGGTGGTGATGGTGGTAGTGGTGAGTGTCTATTCTAAGAAATACAAGCCATTAGCTTTTCCAGTGGTAGTTTTTCTGCTTCAATAGTGACTAACAAATTTGATAAAAATAAAATAAAATAAAAACCATGACCACGCCACTGGAATAAATACCTGTTGTCACCTGAAGGTAAATATTAATGCTAAATTGAAAATACACCAAGGAGGACTTACGGTTCAGCGTGGAGTATGGAAAATAACTATTCTTATTTCTTCGTTCCCTTCTGATACCATTCTAAATGACAGTACGTGAATTTAAAAAGGATGTAACACCTAAGGACAAATTAGGTCAGGAGAAGAAATAAGGGTGGTGACAAAATCTTAGAGGCTTGAAAACAGCTGGCTGAGCACTGGCCAATCTTACCGAGTGCTTCACACTGAAACCTAAACCCTGCAGAAAGAACAGCCCACAAGAAGAAAGTGGGTTTTCCCTGCAAAACCTAGAAAGGTTCAGAAATTGGAGGTACGAACTGAAGGTGTCGCCTTGGACGGTAGGAAGGAGAGGTAGGGCTGGAGACAGGAGGGGGCCGTGAGAGTCTGTTTAAGACATCGTCAGACAATCAGAGATTGTTGCCACCCCCAAGAAGCAGGCAATGGCTCCTTTCCAACTCTGACAGGAGATGAGGCCGTCTGGTGAGACTGAGGAGGATGATCCTAGACCCAGTCACCGCTGAGGCAGAGTGGAGGTGTCCTGCTGAAGATGGGATTGATGGAAAGTGGGTGTGGAGGAAAAAAAATGAAGATTTTGCCCACATTTGACTCCCTGCTTCTGGCATCCAGATAGGAGATTGGAGAATTTTCTCTCCAAGGATGTGACTGGTTCAAAAGAAAAAAAAAAACCTTAGGAGTCTTGCAGAGAAATGATGGAATCCACACCCTGTCATCCCACAAGATGCCCCGGCACCAACCAGCTCCATCCTTACACGTAAAACTCCCAAGAAGCTTTCCAGTGTCTCCCTTTCTTATACGAAGAGACAGCCAGAGACTGTTTAGACACTGAAGAAATTCTTCTGAAAGAAGAGAACTGTGGTTTACAGGTGAAATGAAGTAAAAGAAATAATTCAAGGAATAGAAGAAAAATTCAAGAATAAATAAATGATCAGGCCCTTCAGAGGGACATTTAACCTTGTCATGTCCACAAGACAGAAACAGGTTGGGAAAAAAAAGTAAAACAATCTGAGAAGCAAAACAGGGTTCTTAGCCATTTAAAAAAACGAGGGCGAGATTTAAAAAAAAATAGTAGAAGCATTGGAAGTTAATGTCTAGAGAACTCAAGGAAGTAAATGTCCAAACTCACAAAGATGGAAAATATGGAAGCAACCCAAGTATCCATCAGTGAAGGAGTGGAGAACCAAAATATGATGTTTTCATACAGAGGAATATTTTTTTTTAATTTTCATTTTTTTATTGATTGTTCAAAACATTACAGAGCTCATGATATATCATCTTTCATACATTTGACTCAATAGAGGAATATTATTAGGTTTTTAAAAGGAAAGAAATTCTAGCACACTCTACAACCTGGATGCACCTTGGAGACATTATGTTAAGTAAAGCTAGTCACCAAAGAGCAACTATTATATGATTATACGATTCCACTCAGATAAAGTACCCAGAGCAGTCAAATCTACAGAGACAGAAAGGAGAAAATAATTCCAAGATATATAACATTCCAAGAAAGTTCCAGAAAAAGAAAATGGAAGAGAGGAAATTATCAAATCAATAACATGAGAAAAATTCCCCCATGCATTTTCAGATTAGAAAGATCTGGAGGAGACAAGATACACAGCAAGACACACAAAGGTGAAATTTCAGATACAAGGACATCATTTCTCTCCAAATAGGGATTCATCAGGCCTTCAGAGTTTGTATCCATAATACTGAACGCTAGAGGATAGCAAGAAAATGACCTCAAAACCCCGAAGGAAAATTATTTCCAACATCTATTCTATAACCCATCCAAATAGTCCTTCAGGGGAGAAAGAAGAATAAAGACATTTCCAACCATTTAAGATGTCAAAAAAAATAAAATAAAAATAAAATGTCTCCCAAGCAATTTTTTGGAGGAAGCCTGGGGAACCATGAAGATGGGGTTTTCCCCCAAAAGGGGAGAAAATCAAGAAAGAGGAAGACATAGGATCTAGAAAAAGCACCCAACACAGAAAAGAGGCAAAGTGAATACTCCTCAAAACTAGGCAATCCATCTCACGAACCCTCAGAAGATGGAGCTGATGACGGGTGGATGGTGGAAAGCCACTGTCCCAACCCATCACCTGGCCATGGGCTGGCCTGGGAAGCCACAGACCTGCCCTGAACCTGACCACACCTGCCCGGGAAGACAAGGTTGGTAGTCACCAAGAAAATAAATGCCCACAGGCTGAAAGGCAAACCAGACTGGGGGTTCCTTCTGTCTGACCCAGACTCCATCAGGGACAGCTCATCCATCAAAACTGTGTTTCAGGAGGACTTTCCGGAGGGTTTCCCTTTTTTTTCCCAGTGACCAGGGACAAATTTGGAAATATCAAGTCTTGATCCAATCAACTTGCAGGGCTAGCTGCTACCTGTCTGTTGGAGGTGTGGACGCTGAATACTACCTGTTAGGTCTCTCCCAGGGACTTCTCCCGACCCTCTCTGGTTTCCTGTGATTGCCACCTGAGAAGTGGGGCATTGAGGTCATGGATCCTTGCCATCTGTCTCTTAGTACTCTCTGTGCTTGAAGCCCCAGAGAGCTTTCGGTGGTTCCACATGACCAAGACCTTGTCTGAGTGTGTCACCGTGTGAAAGCTCCCCTCCAGAAACCCAGATGTCATAGATCTGCATGTCACCCAAGCAGGCTCTGACTCTTTGGCCTCTTTCCTGACGTTCACCACCACGTGGGAGAGGGTGGCCATGCACCCTTGGTATTTGGGGATCTGGAGTGTAAACTGTAGTGGGGATCCCGTCAGTCCTTGATGGTTGGTGATACAGACTAGGTCTATTTCAAGATGTGAGTCTGCGTGTTCCTATCAAAGAATTTATATTTTAAATCCCATGTAGATTTACTGATGAAACGCTATAATGGCTGTACTTATTATAACATACAATGGGGGGGATATATGTAAAATAAAATAAAATAAAAAACTAAGAGTGGCTACTAACGATTGGTTGTTGGAGCTAGGTTATAGGACACAGGAATTCACTAGATTATCCTGTCTACTTTTAGATACTTTTGAAATTTGCCATAATAAAAGGAAAAGGGTTGGAGGAAAGGAGAGATGAATGAAAAAAACTCTCTTGGGCTAATTTTACTTCTTGGCGTGGGTTTGTGTATGTGAGTCCTGGGGGTAGCTCCGTCACCTAGCACAATTCCAGGCACATGGTCAGCAGGTAATGAATGTTTGATGAATGAATAAATGAACAGGCATAATTCTGTTCTATGATTCCCTCCCCTTCTCTAGTAATGGCCTTCAATTGTGCCAGTAACTTTTCTGGAAAATATCCAGGAGACCCAGGACAATGCTGTGGGTGACGGAGAGATTGGCCAAGGCTCAGCTCCCTAGGATAATTTTCCTGGCTGGTCCGGAGCTCACAGATATCCTCACACTCTGGACTAACGGGTCCGTATTTGGAAACTGGCCTTTAGTCTCAGCTTGCTCCTTCAAGACTTGCTATTTGACCATTCAAAGCTCCTTATCCAGAAAAGTGACACGTTCAGCTCATAAGCTGAACACGCCTGCAATCCTCCGGTTCAGGAAGGTCAAGAGCCAAGCCAGACTTTCCAAAGCAGTGCTTCTCAGACAGCTGGTTCTGCCTGATGTTCATACATCTTCCCAAAGGGACTGGGGCTGGAGGAGGATGAACTTGAGATGCCCCGGGGCTAGTTAAGGGTCCCTCTCCTTTGGAGCTTCATGGAGAGTTTGGCCAACAGCTGTGGCTTGTGGCTCTTCAGTGGGGCACAGGACGTTTAGTAAGCAGGTTGCTGGGAATCCTTTGATCATAAGGCTAAGATGCGGCAGATGCTGCACACTTCAGGGAATACTGCTCTTGATGACTCAGTGGATTTCGCTGGAATGGGCTGAGAGGTTGCTGATGTGGGATTGCTGCAGGGTGCTCCATCCCCAGTGCTCTGTGGACTCACCTTAAAAACACAAAAGTGTTCTTAATGGATCTCCCTAGCCAAGCTTTTGTTGATTTCTTCCTCCTTCTCTCTCTCTCTCTCCCTCCCTCCCTCCCTCCCTCCATCACTCAAATGAAATTCAGGACCTGGACTTTGTGTTTCCTTTACCCTTTATGTCACATCCCCTGCTTCATCCATCTGAAGAACACCACCTACCTACCTACCTCTTTCTTTGCATCATTTTATTTGTTCTTTGTTCTGGATTTTCTTACAGAAGGGCGGTATTGCTGTTATGCTTGTTACGTATTTTTCCATGGGTCTCTAAAGCACTTCTGTATTGACACTATTTTCACCTGTGCCTCACAAATCCCAGCAAGGTTTGCAAGAAAGCGGCTCTCACCATTTCCCCACGGAGGCTCAGACAGGTGACATCAGTGGACGAAATGAAACACCACAGTCCTTGCCTCCGTGCAGTTTACAGTCTAGTTGCTTGAAGCATTCTACAGGGCTGGCTATGATTTGTCCTTTGGTGGGGACACGGCTTTGATGGTCTGAAAGCTTTCTCTTTTAATAGACTTACCCCATCGATAAAGGAGCATCCTATAATACTGTCCATCAAGCCTGGCAGAATGCCTCCCTCCCTTTTGGCTTTTGATTGACAGGCAAAAAAAATAATTCTCACTTGTCCTTGGAGATGTTTATAGGGAGGAGAAAGAGCAAAGGCCCAAGATGAGTTAATGATGATCAAGAGGAAATGCACTTGTCATCTGGAAACCCAGTCTCAGAATTCCCAGAAATACCTGTAGGCGCAAAAACTCAGGAGCAAGCAAAAACCTAAACAAGAAATTCTAAAGTCATCTGAAAACTCAGGCTTTATTACTAAAAATACGTACCAAGTGCCTACGAACATCAAGCTACTTGGATGGGAGCCTTCTATCTGGGAGTTTAGACTCTAAAACAGCACTGATCTATATAAAGAAACTTCTTCAACCTGCACAAAAGGATCTCAGGCTGCCCTGAGAGACCGATGTCATTCTACAGGTATGTGTGGAGGGCAGGAGTCAGGGAGAAGGGCAGAGAGAAAGAGACAAATGTAAAGACAGAGAGACAGCAAGACAGAGGCACATTGATCAACTTTCACTTGATTCCCAAAGGCCAGATACGTCTCAGACATGCAAAGGCAAGAAGAGGAATCATTATGGCTTTGAAAGAGAAGAGATGGTTTGAATAAAAGGAACGTATTCTAAAATTAGAGTTTCAGAATGGCAATTCAACAAATCAGAATATTTGGTATACTCACATAGCAAAAATAAATAAATAAATAAATGATAAGTTTAAAAAAATTTTTTTAGTTGTAGATGGACACAATATCTTAATTAATTAATTTATTCATTTTTATGTGGTGCTAAGAATCGAACCCAGTGCCTCGCACGCACCAGGCAAGTGCTCTACCAGTGAGCCACAATCCCAGACCAAGATTTTATTTTTTGAAAGACCAGAAACAAACTTTAGTGCCTATGTAAGATTTGTACAAAAAAAAAAAAAAAAAAAAGACTTTAGCAAGAGGTTAAAATTGAAAATCAGGGTCTGGGGTTGTGGTTCAGCGGTAGAGCACTTGCCTTGCATGTGCGAGACCCTGGGTTTGATCCTCAGCACCATATAAAAATAATAAGTGAAATAAAAGTATTGTGTCCAACTACAACTAAAAAATATTTTTTTAAAAAAAAAATGAAAACCATTAATGAAATGGAAAGGCAGAATAGTACATACTAAATGTTCATCCCAGCATTAGTTATAAATTATAAAATGTGTTAACATGAAAATACAGTACCTAGCACCCAGCAACTGCTTAATTGATATTTTTGTTGTCGTTATTATAAATATGAAAAATTTGAGATTGATATGATTATTGATTCCAATACAGAAGATTGACTAAATAAAATACAATACATTCTGTGTGTGACGTGGGACATTATGTAAGTTTTAGAATCATACTTTTGAAGAATTCTCATAAGGACCTACTTAAAGGATGTCCCACACCCTTTATTGATTAAAAGTCTCCACACAGACAAGTGTGCATCCTGTAATCCCAACAACTCTGGAGGCTAAGGGAGGAGGATTGCAAGACCCTGTCTCAAAATCTAAAATAAAAATGACTGGGGATGTGGCTCAGTGGTAGAGCACCCTCGGGTTCAATTCCCAGTAGCAAAAAAAAAAAAAAAAAAAAAAAAAGTATCCTCATACCCTTTTATATGCAAGAAACGAACAGGGGAGGACAGACAGGGTTGGAAATATTCCAAAATGTCTATGGACCATACACAAATTAGCAAGTAAACAAGGTCCCTTTAGAGGAGAGACAAGTACCCAAGTACCGCAAAGAAAATAAAAAGGGAAGTCGGAGAGAAGGACCAGTGGAGGCGGATGGCGGAGAGAAGAGGCTCTACTTTGGAAAGAGTGACTTGCAAAGCTCAAGGCTGAGAAGCCCGCCCTGGGAATGTCAGGCAGCAGACAGGGCGTGGGGCAGGGACCACCTTGGGGCTCTCAGCTCCCACTCAGGACCCTCACAACACGCTACCTGAAGCCCCCTCCTGTGAGGGGGAAACAGGGCCATCTTGTGGTTAAAGTGAGAACGCGTGGCGACCTTGAAAAGAAAGCCCACGGTTTTGAGCATGCGCAGTAGCCCAAGGGTGTGACCTAAAGTTAATTTGTTGCTCATTCACATAGAACATAACTTGCAGTTTTCTCCCAATCCATGCATTTTGCCGGGTAGACGAGAGCAGGAAGCAACTTAGGCCTGGGTAGAAGGAAAGTAATTGTATAAAATTCAGTTGTCAATCAAGGTGCCAATCAACCCCAGATCCACCCAGAACTGAAGGGAGAGAACTAGCACAGCCCAATAAAAGTGAGCTTCATTGTGTCGACAGGGCCTTGAACTACTTCGCAGCTTGGCTGACTCTGTTCTTCCAGAGTATTATCTTGCTACTCCCAAAGTGTTACTTTCAAATAAACCTTTTCCTTGCTGGGCAACGTTTTACTCTTGCTCAATTCTTTGCCCAGGGACAAGAACCTGGACCAGGACCCCTGTGACCCCAACCCTTGTGCCAGAGACAGAAAGATTGGTGAAGGAACAGGAAATGCAAAGGCCCTGGGGTAGCAATAAACTTCCAAGCACATGTGCTATCATCCATGTTATTCACTTAAAATGAGTTTGTCTCCCCTAGGAAGGAACCCCAGGGTAGGCCATGTAACTGGAAACTGGGTCCTCTGTCAGACAGTGAGCTATCCCTCAAGACCTCTTAACAGACCTTTCTTGGTCTGAATCTCATCATTCTGATGTTTTGATTTTCATTTCCCCAATAAGTAATGGTGCTGGGCATCCTTTCGTGTGCTTATTGATCCATTTTTATATCATCTTCAAATAAATGTGCATTAGCCAATTTTTCATTGGGTTATTCTTTATTGTTGGATTATAACAGCTCTTTACATATTCTGGACATGTGGATATCCGATTGGCAAACACGCTGTCCTCTTTTGTGGGTCTTCTGGATCTTGCTTCTTTCACTGCTTTGCAGACCTTGCTGGAGAGGTCTGGTTTTGTGTCAGAGTCTTTAGTGAAACATCTCCTTCCATTTTTGCCTCTGTCCCCTCTCTCCCTTGGCTCCCAACGTGAACACTCGGTTGGGGACAGATTCCATTGCAGACACCACGTCAGTTCCGAATCTGAATGGAGTTCAAACTCCAGAGTTTGCATCCTGGTTCTGCTGCTT
Organism: Ictidomys tridecemlineatus; assembly: GCF_052094955.1. Classification (NCBI taxonomy): domain Eukaryota; kingdom Metazoa; phylum Chordata; class Mammalia; order Rodentia; family Sciuridae; genus Ictidomys; species Ictidomys tridecemlineatus. The sequence continues at coordinate 81,689,062 of NC_135478.1, read as the reverse complement.
ACCCTAACTTCTCTGAGCCTGGATTCTCCTACTCAGACATTGGGAATATGAATGCCAAACTCTCTGCATCGTTTTCAAAATTAAAGGCTATAAGGCTGGGCTCCCTTACACTCGTTATCTCATTGAAGCCTCACACCAGCCCACGAAGTAGGTAGCCTCCTCCCCATGTCACAAAGGAGGAGAGCAGGGTTTCACAGAGATCTCACAGGGGCTCATTTTCCTTTGAGTCCAGCTCTTACCCATATTAAAGCTCCATATGTCTGCTTTCTAACATTGTCTGCAAGGACATTGGGCATAGTGCAGTTCTTGTGCATGTACACAAACACTGGTGGCAGGCTTGGGAGTAGGACAGTTTCCACTTAGAGGGGAATGTCTAGTAACTCTGGCTTAGGAAATGAAGAAGAGCCCACCCATGTTCCCCACGGCAGGGCCACTGCCTTATTGCCTCCGAGATGCTTCTCCCTGCCTGAAATCTCCTTTTTTTTTTTTTTGTTTCATTTTTTCAAGACTGAGTCTTATTATGTTGTCCACATGGTGTCAAATTTCCAGACTCCAGCCTCAGCCTCCTGAGTGGCTGGGAATTTGGGGCATCCACCCCCCATGCCGGGTTTCCAGTTTTAATGTGTCTGAATGATCACTGTAAGGCTCCTTGTTGAGGGCTGGGACCTTGTCTGCCCCATTCATACCTGGCTGGTGTCCCCAGCCCTTACAACAGGGCTTAGCATATAGTAGTGGCTTAATAAATTCTTAATGAATGAATTCATGAGTTGGAAAAGTGGTTTACAATGCTTTCGTAGTCTGGGAAATGTCCCACTAGACCTACTGTCTCCCTGCTAATGGCTGAAAATAGACAATGGTTTCTATTTATTGAATGTTAGCCCCATGCCAGGCCCTGGGCCAAGAGCTCTGGGCAGAGTCATTCGCTGTGCCTGGAGATTCCATGAAGTAGGTACTTCTTTGGCCATCCCAGAAACAGCGTCTGAAGCACAGAGAAGGTAGGTAGCTTGCTTTAGATTCCACAAGTAGGTGGCAGAACCGAGACACAGGCCTGGCACACGAGCTCAGAGCCCCTGCGTTCAATCTCCGTAACGCTAACGCCTTCCTGTACTAGACACAAAATCTTCATCTCCAAGGCCAGCGTTAGGTGATGGTCCCCAGACTTCCCTCTCATGGAGGATTCTCCACTCAATAAAACAATCAGAGGCTACAAAGCACTCTTGCCTTTGAGAAACCTAAGAAGTCCTTGTCTGCAAAATTCTCACTGGGAAACAAGTGCATGCTAAAAAATTAGGCCAATCTTCCAAATCTGTAATCAGGCTTATTTTTTGGTAGAGAAAAAAAAACCCAATTCAGATAACCAAAAGAATAGAGCAGTTTAGGATCCCAGAAATAGAGCTTCATCTTTTTTTTTTTTGGTGGGGGCAGGGGTTACCAGGGATTGAACTCAGGGGCACTCGACCCCTGAGCCCCATCCTCAGCCCTGTTTTGTATTTTATTTAGAGACAGGGTCTCACTGAGTTGCTCAGGGCCTCTCTTTTGCTGAGGCTGACTTTGAACTTGCGATCCTCCTGCTTCAGTCTCCTGAGCTGCTGGGATTCATCTATTGGTTCCCCCAAATATTCTTTCTTACCCACGAGCAAATGTCCCCATGGCTAGATGTCTGGGCAAAAGCGTTCATAAGGCTGATTGCAAGTACGCATGATCATAAGCTGGGAAATGAAAACCTGGCTATATGAACTCTCTTCTTTTTCATTAGGAACACACAAGGGAAGGCCCACGTGTCTGACCCTCCATTAGGCATTGGAAATGGAATGACGAGTGGAACAAGGTTGACCCGTGTCTCCTGGCGCTCACAGACAGGGGCCAGAGACACGCTGAAGTCAGAAGGCAACTGCATAAAATAACTGTGACTTGCATTAAGAACCACGGGAGAAACAGACTCACAGAAGAGTCAGAGCTACTGACCAGGGTCAGGGGACCTGCTTAAGGTGCAGTGGCCTCAGAAGGCTGCCCCGAAGTAGGCAGGTAAACCTAGACAAAGCGGGGGTGGGGGGGGGGGCTGGCGACAGGCAAGGAGGAGCGCCCCCAAGGAGGCTGGGAAGGCCATGGTCAGTCCTGTGAGTGTCCCGGCAGGTGGATTCACACCCATCCCCGTCCTCCCACCCTGTTCTCATAAGGCAATGTCAGGTATCAAGAACATTCCAGAACCGAGGTGTCACTGGCTGCTGGGGCTTCACCGTTACCTGTCCCAGGTGACCGAAACACACCTTCTGTGTCACACCAAAGGACGAAGGGGTTTAGCGGCCCAGCTGAGTTTATATTGTACTTTTTTCCTTAACATTGGGAACAGTCGGGGAAGCTCTGGGCCAGGGGGATTAACACATCCCGGCTCTCGTCTTCACCTGTGAGCGTGGGTCAGAATAATGACATCAACAAGAGGCCATGCGCATATTGGGACGTTTTACCAAGTACCGCTCTGAGCTCTTGACTTGCAGTCACTCATTTAATCCAGAAGGACCAGGTGGCTAAAATAAATAAATAACTGATGATTATCTTCCATCAGTAATATTTTGTCTTTGGAAGCCATTTTTTTTTAAAATTTGGTATCAGGGATTGAACCCAGGGGGTGCTTAACCACAGAGCCACATCCCCAGCCCTTTTAATTTATTCATTTATTTATTTATTTATTTATTTATTTATTTATTTATTTATTTATTTATTTGAGACAGGCTCTCACTAAGTAGCTGAGATTGGCCTTGAACTTGTGATCCTCCTGCCTCAGCCTCTCATGTAGCTGGGGTTCTAGACGTGCACCACTACACGGGGTCACCCTATTTTCTTTATCAGTAGCCAAAATTTTATTAAGGTAGAATGAAGTCGGTTCTCTGGCGCTGGGGCTTCACGTAACGCATCCACTCTAACTCTTAGGCTCTTCCGGATCATATTAAAGTAGCATCTCGTAAAGACTTGGTCAATTCGAGATCCTTTTGCTGAAGTTCATGGCCCCTCTAGCAAGTTGCCTTTGGAAGCAGAGATGTCATTTGCTTCCCCCTCTCTGAGTCTCGGTTTTCTCGTTTGTAAAACTGAGGGGTAACCCTGCTCTTACCTGCAAGAGGGTTGTTATAAGGATTTGGTTAGGGGATGCATCTAAAGTGGTCAGTACAGGACCTGGCACAGAGTAGGTACTCAATAAATGCCAACTCCATATTAATGCAATTACTAATGATGTTATAGCTCCCAACTTCTTTTCCAGTGTAAATGGGAGATGAGACTCTCCCTCGTCACCTCTCTCCTCTCTCCCTTCCCTCTCCTCCTGCCTCTTTGGCATCTACCTTTCAGTCATGCCGATTTCTTGGGAATTTTCAACAACAACAAAAAATCCTTTCCCACCTCCGGATCATCACACCTGCAGTTCTTCCTGCCAGGCCTTCTCTCCCCAGCTCTTTGCAAGGTCTTCAGGTTTAATCTCCCTGCTCAGCCCCACTGAGCTCCCCTCCTCCATTTTTCTTAGCTTAATAATATTCCATAATCATGTTTATTGCACACGTACCTTTTTTTTTTTTTTTCAGTCTCCACAGAATGTAAGCACCCTGAGGTCAGGAAGCAGGGTCTGGCACAGAGTGGGGCTCAATCGTCTTTGAATGAATGAATGTGCATCTGGGACAGTGGTTCTCAACCCTGGATGCCTCTCAGAATGATCTGGGAAATTTTCAACAAAAATTCTTTGGGTCCTACACTCCCCTCCCCCCCCCACACACACACACACACAAACTCCTGATCCAGTCAGTGTGGAATGGAGCTTGGGCACAAAAATATCTTCAGCGCTCCCTCTTCAGGTGATTCTAAGTGGCAGGCAGGGTCAGGAACCACTGGTCCAAGGGAATATAAAAAGAGTAACTTTGGGGAGTTTCATCTCTGGTCTACACTGGCAACAACCCCATAGGTGACGCTCTCATCCGGGGTATCACGCGGGATGTAGCAATAGTTCTGCTGTAAAGAGCAGACAGAAGGACAAGTTCTTTCATATTTTCCTGGCTTAGGACAGCGGAGTAGCTTTACCGCCTGGTGTCAGGTGTCAGGACTTCCCGGAACACCAGACCCCCTGGGGTTCGGCTTCAGCTATCCAACTTCATGGGGCTACTCTGGTCTCTCCTTCTTTGAGGGGCAGATGTCAGGAGCCGCCTGTACTCCAACAGGTAGCCAGGAGTCGCCACCGCAGGGACAGTCACCTTGCTGCTCTCTGCTGAGGCTTGGCCTAGACACAGTCACCTCACTTCTGACTCCTGACCAAGTTTCCTTCTGTGGGTATTTGGGTATCGTGTGTCCATCCAGGGAAGGGGTGTATAAATAAGCTCGAAATAGCTATATGCTGTGACCATGACATCATTAGATTTACTACAGGAGAGAGGACCTGGCCCACTTTCTGTCAGTGTGACCTTCACCAGCTCATGGCCCCTGACCAAGACCCAGATGCTCCTATTAGGTTTGTGGGTTTGTGATGGTGGCCGGGAGTGGGGGGTGGCCAAGAGGCCCTGCAGGGCATTCCCGGGTGCCTTACAACACGCGTACTGAGAACCCATTTGTTCTATACTCTGATGAATGTTTGTTTGCATCTCAGAAGAAAATAAAAGCTGGAAAGAAATTAAAAGCCCTTTTTTTTAAAACATATTTTGCAAGGATGAACAGACACAGCAACCGGCTGTGTGCGTGGCACTCTAAATAACAGCAGGCAGTTTGTGAAATTATGAGATTGACAGCTGAGAAACTCCTGGCAATGTCCAATCACCACAAGTTAAGAGACAACGGGCAGCCGGACATGGTGGCGCATACCTGTCATCCCAGCAGCTCAGGAGGCTGAGGCAGGAGGGTTGCGAGTTCAAAGCCAGCCTCAGCAAAAGCGAGGTGCTAAGCAACTCAGTGAGACCCTGTCTCTAAATCAAATACAAAATAGGGCTGGGGGTGTGGCGCAGGGGTCAAGTGCCCCTGAGTTCAATCCCTGCTATCCAAAAAGAGAGAGACAGAGAGAGACACAGAGAGAGAGAGAGAGAGAGAGAGAGACTCATGATGTTTCTGTAGGTTTAAAGCTATTTAAAAATAAGAAGTTGCAAAGGAAAAAATTGCACCATGGAAAATTCAGATATTTTTCCAAGAATTCAACAATGGTGTGATATTAGGAAGCCTGTCGATGTAACTCAGTATCTTAAATCAGGAATGAGAAGGAGACAGGAATGAGTCAGATTGGAACCCACTAGCCTAGAAGGTCGCCCATCCCGTTCAGAGTGGGAGCAAGGGGGCTTCAGAACCAGTGTGGTAGAATGTTATTCATGTTTAGGGAACAAACACAGAATCTCTGTGTCAGACTGTTAAGACTGAGAAATAAGATTAGGAGAAGAGCTTTACTACGTACTGTATATTTCTGAAGCATTTAAGAGCTTTCGTGTTCACCAATTCCATTAGTAGTTTTTAAAAAGAATAAATAAGATCCATATAAAGTCTCTAAAGTCATTTTGAGTCTTTCTGGGTCTTCCTTTCTAGAGAGGAAAAGGACCTTTTGCATTCTAAGCTCTTCAGAGAAAGATTTAGAAACCAGGCATTTTCTCTAAAACCCATTTCCACCCCTTCAGTCTGTTGATTCTGCCAAGAAACCCTTTGAAGGCCATTCCAATTGGGAGAGGAAGAGGATGGTGGCTGAGAGTTGGAGGGTAGTTTAGAGGTAGAGCCCCTGCACAGCTTGCCTGAGGTCCTGGGTTCAATTCCCAGCACCACCACCAAAAGTAAAAATACCAAAATAAAAAAAAAATCACAGTGGACATGTTGTGAAGGAATAAAAGAACTCCTTCTGTTTAGTTCTCCATCCTAAAACCGAGACGTGCAGCCCCGGGAAGTCCTTCAGAATGAAGTCTGAGTGTCCTCAAGTCCCCTGCTCTGGTCCCTCCCCCATAGCCTTACATCCACCCACCAGATTTCCCTGTGAGCAGCTCCTTCTCCAAGAACCAGAGGACTCGCAGGGAGAGGAGAGTTCACACCCACACTCGATGCTGAAAGAGGCTCCTCAGCTGTTGTTCAAGCCGACAGCAGCCCCTATTCCTGGACTCATTCAAGGTCTCTCCTAGGAGCCCTGGAAAGATGGTCGTTTGCAGAGGAGCGGGTCACATCCGAGATACCGGACTGGCAACAAGCGATCAGGGCTTGGACCCAAGTACCCCCCAGGTCAGGTGGTCAGCATGGCTGCCCTGACCTGTATTGAACAACTCCAATGGCGCCAGGCCCCCCTCCCATCCCACCTGAGCTCATGGGCAATGGATGCCTGGTCGATGGAGGTGCCCTTCAACATGGCACAGAAGGGCTGCAATTCCCACACTGTTGGTCATTGCTGCTGAGAGCATAAAACTGTCTTCTTATTCAAACAGCCAAGAGTTGGCATTGTTTGGAGCAATATAGTGGCATGGAGTCTTATTATATTTCCTTGGGTTGTGGCAACATCAGCCATCATTAGATTATGACTAATCTCTGAACTATGTTTTTTAAGGAAGTATGAAAGAATAATGAGTAGTTTGGGAGAGGCCACATCTTCCTAGTTCTAGATTGAATGATGAGCTCTGGATTCAGAGTTCCTAATGTGCTGTGCAGGGACTTGGATTAGGAAGCATCCAGAACAGCTTCTCAAACTTGGGTCCTCAAAGATTTGGATCCAGCCAGGTTATTCTGTGGCACCCCAAAGATCTCAGCTTTTGGATAAGAATAGCACGGGGAGTAGCAACTCGGTAAAACGAACATTTGTTGAACATATACTCTGTGCTGGGTCAGTGCTGAAACCCTTGATGTGCATTAACTCACTGAATGCTCCAGTGTGAAGTAGGTGCTGTTACTGTTGTCCCCAATTTATGGACGAAGACACCGCCTTAGCTCTCACAGCTGTTAAGACATGGAATTTGAACTCTGGCCTCTCTAAGCTTAGAGTTCATAGTGTATTCCATAGTTCCTTGGAATATATTTCAAGATAGTGGGCATCTTGACCTCGTAGGGATCAGCTGCCTACACCAAAGGTTTTCGATCCTGTGAAAGTGTAAGTTGGAAGCAACCCAACTGTCCATAGAGGGATGGGTGGATACACAAGTCGCAGCCCATGCCTTGCTGTAGTCCGGCTGGGCTGCCTAAGTCCAGCTGGGCAAAATAACCGAGAGGTGACAAGCAACTTGAAGGTTGAAGCAGGAACTACTTTATTGCGAATGAACTCAGCAGGAACTGAGAAATCAAAGTAGTGGGCACCCAAGGTAGCAGGAGCCGCTTCTCTGCAGGACAGCAGAGGTACATATACCCAAATAATTACACAAGCTTAACTCAATTAACATCATCTAGATACAGCAGTCAGTCATTCAGGAATCATCCTCATCTTAATGGCCCGCTGGCGTTACTTCACAAACCACTCCTCCTGGCAAAGTGCCAGGCGCCCTCTTGACTTGATTTGCATCCCCTACAATGCCTGCCATAGAATATTATCCTACATTAAAAAGAAGGGGATTTCTGACACATAGGTGAACTCTAAAGGCATCAGCCAGTCACAGAATGGCAAATACTACATGGTCCTGCATCTAGGAGGCACCCAGGACAGTCAAATTCATAGAGTCAGAAAGTAGAATTATCATCTTCAGGGGTGGAGAGGTAGGTGGATTGAGGAGTTTGGCCTATATGGAATTTCCATTTAGGAAAGAAAAAGTTCTGGACGGGGTTGGTGGTGATGTTTGCACAACAATGTGAAGATACTTAAATGTCATTGAACTGTGCACCTAAAAATGATGGATTTTATGCATAAATCACCATCATAAATGCAACCCTCAAAATGTGTGCCTCGTCCCCACACCAGTTTAAGTCAGAGTCTCTCTGGGACGAGGCCCAGATATCTAATGATCTTAACTTCCCATCTGTTTCTAATTTGGCTCTCAGGGTGCAGAACTCCAGATCTGGGACTCCGATTTCTGGAACTCACCAGAAGTCCCCGAGTTGTCACAGGTCCTCACTCTTGTGCAAACAAGGTGCCTGAAGCAAGTCCTCCTCGTTACTGATCCTCTGAGGCTATTGGTGACTAAGGTGGCTCAGCTCTAGGAATTAATGAAAGGCTCCAAAACCAAAAAATCTCCTGGGTATTTCTCTGTCTTGGAATTGTCCGCATACGCCTAACCCCCCCCCACTTGATCATTCAGGAAGAGGACAATCATGACTGCAGTAATGATTTCAAATCAATAACAGAAGTTCCCAGTTAAACCTATGGTTCACACCACTGATGGAGACCCTCAGTACATATCTCTTAATAAATATGCCAGACTTCTTTAAGCTGCAGCTCAACTTTGGGGTGATTCTTAGCAGTGGGAGAACAAAGAGGGTTCATTGTAACAAAGATGAATAGCTCTGGGTCTTTAGCTGAGCTGCAAGGATTCTTGAGCACCTCCTCTGAGCCTGAGCCGGGCTAGCTCAGAGAATTCCAAGATGCCCTCAAGGCACGCACATTCTGCAGGGCAACAGCCATGTCCATACCTGTATTTAATCCATACAGATACCTTGAGCTCCTGCACTATGCCAGACACTGCTCAAAGAGCAACAAAGGGAATATTTAAATATTTAACAAGTTTGGCACAAACAGAATCAGAAAGGAAGTTCCCCTGAGCCCAGCAATAACCCTTAACATGCTGGATTATGGAGATGTGGAGGAGGGGACGGGATAGACAGGACATTGGGGAAAGGAGACAAAGCTTAGTGCAACCTTTTAATAGGGAAAGCTCTACCTGTAGGTACCGGTTGAATGATAGGCTTGGCCTGGGCATAGAGGTGGTCCATTCCATCAAAGTCCCTGACCTCAGGGACTGCCCTTCTCATGCAGAAACAGGTGAACTTTTATTGTAAATGACCAAATAGCAAATATTTGAGGCCTAACAAGCCCTACAGTCTCTGTCCCAACTATTTAATCAAAATAGTCACAGACAATAGTAAACAGATGGATGTGGCTACGTTCCAAGCCAATTTTTATAAAAAGAGGCAGAGGGCTGGATTGGGCTCATGGGTCCTAGTTTGCATAGTTAGTGCTAGTGGACAAGACAGGCATCCCCCTTCATCCTATCATCCTACAAATGTGTGCCAAGCATATTCTACGTGGCCAGTGTTCCTCTGGGCACTGGTATATGGTGCTGAACAAGTCAGACAACGGTTCCTGCCCACATAGTCATAATATTCCCATGGGAGGGACAAAATCAATCCTTTTAGTAGTCTCTGGGACATGCTAAGATGAAAGCAATCAGGAAATACAGAGAGGGCGGTTGACTGTACCTTGGAGTTGAGGGGAGGCTTTCCTGGAGGACCTGCAAACCATGCTGTGTGCTCCGCAGCCCAGAGCTGAGAGGAGCAGAGTCACGGAGGCCTCCTAGAGACGTTTGGTCAGGACAGCCTGCGAATCCTCAGGCCTTGTGGGTGTGTGACGTCACCAGCTCTTCCCTTGTGTCCCCCAGTCTCTGAACAGCTACAACGAAGGAGACTTGGAAGGAGCCAGGCGGCTGGGGAGGAATGCCAAGTGGGTGGCCATCGCGTCCATCATCATCGGCCTTCTGATCATCGGCATCTCTTGTGCCGTGCACTTCTCGAGGAAGTAAGTAGGCCTTCTGAATCCCTCCCCGCGGGAACGCCTCCTCCTGACTGCCCACTGGCACCTGCTAGGATGGGTTAGGGTCCACCGCAGTAACAAATAACTCAAAAACAAAAGGCTTTTTCTATCTGCTTCATGTGACCCCAGACCCTGTTGTCAGGAGGAGGTCTCTCCTCCACACAGTCATTCAGGGCCCCAGGGTGACCCAGCTCCGCCACCCTGCAGCTACTGTACCTAGAAAAGTGGGTGACTGGATTCAGCTTGTCATGACCACTGTCTTTTTGAATTGTAACCACCACGATTGCCCAGAATAATGCTAGTCGTTTGTCCTGCATAATTTCCCAGCAACTATAAACAGACAAAACCATCGGAGTGGTATGTGGGAGCTTTAAAACCAGATTCTGGCTCCAAGGATGCACCTGAATCTTTGATCTTAAAATAAACCAGATACATTCTAGCCAGGTTGGAGTTAGTTTTGAGGTGTAACCCATACACCCTCTTTCTGACCAAATTGTGAGGATTCAACTCTCTTGCTGCCATCCAGGATGACGCTTCTGTCAGCAAGAACCCTAATAAATTTCACCCTTGGCAATCCCAGCCTCTTTCTTGAGTCTCACCACATCTTGGAGTGGGTCCTCGTCCACTAGAACTGGGTTTTTCCAGAACAAGGGGTCAACAGGCATTACCTACAAAGGGCTAGGTTATTAAATATTTTAGGCCTGGCAGGCCTGTCTCAGACACAACTATTTGATTCTGCCATCCTAACACAAGAGGAGCCTTGGGCAATATGCAAATGAGCAAGTGCAGTATGCAAATGAGCGAGTGGCTGTGTTCCACTACAATTTTATATGTGAAAATAAGATATCTTGTCTGTGGTCCTCTGATCTAGAACAGGGTGTATCCTCAGGCTGAGACGGGGAGAAGGAGGAGGATCAGAGAATCTCATGTGGACTTTTCATGGCAGGAGTCTGGGAGTCACAAATGTCACTTAGGCTCACTATTAGATGAAGAAAACCAGTCACACAATCCCATCTAACCGTGACAGGGTGGGAAATGCCTGGGAGTACATGATGTATTTAGGAGCACTCCTTGATTTGCATTACCACATGATCTGTAAGATGATTTCCTGTGGGATGTGGCCTTAAACTAGCCCAATGATTCTTAGTTTAAGGGCCACCAGAAACACTGTGTGTTTGGGGTATCAGGGATGAGCCCTGATCTCATAAAGAGATGGAGGCTGTTAATTGGGACATGTTTCTTCTGATTTCTTCAGTTAGCTGAGCTAAGCTCCATCTGCTAGAATCAATGACCCTTTCCACTAGAGCTCTGACAGAGGACGAGGGGGTATGATGGACAACCCAGACACAGAAATTACAAGTCCACATCCATCCCTGTCTAGCTGGGTAAATTCTGGTGATACAGATAAGAATGCCAAGAAATTCTTTAGGTTTCTGCCGGAGAGGTACAACTAACTCTTCCTATACCCTTGACCCATGCACTTTGCCCCTTGAGCTGGGCAGGGCGATTCCTTGGCTCAGTTGACTAGAGAAGCTCATCTGGGTGGGCAAGGGAGGAAGTAGGCATCCTTCATCCCGCCAGATCAGCCAGCTCGACCTTGGCAACCAAGAGAGCAGCGGATGTCACAGTGGATCAACTTCCTATCAGACGTGCCAGAACCAGGAGCAGTCAGTGGCCAGATGGAGGGGGTGACATCAAGACAGAAACTGTCCCAAGTGAAAAAATAGGTGGCTCTGTCCCCAAAAGGGAGAAAAGGACACGGACACAGAAAGCTCAAGGCTTCTTGCTTTGACGGCACGGATGTCGATAGGGTCTAATTGATTGAAAGTTTATGATATGGGCCCATGAAGAAGAAGACGGTTGGCAAACAGTTGTGGGCACTCCTGACTTTATCACAACATGCTGTGTGTGTGTGTGTGTGTGTGTGTGTGTGTGTGTGTGCACGTGCACACGCGTGCATCATGGAGTACAGGATCAATGGTGCAGATCAGCCTGAGCCCAGGCCCTCGCTTAGCATTGACTCACCTTCAGCCATTTGTTTAACTTCTCCTAACCTCGGTTTCCTCATCTGCCTAATTTCATTTCATAAAGCTATTGTAAAAGTTGATTAGACTGACCCACAGAATTTGTGGAGTTTGCTGTCTGTTTCTTAAGTCGTACACTAAAAATGCTGACCATTTTTGAAGCCCGTTATTACTACTGTCACCAACATTATGGATAACGAGGATCCCAGGATATAAAATGCCATTAAACAGAGCTCAAGGCTCTGTGTCTGTGACTCACACTCAAAGGACGGTGTTCCCAGGGAATGAGACTAAGTCTTGGCTAAACTCCTGAGGATTAGGGAAATACTCACTGCCCAGATCAGAGCGTGAGCAGTCCACGCTGGTATTGACCTTGCCATTTGCCAGACATCATTCCAAACACTGACACAGATTAATCCTTGTTGAAGCCTCACAGCAATCCAAAGAGGTAGGTATTATTATCCCCATTTTTCAGCGAAGGAAACTGAGACTCAGAGATGAAGGGATTTGTGTAAATTTCCATAGCTAATTAGTGGGAAACAAGATGTGAGTGTGTTAGGGCTTGAGTGTGTGTTCTTCATGCTGTTCTTCACCACAACTGCACACGACCTCCACAACAATGTGACCCTTCTGGTATGCACAGAAACGAAGGCAGTACTTAGCACTTGCCTTAGAACTAATGCCAGCACCCCTGTACAAGGGGATAGGGTTAGGGTTTCCCACTTCAAAAACATGTGAGGACCACAGGCCAAGGGTCACCAAGTCCAAGGACTGCAGGACTCAGGCAGGGAGCTTACGTGAATGAAGCAGCCCGGTCATGGGGCAATAGGGAGTGGTGGGGACTGTGGTTGATTGGTTTATAGAGAACAGCTACCACTCTGCCCCAATTGTTACCACTTAGCACTTAAGGCCCCATGTTTCAAGAGGTGTTAGAGATCTGGGCTTTTGTATAAGCTCTTCTGATTTTTGGATGTTGACTGCAAATTCATAGTGTTAACAGCCTGGGTACTAACTACTTTGTATTTAGTTGGCAATCGGTGGTGGACAATTTGGTTTTCAAAGATTAGTTACCATGAGACATTGTCTAAGAAGTTTTGTAAGGGGAACAGAAGTCTTCCTAGATAAGGACTGTCTTCATTCCTCTTATGTTTCTTTCTGGATGTATATACACTTGTGATTGAAGTTTGCTTACTTAGGAATACGAAGTATGAGAGAGGGTGATTTCTCATTCCTTCTCCCCATGGTTAGAGCCTAGACTTTAGGATCAGTTTTAGCAAGATTCAAATCCTAGTTCCAACACACAGACCATATGAGCAAGTTATTAACTTCTCTATGACTCTATTTCCCCATTAAATAAAAACAGAATTATTTCCCTATCTATAAATTCAGATTACTTTTTTGGTTCTGGGGATTAAACCCAGGGTGCTCTACCACTGAGCTAAATTTCCAGTTTTGTTTTGTTTTGTTTTGTTTTGTTTTTTTCATTTTGAGACAGAATCTCACTAAGTTGCTGAGGCTGGCCTTGAACTTGCGATCTTCCAGTCTCAGCCTCCAGAGTCAGTGGGATTACAGGCTGCGTGCACCACCTCAGATTCCTTTTAAATACTTTTCCCTCTATGTTATCAAAGAGAACACACACACAAAAAAAGTTTCCAGAGTTAGAATCCCATGGAGAAACTCAAATTTTAAAGTGTTTGTCATGTGTGTGCAAGAGAGAGAGACAGACACACAGAAAAGAGAGACTGACGCAGGGAGAAGAGGCAGGAAGAGTAAGAAGGAGAGGGAGTAAAAGAATGAGGCAGACAAATAAAGGAAAAAATAATGGAGAAAGACAATAAGGAACTAATCCTTAGAAAATGAAATCAATTCTATTTTCCTATAAAGATCAAAAAATAGAGCCAATTTCTCAATAATCCTTTGGAATAAAAATTCCCCAGCCTTAGTTTACTAGAGGAATTGAATAGCAATGTATAGCCACTAAGGAAGAGTTCCCAACCCTTACACTGCAGAAGAATGATCTGGAAGGTTTAGAAGTCCTCATCCAAACCCACCTTCAAAAGATTCCAGCTCAGCCAGGCGCAGTGGCCCACGCCTGTCATCCCAGCAGCTCAGGAGGCTGAGGCAGGAGGATCGCGAGTTCAAAGCCAGCCTCAGCAACAGCGAGGTGCTAAGCCACTCAGTGAGATCCTGTCTCTAAATAAAATACAAAACAGGGCTGGGGATGGGGCTCAGTGGTCGAGGGCCCCTGAGTTCAATCCCTGGTACCTCCCTCACACCAAAAAAAAAGAAAAAAAAATTCCAGCTCACTAAAATAAGACGTGAATCCCAGGAATCCGCATCTTTTCATCTCTTCACACCACCCTGGAGATTCAGACACTGGTAGTTAGCAGAACCCTCTTTGCCAAGTCCTAGCAAATTTCCTCTCCCACGTTCAAAAGGAAGACCACACCTACGACGGTAGCTGTTAACACCGGGGTCAGTTTTCATTTACATCAGCAAACTCATCATCCCAATTTATTTCAAGTCAATGCCAAGGAGGAGAATAGGGTTACCACCGAGCAGATGTCCCCAGAGGAGGTTCTGTTGGAACAACCTAAAGGCAGCAAGGTCTTCCACAGAGGGTTGGGGAAATCTGACTTCAAAGGACACCAATTCCCAGATATGGTGGCTCGTGCCTATAATCCCAGTTACTCAGAGGCTGAGGCAGGAGGCTAGCTAGTTTGAGGCCAGCCTGGACAAATTATGAGGCCCTATCTAAAAGAAAGAAAGAAAGAGAGAGAGAGAGAGAGAGAGAGAGAGAGAGAGAGAGAGAGAGAGAGAGAGAGGAAGGAAGGAAGGAAGGAAGGAAGGAAGGAAGGAAGGAAGGAAGGAAAGAAAAAAAAATTAAAAAGTCTGGAGTCAGTGGGATTACTGACTAGTAATTAGGGATTAGTCAGTGGGATAAGTGTGCACTTCCTCAGATTCCTTTTAAATACTTTTCCCTCCATGTTATCAAAAAGAACAAGTCTGGAGATCAGATAAAAAGCCATTAATGTGTGTCTAAGTTTCATTCAAAAATGTAAACTGTCTTTTAGGCCTCGCCCTTCAAAACATTTGTCTTTATCCTCAACGTCCCACCTGTTGAAGAACAGATTGAAACCCCAAGTGGTTGAGATTCCAGGGAGTAGCTTTTTCGGAATAGCCTCAGATCCTGATAGTCTTTTCCCAAATTCCTCAGAAGTTCTCATTCATTCTAATTTTACAGGATATCTATCCCAGCCACCTAGTAGTTGGGCAAAGAAAGATAGGGTTTGGTGTCATCCAATTCATAAGATCTGAGACTCACTTGAGTCAAAATGTTCAATAAGTTTGACTTGAACACTGTGTTGATAGAAGTGTTCTGGTCCAAACGGAATCATAAAAATTAGTCTTCCCCATATTAGAAAAAAAAAATTCTGCCCTTGAGTTGCTGGGGAGAGTGAAATGATGAATGGCACAGGTGAAATTTCCACAAACGGTGGCCCTCTCTCTTTCCAGTCCTAATGAATTCCGACGCCCATCCTAAACCAGCGCACTGCAGGAGTTAGGGTCAGATCCCACCAGCTGATGCTCATTCTCGCGAGACTTCCCCTAGCCAGATGCCAATCATAAGCCCCAGACTCTATGACCTGTGCTTCGGACCAGTCCCGCATAAATCAGGAGTTTCCCAAACCCCTTCTTCAGGTTCTCTTAACTTGCTGGGAGGATTCACAGAATTCAGGGAAACATTTACTCATATTTACTCATTTATTATAAAGTATATCCCAAGGATGTAGATGAACATCAGAAGAAATGCATAGGGCGCGGGATGCAGGAAGGGGTACAGAGGTTCCATCCTTCTCTGAGCCGCATCCTCCAGGCACACGTCCAGCAGTGCGGGACCTACTAGAAACCTGTCTCTGGGGAGTTGTATGGAGGCTTCATTATGTAGGCATGATTGATTGCATCATGGGCCTTGATGGTCAATTAACCCTTCATCCCTTTCCCCCCTCCCTGGAAGTTGGAAGTGAAGAGGTCAGGCTGAATGTCCAAACTTCTAACCCTCTGCTGTGTTCCCCTGGCAACCAGCCCTCATCCAAGTCACTTTTTAGGACAAAAGATGCTCCTATCGCCCAGAAAACTCTAAGGGCTCTAGAAACTCTGTGTCAGAAACTTGAGTCAAAGAGCAAATATTGGAACAAAAGATTCTCTTAGCACCCGGATCTACAAGAGCATTGGGAACTCTGTCTTAGGATCCAGAATCAGGGACCAAATATAGGGTCCTATTGTCTCACACTATGACACCTAAGATGCCTGCTAGAATCCTTCATTCTTGTTCTTTTCCTGGGAAGGTAGTGGTTTCCTCTTCTTCCTTCCTTGTGGTCATGTTCCTGGTCACTTGTCTTGATGTCCTCTGAAATTCACTGGGATTTCCTTAGTGGCATAGTCAGTTGACCATGACAAAGTTTGGGTGCAAGGGAGACCAGTGTTCTCAGCCATAAGTATGATACTCTCAGATGACCCAGTGGTCATCTGGGAGTGTACAGTGGAGCTGAGTCTTTTTGAAGGTGTCTTAAGACCTGAAACCATGTTCCAGGCCCTTGACCATGGAGCAGAGTGGCAGCGAGAATGTTTTTGTTTTTGTTGGAGGCGGGGGGGGGGGGGGGCCCGAGTGTTTTTGGTTGTTGTTTGTTTTGTTTTGTTTTGTTAGTATCAGAGATTGAACCCAGGGCACTTTACCACTGAGCCACATCCCCAGCCCTTTTTAATGTTTTTATTTGGAAACAGCTCTCTTACTAAGTTGCTTGGAGTCTCGCTAAGTTGCTGAGGCTGACTATGAACTTGCAATCCTGATGGCTCAGCCTCCCACGTCACTGGGATTACAGGCCCATCTATGCCACACCATGCCCGGTGCTTTTTTCTTTTTGATTGACATAAATAGTTGACTTGCCATAAGCTAAATGCGTATACAAGGTGAGCCACTAAATTCACATCTCTGAGTGGTCTCAGAGATATCTAAATAGCCAGGTACACATCCAACCATGCATTAAAAGTGCTCACATGTTACTCTTCACCTTAGGACCCTTTATGTTCCAAGGTTTCTATTAAGGAAGAACTTGACCTTTGGGGAGGGCTAAGCCCATTAATAGGGACATGGAGGGAGGAGCTATTAATCCATCCTTCACCAGGAAAGCATCTCTCTTATAAATGCACTGACATGAATGTAGTTCTCTGGCCTCAAAACATCCTATCTAGATGGGAGGAAAGTATGTCAAGGTAGGCCTAAAGCAAGAATGTGGCCTTTTTGCAAAAAAAAACATAAATCAAATCCATCTTCTTTCCTGTACTATGGGTGAAGGCAAGGTTTCCCGGGAGTTGTTTCTACCCAGATGTGTCTTTGGAGAATTTTTGTGATTCTGTAATGAAAAATGAGGATATCACCCATTTCCCCAGGTCAGAAGGGACTTTGTTGGCTCAGATAAGTTGAGGGAGAGATAAGTCAGACCAAAGTTGCCAGCAGAGAAAGAATTTTTTTTAATATGAGGGGCACATAAGCTTATGGGATGTTGGGGAAGAAATCAGAATAAACATGAAAAAAGATGGTCCCCCTCACTAGCCAGCGGGGAAGCACAAATTCAAGCAATAATGAAATACTGTGTGATTTTGTCTGCCAGATTGAAACAATTAAAAAGATGGATAATATCTGTGTTGGCAGGGTGCAAAAAAATGGATACAATACTATTGGTGGAGGAGTGAATGGGACAGTCTCTGGCAAGTCAGTTGGATGTGTAGTCAGCACTCTGTATACACCCGTGGATTCTACCAATCACAAATTTGGGGAGGGGGAATTGCATCTATATTAAAAATGTACATATTTTTTTTGTCATTGATCCCTAACCAATAAAGTATAACAACGATTTACACAGGATCTACATTGCATTAGGGATTATGAGTGGTCGAGAGAGGATCTAGGAAGTGCAAAAGGGCTATGCACATACTCTGCCATTTTATATACAGAACATGAGCTGCTGTGGATTTGGGTGGCCAGGGTGGGACCTGGAACCAATCCTCCTTGGATTCCAAAGGACAATGATACTTATTAAACTTTAAAATCCACGTGCCTGCCAACCCAGCAATTCCACTTCTCAAAATCCACCCTGGATACAGGTGCACACAAATGCACGTGAAACAGTAATTCTGCACCCCGGCTACACAGCAGAATCACCTGGGGGGCTTTTTAAAAATTCTGAAGCCCAGAGCCCACCCTAGGGGAAATTTTATTAGAATCTCCCATCATAGGACCAGGCACCAGCAGGTTTTAGACTCACCAAGGAATTCTAACGTGCAGCCTGTGTTGTGAAACATAGATATGCAATGAGTTCATATCAGCTTGGTTTGAAATAAGGGAAACCTTGAAACAATATAAATGTGCATTTGTGGGAAGTTTATGTAAGTAGCAGCTTATTCTCAGGATGGGATAGTACACTGCATTTAAACATGAAAATATCTGTCCTACTATAACTTTACAAGGCCCTGCACGATCGGTTTGCTGCCTCTCTGTCCCATCTCATGGCACTCTCCCCATCATGCCATAGTGGATTATTCTGTTGGAGCAGTGCAAATATGTTCCTGCCCCAGGGTCTTTGCACTTGCTCTTGCCTCAGCCTGAAACTCTCTTTATTCTTATCCATGCAGCACATACCATCTCTTCCTCAGATGCTTGCTCAGCTATTACCTTAGCTTTATCCAATTTTACTTTTCTTCCTAGCATTTACCACTCCCTGGTTCCCCATACTGGGACGAAAAACCCAGGAATGTTTTCATTTCTGTCATTTCCCATAATTATAGACCACAGCCCTTAAGGATGCCTGCTTTGAAGCTAGAGCACTAGAGTTTCAATCCAGGGTCCTTGGGCATGTCTTTTAACCCATCTGTGCCTCAGTTTTCTGTTGTATAAAATGGGGATAATAGCAGTACCTACCTTCTGGAGCTGGAAAGATTCAATTGCATAAATCAGTGTCTGACGCTCTCTACTGTGTGATTGTCAGGTATTAAAAGGGTCAGTGAGAGCTGGGGTTGTGATTCAGTGGGAGAACATGAGGCCATGGGTGTGATCTTCAGTACCACATAAAAATAAAGGTACTGTGTCCACCTACTACTAATATATATATATATATATATATATATATATATATATATATATATATATATATATATTTTAATATATTATAATATATATATATATATATATATATAGTAGTAGATTGTGAATATATTATATTAATAATTATATTATTAGATAGTAAGAGTATAATTCGAGGTATATATATTTTAAAAAAGAATACACAATGTAAAGTGAATGCCCATCGTGTAATTGTTCAGCGAATAAATTAACAAGTAAACCAAAAAAATTGCAGAAAAGCATACAGTAAGCCCTCCATCTCTGTGGGCTCTGCATCTGACTATTCAACCAACAGCAGGGGAAACAAATTACTTTTTAAATTGCATCTGTACTGAACATGCATAGACTTTTTTCTTGTTATTATTCCCTAAACAAAACAGTGTAACAACTACTTACGCAGCAGTTACATTGTACTAGATAGTATAAGAAACCTGCAGATGATTGAAAGTATGTTAGGATGTTCCATTTTCTAGAAAAGACTTGAGCATCTGTGGATTTTTATATCCTTGGGAGTCTGGAACCAACCCTCCTTGGATACTGAGGGACAACTGTATACAGCATGAGCCCATTAAGTAAACACACACACACACACACACACACACACACACACACAATGAATATATAATTTCCAACTGCATGTTTATGGATTTAAATGCAGAGGAAAAAAATGGCTGTAGAGGCCCCCAGAAGTTCTAGCAGCAGCACTCTCGGTTGGAAAGGAGAGTGGGATTCAGACATGCTGGAGGCATTTGGTGGCATCTGTGTCATTCAGCTTTTTCCATGTGCCACGTGGACCATAAAACAGGCTTTCCAAATGTTAGATATTTCTCAAAAGGAATCCTCTGCTCAGGGTCCAAAGCACGCAGACCTGCTTGTCCTTCTCAGCATCTGTGTACCCAGACGAATCTCCTTTAAGTAAGGCAGACGACAAGCCAAGGAAGCCGGCCACCGAGGCTCCGGCGCTGTGGGTCTGCCTGTCTGTCTGTGTCTCACTGTCTGTCTGTACCTCACAGCTCCTGAGAAGCCTGCTGCAGCTGCCAGCGTGGAGGATGGTCCTCATCTGCACACCCCCCTTCCCCAAAGACACTGAGGGATGGATCCCCGACTTTGGACTGTGAGATCCCTTCCTCCAGGACTCTCCAGAGGCAGGTCCCTGGCCAACCAACAGCAAAAGTCCAAGATTCAGCAACCCAAGCAGCATGGCCACATCAGCCATTGTCCCCGATTAGTAGATAAAGAAGAGGAAGAAGAAGAAAAGAAGGCTCCCATTCGGAGTGGAGCCCAGCTCTGTGTCCATGCCTCCTCCTCGAGATGATCTCCAGACGTCTCTTCACAGGGTGGGGAGGTCTGAACTGGGGGGGAGTAGGACATTTCCAGAAAGCGCGGTGGATGCTGGGGCCTCTGCGGCATGGTTAAAGTTGTCTAATGCAGTTGGATGTGTGTGTGTTTGTTTGTTCTTTCATTTTTTTAGAGGTGGCAGGCAAGCTCTTTGGTTTTCCTGAATGCCACCCAGCTATGCCACCCCCTCGTATTGCTTTTCTGTCCGCAAACCCCTAAGGTGGGAATGCGCTGGCTTTGTTTTGTTTGTTTATCTATTTATTTATTTTGAGACAGGGTCTCACTGAGTCGCTGAGGGCCCCATAAGTTGCTGAGGCTGGCTTTGAATTTGCGATCCTCCAGCCTCAGCCTCCCGAGTCGCTGGGATGACAGGCGTGTGCCCCGCGCCCAGTTTGGACTGGCTTTGTGACACCATGATTCTGCCTGTTGGAACACGCTAACGGTGTCTTGCAGAGAGAAGGCGCCCGGGCTGGTTTCCAAGCAGTTGATAGACATACTGTTAAGTAACATTGCACCTCAGAGAATGTTTCCCCTTTTCTCTTCTTTCTCAATCCTGATTCAGCCAGGAGCAAGTCTCCATTTTGTGCCAGTGGGTCCTTGACACCTTCCTGACCCTATGGTTCTTTGTGCTTTTTAACAAAGAAGGAGCTGCCCTTGGGGTTCGGTCTGCTGCCTAGATGGAACTCAATGGTATTGTTTTATTTTCATGTTATATATTTTCTTTACTACCTTCCATTTGTGGCTCTGCAGAGATGGATGTGTTATGTCATTTCTGTTCAAATACATTCATATTTATAGATATGTGGCAAATATCAAAAACGAACATTAGAAACACAGTGATAATGAGTTTTCCAGAGCAGAAGAAAAAGCCGTGAATTTTCATGGAAAGAATAAGAAACTAAAAGTCAAACTATATCTGTTCCAGTGCCTTTTTTTTCCCCCCCTTGGCACTAACTAGCTATGCAAGCTGATGTCGGGCAAGTTTCTGGGGTTCTCTCTGCCTCCAGTTTCTTCCTCTGGAAAATGCAGATAAGAACACCTGCCTACTTACCTCACTGTGTTATGAAAATTAATTATCACAATAGGTGTGCTCCCCAGGGGGAATGCTAAGTGTTTTACCAATACAAGTCGTGATTCTTAGATGACTGTGAATCTCAGGCATTGGCTAAAATACTGAGCCGTGGCTAAATAAATAAATAAAAGTGAATGGACACCCGTTTCTACCCGCCATCCCACCCACATGCCCATTATGAGCCAGCTCTGGTCCCCGGAGGATGCTGGGACACGGGTTCTCGGCACACAGGGACGCGCCATTCCAGGAGATCGGATCCTCGTTTCCGTCTGTAATATCTGGTTGTTTGTTTGTATGTGTTCGGGTCCCTGGTCTTTTCCTCAAATTCAATGAAAAGTGTTGCTGAGAGGCAGAATAAAAAACGGTTTTAAGTAAAGCGTGTTTATCACAGTGAGTGAATTGTGTTTCCTTGGGGGCTCCCATCCTTCTGGAGATTTCCAGAACCAAAATGTGGCTCTCCCACCACAGTGTCCTTCCATAGAGAAGGCCACAGAGAGGCCAAGGGATGGGGGCTGAACGGGGCATCCATGCTCAGATAACCTAGGGCATAAAATGGCCCTGGGGTCCATATATTTACTGGTGCATGATAGTTGTACATCATGGTGGGATTTGTTACATATTCATACAGGCACACAATATGGTGCATTGTGCTTTGGCCAATTCACTCCCAGCCTTTCCTTTTCCCCTCCCCTCCTCCCTCCCCCCATCCCTTTCCTCTGTTTTACTGATCTCCTTGGATCTTCATGAGACACCCCCGCCCCCACCTTTCATTTCCTTCCTCCTCTCTCGCTTCCACCTAAGAGAGAAAAACCCATGACCCTTGACCTTCTGAATTTGGCTTATTCCCCTGAACATAACGGTCTCAGGTTCCATCCAATTTTTCTGCAAATGACATCATTTCATTTTTCTTTATGGCTGAATAAGACTCCATTGTGGGTATATAGACCAGATGTATTTGATCCATTCATTGGTTGATGGACACCTAGGCTGACTCCATAGTTTGGCAATTGTGAATCGTGCTGCTGCAAACTGGGGTGTGCGGGGATTGCTCTAGTATGCTGACTTTAATTCTTCGGGCTAAATACCGAGGAGTGGGATAGCATATATACATGGTTGTAGATGGACACAATACCATCTTTATTTATTTATTTATTTTTGTGTGGTGCTGAGGATCAAACCCAGTGCCTCACATGTGCTAGGCAAGTGGCTCTAACACTGAGCTACAGCCCCAGCCTGAGTTTACTGTTTACATAAACTGAAAATTCTGGGAGAATAGCTTCAGGCATGGCTAGATCTGGGGGCTCACTGTTAATAACAGCTCTTCCCTGTGCAATTCTCAGTCCCAGCCTAATGAGTTGGTTTGGGTTTCACGGTGACGAGATGGCTGCCCATAGAGTTGAACTTCTTCCTACCCACTTAGGAGCACCTGTGGAAATAAAACATTCCTTTAGTAACTACAGGAAGAAAAATCTGGTTTCATCCAAAATATTGCACAATTCATCTGAGATAGGACACAGCCATGTGGTCCCCATGCCAATACAAATTGCTGCTGTGGCCAGGGGTACTCAGCACCCTATGTGTCCACTCCCATGGACAGTGGTCAAGCCCTGGAGCTGAGTGCAAGGCTAGCCCGATGCAATCTTTACGGATGGAAGGTGTGGGCAGGGTGGTGTCCAGAAGAGAACCAAAGTGCTTTTTACCAGAAGGAAGGACAGATCCTGGCAGAAAAACAACCACTGTCCACATGAACCATTCTGCTCCCAACTACGCCTTCTACCCACAGGACTCTAGGGATCTAGTGGCTTTTCCATGTCACTCTTGTGTTATCACTGTCCTCTCCTTCCTACTCTGACCAACATGTGTGGGGCAGCTGCTCAGTCACAGAAGCTGGGGGAGGCTTTGGAAATTTCAGTACCACGAAGAGGGACCCCTGAGAGGCTGCCCATGGTCTAAAGAGGGGGAACAGGCACACACACACACCATCTGAAGGCCACACCAAAATGACAGGACAGGATGACCAGAGTACCACACAGTCACTTTGCAAGACAGAGCACCAGCAGTAGATGAGGGGAGGGAAGGTTCAGGAAACAAATGCCCATCTCACTGCCGTTGGCATCCCCAGGCTCGGAGAGCTGCAGCTCTTGAGGCTGCCCCGTCTCTGCCCACAAGTTATGGGCAGAAGCAGATGCAGACATAAAATCGCTGGCCTCAGCTCCTGGATCAGCAAATTATCTTTGGCCTACAGGAAGACAGCTGCATTCAGCAGAACGGCACCACGCATGAATCTTGATACGTAACCCTAGATCCAGGCTTCTAAATATAAAAGACAGTTTAGGGCTACCAGTCACCTCCCCCACCCCCTGGGAAAAAAAAAAGAAAAGAAAAAGAAAGAAAGAAAAATCTTCTAAAATAGCATCCACTTTTGTCACCACCAACCCTTAAAAAATACTCACGGACATGGAATATTTGAGCCTGGGGATTATCCTTGGAATCAGATCCCTGAACCCAGACATTTTTTTAATTTTGGTTTTGAAATAAATCCCTTAACAGGCAAATACGCTGCTCAGGCATCACCCCCTCATCGCTGGAGAAGCCTCAGAAAGAAGGAATTCTCTTTGCAATAGATGGATCGGTTGCAGCAGAGAGTCATTATCAGAGGTCGGAAGAGGGACGTTGGAAGTTCCCTCTCTGCGTTGCTTGCGTGGGGCATCTGCAAGTCATCTGAGGTACCCGCTCCCGTCCTCAGGGGAGCGCCCAGCAGGTCGGCAGGACCCAGGACAAAATGTTCACCTCTTCCTGCCTAAGTGCCGACTTGCCCAGGTCTCACCCACACACCAGTCCACGGCAAGCACTGCTATTTGTTCCCAAGCTGTCCTCTCCTGACACTGCCACCACGTGTTCATATCTGCCTCCTCCCTGAAGGTGACATGGAATCCCATGAATGGGAACCGGTTGTGCTTTGGAGTGAAGTATTGGGGGGAACTCATAAGAAGTCCAGTCCTGCCTACAGGGAGGTAATAAACAGCCTGGTGAACAACATGAAAGAGAAGCTGTATGTCTTGAACCATTACCAAAGCTTATCTAAACTCTGACAGTAGCCTCCTACTCGGGCTCCTGAGTCTTCGTATCAGATTGATGGTGTTACGAATATTACAGAGTGACTTAGCTCCAATTTATTATCTTACAGTTTTGGAGGTCAGAAGTTTCAAGTGGATCTCCATGGGCCAAAATCAAGATGGCGGCAGGGCTGAAGTCCTTTCTGGAGGCTCTCTGGGAGAATCCCCTTTCTTACCTTTTCTACCTTCTAGAGACTGCCTGCATTCCATGGCTCATGACCCCCTTCCATCTTCAAGGTCAGCAATGGCCACTTAGCTGTCACACCACACCTCTCTTGTTCTGACACCTTTCTCTCTCACTTCCTTATTTAAAGACCCCTGATATTACACTGGGCCCACCTTGGATAACCCAGCATGGATCTCCGTATATTAAGGTCTGCTAATTAGCCAGCTGAATTCCATCTGTTCCCTTAATTCTCTCTTGCTACGTAACCTAGTATATTCACAGTTTTCAGGAATTCGTATGGGGCTGTCTGTCTTTGGAAGACCATTATTCTATCTAACCCATTCTGTGTTCCCATTCATGCTTCATGCAACAGCCAGGGTGACCTCGAAACCTAAATGGAGGGACGGGGACAGTAGCTCATTGGTAAAGCGCTTGCCTCTCATGTGTGAGGCACTGGGTTCCATCCTCAGCACCACATAAAAATAAATAAAGATACTGTGTGTCCATCTACAACTTATATATATATAAACCTAAGGGAATCCCATCATTTCTCTGCTGAAACCTGACCCGCCGGTCCAAAAATCTCCCATGCAATCACCACAGCCCATGAAGCCCTACATGGTGAGTCCCATGGCCGCTTCTCAGATCTCCTCCCCTACTCCGGACTCCCCCTCACCCCTCTGCTGCAGCCACACCTGGCCTTCTATCCACCCCCCCCAATCATGCCAAGATCATTTTTGCCTCAAGGCAAAAAAATGTGCTTCCTCTACCCAGAACACCCTCCCCAGGGTTTTACGTGGCTGGCTCTTCCTTATGCCCCAGACCTCAGCCTCTCAGAGAAGCCAGCCTAAGATTCTAACTAGAGCAGCCACTCATCCCTAGTCACCTGCCGTCACATCACCCTGCTTTATTTTCTTTGTGGGACGACCTGTGACTTAATAACCACTACCTGTAATTTTCTTATTTATTCAACCACGTGTTCGTTCTCTTCTTTATTGTTTTACCTGCTGGTTGTCCATCTTCTCCCCCAGGCTGTCAGCATCCTGAGGGCAGAGACTTTGCCCGTCCCGTTCACTGAGCACCTAGAACAGGGCATGGCACCAGGTAGATCCGGGACCTATTGGCTGAATGAGTGAAAGTTCTTCTTCCCTTGGGCCCCTTCACCTGGTTAAGGTCCATTTCTGTGTGTCAGATGCAAGGCCTCCCTCTGTCTCATGTTAAGTACCTCTTCAGAGAAGCCTTCTTGGACATGCCAACCCTTCAAGAATGGGGGGGATCTCCCGTTCACCTGCTCACATGGTGCTGCTGTAGTTACCCTTTGAGATCTTATCATCACAGTAGCGGGGTACACTTGGTGTCATTACCACTTAATATCTGGCTTCCCAACTGAGTTGAGGTCCCATGAGGGTAGGGATGGTGTCCATCTTGTTCACCTCTAAGTCCCTGAAATCTAGCCGGGTACCTGACGTGAAGAAGGTTTTCCATGGATGGATGGATGGATGGATGGATGGATGGATGGATGAAGCTAACCAAGGTATTGGATGAAAATTCTGCAACCCCCAAACATTCTCACATATTCCTTTACCACTGATCATGAGGAGATGATGAAGCACCTATAGCAAAAAGTTATTTCAAGATAGGGACCCAGAAGAACCCAGACCCTCTGGGTGATCTGTCCCCAAGGCTTCCTCTAAGGTTAGGCTGCCCTCTGCTGGTAGCAATGGAAAAAGGCACTTGAATGAAGGGCTCTTCTTTAGTATCCTCTGAGTTTTTGGAATCTGGTTTAGAAACTCGCTGGGGATGTAGGTCAGAGCTCATGCTTAGTATGCCCTTTGATCCCCAGCACCACCACCCAAACAAAACAACAACAAAATAACACTGAAACAGAAGCTGAACTAATTCGGTTTTGTTTTGTTTGTTTGTTTATTGCAGTGAGTATTGGAGACTGCCAGGCAAGCAGCTATACTGCTGACTACACCCCCACCACTGCCACAGCTAACACTTTTTAGATCTTATGTCAGGCACTGTTCTAAGCACTTTGTGCTGCACATACATTTAACCTTCACAAGAACCCACCTGCGGCAGGTATTACGTACTTACCTGTAGGCACTAGAACAAAGCCCTGAAGTACAGTCAGCCGCTTTTGAACTAGATATTTGACTGATCACTGGGGTAATTTTTGGGCTAGCTCACTTTAAGATAAGGCTCAGGCCTGAATTTCACAAGAGTGATGCAGAGATAACTATTCATATCTCTGCTCCTTAGAAATACCCAAAGCAGACAAGACAATCAAACGCCTGGTGACTAAGAAAGACAGAGGCCAGATCAGTAGGGCTTGTTATTTAGCTCCAGACTCGATTCTAAGTTTATCTTTATTGGCTCGAAAGAAGTCATTTAGCCATTTAAAATAAATACTGGATAACAAATAACAAATATTATGGCTTGCTGTCTATTTGAGTACTGTGCTAATTCTTGACATGTATTCTCACTCAATTATCATTAGTATATATATATATAAAATTTTTTCTAGCTAGCAACCATATGTGTGTGTGTGATTTTTTTTCCTAGCTAGTCTACATTAGTTCTTTTTAAAAATTTTGTTCTTTTTAGATATACTTGACAGTAGCATGTATTTTGACATACTGTACATATGCGGAGTATAACTTATTCTAATTAAGATCCCATTCTTGTGGTTATATATGATATGGAGTCACACTGGTCATGTATTTATTTATGGACATAGGAAAATTATGTCTGATTTATTCTACTGTCTTTCGTATTCCCATCCCCTTTCCTTCCCTTCATTCCCTTTTGTCTAATCCAGTGGACTTCTATTCTTCCCTCCACTCCCCCCTTATTGTGTATTAGTGTCTGCATTTCAGAGAGAACATTTGGACTTTGGATTTTGGAGATTGGCTTATTTCACTTAGCAGGATAGTCCCCAGATCCATCCACTTACTGGCAAAAGTCATAAAGCCAATCTTTTTTATGGTTGAGTAATATTTCATTGTGTATAAATACCATACTTTCTTTATCCATTCATCTGTTGAAGGGCACCTAGTCTGGCTCCATAGATTAACTATTGTGAATTGAGCTGCTATAAACATTGATGTGGCTGTGTCACTACAGTGTGCTGATTTCTAATCCTTTGGGTATTATATGAAGGAGTGGTATATCCTGGGTCAAATGGTGGTTCCATTCCAAGTTTTCTGAGGAATTGCCATACAGTTTTCCAGAGTGGTTGCACCAATCTGCAGTCCCACTAGCAATGTAGGAGTGTATCTTTTCCCCCACAGCCTCATCCAAATTTATTATTACTTGTATTCTTGAAAATTGCCATTCTGACTGGATGAGATGAAATCTCAGTGTATTTTTAATTTGCAATTTATCTAATTGCTAGAGATGTGGAGCATTTTTTTCATATATTTGTTGGCCATTCATATTTTTTTCTTCTTTGAAGTGACTTTTCCCTTGCCCATCTATTGATTGAGCAACCCTGGATTCAAGGACACTCAGCCCTCAGTACCTGTGGGGAATCAGTTCCAGGGTCCCCCCTCCCTAGCCAGGATACCAAGGTTTGCAGATGCTCAAATGGTTTATACAAAATGGCATAGTATTTGCAGAGAACTAACACACATCTTCCCTTATTTTAATCATCTCTAGATTACTTATCTTACCTAATACAGTGTAAATGCTTTATAAATACTTGTCATACTGTATTGCCTAGGGAATAGTGAAAAAGAGAAAATAAATCTCTACATGTTTAGTACCAGACACAATTTTTTTATCCCAAATATTTTTAATCCAAGGTTGGTTGAATTCCCAGATACGGAACCAAGAGATACAAGGGGCCAACTGAGCTACTATTAACTCCTCTTGACCTCTGAAGAAACTAATGCACAAAGTAATTCAGTAATTTGTCCAAAGTCACACAGTTGAAAAGCTAAATAACTGGAGCCCAGCTACTCGATTCTAAACTCCACGTTCTTAATCATTACACTTGCCTAATTCCCGTAAAATTATAAAACGAGTCTCACAGTTTAGTTCGTAACTAAGCCAAACTAGGAAAATGACCTTTTTTCACATGACAGGATGAAATGACCTATTAATCACCTGTTACCCATTTTCCATAATTAGATGCAAACTTGACATAAATTTGTGTGAGCTGAACTTTTGGGATAGATTTGCATTCATTACAATACATTTTCTGTTCGGAATCTTATCAACTGTTTAAGAAGCACCGAGGTCTGACCTCTATGTCTAAAACATATTTTCTATGCATGGATAATTAATATTCAACAAGGAAGGAAAAAAAAGAACAACATCCTTATTGTTTATGAAAATGACCTCATCTGAGTATGAGTCAGAATGATTTTGGTGGCAAGCAACAGAAAATCCAATTGACTTAGCACGAGAAACATGAGAGAAGTTACTGGTTCTGAGACTGGAAAATTTCAGACAAAAACAACCTTCAAGGTTGGCTTGATCCAGCACATCACAGTAGGCTCTGTCTCTATTTATTTTAGATTCTCTCAGCTCTGTTCGTGGTGATATGTATTCCTGGTTCTCAGGTTGACTTTCTTCGTGAGAGAAGGCTCTGGGGCTCCTACCTTCTCCATCCACGTCCCAGGAGAAGGAAGACCTCTCTATTCAGACCTGCAGACAAAATGTATTCTGCATTTTCCAAAGGACTCAACTTTGGACTCAAGCCCATTCCGGAATAATTCCTGTAGCAAAAGGAGTGGAACTGTCCCGTGAGGACCTGCGTGCAGAATTTCTCAGTAAATTGTAGCTTTCAATTTTTATCTTAAAAAGATGAGAAGTGCCTACCTGGGTGAAGTCTCAGCAATGAGGATGACCAACCGTGAAAACTGAGTCCCTCTCACTCACAAATCGACAAATGCATCAATGCACAGGAAAAGGTTGAGGTTCCGTTTTACTTAGCATCAATGAGGGTGTGAGAGCCAGAGGCCCCAAATAGCATCGTGGTGATCTTCTTTGGAAAGAAATTGAACAATTTCTACAAATTTTGGTAGGTGTGTATATACTCTTGGGTCTAGTGATTCTATTTTCATTAGGAATTATCCCCCACGATTTTAATCGTAGGATATGGGAATGGGGCAGGTTGCATGGATACATGATGTTATTTATTTATAAAAGTGCAAAACAGAATACAGAACTGCCCATCCAGAGAGACCAATCAGTCTTCTGGCTTCTCACTGGAAATAAAAATAAGAATGCAGGAAACCACACCAAAGTAAGATGTGGCTTAGTGAATGACTACCCGGCAGATATTTTAACAACTACCACTCAGGCCGAGAAATGAAATTTTGTCAGACACCCCAGAAGTCACAAAATGAGACTGATTTCAAATTAAGATCCAAGAGTGGATACTTCTGAAATTCACAAGTCTCTATTTTTATAGCCAGCTGAATTCTTACAGGCAGTCCAGTGCCCAGATTCTATGATATTGTAAGATTTGTCATATTAATTATCACATAATAAACTGTCCCATGAATTCCCAGTAACTTGTCACAAAATCCAAAATTCACACTGTGGACACCCAGGCCCCACCGGGTCAAGTCTGTCCTCCTACTTTCCAAGACACTCCAGCCATCATACAAATGGCAGAGATGCAGAGAGAACACAGGCACGTCTAGCAAGAAAAAATGGACAAGTTTCTTATGATGGTTTGGAAATGGTTTGGTCCCCCAAAGATTCACGAGCTAGAAATTTGGTTCCCAGCACAGAGGGGTCGAGGTGGTGGAACCTTTGAGTAGCAGGGTCTGGTAGAAGGTAATCAGATCATGGGGGCCCGGTCTCATGAATGCACTGATGCTGTCTCTCAGGAATGGGTCAGGTCTCCTAGGGGTGGATTAGCCCTCATAAGAGCAAGTTGACATTAAAAGAGAAATCTTGCCCTCTCCCCGCATCTTTCGCTTCCTTTCATGCCCTGATTCCAGCCTGAGACCAGTGAGCCCATGGTGCCTCTGATACAGCAATGCCCTGACATTTGAACCCTCCTGGGAAATGCCTTCACAACCCCTGCGACGTTGTGGTCAGACGCCCACATCAACAGAGAATCAGAGAAAGCAGAGGCCTTTCTGACACCAGGGAGAGTCGTGAACTATTGTCACGCAAAGATAAATGACACAAAAAGTGATCCAAAGGGGACCCCGCCAGAACTTAACTCGTGCAACAGGAGGTCCGACCTCTCTGTGATCTTCAACATGGGGCCAAGAGCTGGTATCGATGTTCGTTTCTCTGTTCCAGGAAATCTTAATACGAAACGATAAGACTTTCCCATCAGTGGTTACAGGGACGAGTTTATCTCTTTGCCATCGCCCTGAGAGGATGTCAAAGTCAGTTTGAGGACAAAATAGAGCTTTGTAAGTCAGACCCACCATCCCAATCATATCTTCTAAATTCGGTGAAAAGTCATTGGTCTGCTTTCATATGAGGCAATAATAAATAGACAAAAATGATAAAACAAAACAAAAAACATTCTGAGCTCCATAAAGACTAAAAGGTCCTTTTGAAAGTAGAAACAGCCTAGATGACAGTGTGGTTTTTCCAGAATGTAACTGTGTGTACCCTGTTGTGGAGCAGTGCCATATATACCAAGGACCTCTGACTCCTCTGTTCAGTTGTTTCTGTCAGAGAGAGACCAGGACCAGTCCACATGGTGCATTTGTACCAATTAGAAAGAGGTACCCATTCCTCTAGGTAGCACAGCCTGGAGACTGGACCTCAGAGGAAATCAGCACTTAACCTGCTCCTCCATATGGCATCCCCCCGGGGAGAGCGCACCTGCAGAACCCCAATAACTGGGTGTCCCAGCATCTTCAGGATATCAGTTATGGTGTTTGGCATCAAGAGTTCATGCTTCACTGTTATCCTTGGTCACTATTTGCTAAGAAAGGCGAGGTCTTAAAACTATCTTTAAGCATCAAAGCGTCTGCCTCGACCAGATAAGGAGTCCACCCTTCTATGTTCTTTCTTATCTCTCAAGTTGTTTGGGAGAAAACCCCAAGCTCATGGCTTCCTCAGTGCCTTGGTGAGCAAGTCAGGACTGCTATTAGAAAAGACAGCCCAGAGTTGTATTCTGGGTCTTTGGCAATCGCTTGGCTTATCCAATGGAGCCAGCACATTCAACATTTCTGAATATATTGAGAAAATTTAGGCTGTCAATAATCAGCTCCAAGAAACTTTTCCTGATTCCTGTCCCCTTCCTTCACCTGGCTTACATGCCTTCTGGTCTTCTATAGAATCCCATGCCTCCCTATTGTCTTCTTGAAGATCTGTTGCCACCTTTGCTTTATGGATTCCTCTGGGTTTGGAACCACGTTTTATTTATTCTTGTTCACATCGTCACAGTAGAGAGACTTTCACACAATACAGAAACATGTAAACTAAAACGTGAAAGTCCCCCTTCTATCAGCTCCTGTCTCCAATCCCACTCCTCTCACCTAGGGACCACTAATAAGAGTGTTATGTATCCTTCCAGAACTTTCCATTAGCAAGTATGACGCTAATAAAAATGCTAACTATTATTGAGTGTTTACCAAGAGTCAGATGCTGCGCTAAGCACTTTTCATGCAGGTTCCCAAGTAATTCACAAAACAAGCCTATAAGATAGGTGTTGTCTTCATGCCCCATTTCACAGTAGAAACAGCCACGATGACAGTTGCTAAGTGGTACAGCCAGAATTGGAACTTAGGTGGGATGAGTCCATGCTTTTAACTTCTGTACCTGTCACTTACTTTTGAAGACTGCAATGTCATAGACCCTTCTCCATAGTTACCCATGTAATTCTATGTGTTCCTTTTCAACTCTGCTCCATATTCTCTAAAATTTATTTAGCCATTCTCCTACTTCTGAACTTATAGGGTGTTACATTTTTTTCATTTTATTATTTTATGAAATCTAAGATTGCTTTGACGGTAAGAGGCACCCAATTTCAGAAGGATTAAAATATTTTAAAATGTGCATTTTAGAATTAAAATATTATGGTCTTAGAAAGAGTGCTGTAAATGAACATGCTTGTGTATATAATTTTTCATGTGTGTATTTCCGTAGAAGTTTCCTAGAAGTAATATTGTGCATAAAAATGAAGATGCATTTTTTATTTTGATAGATACTGTTGAATTCCCTCCAGGAGACCATATGTTAGTCATCTGTGTTCCCGCTTACTTAGCAAAATGTCTGGTACACTGTAGGTATTAAATAAATAAAATGTTCAGCAGATGAAATGCAGAGGATGGCCCAGGGGAAAAAAAAAACAGAGTATTTTTGTGGAACACACAAAAGCAAAACAGAATAACAAATATATGACAATGACAGTGAGGAAGATTAGATTATTTTAGTAACCTAAGTGTAAGCTTCTTGCTGAAGCACGGGCCACAGTAAATGACAAACGCTAATGCGTTTTGTGCAGAATGTCGTGTCCAAAGTGATTATGAGAGAGCTTGAAAAATAACTTATCAGAAGGTGGTATGCTCAGTTGAATAAAAATACACTACTAACTCCAGTGTTTTAAAACCCTCAAGCTAAGGGTTGTAAGACATTTCTAGAGATCTTAGGGTCTCCCTATTTTTCTTTTTCAGATCATGCAATACTACCTGCCTGTCCCCAGGCTCCCAATCCTAATCTCCAGAGAGGATGGTTCTGTGGTTTGGAGTAAAGGGCTGCATTGTGAACAAGCACTCCAGAGGATGCTAATGCACTCTAAAGCGTGAGAGCATTAAAAAGAGGGCTTTCTTAATTCGATTTGCACTTTAGAAAGATGCCTTTGGCTGTCCAGAGTACAATCAACTGGAAGTGGACACAAACACCTACAGGAATCGCCACTCCGCCCCGAACATGGGGCGTGTACCCTACGGCCGGCGCACGCTAGCGCCTCCTGCTGGCCCTCAGCAACCTCGTCTTGGGCGCGGCCCTGAGCGACAGACTGAGACTGCGACTGCGCACTCCGAAGCCTGCGGAGGCTTTCCCCGGAGCTCCTGCGACCGCGCCAACCCAGACCGGAAGCGGAAGTGAGATCGAGTGAGCCCATCGCGCCCCCCATCCTCTCGCTATGGGTTGGGCCTCCTCTAAGAGTCGCCGGAAGCGGAAGTTGTTGAGGGGTGGGGGAGTTGTTGGGAAAGTGTGTGGTTAGCTTCCCGCTTCTTGGGTTCCAGGCGGGGCTCCCGGAGCCAGTGAAGCGCGACTAGCTGACCGCTTCGGGTCCCGAGCCGTCGCTTGAGGGGCGTGGTATCCCGGTGCTCCGACCCTTCCCCGGGACCCTGGGGAGCCCCTGTGGCGGGAGTGCCGTGTCCCCGCTGCCTTCCCCGGAGTGAGGCTCAGCCCGGCATCCCCGAGTCCCCGCAGATCCCGCCATGGGCAACACCAGCAGCGAGCGCGCCGCGCTGGAGCGGCAGGGTGGGCATAAGACACCCCGGAGGGACAGCTCCGGGGGCACCAAGGATGGGGACAGACCCAAGATCCTGATGGACAGCCCCGAGGACGCCGACCTCTTCCACTCGGAGGAAATCAAGGTGCGGAGCGTGAGGGGAGGTTCCCGCCACGGCCGCGCCGAAGCTCGCCGAGAGGTTGGGAAGGGAGGTTGGAACTTCGCGCGGTGAGGCCAGAGGCCGGGTCCTAGCAGTCCGGGAACCTGTGTCTAATTACCGATCCGAGAAAGTCAGCCTGCGGGGAGAGGAACTCGCTGCGCTTAACATCATTAAGGAGAAAGCAGCTCTGGGACCGAGTTTCAGGTTCTTAATTAATTCAGAGAGTCAAGCCAGCAGTAATTGAGCACCAGTCCCTGCTTTTCTCTTAGGTATAATTAATTAATTTCACAACTTGGAGAAATCTTCTCTCACCACGAAGCCGACTGGCGCTTTTATAAAAGTTAGTTTGGGAGTTTATTGCGATTTCGGAAGTAAACCCGAGCGCACGTGTGAGCTGAAAGGTAGAGTTGACTAGTAGAGCTGGCACTCGTTGCCAGAAGTGTTTAGTTCAAACACTTTTGATTGACCCTGCTTTTTTTTTTTTTTTTTTTTTGAGAGAAGGAATAGAAAAGTAATTCCGCTCCCAGGGGTCAGTGGGTGAGTGAAGTGTCAGTCTGAAGGAGGCAGCCAGCAGCTACTTAGGCTTCTCCCCCCACCCCCTTATTTAAATATGACTTGTACTTTAAGCAGACCAAAGCAAACATTGTCGCAAGTGGAACTTGGACTTCCTGCTGCAGTCTGCTTTAATCCCCTAAAACTTAACATGACTCTTGACTCCTGTTTCAACCACTTTCTGATGGTGTCCATCTGTTTCCAGCTGCTGGGCCCAGTCCAAGGACTCATTTTAATGATTCTGGGTCATTAAATCTGAAAAGCTGATATTTAATCTGAAAAGAACCAATTCCTTAAAGGAATAAAGTAGTTTAGGAAGAATGAGGGTGCCTCCTGCCCAGAATAATCTTTTACTATCCATGTGTATGTTAGTCAGCATTGTCCATTAAGTTAGTTGCCTGGCAACTCATTCTGCCTTTATTCACATTTCTCAGATACTGGATTAGGTAATCACATTATTATCTCACAATCTTAGTTTTCAGTCAAAAGTGCTTGCTTTTACATAGCCCTACATCCTGTGATTTGAACTTGTTTTCTGAACTTGTTGCATTCCTGAAAAGGTGTGTGCAGTGAACTTTGGAATCATGTTTCTCCAGTGACTTGACATGCCTTCCTCTTGTAGTAATTTTGGCCCCAGAAGGCTGGTTAAGACACCATAAGAACAAAACTGCTTTCTTGAAGAAGCACATGTTGTTGCCATCACAAAACTCCCACAAGAAATGCTTAGCATACAGATGATCTGTGGGGAATGAATTAGAAGCATCCATTCTCTTTTCATCAGAAATTACTGAAATGATGCCCCAGATACACACACACACACAAAAAAAAGTTGGGGATTCTTTTAACTACCCCAGTTCAGTATTTTGGCTGCATTCAGTTACTAGATCCTCCTAAAGATCCAGTCTCTTACTCTTTAATCTGTAAAATCTTGTTCAAATTCAAAGATTTCAGACATCTTTTAGTTAAGCTCAAATCAGTATTTGAAATAAAAGTACTAGAAGCCTGCTGGACTCCCTTCAAGGTCTCTCCCAGCATGGAACTCCTGCTCTTTTAAAGTCTGTCTTCTCACTAGGAAAAATGTAAAAGGTCCATAACCAGATAGATTTCACCCAGACAGGGTGGCTGTCTGTCATTTTGGAATGCTTCTGTTATTCAGTGCATACCATATTGGATGTTATTGTGAGGAGTCTTTTGTTTATCTGTTTCTCCTTAGGGATTAAATAGCAGTGAATGGTGTTCCTTCCTTGCAATGTGGATGTGCCAGTTTTCAAGTTGACCGTTCTTGAATTTTCTCCAATAAATTTTCATATAATTCAAATCTTGCTTAATAAGGGGGGAAGGTGATATTTATTAAGCTAGCATAGTCTCATATTCATTGCAGTCTTCTTCCAAGAAGTTTATTTAGTTTACTCAAGAATTTTTTATGTAGACCTCTTTAATAAACAGTAATAATAATAGCTAATTATTTGTAAGCATTCACAATGTGTCAGACACTATGCAGAGCATTTTACATGGACTGTCTCAATCTTCACAACCTTTAGAAATGGTTATTTTATTATCTTCATTTTGGAGATAAGGAAACAGGTACAACTAGCCAGGGACTGAACCGAGGTGGCAACAGCTGCCTCTTTAGAGTGAATTGTCAATATTAGCTTAACTGTCTATTGTAGGGAGCTCACCAGTGGCTTCCTGTCCCTGAGTAACTGCTCTGCTTCTAGGCTCCAGAGAAGGAGGAGTTCCTGGCCTGGCAGCATGATCTGGAAGTGAATGATAAAGCTCCTGCCCAGGCTCGGCCAACGGTGTTTCGATGGACGGGGGGAGGAAAGGAAGTTTACTTATCTGGGTCCTTCAACAATTGGAGTAAACTTCCCCTCACAAGAAGGTAATTGCCTGGGAAGTGTTTGTGTACTTGTCTTAACCCATGGATACTATTGTTTCTAAAGATTTCTGTGGGTGAATAGAAAAAAGGATGTCTTTATACAATGGATTCTGAATGACCAGAGTTTGCTTAATAAAACCGAGGGTCAAATTTTAAACCTAGGAAATCCAGGTTTAAGGCGCACTGTCTCCTCCCCAACCCTGACAAGAAGAAAAGCTGTCTTGGTGGCTCGTATTGCTCTGCCGTGGACATCTCTCAGTTCAGAATCCCAAACAGGAGTGTGCTCCCCGTGCTGGAGCGAGCGCTGGGCCAGGAGGGAATAGGCTCGGGTTGGAGCCCACTGTGGCTGCGCACATAGCCTTGCACGCCTGCACCTCTGGTCTAATCTGTATCAGAAATCCTGGCTTGGACTTCTTCTCAAATCCTCCCTAGTGAGGACTCTTGAAACAGTTACAGTGGTGTCCTGCGGGCTGGGCCTGGTGGTTGTTGGAGGCTGCCTGTGTTTCCCGCCACAACTTCCAAGGAGGGAGCCACTCAGCACCATCGTCACAAGCCAGTTCAAGTCAGGGAAACAAAAGAACCAAAGTAAAAATGTTCCTTGGATTTTTTATTTTATTTTATGCTTTTTTAGTTGTTGATGGACCTATGTTTTATTTATTTAAATGGGGAGCTGAGAATCAAAGGCAAGCACTCTCCCACTGAGCCATGACCCAACCCCCCTGAATCCTTTTTTTAGTACAAGTTTCTTTAGACAACCTTTGTGCCTACTGCTGAATTGATCCCTCCTCCTAGCCAAAGCAGACTGACAAAGGGTCAAACTAGATGACTCGTGTCTCAGTGTCCTCCTAGGCATCTGGGGTTGCCAGGTGGTGTTTTGCACACAAACTTGAGAAGCGCAGGGCCTCCCCTTTAATGTTAGGATTGTGGGTTCCTAGTAGTCAAAGAAAGTGATTTTCAGGAACGTCTCCTGCCCTGCTCCTTATATAGCTTTTCTAAATTGAGATCATTGCACTGAATTGTCTAAATTGGATAAAAATGGTTGCTCTCCAGCAGCTGGACTCTTGGTTTTACAGGGAAACATTTTGTTTTGTTTGGTGGCTGTTTGAGCTCAGAGGGCAGCATCAGCCCACTCAGCTGAAATGCTCTGCTTCCTTTCTCTTTGCAGCCACAATAACTTTGTAGCCATCCTGGATCTGCCTGAAGGAGAGCATCAGTACAAGTTCTTTGTGGATGGTCAGTGGACACACGACCCTTCTGAGGTATTTTTCCTCCTGCCCTTGGTCCTCTGGTGCCTGCATAATCCACAAAAGTCACCTTCCCTTGTGGCTTGTTGCCAGATCCTTTGGTTCTGCTGGTAAAAGTCTCTGTGTGTGGCTGAGTGAGATAGCACCAGTTGTCAGAGCATTGATATTCTTGACCAAGGTGAGCAGACTGGATGGCCAGGAGCTGAGACCTTCCAGCCAGGAATCCCAAGTCCTCTAAATAATAACTCCAGACCTTCCACGTTATGATTTCTGCCTGTCTGTCTTTTCCCAGCCAATAGTAACCAGCCAGCTTGGCACAGTTAACAACATCATTCAAGTGAAGAAAACTGACTTTGAAGTATTTGATGCTTTAATGGTGGATTCCCAAAAGTGCTCCGATGTGTCTGGTATGAACACAGTTATTTTATACCACATGTGTGCAGGCGGGGGCTACGCAGCCTAGAAATATTCTACTTTATCTTGCCTCTCCCTCTCGAGCTACAGTTGCCTAATCAGGTAGACAAGTAGCTCTCCCTGAAGGGGCTGCACATAGTGCCTACCTCTGTCACATCTGTTGATGTTTAGCCCTCTGTCATTGTCCCTGTCTTCTCGGGCATTCATTGGGTCCGCATGGCCATAGCAAACAGATGGTGGAAATGGCACCAGAGCTTGATGTCATGTGAGGGGCAGGGTGACACTGTGGTCAGTGGTGAGCTGTGGGTCAGGGTGAGCCGAAACTGGGGAGGCCTACCAGTTCACTTCCCACTCGTGGTGCCTGGAGAATTTCAGGCTGACAGGTGATAAACGGACACTTCAGTGACCTTGGCCATGACTTGTGTGATACATTAGCACCTTGTCAGACTCCCCGATAAGATGAGAAAACGGCTCTGTACAGGAAACAGGCTACATAGCACAACTGTCCTTTCTGGGGACCTTCTCATTACAGTTCCAGTAAAACTCTTCTGTCTTCCAATTACAGAGGTTTCAATAAATTGCTTTCCATCCAAACCCGGCAGGAAGACCTACCTGGAATGTACTACATACAATTCAGGGAAAACGATGTGTTACAATCTCGAGTGTCAGTGCCATTTGCACTTCCCTGTCCTGCTGTCCGGGGCTTAAGCAATTTTTGAGCCCTGTGGGCAGCAGTGAAGAGGTTCTCCAGGAGTGGCTGACAGTCTAAGGAAAAGGCAGCTGTTCAGTGTGCAGAACGGTTTTCTTCACTCCCTGACTGGACCTGCCATCAGGATCCCAGCGTTCTTAGTTCAGATATCACAGTGATAAATTGATGGTGGTGGGCTTGCTGTGGCTGAGCAGAACTTAGAAATCCCAAAGTAGTGCTCTTTTATTTGTAAACCTGAACTGATCTTTTAGCAACACTGTGTGTTCCTTCTTCACATGGGTAACGTTGGAGCATGGAGGAAGTACCCAGGTATCCAGCCCGTTGATACATGTAATGTTAGGTTGTCTACCTAAGCTTTTAGTCAAAGTTGTGCGGTCTAGATCAGCTGGGAAGAAAACTGACCCCTCTCTGTTGATAAAACAACTTCAGCCCTCTAGACATCTCATCTTTAGACACATTCTTAAAATAGGTATTTATTCCTTCTGCCTCAGTTTTCTGCACTTAATGCTCTTTTCAGTTTCCTGCTGTGATATGGTTGGATCATGTGAAGGGAGCCTGTCCCTGGGAAAGGACATTGAGGGAATTGGCAGAACCAGGCCATATCATTATTTATTCTGGACTAGCCATGGATCAGGTGACCAGAGCCCATCCCCCCCATTCGCTGGATAACAGCTCAATACCCTCAACTGGACAAACATCACTAAACAAGCTGCATCTGACATGACACAGTGCACTTCCAGAAGTTTCTTAACCTGTCTGAATAATCACGATACTCGGGCAAGAATTTGGGAGAAACCCAATTATGATAGACTCTAAGGGCCTTTAGAACATGTTTGTTGTTTTTTGGGTTTTGTTTTTTCAGTTTTCAAACGTGCTGGTGCCTTGCATAACCTGTTTCATTCTGGCTGGGCTGGTGATGTTCGTGAGCTTAGCCACTTAATCCTCACTTGAAGCCCTGAGCTGCTTTGTGGCATTTGCTAGCCCAGCCTGAGGTGAGAAGGAAGCCTTATTCTGCTGACTTGTGAGGTTCAGTGATTGAGAACGGCTCCTTGTTGCTTCTGACCCAGGCTCTGTCTTTGCCACAACCTCTCTCTTCTGCCAGGGCGTCTGAGTTCACTGCTGATTTCCATTCCAATCACCCAGATTCCAAAAGGGTTTTCTCATCTCCTGTGCTCTCCACCTTTGGAGGCTGTGTGTCTTTAAGAGAATATAAATTTGTACCAAGGGAACCAAAGACAAGGAAAGCTAGATAACACCATAAATAAAATGAGATCACTGCTAGAAATTCTCATTTTTCAAATGTCCTGACACCATCTCCCAACAGAACTGTCCAGTTCCCCGCCAGGACCCTACCATCAGGAGCCCTATGTCTCCAAACCAGAAGAACGTTTCAAAGCACCACCTATCCTCCCTCCGCATCTGCTTCAGGTCATCCTGAACAAGGACACGGGCATTTCTGTGAGTACCTGGGCATCTGCCCAGACCATTCTTCATGGTCATGTTCGTCTTCTCCCCCGGTCCACTCCTCGAGAACAAGCACCTTCGAGCTGGCTCAGTGTCACCCACTGATGTGAACTGCCATGTTCCTCCTTGGACATGGGGATGGGCTGCTTGCAAGACGTTCCACAGTGTGGATGTCGCATCCCTGTCTCACAAAGTCTTTCTGAACTTTTCTTAAATTTTACATCTGCCTTTAGCTTAGGCCCCATTCCATTTAAATTTTAGGAGAAAATACTTAACCACCTCTTCTTAGCAATGTATACATTGGCACTCTCCCAAATTTTAGAATCTAGTTCTAATCGTTAAATTGCTTTTAGAAACATGAGTGCTCCTTGATTAGAAAAATTGAGGTAGTTGACCAACACATTTCGTCTGGGAAATTGGTGTTCTATGCAAAAGAGGTCTGGGTCCAGGATCCAGAAGAGCAGTCAGTTATTCCCTGATGGCTCATTTTCCATTCTGTTTAACCTTGACTGTTTGATCCACCTAGCCCTGGAATTATGGCTTGGTCCAAGCCACTGTTCAAGAGGCACATGTTTGTAAGGTGCTGTCTTAAAAGTCTTTTATCTGCTGCTGCAACAGAATATCTGAGTCATTTATAAAGAACAGATTTGGTTTACGAGTCTGTAGGCTGGGAATTCCAGAGCGTGGCGCCAGCATCTGGCAGAGACCTCCATGTGTATCATTCCATCCTGGGGCTAAAGGTAGAAAGCAAGAGGGCGATGAACTTGCTTTTATAACAGTCCACTCTTGAGATAAGGAATCCACTCCCATGATAATGACGTTAATCCATGCTCCATCCCGGACACCTGGTCACTGCTTCCTAGGCCCCACCTGTTCCCTTGGGGATGAAGTTGCCAGTCCTTGAACTCTGGGGGACTCATTCAGACCATAGCAGAGGCTAAGATAACTGTACCACTCAAGAGTCCACCCTGAACTAGTAGACACAGGGGCTGAGATGAGCTACATATGTAAATTGTGCAGGAGTCCCCAGCAGTAGTCACTCCTGGACTGCCAGGGCCGAGTCTTGGTGTCTGTTAGCCCATCCTAACAAGACTCACCTTTCTTAGGGCACCAGGCTTGCCTCTGTGCCAAGAGTGCCCCAAGCACATGGATGACAGCTGGATTGGCAGTTCCAAGGGGCCAGTGCCAAGGACCCACATGTCTCAGAACCCAGTGGGCGGACCATGTTTCAGGGCTAAGTTGGCAACATCAACCCAATGGGTAAAGAGCTTCAAGGTCATTTAGCTTTTCTCTTAAATGTATCCAAGAGAGCTGGCTTCCCTCAACTCTAGTTTCACAAAGTTTGTAGGTTAGAAGACACTCTGCTCTCCTAGGCTGGCAAGGTGTTGGTTTGTTTGTTTTCCTCCTTGAAAAGGGAAACATGACTAGCCAGCTTCCCTGGTAGAGGCTGCTTCTGGAAGTAGACTAGCCCGGGGCCTGGGAAATGGAACAGCTTCAGGACCCCTCTGTCCAAGGCAGTAGAGTGCTAACAGCAGACTTTGGTTCTAGTTATAATACCGAATGGTTAATGTTGAGTGTGCCCTGGACTAGTCTGTCTTCACTCATTCCTGTGTTCTTTCCTAAGCCTCACAGCAACCTGGGAAGGGTTGAGGAGATTGAGGCACAGAGAAGTTAAGGAACTTCTCAGGGAGAGCACTCAGGCTCTTCTGTCTCAGAGATTAGAAGACACAAAACATTGTAACTAACTGTAGTGTCTTGCAGCACAGTAGCTCTTCCAGCAACTGAAATGTAGTGTCCTTTGACTCCATGTCCCCACACCACCCCCAGCCTGTGGTGTTTTAGATTTTAAGGTCATGTGGTGTTGCCTTTCTGTGCTGGGCTTATTTCTCTTAACATGACTTCCTCCGGGTTCATCCATGGTGTCAGTGGCAGTATTGCAGTCTGTTGAAGGCTGACTGGGATTCCCTTGCGTACATAGGCCACAGTTTTTAACTCCATTCATCCATTTGACATCTAGGCTGTGGTGGGTAGGTTGTGATGAACATGGGAGTGCAGGTGTCTCTGATGGACAGATTTTATCTCCTTTTCACACATACCCAGGATTGGGATTACACGATCATATGGTAGTTGTATTTTTTATTTTTTTGAGGAACTTCCATAATAGTATAAAAAATAGTCCCAGAGGCCATACTAACTGACATACCTATCAACATTGCAAAAGAGAATAGATTTGTAAGCGTTTTAACTACAAAAGTTTTCCAGGGTCACGTAGTAAGTGGCAGAGCCGACATCCAGGTGAGGCAGGTGGGCGCCAGCTCCTTCCTCTCAACACCTGCCCTGCGCAGCCCCCCATCAGGGCCGAGTCCTATTGACACAGAACTCATCTGCCAGCCTCTGCAGTGCTAAGCCTGAGGTGAGGTCAAGTGCAGTGCTTGATATCTCCCAATTGATGGTGGCAGAATAGGAATCGGGAACTGGTTTTCCCAATAGACTGTCCTCACCTTCCTTTTTGAGAAAACCAGCATGTGCGGCTCTTGTGGAATTGCAGTCTGTTCTGTTCCCAAGGAGATCTTCCCACACCTGAATCCTGAGAGAAAAAATGATTAGTGCAGACCTCCTAGACCAGAAGCCTTTGAGATGACCAGGCATAGTTTTGAAGGTGGCTTCAGCCTCTTCTTTGGGGAGGACCTCAGCAGTCCTGTGCACAGGGTAGAACCAGAGTTTGGTTCCTTACATCAATCTGGGGCCATGAGCATGGCCCTTCCCTTACAACGGGGACCTAAAACCAGGGGCCTGCCAGTGCAGTACCCCCACAGACTGGTTGCCTGTGTCTTTATGTGTCATGTGAGCTAGCATTTGTATAGTCGGGAATGAACAGTGGGGAAAATAAACACATTTCTGGCTCCTCTTAAAAATAGAATTTGTGGCAACATTAATTGCCTGTTCTCAGTAAGCATTTACAGAGTAATAGTGTCTCCTGCAATTACCCATTTCATTCTTCAGGCTCATTTTCTGAGTCTTAGAGACAAAAGTCGGAGCTCTGCTCGG
This sequence comes from Ictidomys tridecemlineatus, assembly GCF_052094955.1. Classification (NCBI taxonomy): domain Eukaryota; kingdom Metazoa; phylum Chordata; class Mammalia; order Rodentia; family Sciuridae; genus Ictidomys; species Ictidomys tridecemlineatus. The sequence continues at coordinate 81,645,656 of NC_135478.1, read as the reverse complement.
GAGGGTTAGGATGGAGCAGCACGTCCTGCGCCATCTTCGAGTTCCATCTTCCTTCCTCCTGCCCCACCTCTGTAAGATGCACAGCTGTGGCCCACTCTTGAGAGGCTGTGCTGAAAGCCTGACCAGAGGCACACACCAGTATTCAGCTGACTTGAGGGGCTCCCTTGAGGTCAGAGGGTGCTGCCTTCTTGCCTCATCTGTCATCTTAGACAGGCCCTTCTGCTGCCCACTTAGGAAGAGAGGTGGGTACAAGAGTGTGCCTTCCTACCTGGAAAATAAAGGGAATTTATAAATGCTCACATCTGCCTTTGTTCCCTCCCAGTGTGATCCAGCTTTGCTTCCTGAGCCCAATCACGTCATGTTGAACCACCTTTACGCACTTTCTATCAAGGTAATGACCCCCATCTTTCACTATCGGAGCAGTTTCTCAGCATGTACTCTGAGGATCCCAGGCACTGGGAGTGCCTGGGGTGCTGGTTTAAGGGCAGCATCCAGGGCTGGGCGAGCTGTCTGGCTCAGTTTCTGAGGTGGGCCCAGGAGTATGTATTTCTCTTCAGCTCTGTGATGAGGGCTGTGCACGCTGAAGTCTGATCCCCTGACCTGGTCCCGCCTTCAGTCAGTTCCTCCCTCTTCCTCAGGACGGAGTGATGGTACTCAGCGCAACCCACCGGTACAAGAAGAAGTACGTCACCACCTTGTTATACAAGCCCATATGAAGAGCTGCGGCCAACGGTGGACCGAGGGACAATGGCACCATCAGGTTCCCTGCATGCATGCTTTCCACTAGAGGCATGGACTGTCAGTTTCTCATTTCACACTCTTTTTAAGACATTTCACACCTGCCCTAGTCCTACTTGAAGTTCATCCAGGCACAGCAGCTCCAAAAGAGCCTGGGCCTGTAACAGTCCTCTTAGCACCACGGCTGCGAGCCTTGGGGCTCAAGGCCAAGAAAGGCAAAATGGAAGGCGAAGGAGCCACAACCCCTGCACCACAGCGCGTGAGGATGGTGCGGTTGGAACACACCTCCCTCAACTGGTGTGGACACTCCTTAAGCCAAAAGTGAATGCTGGCCACCTTGCTAGTAAAACTCTGGGAAGCAGGGAACAAGGCCACACAAAATTCCTATCATCTGGGCATCTTTAAGGCCATCTGCCTGTCCTTCCAAATTGAAGCAATAGATTGCCCTCCTTTCTCTGCCTTAGGGAGGTGTCATTTCTAGTGAAATTAAAATCCGTCTGGTTTCCAGGTAAAGTCTTTAGTAGTTTCCTCTAAGTCCTTTTTTATTATCCAGAGGTGGCTAGCTGTACAAGCTAATAGCAATAAGTCACCATGACTAGAATATAGATCATGTGACTGCTCAGCAATAATCTGTTCCCCGAACAGACTTAAACATACTGCCAGATTTCTCCATTCACCTGGATGACCCTAAGGACTGACGACCATTAGCTGGAAGGTTGTCCAGCTTTTTATTCCAATTGTAATGACAACTTTGCAGAAGACCCTGAGCCCTCCTTTCTGCCACCTCTCTTGGGACTTGTGTCCCTAGTTAGAGAAGAAGGCTTCAGCTGTTGCTAGTAAAAGGGATTTAGAACCTGACAGCAGCCCTCTGAATTTATGCCAGGATGACACCCTTTGGACCAAAGTGGACATCTTTATACTTGGCTCAGTTTCCAGGGAGATGCCACACATGTGCCCATTGGTGCAGGTTCCTGTCACCCAGTCAGCAAAAGTTATCATTGCCTCTTTTGTTCTTGCTGGGAGAGGGAGGGATGAGCTTGCTGGTGTACAGTATTTATTTGGTAAACCTGAGTACAGGTACCCTTTTTTGTTACTGTTTTCAAAACACTGAATTGCTGTCACCTTGACACACAAGTTTCAATAAAGCTTTGTAAAAATAATTGGACATAAAATTGGAGGAAGCCCTGGTTCTTATTCAGTTGTTTAGAGACTAGAACTTTCCCAGGTTTTTTCAAGACCACCCTTGTGGCACTCTGGAGTGTGGGGCAGAATTGTTCCAGCTCCCTTGGGGTTGAGGGACATGACCTTGATCCACCCACTTAGGCAGAGTTTGGAGATACATTCAGAGGCCTCTGAGACTGACTCCCTTTGCCACTTAGACCCAAGCAGAAGCAAGTGGGCAGATCCCAGGCAGAGGTTTCGCTTTCTTTTGTTCATAAACAAGCCCTGCAGGGACACCTGGAATCGTGATTCTGGCTTGTGAGACACCAGGACATTTTTGAGTGAGCTGTTCTATTACCTGAAAGGGGCTCAGGCTCTCCTCCCAAGAGCATGAAAGGTTGTGGGTGATTTTTAAGCCTTTTCTTCACACATCAGGAAATATTTTAAGTAAATGGCAGAAAAAGGAGGCTCTGACTCATCTGGCCCATGGAGCCTGGAAAGCACCCCCAGCTGGTTACCTATCTTGCCCGGAAAGCTGGTGACATGGGAATCCTTGATTTTAGAAACTAGGGTTTCATCAAGTAGACCTAGATGAATAGAAAACAGTTCTCTCCAAATTGGATAAAACATTTTTAAACTATGAAAACATCTAAACTTAAAAGTATGAAAGAGGTAGTCAAACAGCAGAAACGAAGAAGCCCTGCCGGAGAGCCTGGAGCAGAGCGGGTGCCCTGGTAGAAGCTGGGAGGGCCCAGTTAGGCCAGGACCTCGCTCTGAGCTCCAGGCTGGGATTGGACCCCTACACCCGGGCCCCCTGCAGGAGTCAGCCCAGCCCCCCTGCCTGATGGGAGACTCCCGACTACAACCAGAGTCAGGGCTCAAGGAGCCATCAGCCCTGGGCAGCAGGTGGAAACAGTGAGAAGAGAAGCCAGTACACAAATGAGCTCTCCCCGGGGCTGTGCTGGAAAACCCGAGCTGAAAATCAGTTAGGAACTAGTGCAGAGCCAGTGACACTGTAACTCCCGGCTCTTGGTCCACAGGGGACCCCAGGGGAGATGACTGCTTAGGGCAGGCCCACCTGCAACTCATGAAGACAGGGGTGTCTGGGAGCTTCTCCAGCATTCTGTGTGTACATTTTAAAAGATGTCATTTTCTTGAAAAAGCATAAAACAGTTCATTATGATCCGGAACACTGCCCGCAGAGCCAAGTGAAAGATGAGACTGAAGAGGCTGGAGATCGTGGAAGAGGAAAAGCAGATCCTGCTCGGCACAGCACATAGGGCCGAAGCCACATGTCCAGCTGGGTATCCTGTAATCCAGGACATGCTCCCTCAGCACTCATCCTGTTTACACAGTTAAAGCCTAACTCACATTGCTTTTCAATGATGATACAGTTTTCCTCTGGAAATGTATATATAAATGAACTTATAGTCAGAGGTAAGGCCTGAAAAAGCTTTAAAATACAGCAATATTTCAGGGTAAATTGTTATTCCCCTAGTATCCTCAGGGGCTTGGTTCCAGGGCCCACCTCAGACACCAAAATCTCTGGACACTCAGATCTCTTCTAGTGTAGTATTTGCATACAAGCTGCACACAGCCCCTCACATTGTCTCTAGATTACTTGTAATACCTAGTGCAGTGGAAATAATCCAGCTGTATTATTCAGGGAGTGACAACAAAAAAGGACAGTACAGTTTTCTTTAGCTTGGTTTTCATTTGTGGTCAGTTGAACCTATAGAAGCAGAAGCCTTGGGAGGGTCCACTGTAGAACCACATATTGAAAACTGAGCCAGAGAGGACAGGACCCAGGCAAGGCTGTGTCCTTCCCTCTGGCTCCAGTTTACGAGTGTTAGCTGCCTCCCTACCATCCTCTCCAAGTGTGGACACTGGACAGAGATCAGGGTTGTTAATCTAGTCGGTTTGCTGACCAGCTGTGTCTTTGGGCCAAATTACATGCCCTCTCTGATCTGGATTTCATTCCCTGAAGAATAAGGAGTGTTATACCAGCACCTGATGAGGCCTAGAGCTCCCCTCGTTTCACCTGGGAGCCACGAAGCCTTGGCAACAAGGCTGGGATGTGGGCACAAACAGGAAGTCAAGGCACTGGGCAGGAAAACTAGCTTAATTAGGAAATCTCCACAGCTCCAAAGCTCCAGAACATCACAGTGATACCTCCTTGGCTCAGATCAGAGACAGACTATTTTAGGGAAAAACAAAAATTTTTGTTACTTGCCATTGGCATTCCACACATTCCTTCCTGCTGGAGAGAACAGCAACACAGTGCCATCTTGGGAGCAGACAGCAGCCCTCACCAGACAACTATACCTGCCAGCACCTTGATCTTGAACTTCCTAGCCTCCAGAACTGTGGGAAAATAAATTTGTTTATACATTCTCCAGTCTCAGGTATTTTGTAACAGCAATACTGAACAGACTGACATCCACCATGTATACAAATGGTTTGAATGAGTTCATGAGGACCCTAGTCTGTGGCTCACTCCGATCATCCAGCTTCTGAGGAGTTCCTCCCTCTATTGACTAGTGAATTGGTGGGAAACAGAAACTTGAGACCTCTGCCTGGAACAACTATTATGTCCTTAGAAGAAAACATGGAGGTTATGGACATGTAAACATTTCTTCTAAAACCCAAGTCATTCCAACTAATTATAAAATATCCACAGGGTCCTCCCAAGAGTTGTCACTGATGTGAGTTCGAACCTTGGAGGGGATCCTCAAAGCTGGAACTGCAGTCAAGAGCCTAATGTTTGGGGTCCAGTCACTGTCTCAGGGACAGATGCTGGGCTCTGCCCTCAGGGTTGGCTCCCTTGACTATGCTGTCTTTTTCTTGCTCCTCATACAACTGAAGGGCCTTTTTCAGATGAGGCAGCCCTGGGTGTCCCCACTGCCCCCAGAGGGATCTTCCATCTGCAAACTCAACAGCCAACAAGAGCGCAGCAGCCAGCCTCAGTTCTGTGCACTCTGGCTCCACTTCATCCATCCTGTTTGGTGGCTCTCTAAAGCAGCCTGAGTCATTAAAGTAGCAAAGTCATTTTCAAAGTCCTTTCCTCAAACAACCCCTTGAGGCCAAACAGAATTCCATTAATCATTGACTGGATGGGGAAGAATGGTCACCGCTCACTCTATTTCCATTAGCCCCATCCTCCCAGGCTTCAGGAAAATCAAGTTTCAACATTTGATTAAGCAAATGACAAAACACTTTTTTCCTGTAAACACTGAGTGCCTAGAGCCATAATCCCTTGCTCTGGCCATTAGCTGCAAATATTTAAACTGCTAAAAAAGAAATGCGACTAAACCAACTAGGACAGACAAGGTTTCCCAACTTTGGCACCTCTGACACTTGTGGCCAAATCTTTCTTTGTGGTTGGAGGGTGAGGGCTCCCCGGTGCTTGGAATGATGTTTAGCAGCAGCCCTGACCTCTGCCCTTTGGGCACTAGTAGTGCCCCACCCACTTATTGTAACAACCAAAACTGTCTTCAGACATTGTCAAGTGGTCTCTGGGGAAAGGAAGCACAATTTCCCTGGCTGAGAACCACAGGAACAAGCCAGTTCAACTGTCACCTTAGGAATGAAAGCTTGGCTGGCCCCACCCCTGTGGACCCACCCTTAAGTCTGCATCCAAGTGTTTCTAAAGCCAATCACATTACAGAGGCCCACTTCTGAAGACAGACCAGCTCTTGGGCCCCATTAAACAAATCATCTCTCTTTGGCCTAAGTGTCCAAAAGCTTTCCGGTTATGAAATTTCCTGTGTATTTGATGTAATCTTTACACATCAAATCATCCAACTTCAGAGGAATCCGTCCCTAACACTTCTCTTGACCAGCAAATTAGTGGGGACACTTGAGCCCTGGAACAACTATAGTGGTCTTCAGGAGGAAACGAAGTTAAGGACATGCACACATGTCGTCTAAAAGCCAAGTCATTCCAACTATGGTAAAAATCTACAGCATGGATTGAAGTCATAAGCATGAAAATTAAGTTGTAAGCACAGAAAACACAACATCTGATTTTGTGCATAAGAAACAGGAATGGCAGCAGGGAGGGCTGGGCCTCATTTTCTGGTTGTTTCTTTGAGGTTGTTCCTTAGAGTCACAGAAGGTATCTTGGTGTGTTTCTTTTGGAACCAAAACATGTTTACTTAGCTTTTAAAAAGTCTGTGTCTGCCAAGAATTCTCAGAACAATAACTGAAATGGTTGGTTAGTATTTAACATTAGAAGGAAATAAAGCTTCTAACATTTCATTTCTTCATCCTGTGAATTATTTTCATTCTTATAATTATGATCTTGTGGCCAATTTTTATGCCCAACAGTAAAAACAGAAAAGAGGAACAATATTGCCGATATGGCATTACAAGCCATCAGACATAACCCTGCATGTCAAATTTTGATTATGGTAAGATTGCCTGATTAGAAAATAAGATCAAAGACTAAAAACAACAGGAACCATGAAAATATATATACCACCATTGCCAAAACCAATGTTTTTCTATATCTAGCTAGTTATATAACAAAGCAGCAGAGGAAATTCACCTTGCAGACTAAAAATGGATTTAGTTAAAAACAGAAGTATTTACATTTTTAGTTACCTTGATCTAAACTGCTTCCTCCAAAGACACATACATTATTAAATTTCTGGTGACCTCATAATGGATGAGAGAAATCAAGTTGACCTGCTTTCCTGTTTGGCTGTGTTATGAGTGATCCATTCTTGAGAAATCCTTTTAACATGGCCTACTAGACTGCTTACAGAGTTTTCCGGTTCTGCAGTTCTTCAAAATGATCTTAATAACCCATTCCTGGTTCCCTGGAAGTACTGACCAAACTTCACGATGGTGTGCTTTGGAAGAGAAGCCCCTGAGCTCTTGATTCCAGGAAAGCAGGATATGCTCGTCACCATGTGCCTCCTGCCACCTAGAAACCTCCCATAGAGCCAGGAAGGCCCCAGGTCATGAAGTAAGCCAATGCAGACACTGGCGATGTTTTTTTTTTTTTTTTTTTATGGTTTCTGTCAAGAAAAGATGAGGTCATTGCACCAAAGCAAACATTTTTAGATCATTGCTTTATTTCACTATTGTTAACAACAAAGTTCATCCCTCTCAAGGTGGATCTTGAATTGTTCCTTATGTTCTCATCCTTATTCTGAATAAAAAAGGTAATGAAGAAAAAGCCTGTACTTTTGGAGACCTAGAATCTTATTTATACTAATAAGCTTTTGACTGCAATTTCATGTTTCGATATTTCCTGCTGGCATCTTGGTGGACACATGGAGCGCCCAACCCTCTGATGAAGATGGCTGTCCATAACTACCACCGTTGAAACCAAAAGTAAGTGTTGAAAAATGCACCTTTTACAATAAAAAAGTAGAAACCAATTCAATTTCCTTTTTTTTTTTTTACGAATATAAAGTTTCTTGTAAATATGTACAGTCTTTTGAGCTAGTTCTATATAGCAGGAAGCATTTCACAAATGAGACACACAATATACATTTTTCAGGGCTTGTGATGCCCTTTTTCTCATGGAGATCCTAAATGAAATGCCAAGACTGAAAGACCAATTATCAGTGACCTTTCCAAATACTTGTGGACCAAGAGACAAAAACTTCAGCAAACATTCGGTCAGATCTGCCCTAGGGGAGCGGGGAGAGAATATGATCCCAAGCAACACATAAAACACAGCAGCAGGACACTTGCCAATGGGCTTCAACACGGAGGTTCATGGGTGGTTCAAACAAGAAAGCACTTAGGTTAAGAGACGAGCAGGAAGGAGCCGATATTTGGGCCAGGTTGCAATCTGGAAAGTGACTTGAACTATGGACACATGGGTTGAAAACACGGTCACGTTCACCTGCTGCGGTGGAAACAGGTCTACCTTCAGCCCACCTAGGATGTGCCTTGGTTTTGAGGCATGCCTAAGAGTCATGGAGAATCCAAAGCAGGAGAGGCCTTGTGGGAGATTAAAGGCAGAAATAAGGCCGCTAGTTAGCTTGCCAACTGCAAAGCCTCTAGGTTGGTTCCATATCAGTTGCCAGGAACTCAGCCCTCTGAAAGAAGGCAGAGAGAAATAGGGGGCGCCGCACTGCACCTAGGGAGGACCAGCCAACCCAGTGGGGCTGGAAGAGTTGAGCTGCGGCTTCTCTCTAACATCCTGGTCTTAGGTCTAGCCCTAGGCAAAGGCTCATTTGAGAAGTCACAGTTTCAGGGTAGAACCGTGCTGGATTTTGTGTGAACACAGTCATCCGTGAGGAAGTCGGCGGGGGAGCGTGAGGGTCAGAGGGGAAACCGAGTGGGGGGCGGTTTGCTGAAGTCCTTCTCTGGTCGTAAGGCTTGAGCGTTTTGTTTGTTCAGTGCTACAGACTGCAGCTTGTTGTGGCCAGTTGTTGGCAAGTCGGCAGAGGGTCTCGATTCAGCGGGAGCTATGGGATGGCATCAACACATTGGCAGCGCAACCCAAAGGGGTCAGCCAGGTCAGGGGGCAGCACATGCAGTGAACCGCCATGCAGAGCTCCTGGACGGGTCTCCTCCCCATCCCAGAGTGGGGAGCAACACGCCATCAAGGACAGTCCCCTCCCAACCCAAGACCCCAACCCCAAGACCCATTAATGCTGGGCTCAGAGCAAGTCTATTGCATGCTTTCCTGGCCAAAGCTACATGGTAAGCGGGGACAGCAGGCTGGGGATGACACTGGGGGTCGAGGAAGGAAAGCTCGGTGAGGTCCCTTGGCCCCAGGTCACTGCCTCCAAGCTGAGGCCCGATGACCTCCGTACATTCTCAGCTGGTGGGAGGGGAAGTCGTCAAGGCCATAAAAGGCAATGAGAACAGTAAACATTTGGCTACGATGTCACCCTACATAAAGCAGGGCCATCTATGAAAATGGACTGGAACGAGAATGAAGCAACAGGAACGTGGGAGATTAGCGGAACAACGGGGACTCTTCTACACTACGTTTCAGTGGCAGAGACCTGATGGTGTGATCTAGCTAAAAATGACTACAACAGGAAATACACTGCTATTCAAATCTATTAAGAATTCTGTTGTCTTTAAAAAAAAAAAAAGAAGAAGAAGAAGAAGAAAAAGAAGAAACAAAGGAGAATACCAAAAAGAAAAACCAACCAACCCCAGGATCTTAAAGTAGCTAATTAGGATTCTAACCACAGTTAGTGTTCCGGTTGGTTTCCTCTGATGAACTGGTACAGGCTAGAGCTAGGTACAAAAGTTTATGAATGCTTGAAAGAGTAACAAAGTGCAAAGAGGGTGACTGCAGGAAGGTGCCTGGAGGAGGCCCCAAGCAATGACAGCTCTCAAGAGCCCCGGCCACCTGCACCTCTGGAGACAGGGGTGTCCGAGCCGAGGCAGGGCTGTGCCCAGCTGTGCCGTGGGTGGCTGAGCAGATAGGTGCTGGGGTCCCCTGCAGTGGAGTTCCATAGTGTGTTTGGTGTTTTCCTGCAGACTGAGATGAGGAGTTGTTTTGTTTTGTTTTGTTTTTTCTGGCTGAGATTTATACTGAGGACTGGTCCCAGACCTACAAGCAAAGTAAAAATGAGAAGGGCGTTAGTCATGCGCAGCCAGGACCTGTTGGGCTCACTCTGCACCATCTAAACAGGTATTTGGAGTGCCTGGTCTGTCCCTCTGGTGGCCAGCAGTGAGGGTAGTGCAGGGCAGCCCCCACACGCAGAGCCAGCCCTTCAACTAGGGTGGCAAGGGGGTGACAGTCACCTAGACATTTGCAGAGCTGTGAAATTCTCCTGAGGTGCACATGTGCACTGACAACACACACAGCCAAGTTTACTGACAAGTGAGAAGCAATCTGAAAAAATGGTTTTTCCTCCTTTGTCTGCAGAGGTGCCAACAGTGAACTGCAGATGACATTAGGAGGAGAACATCATGCAGAAAGGGGGACAAAAAGGTTGCTCAGCCATGCAGAGCAGGCTCCTGGATCAGGCTGGCCTGCAGAGAGGCAGCAAGCACGGGCCTGTCCTGCTTGTGGGAACCCCAGTCTTCCTCCTGTAGATAATGCATGCACATGATTTAAAAATTTTTTAAACTTCAAAGTTCTAGAAGGGCAACCCTGCTGAGTTTCTATGTAGCCTTCTTGGGGGGGGGGGGAATCTTGTGCAAAGAACATTTTGTACAACACATTATCATTTGTGTTTAATGGGGACACACACACACACACACACTTATTCACACAGAACACCCCTCAAAGCTCTGGAGCTGTTGACACTTGCCTCCTGGGAGGGGAACAGTCCCGCCCTGGAGCAACTCCCACTTGAGGACATCCTACACAGCCACACAGCCACCCTCACGCTTACCACACCCCCTATCTGCCCGGGCAGCACCTTCTTCAAAACAGTACACTCTCCTCACCAACCCAAGTACCTTACAAAACCTGAGTAACAGTAGTGACCTCAGCACCTAAGGTCACACCTCTGGACCTTGTGACAGACATGCAGGCCTCAGGATGTCGCCTCACCTTGTTGACCTGGGACAGTGGGGTCCTCACAGCTCCCACAGGCAGCCGGCCCCTGCTGCTGTCTTCAAACAGCCTCCCAGGGGACCGCTCCCTCCGCGTGCTAAGCATGCGGCCTGGGGACTTCTCGCGCTCCAGGGGGCGGCCAGGAGACTTGTCCCTGCGTAGCTCTGTCCGCCCCTCGCGGTAGCGGTGGGGTGTGCTTGGCTCTCGGGGGTGGCTGGGGCCTTCGGGTGGTGCCGGGCTGGAGGCCACGCGCTTGGTGATGTGCTCGTTGTACGTCGGTGGGCCTCGCTTGTTGGGGCTGCTGGCAAGAAGAGAAGGGGGCGGGGAGCTGGGGAGTCACAATCCCCAAAGGGGGTCCCCCTTCTACTCTGTGGCCCCACACCTCAACGTCACCACTACTGTTTAGAAAAAGGCCAGGCCTGGAGCCCGGACCTTCTGCTTCTTGTGTCTGGGCAGTGAGGACAGGGAAGGCAGCAGCTACCACAACAGGAAGCCAAGCTTCCTGGCCCCAGTTCAGGCCACGCCTCCTGTGCGGGCCCTGTGCCGAATCTCTTCCTGTGTGCGACCCCCTCATCCTGTTGGATCACAGCAGCCTGGGGGGAGCCGGAAGCAAGCAGGACCCTCACTGAACAGGCAAGAAATGGAGACACAGGGCAGCGAGGTGCTTGCCTGTGCTGGATTCCAAACCAGGTCAGTGTGACGTCATGATCCCCACTACACCCTGCTGCCATAGTGCCCTCCAGAGCTGGGAAGGGACAGAAGAAAGCCTTCCTTTGGGGTTAAGCCTGCTACGACCCAGAAGTCAGGGACCCACAAGGGCCTCAGTGCAAAGGAACAGTTTTCAGAAATCCTGTGCTGGTCACTGTCAGCTGCCATAACCTGTCCCACACCTAAGTCTGGTTTTGGGTCACCTCTTCCTGTAGGTGGCTTTCCACGAGTCTTTGTGGCACCTGCTGCAGATGTGGATGGTTCTAAGTCATGGCAGTAAGGTCATGGGATGCAGTGGCAGGCCGACACAAGTCAGGAGGCCGAGCAGGGCGACCACAGTCCAGCCAGCTCACCGAGCATCGCCCCCAGAGGCCAGTGGCCGATGACAGAACAGTTGAAAACGCTGGGGCCTTTATTAGGGGTGGGGATCAAGCCCAGAGCCTCGTACACTTCAGGCAAGTACTCTCCCACTGAGCCACAACCCGGCTCCACGGGGCTTTCTGAACAATCAATCCGGGCTGCGCCCCCCCAACCCCCCACCCTGGGCCGAGCCTGGAAGTTCCACATGAGGCCTTCAGCACATCCCTGGCCTAACGACCTCTGAAGAAGCCAGATCCAGATGCACAGGGAGAGAGTGAGCAGAGGCCACCTCACCATGGTCAGTTCACTGTGAATAGCTTCATGTCTCTCTTGCTTCCCAGGGGCTCTAACTGGGGACTCAGACAGTGCCCAGAAGGCCCACACCCCTGTGGTGTCTGAGAAGCAGTGACATTCAGATTCCTACATCTTGAAATCAAGGTTCATGTGCACATCTAGCCATACAGCTCTGAGATATGAAGACAAATAACAAATACACTCCAAGAGGAGAACTACATGAAGCCTACTGTAATGGCAGAGAAATCAGAGGGCCATCATAGAGCAGCGTGAGGGCGCTCAGTGCCCAGGGAAAGCAGGCTGGCCCAGGGAGGACGGCAGCCGAGATGAATGGGAGGAAGGAAACACTCATCATTGCAAGCTGAGCAGGCAGTCTTCCATCTACATAGCCATTAACGACCAATGATCTTCCACATCCATTTTATGTGTTTTGCAAAGAGTTATGTTTTTTGCTCTGCCAAACAGACCAGGAAAATGAGGCCTGCAGTGAATCACACCCGCCAAGCAGCCTTGTGCATTCTGACCTGCCCAGAGCAGTAGGCAGCAAAAGGACTGTTCCTTAAGGTGGGAGACAACCAAGACTGACTGCTGGCTCTCCAGACACGCCCGGGGACCCCAGGGAACCATACACATTATTTTTCATCCCTGTTCACAGATACTGCAACCATTTTCAACCACAGAGTAAGCAACTCCTTACTGGGAAACGTAGGGTCTTGAAAGCAAGGTGTCCTGCCATCTAAGAGGCAATGAGAGGGGATCTAATTGCAATATTTTGACTTGTTTCTGGCATGACTTGGAAAGCACTTAAGGAGGATCTAGATATTTCAGGGGAAGATAGTGGACCACTGAGTGGTCACTCTGGAGGCATCAGGAAGCACCTGGTTATTATAACTTGTGGATTCTTGGCAAGCTCCTGGGATTAAAACTATGCTTATGAGGGCAGGTAGAGCCCGCCCAGCACACAAGAGAACCTGGGCTGGATCCCCAGTACTTGCCAACAAACAGAACCACACTGACCAGACATGTAGAAGGGCTGGGGCTGGGGCTGGGGCTCAGTGGCAGAGCTCTTGCTTAGCACTGGTGAGGCACTGGGTTCGATCCTCAGTACCACATAAAAATAAATTAATTAAATAAAGGTATTGTGTCCATCTACCACTAAAAATATTTTTAAAAAGAACAAAGAGCATAGCATGGTGGTACATGCCTGCAATTCCCAGCATCTCTGGGGCTGAGGCAGGAGGATCTTAAGTTTGAGGCCAGCCTCAGCAATTTACCAAAACCATATCTCAAAATGAAAAAGGCTGGGGATGTAGCTCAGTGCTAAAGCATCCCTAGATTCAATCCCCAGCATCAAAAAAATTAAAAAAGAATAAGAAGGGTGGGGGAAGAATGTGCTATGGTTTGAGGGTTCATGTGTGGAAATTTCATCCCCATCATGAGGTATCAAGAGGATAGTAAAATAATTCAATCATAGTACACACAGGTGGATCCCTGGGGAGGGGCCTTCAACCCTGGACAGGACCGTGAGCCGGGGCTGGGGCTCAGTGGCAGAGCTCTTGCTTAGCACTGGTGAGGCACTGGGTTTGATCCTCAGCACCACATAAAAATAAATTAATTAAATAAAGGTATTGTGTCCATCTACCACTAAAAATATTTTTAAAAAGAACAAAGAGCCGAGCATGGTGGTACATGCCTGTAATTCCCAGCAACTCTGGGGCTGAGGCAGAAGGATCTTAAGTTTGAGGCCAGCTTCTTGTCCATAGTGTAATGAAGCACTACCCAGCATGGGTGCTCCATTACAATAACAGAAAATAGACTAATACACAGTGTTATTTTTAAAAAGAGAATTGTACACACATATGCTTGGATATGTACAAAAGATTTCTAAGTAAAAACACAAAAACTTAAAACATGGGTCCCTTCCTAGATGGGGACCTAAGTGGTGGGGGCTGGGGAGAGTTGAGAGGCATGACAGATCCAGCAGAGATTTTGTGCTGTCATGTGCCTTTCTCAGTCCTTTGCATTCTACACCCTGGGATTGGATCAACAATTCAAAAATTATGAAATGAATGAAATTTAAGAAGAATATCAGTGTGATCATGTTGGGGAGGTCCTGCATTCGTGGAGGCCACCACACAGGCTGGGAACCCAGGCCCGCACCCACTGCTTCACGCCTCTGGGCCTGCACCTCTGTTTGGCACAGCTTTCCTCCTATCAGTGTACTCCACTGCCCTCCCTGACTGTCACCCCCAGCCTCACTTCTCCCAGGCCCCCAAGTCCAGGCTGCAGGGCCCTCCTGAGCCTCCCTAGTGCTTAAACTACCCCACCAAAGCCTCAACCTATGCTGTGATCCCCTGACTGCTCCCATCTCTCTCCCACCAGGCTTTGAGCCCATCGGAGAGGACCACACCTTGCCGACTCCGCACTGCCTGTCTCCCACGTGGCCAACCACTAGCTCAGCAGAATATCTGCGAGCAGGGAAACACAATCCATGCTCCCAACTAAGCACCTCTGAAACACCCACCAGAGAAAGATGGGAAGGCTCTCTTTTCCTTTTACAAGCGGTCCTTTCCTAATTCTCCAGACGCTTATAAAGGCTTGTGCCATTTCTGGGCCACAGACCTCCAAGAAATGATTGGTTTGTGCTTGAGGGCAGAATGGAGACGAGAAACCTTCAACCAGTTTAGCAAGTTTCTTTGGCTTTTCAGAGCAGCACGTCAGCCCCAGTAGGGAGGAGGGTGAGCTGTTACCTGCGGGAGGTGGAGGGGACCCGGTGGTGGTCGGTGCCGGACTCCTTCACAAGGTTTCCTTTGCAGCATATGACCCTTAATTTATCCTGATACGAGGAGGCCAGGTAAATCGCTCCTGAGGAAATCGCAGGGCCCAGGTAACGTGGGTTCGGGATTTCCAGATACGCTCGGGCAGGGGTCCTACAGAGTTCCAGACAAGAGTTGGCAGTCACTGGGGAGTGGTGAGGAAGAAACACCTGCCCCTCCCTGGCACCCTGCCCCCACCCCTGAAGATGGAGTTCTCAGAGCACAGAGGCGCAGTGCTTACCCCAGCGAGGAGCGTGCCTGGATCTCAATGACTTCCAGTGAGTTGAAGTGGGTCACAAACAGATAGGGTTCTCTGTAGGCTGCATGGCCACCAGGCACCGTGGAGGAGGAGCAAAGGCAGAGGAGGGTTCAAAGAGGGAAAATTAAATCCTGGCTGTGAGGTCCCCTCTGATCTAGCACTCCCCCACTGCAGGACTCTATCCTCTAAGCACTTTACACACACACCCCTACATATACATACACAATGAAATTTTATAATTTTATAAAGGTGGGGATATATTTTATGAGATTATTTGCAAAAAGCACTGGAAATATAAGTGATTCAAATTTTTTCTTCCTTTAGTGGAGTACAGAGAAAGAATAAAGCAAATAGGAAACATGGAAGACTTCTCATGGTATACTATTAAACTAATTGTCTACATCGTCAAAAAATAAAAAGATTGCACTTAGCTAATTAGATATTTCTGGTCTTAATATTCTATCTCTATATTAAGTCACTCATCTCTCTATATAGTACCACTGAAACTGTAGAGGATATAATGGGCACTGTTGATTCTCACTATTATTCCTTGGGGCAAACCAGTATGTGGGTATAGACTCTCAGTCATGCTTCCCAGGATTCAAATCCCCACGCAGTTCCCTTGCTGTGAATGTGCACCGACCCTGTGACCCCTTGAACCAGAATGTGGAGGCAGTGCCAAGGCTGCCAGCCTGAAAGTCCATACTCTTTGAGGAGGCCTCCAGCCACCAGCCCCAGTGGAAGTCCCTACTGTGTGTGTGTGTGTGTGTGTGTGTGTGTGTGTGAGACTGTCAACAACACGTGGAGCACAGGTGTCCAACCAAACCACAGACTCATGAGCAATGACAATGTGCTGTTTTAGGTCACTAAGTTTAGGAATGGCATATCATGCAGTAATATATAAATAAAATGGCCTTAAAGGGTATTTCAGCCAAATGATATTCCAGAAAACTCACACAAGTTGTGTGTGTGCATATTTGCACGTACGCGGGTGTTTACTCTTGGACTCAGAAGCTCTACTTTTAGGGACCCGTCATCTGGAGATACTATTTGATAAGTGTACAAATATTTGTTCAAGGATGTTCATTACAGTGTTGTTGATGCTTATAAAGGTATGGATGTGGCTTAACCACTCTGCCTAATTAGAACTGGTTATATTGGCAGGTATTTGGCTATACTGTGGGACACTACATAGTGTTTGGAAATGATTTAAATAAGTCCACAGCAAATGGTCTTCTTTCTACGATGAGAGCTTAACAAATATTTTCCAAGGCTGAACTGTGGCCTGGTGGAGCTGGCTTAGGCAATTCTTCAGTAAGCCTCAGAATCTTCTGCCATGTACATTCACTTAGGTGACTGTTATACATGGCGTCCAGTGTCTGATGAAATGCATGACACAGTACTTAAGGTAAAAAGAATTCCACCTGCAACTCTTTCCCATAACACAGGCTCTGGCAAAACAGGAGCCCCCACACCATGCATCACGCACCAAAGGCCAAGGGTAAGCGGCTCCACTTGAGATCATCTGTGCGGCTACGTCTTCCGTAAGAATCCACGAACACCCCAAATTCTGCAAGGCATCAAGAGATGGGGCTTCAGCATCAGAGGAGTGGAGGGCATTGGGGACACACACCATGACACAAGAATGAGGACAGATCCCAGGGACAACTGGCCATATTTAACTGAATCAATAAAACCTGAAGACCTGCTGACCCTCTCCTTGTTTTATTTAAAATGACAATATAGTATTTATTTTATTAAAGAAAGAGGGATCAAACAAAAGGGAGGTGAGCGTAGGAAAAGAAACGGTGGGGGGAAAGCGGAAGAGAAAGGAAGGGGGTACAGAGATCAAGGAGGCAGAGACCCAGGAACAGGGGGGACCCAGATTTTTTAATATTTTTAAAAAGTAAAGAAAATATCAACAGAGAGAGGGGAAGGGAGAAAAAGAGGGAGGGAGGAAGACAGGCCGGCCAGAGGACGAGAAAGGAAAGAGAACAAGCAAGCGAGGGACAAAGAAGGAAAGATGGAGCTGCTCTGTGCAGAGGATGTGAGGGGGTGTGCCTGGTGGGCAGGAGAAGCCCAGAGGCCTCAGGTGCTGGACCAACACCCCTCCGTACTCTCAGCAGGCCCTGCCCCAGGTCCCCAAGGCCTGGCCCCGGCCTAGCTCCCAGCCCCACAGGAGCAAGCAGGACGCACCGTGGAAGCACAGCAGGTACTCCTCTCGCTGCCCTGCCCCGTTCACCTGCACGATGGAGACGGGGAAGCTGTTGGAAGAGGAAGCAAACACAGCAGGTGCCAAGGAGTGGTCGTTCTTGTCCAGGAATTCTGTAAAGGCAGGTAGGAGGTGGGCTTCAGGAGGGCTTTCTGACCCTGCAAGGCCCGGGACACGCAGCAGGTGGCGGGGGGGCACTGGCCCTACCCTCTAGCGTGTACTGCTTCATGTCAATTTCGTAGAATTTGTTGGTTCCGATGAGGATACTGTAATTGGTGAAGTGGATGCAGCTGCAGGGCTCTGAGGTCTCGATCTCCTGAGACAAAGGGCAGAGAAGGACAGGAGATGACACAGGACAGCTGGCTCCTCTGCTCTTCTGTTTCTGCCTGAAGCATCTAACCACGCTTTGTAGGTAGTCGCTGCCAGAACTGCTGACACTGTCACCCTTCACGCCTCTCAGGATGGCCGGCAGTCCCTCTGCTACCCTTTTCCAGATACTCTACACAACACCAGGCTTTTTTGGAAAAGAAAGCCAATTGCAGACAAAAGGCGGGGCAGGGCCGGAAGTGCTATTTCAATGAAAAGGTAGAATTTTAACAATTCGTTCTTATTGGAGAGAAAACTGGAAAACTACACAACTATTAACAGGGGTGGTGAGGAATGGTCTCCTTCCTTTTGCTGGCTGCTAAGTTTCTTTTTTTTCTTAACATTTTTTTTAGTTGCCAATGGATCGTTTATTTTATTTATATGTGTGTAATGCTGAGGATCAAACCCAGGGTCTCACACATGCCAGGCAAGGGCTCTACCACCGAGCCACAACTCCAGCCCCGGTTTCTAAGTTTCTAACAGAAACCTCTATTACGTAGTACTTACTGTCTTCATAATCACTGCATTCCTACCTTAATTGTCCGCTTGCTCATTATTTATATTTGTTTTTAGGCCAATCCTGTGGTCAAAACACCAGGGGTTCTAATCGGTGGCCAGGAATCATAAAGCAATAATGCGTTGTGACAATTTTCCTCAACTTACGGTTGGAACTCCCGCCAGCACTATCATCACCACTGACTATGGACTGGCCACCTACCAGGGATGAGGGAAGGGGAAACTGAAACAGCATGATACTAGGGAAAGACTAGGGAAACTGAACTTCAGACGTGGTCTTGACTTTGTAGCCTAGGTTGTCTCCTAGCTCCAACTGTCCTACCTGAACACTGGAGAACTGTCCTGCAAACTGTGGATGGCCAGCTTAGTCCTTGGTGCCAATGGGCACTCAATAAACCCACAGACTAAACTATCAACCACAGCTATGAGTGGCTCTGGGCTCTTCCAAGAGAGAAAGGTCTTACTCTCTAGGGAGGTGACCCCAGGCTGAATGGTGGCAGAATAGAAGGAGCACACGCTGCTCTCTGACACAAACACTCCACGTGGGATCCTTGGGAGAGCAGGATGGCAGGGCTGCAACTCACCTTCCGAATGCAGTACTTGCTGAGGTTTTCGTTGTAGCGAAGGATGACGACTTTGTTGGGCATGGCTGCACAGATACAGAGCCCATTCTCAATCTGCAAAGCCAAAGGGAAAAGAGAGAAAGAAAGAGTCACCCATGGGCACCCTGGCTCTGTAGCAAAACTAGGTGAGGAGCATCAGTTTGGAGCAGGATCTCTCCACCTCAGACCTACTGACAATCTGGACCAGTTTGTTCTTTGGTGTGGTGGTGGGGCAGAGGGTGTCCTGCATATTGCAGGATGATGGGCAGCATCAGGGTCTGGACCTATGAGATGACTATAGCACCCTCCAGTTGTGACAATCAAAAATGTCTTCAGACGTTACCAAATGTCTGCTGGTTGAAACACCACTGTAGCTGGGATCCAGGGAAGGCCTCAGGATCCACCTGATAGCACCCACGTTTTGCACACATGTGCCTTTAGCTAGAGACAGATTCTTCTGTAACCTTCCCCTGGGAGAAGGGGGCAGGACAGGATAAGGGAAAGGAGAGGAAAGGTAATAGAAATTGCTACAGGAATTTTAAGACAATTCCAGTATAAATGAAAATGCTCTTAGCTTAGGCCTGTACCTACAGATTCCACATCAAAACTCCCTTTTTCTAGAGTCGAATCCCTCTTTTTCACCCCCCTACAACCAGATCTTTGCCATTCATCAAGGGTGAAAAGATACTTATTGTTCAAATTGTCCTGAAATGAAGGTCAGCAATTGGGCAGGAAAGGAGAGGAATAGAGGAGGAACAGTTCTATTTCTTGGTTTGGATAGCAGGTTCAGGGGTGTTTACTACATCACTTGGCTTTATCACTTACAGGTTTATGTCTCATACTTTTTTTAGTATTTAAAAAATAAAAATATTTATAATTTTAAAATATGAAAATTTGGAAACTAAAATGCACATTTCTAAGTAACTCATCATTCACAGGAGAAATTTTTAAACATGTAGAACAATTATAACAAGTTATAATATCAAAATTTATAGGGCACAACTGACTAGTAGTTAGAAGAAAATGCGTGGCCCTAAAATGGTTATATTAGAAAAATACCCTGAAAAGTTAATAAGTTTAAATTATATTAAAACAAAGAATAATGGAAGAAAGCCAAGAAAGCTAAAGGAAGAAAAAACAAAGGCAAAGGCAAAAATTAATGACCAATGAAGCAATGCCACGCCAGAAGCACTTGTTCAATAAAACCCAAAGTGTCCTCTGTTTACAGTTAGTACAAGTGAAATCAAAGACCGAGCATCAGTAACCTCAGGGAAGGAAAAGGTCCCCTCCCCGTCTAGTCCTGTAGCCCTAGGGTAGAGGTCTTTGAGGTCACACACAGAGGGGTTTGCTCAGTCAATGCCATCTGAGTAGCCTTCTGAGCAATGACCAGCAAGCTATTTCTGGAGCGAGGGGAAGTGGCTTGCTCCAGGCTTCACTAGAGTTGTGTGTGGAGGTCTGTGTATGTCCATAAATATTCTTCACTTTTAATAAAAAAAATTATTTATTTTTTGTGATGCTGGGAATTGAACCTACATCCTCACACATGTTAGACAGGTGCTCTACAGCCCCAGACCATGATAAAACACATTTAAAGGAGAAGGCAAACAAACGTGTTTATGGGCAAAATTTCAATATACTAGAAATCACAAGAGAATCCCTTGAGTGCTGGTGAGCGGCTCCGTGGCATGCTTGGTTCTCAGCATCCACAGGCTCCACAGCCGCACGTTCAACTGACACAGACTGAAAATATTCAGCAGGAAAAAACCTGCCTCTGTACCAAAAATCATTATTCCCTAAACAATACAGAATAAATACTTAGATAGCATTTATATTGAATTAGGTATTGTAAATAATCTAGAGATGATTTCATGAACTTGGGAAAACGTACACAGGTCATATACAAAGGTACAAACACTACTATCCTACAGGGTACAAAGGACTTAAGAGTCCTCGGATTTTGGTGTGTTGTTGGGGGTGGTTCTGGAACCAATCCCCCTCAGACACTGAGGAATGACTGTTTAAATTTCGTAAGTTAGAATCTGTAAATCTCTAGTAATAAATTGTCTTTCCATCCAGATCAGACATGGGGTTCTATATTAGGATTTTTTTTTCTTAAAAAAAAAAAAATGCTCATCACACATACATACTTCTAAAATTACGGATCAATCTTTTAGTTTTGCTCATCTTATTCTTGTGTTTCTTTCCAATTCAAAACCTGTGCAAATTTCATGGCTACCCAGATCATTTTGCAGGCCCAAAGGAAGCAACAGCAATTCAAACCAGTCTGAGGGATGCTTGACTTTCAAGGTCAGGTTAAGGAGCTATTGGCAACTTCAAGGACATTGGAGATTCCACCAGCGGAGGCCCGAGGAGCACTAACCTTGCCAGCAGCAAACAAGTGGCAGCCCTTCACAGCTTCGAAGATGTTGGGCGAGATGTCTGGCTGGGCGGGAAGGTGCGACTGCGCCAGGGACTGCTTCACTTTCTTCACGTCCACCAGACACAGGGCCCGCTCTTCTCCTGAGGAAAGGAGCAGCCTCTGTCAGCGTAAAGGGAGTAGTGAAGACTGGGAGGGAGGTCTGGTCTAGTTCCAAATAGAAGCTGCTGAGATTTCCATACACCCCCTCTACACTGAGCACCCCTTATCTGAATTGCTTGAGATCACAAGTGCCTCAGATTTCAGATTTTGGAATATTTACATAAACATAATGAGATTACTTGGGGGTGGGACTCAAGTCTAGATACAAAATTATTTTATGTTTCATATATGCTTTATATTCATGGCTGCAAGATGATTTTATGACATACTTTAAGAGCTTCTGCAATTTGACAATGACTTGTCTATCATGTGAGGGCAGTTGGAATTGTTCACCTGTAGCACCTCATTAGCACTCAAAATGGCTCGGGTTTTCAAATTAGGGATGCTCACTATTTTAGATCTCAGATAAAAACATTTGGCCTTTTAGTCCAGATTCTAAGGGAGGAAATTCTGCAGACATAAGATTGGAGGAAGAACTGAACTTTTAAACATGTTCCTGGGTAAAGAAAGAATGTCTGAGAGCAACAAGGAGAAGAAATTCTATAAAACAACAGGCTTTGACTATGCAAATATGTCAATGTCAAGAAAGACAAATGGAAGGATGGGAACCATTCCAGATAAAGACAGGATTAAGCGCAACCTTGGGTTGAACCATGAGTTGAGGGGAAGACACTATAAAAAACATTACTGGGCCCCAGGTAAAATCGGACTGTGGGCAACATATCAGACTATTGTATTATGGCAAGGGTAAAATTTCCTGAAGGCAAAAAACAAATCATACCATGTGAAACTTTCCCACATGCACATACCAGCATAAGTTTGCCAAAACCCAGAGAAAGTGGAACACCAAGGGTGAGGCCAACAGACACTGTGGGCTTTGGGCAATGACAAAGTGCCCGTGCAGGTTCCTCAACAGCAACCAACGTACCAGGCAGTGTGGACGCTGTCAATGCGGAGGGCTGGGGAGTGGGAGGGGGCTGCATGCCAATCTCTGTACCTTCCTCTCAGTTTTGCTGTGAACCTAAAACTACTCAACAGTATAATCAGGAAGGAAAACAGGAATGGAGGAAGGCAACAGGCTGGGAGGAAAGGGACAGTACAGAGCCACCATTCCAGGAGGGCCAGTCTGTGGACCCAGCCACACCTAAAACATGTTTTGAATGCTGAGCCAATAATACTGTTTTTCCTCTGACAAAAAAAATTTGCCAACAAAGAAAAAAAAATTGTGCCATGGTCATGTGAAAGAATGCCCTTGCTCGTAGGATACCTGCACATGGAGGAAGAGAGGAAACTAACAAAATGTTAGCAAGTGGAAGCCAGGTGCAGAGGCACATCCCTGTGATCCCAGCAACTCAGGAGGCTGAGGCAAGAGGACAGCAAGTTCAAGTCAGCCTCAGCAACTTTTCAAGATTCTCTGAAAGACACTGCCTCAAAATTTAAAAAATAAAAAAGGATTGGAGAGGTAGCTCAGTGGTAAAACACCCCTGGGTTCAGTCCTCAGTACCAAAAAAAAAAAAAAAATGTGAGCCCATGGTGAATCTAGATGACATGTCTCTGAGTATTCAGAGACATAAGAAAGATCAGGAAGTAATCACACAGAGACTGTGAGGAGCAGGAAGCTCTAGGAAGGCCAAGGCCCACAGTGCTGCTGATGCAATCAGGACAAGGAATTTGACTTTGATGAATCTTTGAGGCTTGGCACTCGCCATGGTTTAGATATGCTCTGGGGAGCCCCAAGAGTCCATGTGATTGGAGTCTTGGTCCCCAGGGTAGCACTGGTGGGAAGTGCTATGGAATCTTAAGTGGTGAGACCCAGTGGAAGGTCCTGAGGTCCCTGGGGGCATGCTCTCAGAATGGAGTTCTTGTGAGACCCCTTGAGTGCTGGAGAGGGATATTATAGAGGAAGCAAGTCTGGTCCCACCCAGCTCTCCTGTGTGGAGTCAGCTTGCTCCTGAAAGCCCTCCCACCATGCTCTCTACCCATGAAGTAATGCAGCCAAGGGTTGGCCTCACCCAGTCAGCGCTGTACTGTTTGGACTTTGAACTTCCAGAACTACAAGCTAGATAAACCTCTTTTCTTCATTAATAGCATGTCTCAGGTGATTCATTATAGTAATGAAAAGCTGACTAATCTAAGCGTTCTTCACTATAGGCATAATGGTGAGATGTTCTTTGCAGGTGTCAGACTATGCTCAACTGAACACCAAAAGGGAACCAAACGTGGACAAAAAGGGCCTGTCAGCTGAGGCTTGGCATCCCTCAGGAGGAAAGAGCCACTGCTGCTCCAGCCTTCCACCAGGAGAGCCTGCTTTGTGCCTCACAAGCCTGAAACCTGGCTCTTAAGTTGTTTCCCTTAAAAGTAAAGGAAAGGGCTGTGCCTTGGCCTCACACCTGCTATCATGAGTAGCTTCTCCAGGTCCTTGATGATATAAATTTGGAAGACTGCTCCAACTCCTGGGACGTGGGTTAAGGAGTTTTTCAAGACATTCAGTGCATACAGCCCTTCCTCGGTGCCCACCAACACCACCTGTAAGGACAGAAGTCCAAAGTGAAGCACAGTCACGTCACCATAACAGTCCCAAAGCAGAAGAGCCACAAAGCCTACACAGTCCTCCCTTTCTCGACGGTGTGTGGCTGTAGCCATACACTGGCTGACAGTGCCCAGAAAATATGTTACCTGGTCACTGAAGGGCAGTGTGCAGTTCATGTCCAGCCGGTCATCACCTTCCAGTTTCAGCAGGGAGTTTCCAAGCAATTTCTTTTCATATGTGAAAGAAAAGATGAAACGAAAAAGAGAATCTTAAAGTCAAACTCAGAAAACACATTTTCTCCTAGCTCCCCACCCCCTTTTGTTGTTGCTGTTGGGTTTTGGCACTGGGGATAGCACCCAGGACCTGTGTAGGTTACGCAAGCACTCCACCACAGAGCTACGCCCCCGGCCTCTTGCCCAGTAATTCTATCTGAGCTCCAAAGGCAAGATGTAGATATTATGGGTTTCTCTGGGGCGGTTGTTAATTAGCATCAGAGTCATAACTTGGCTTGGACACAGAAGTGAGTGTGTAGACACAGAGCTGCTCTGGAATAGGAAATAACTGAAGCTACACAGATTTCACCTGCAAAGGGTTAGCAAGCCACATGGACAGCTCCTGTTGCCCCCACCCCCAAGACTGCAGCAAAAGTGCAAGGCACAGTGGGGTCAGCAGCAAACCAACAGCCTCTGAATCTCTTTACCTGAACCCACGCTGGCAGAAGCTCGTAGAAAACCCAGCCACGGGCCTATTGTACACATATCAACGTGGATCTCAGTAAAAGGCTCACATGTGAGATACAGAACATTCACAAAAACAGGCCTGCCCAGCGAGCACAGCTCTTTCCAGGAGGCTCATGGTTAAGAATTTTCCAACTGCAAACCCTTAAAGTGTTTATTAGGAGCTAAGTGTCTGAAAAGAGCTGTTGGGTCTTGAGTGGAGCAAACGCCAATGAGCAATGAGCACTGTTTGCACCTTCGAACGTTCTGGGGGGAGTGATGCCAATCAAGGCACACCCACGTTCCTAACATCTGAAGGATAAGTAGGACTTCAAACCTGCCCACAGAAGAGCAAATACTGCAGGAGCAACCAGGAAGGTTGGGAAGAGCCTCCCTGAAGTCAACGTGGCTGTGGCAGCCCGCTGCGCTGATTCATGGCCAAGTGCTTGTAACTCAAGCCTTTAAGCCAAAGAACTCATCAGAGTAAACAGCAGAGCAGATGCCCTTGAGGGAGCACAGGTGGCTGTACCGCTGTCACACACTCTCTCGGGCCCCAAGAGCAGGCTAGCCGCTGCCTCCCCTTTCCTCAGAGCTGCCTCAGAGGGCTCGAGATGCTCCATTCCCGCCTTGGAGTTTCACCTCACTGCCACAGAACTCCTGGTCATCACTGTCTAGTGCTGTCACCCCCCAGAGGGCAGCCCAAGGGACACCAGGACAACCCAGGGGATCCCAAGCTAAGTTACCGAACTCTGCCCCCGGGCATACTCACGGCATCGGCTTCTGCCTTCTCCCTAGAAACTCTCCCACCTGCGACAACTGATTCTAAGGCGGTGACCCAGCGCTGTTTGTCAGGAAAGCTGGGAGCTAATAGGTAGAGGGTCCTCCCGGGCCAGCACGTGGTGTGCGGGTGAGATTCCATCTTCAGAATGTATGGGACATCTAGGAGATTCCACAGAGAGCACAGGATTGGGTGTGGACTTCCCCCATTCCCACTGGCAGGGATGGCCCTGAGTTACAAGATAGCCTGCCAAACCACACGGTCCCCGTCACCATGAAGCCAGATGAGCCAGGGAAGGTGGGCTTCCTTGGCAGAGCCAACCCTCATGTTCCCCTCCAGGCCCTGCTGATCTGCCACGCCCGGCCCACCTGCCCTCACCTGCTTTGGCTGTATTTGCGAGTTCGGAAGCACCAACGGCACCATGAATAGATACATCCCCGTCGGGAAGGCACAGCTCAAATTCTTCCACCGGCCTCTGTCCAGCTTGGTGCAAAGAGGAAGGGGCAGAAAGAAAAACAAAAGAACAGGCACAAGAACGAGGGGAGAAGAGCAGAGCAGAGAGAGGGGGGGACAGAGACAGGGGACGCGTGTAGAGAGAGGCGCACGAGAACAAAGAAGGGAAAGAGGTGTGCAGAGAGGCAGAGAGGGAAGATAAAAAAAAAAATAAAGTGTGTCAGATGAGTGGCACAGTCAAATTTCTGATGACGATGCGGATTTATGGGTTAGTTGGCTGAGGCGGAAGTTCTCTGAGGCATTAGCAGGTGGAATCTTCAGGGCAGCACCCTGCGGGCTCTCCGGGGGGGAGACCTATAGATGTGAGTATCGCACCAATAACCTTTAGAGAAGTCATTTGGCTTTTAATTTTCAAAAATGGGAGAGCATAGAAGGCTCGCGAGGCAGTCCAAACAACGCCTTCACGCCAACGCTGGGAGACCTGGGTTAGCCACGTGCAGTGCAGTTCCCCCTGAATTATTAATTTACCTTCTCTGGCTTCATTGTCATAAATGAGGACTTTGGATCCCTCCAGGACAATGTACTTCCTGTCCCAGCCCTGCTGTCCTCGTTTGTTATTCCTGGGAAAAGAAAATTGGGAAAGGAAAATGCTCAATCAGTCTGAAGGACCCAGGGGAGGGGACCCTCAAAAAGGCATCAGAACAGAAGTGGCCCGTGGCCTTCAGCACCAACACCTGGGGACCCCAAGCCACCCTGCAACAATACCTGGGCACTTTCATCCACCCTTCCAGGTGCAGGCTGCTGCTGGGGTCCTTGGTCTGCAGACCCGGGGAGTTCATTTTGTCACGGCAAAAGGCCTCGGTGAAGTGTGTGGCGTATTCGGCGGGCAGGCCGCAGGTGGCTGGCAAGCACGTGGAGCACTTGGGGTGACACATCACCTGACATTCTAGGGGAGAGCAGTGAACACCCTGAAAACATGCTCTCTGGGCTCAGAATGTGGCCTTCCAGCCGAGCCTGGGGAGTCTCACACCCAAGCAGCTACTGTAAACAGGCCCAGCAACCAGCTCGACCTTAAGGCTTCCCAAGAGCAGGGCCTCTGCAGAGGCAGAAACAAGACAGCCACATGCTCCCAACCCAGTTTTCCTGGGTTTGATACAGGCTGCCCACAAACAGGTGCACAAAGGATGTGTCTGTGTGGTTCTGTGGGAAAAGACGGGGAGAAGCCATCCTGGCAAAACGGCTGGACACCGACAGAGATGAGGGCACTGCACAGCCTGAGCTGCAGCCAGGAGTATAGGATCATTGCTTCAATGGGGTAAAAATAGTGTCCTCCCACTAAAATGAAGAGCTTGGCTACAAATGCATCTCATGATGAGGAACTTAGGAAAACATGGCCTCCACCTGATGGGTTCCTCAGATGGAGAAACAGGGCCCACCACAGATACACCACCACTTCTCTTACCGAGACATTTGGATGCCTGGCGTCCGAAGTGTACAGTATCCAGACACACAGCACACTTTGTGGCTCGCATGTTCAGTCCTACGTTAAATCGGTGAGGAATATTGTGGTGCATGCGCTCCTTAAGACGCCGGCTATATTCTGAAAGGGGAAAAAAATTAAATCATCAGAGTACTGCAAATGAAGGTGAGGAGTCACCCACAAAATGAGGGGAAAATATTTGCAAATCATATCTGATTATGAACTTGTGTCTAGAATACATAAAGAACTCTCACAACTCAGTCATAAAAAGATAGCTCAATTAAAAAGTGGGTCAAGGATTTGAATAGATATCTCCCCAAAGTGGATAAATAAATGGCCAATAGGCACATGAAAAGATGCTCAACATCACAGCCATTAGGGAAATGCAAATCAAAACCACAATGCAATGCCACTTCACCACCACTAAGGACATCTACGACCCAGAAATGGAAAAAAAAGAGTTGGTGAGAATGTGGAAAAATTGGAGCCCTTGTACGTGGCCAGGGGGAGAGTGGAATGGTGCAGCCACTTTGGACTTGAGCCTGGCAGGTCCTCAGCAAGCTAAACAGAATCACCGTCCGACCCAGCAAGTCCTCTCCCAGGTACACACCCAAGAGAACTGAAAACACTTGTCCACACCAGCATGATTTATGCCAGGAAAAAAGTACAGGTGATCCAAAAGCCCTTTGATGATCATTCCCTGTGCCAAGGAATACCATGCATACAGTCATAAAAGGAAACTGCGTACTGACACCTGCTACAATGCGGGTGAACTTCAAATACATCACACTCGTGGAAGGAGCCAGACACAAAAGGCCACGCATGGTATGATCCCACTGATAGGAACCCAGAGGAGCAAATCCAGAGATAGAAAGTAGATCTTACTGAAAAACACTGAACTGTACAATTTAAATGGATGAATTTTATCATATGTGAATTATCTTTAAATAAAACTGTCTTTAAAAAAAAACATTAGGGTAGGTTAGTTGCAGCCTATGAAAGTATTTTGACACAAACAGATGCATCTAAATTTTTATGAATCAACTTCAAGTACCCACCACATGGTTATTAAGTTGTTTGTTTTAGTCTTAGGTGTTGAACCCAGGGGTGCCTAACCACAGAGCCACATCCCCAGCCATTTTTTGTATTTTATTTAGAGACAGGGTCTCACTGAGCTGCTTAGGGCCTCACTAAGTTGCTGGGGCTGGCTTTGAACTCAAAATCCTCCTGCCTTAGCTTCCTGAGCTGCTGAGATTACAGGCATATGCCACTGCACCCAGCAGGAATTGGGTTTTATTTCCTAGTGGATTGATCATCCTATAGTATGTGTTTGGGGACATAAAGAAAACAAGCTTTAAAATTAATTGTAAATATTTTAGCCATAAAGGCTTTGCTTTTCAGATGAAATCATATATCTAGAGCTTTTCAAAATCCAATTTAAAGGGGCAGGGAGAATGGAAGGGAAACCCCAGGGAATGACATTGGCCAAATTATATTGTCGTGTTGTTTGAATGTGTGAATGTGCAACAATGAAGCTCACCATCACACACAACTAAAATGCACCGATAAACATACGGGAGAAAAATCCCATTTAAAAGTAATTATTGTGAACTAAAGAATCTCTCAATTTTATGTATATGTACTGACTGAAGAATTCCCTATGTTATGTCCAGTTTTTTCAGGAATGATCTCCTTTCGCTCATAAATCAACTTTTTAGTCTCAAAGAACTGATTCTTACATCTATGCTGTAAGGCCAACCCTTCACCCTCAGTTTAACAGGTTTCCTCTCAACGGTGACTTAAGTAATTAGAGGCAACTTTAGATAGAAAAGCTCTGGACATGTCCCTCTGAACCCACTCTGGTCGGCTGTCTTCCTTTCCTTCATGAAGGATAACAGCAATGCACTGTGAGCTGGAAGGCGCAGCCGGAGAAGAAGAAGTGTTCACACCTCCCGGGAGGCTGCTCTCCAGTGCTCATCAGTGAGCACCACAGCCAGGAACCACGCTTTCCTCTAGGTTCCCACCACCATCTGGATGACTTCTAGAGCAAAGCTCTTTGACTCAAGGTGTTATGTAAACATAGGAAGAGACCACCTCGTGATGGAAAAGAAACAAGAGCAATAGTGAAATGCCGTGGAGACTCACAGCCCCAGCGGCTTTGATGGTGATGTCATGATGCTAAGCCACGGTTCTGCTCTGTTTTCCCCAAGCCTTTCCAAACCACTCTCCTTGGCCTTTGTAGAAGTCCTTTCCATCTCAAGGTGAACAGAGAATACTTAGGAACACAAATAAAACTCCTTACCCTGTCAATAGCTAAATAAACTGCCACAAACTATCTACACTTGAAATGTACGTAACCTTTAACCCAATGACTCATTTCCCAACAGTTTATTCCACAGCCACAACACCCACAGAGGTACAGGCCATTCTCTGCAGCATGTCTGTGGTTACAGGGAAACAAACTAAGTACCCAACAGCAGGGGACTGGCTTAATAGGTGAATCGTATACCCATACCATCTGGGTAGTCCTCTGAAAGCATGAAGTAAGTCCCTGTGTCCTGATGTGTGTCTAACATTTATCTGAAAGGCGTCTTGCAGCGTACAGTATAGTGTGCTATGATATTTATTTACAAGGTGGGGAGCTGAGAAAAATAGGCTTAGTTTTTTCACATTCTTTAAATCTGTTCATATAAGATACATGAATTAATAACATGGCTACATTCATGAACTCTGGCTAAAGAACTCGATGAGTAAAAGCATCTGACGACTCTGGGTTAAGGGATCTGTCAGGGGAGGGAAAACTCACATTTCGCTCTTTATTCCTTAGGATTAGTTGTAATTTTTACCATATGACTGCATTTCTTGGAAGGTTAAAAAAAATTCTACATAACTCCAACAGGCCCATAAGAATGAATATGGTCTGAATGAGTCCCCCAAAAGTTCTTGCATTGGAAATTTAATCCTCAAATTCATATGAAGACAGGATTTGAAGAGGGGCCGTTGGAAAATCATTAGGGTTAATGGAGGTGAAGCTAGAGCTCCCACAGTGGCATTCCTTTATACAAAGAGGAAGAGAGACCTGAGCTAGCTCACTTGCTCCATCCTGCCACCACATTATAATGCGGCAGGAAGGCCCTCACCAGATACTGAAGGCACACTCTTGGTCTTCCCAGCCTCCAGAACTATGAGCCAAATAAACTTCTTTTCTTGACTACCCAGTATCAGGTATTTTGTTATAGCAACAGAAAACAGACTAAGATAAGAATATACCTTCTGGGGTTGAAGACTCCTTTCTGCGGCTAGACGGTGGGGCAAGCAGGCTCATGGCACTGGGCTGGTGCTCAGGTGACCGCACAATGGCAGACATGGCAATCTGCTGCCTCGCTGTGGCTGGAGTAGAAGGATGTGGGTGGTCTGTGGCTTTGCGGTGGGCAGCTGTTGAGAGACCAGTGTGATTTTGAGTTAGCAGAGTTATCAAGAGGACCAGATTAGGCAGACTGCCCCTGGGCTGTCTTTCAAGGCCCCAAGACCAAATGAATATAAGTCATACCAATTTGGGAACATAGAGGAGGCTATAATTTTTTAGACTCGGGGTGTCTGGACTGAAAACTCAGAGGCCATAAACAAAAATGGTGCTTTGGCCAATCTCATGGAGCTCAGCCCTCTGCCCCGCTCACAGCCTGGAGTGCTTTGTAGATGGAGCCCCTACCTTCCTCCCGGGCAGATCGGAGCTCAATGCGGGTCTTCTGAAGGGCTTCCTCCAGCTCTGCACAGCGAGCTTTTTCCTTCTCCAGGGCCAGCTTCAGCTCATTGTACTGCAGAGGAACCTGTGTGGGTAAAGCAGGGTCCTCTTTCCGTCGACTAAATAAACCCTAGCAATGGAAACAGAGATATCTCCTAACTCCTGGAAACTGGCACTGTGCGCTAGCTAAAGGAAAGCTGACTCGGGAGGAGCAGACCACCAAGGCTAGGAACATACTCACTGTAAGTGTGTTTAGTAAAAATGGCATGTGAAGGGGGAAGGGGTAGGTTGAGCATCAGCGCATTCCAGCCAGCTGAAAAAAAAGTGAGGTGCGGACGTTTTCACCAAGAGGGTTAAAGATGCTTGAATTGCCACCATCTCTTCCTTTAGCATTCCCAAGACAGGAGAGCCATTTCCTGAGAGTCTTTTCCCCTCAAAAAAATGGAACCAGGAGAGATGGAGTATGGAGCCAGGAGAGATGGTTCAGAGGTCACTCTTGCCTTTGAATTTGTCTCATGAGGCTTAGTTACAAGACACAGAGAGGGGTGTTTTTTTTTTTTTTAAAAAAAAAAAAAGCAAAATTTGATAATGAAGGCTAAAATGATGGTAAAATAAGGGGCTTACTAAAAATGAAAATGGAAACATTTACTGTACACAGAAAAGGAAAATATAATAATGCAACTGAGACAAAATTAACTTAAAAAATAAGAGATGGAAACACCCTGACTACACCAAGTGACATAACCAAACACCAGTCCACTGCTAAAATAAAAAGATTAAATATCATAAGCTTAGCAATATATAGTAACATAGTATATGCAAGTTTGAAATCCAACCAGGCAGAGGCTGCTTAGCAGGAGGTAACCTCTGAATGCTGCACTTCCCCGTACAGTAGAGATGGCACCAGGAACACTGGGACCAACCACCAACTTAGTCCTCCAAGCCTTTCTCCTGGATATTCCAAGTCATTAGACCCTTTTCTATAAAAGTGCTGCCATAGCCACTAGGTTGTACTAAGGCCTTTGGAAGGAAACTGCAAGTTCTTAGAGGCCTGAAACTGCGAACACTTGGCCAAAACTAGTGTGAGGGCTTCTGTGTGTTGGGAAAGCCGAGACTGGAGAAGCTACTTTCTGGAGATGGAGGTGTAGCTCAGTGGTAGGATACTTGCCTACCAGGCCCAAGGCCCTGGGTTTAATACCCAGCACTGAAAAAATAAAATAAAGCAACTTATAATGTGTACCTATATATAACCCTGCCCATGGTTTGGGTTTTTATCCATAGTTAATTTTAAAAAGAATGGTATGGAGAGTATGGCTATCCAGTTGGGCACTCCAAGTCCCAGGGTTCAGTCTCTTCATTAGCTGATCAAAACCACTGGGCCAGATCATTTGTAAATCTTCCTGGAGTCCCATGCAGGTAACCTAAGGACCGATTCAGAGTCCCAGATGTACGACCTACTAATCCCTCTGAATCCCATACATGGGAGCTGCTAATCCTACTATAGTCCTACATAAGGACCTCTGAACCTGTTTAAGCAGGTTTGCATACATGACCTACCTGTAAGTCCTTCTCTCTGCAGAGAGGCACCCCAGCTACTAAGTGGGAGGGGAAAACCACTCCCCTAACACAGAAAGGCGCTACAACTTAAGGGGCCACGAACATCAAGTTAGACTTGATTGATGATATACTCTGCTAAAGGCTATTCTGATTATCTAAAAACCTATTTTTCAACCCAAAATGAAACAAGAAAATACACATTTTTTTCTTCTATGTTCCCAAGGTTATACATCACAGTGGTGTCCACTAAGTCAGGAACCATGCAGTCAAATGGCCAACTCCCAGCTGCCGCACACTTGGACCCACCTTTTTCTTTTTAGCAGGTTGATCCATTTTGGCTTGCAGAAAATCAATGAGTTTGGTTTGTTGAGAAATAGTGCCTTCCATCTTCACCTTTTCATGAGAGTAGAGAACCTGGAACCATGGGGCGGGGGGGGGGGGAAGATAACCTCAGAGCCAGACAGGAGTGTACTCCCAAATTTGGTACTTTAAGAAAATGAAAAGTAAAGTCGTTAGGACACTGGAAAATTCAACCCAAATAGCATGGGCTGAAATTTATGTGTGGAGTTTCAGTTTTATCAGAATAATAAAAAAAAAAGATGGAGAGATATATGAGAAAGTAAAAATAAGCAAATAGTTAAGTGTAGGATCCAGGTGGTGGTCACTATGGAAATCTTCCACTATGAATATTAAACATATTCATAATTAAAGTGTTGAGAAAGGTTCACACACACACACACATACATGCTGTGGGTGGAACCTAGAACATCGAGAGGCTAAGCACCCTCCTGCACTGAGTCACACCCAGCCCTGCAGAGGGCTCCTCAGCAGATTCCCTCTGTCCACCCTCACCTGAATGTTTTCCAGCTGATACTCTAGATCGCTTCTTTCTGTCTTCAGCAGATCGGCCCTATCCAAAGCTTCTTGCAGCCCTTGAGTCAGACGGAAAATGTGGTTCTTCTGCATGTCCATCTGCTGCTGTAGCTTGGCTTGCTAGTGGGAGAAGGGCCAGAGAAAGACTCGACACCACCCGGAACACTACATGTCCCCCGCTGCTCCTATTCTCAATTAATTCCAGACATGACACTAGAGGTTCAGCTTTGGAAGTCGTGTGCTTCCAGAAATACCACCTGTCTTTATTGTTAAATGACACAGGCATGGATAAAAAAGAACTTGAAAGAAAATCTCTGATGGCCAAGTCACAAGATCCCCACCATGACAGGAAATCCAGGCTACAGGTCTGCCTTCCCAGTCAGTGATACACTTGAGAATACTTTGATACTTAAGAGCTGACAGCAAAGTCAGCTCCCTGATAGCTAAGTTCCATTTGTCCCTATTTTTTGATCTTTTTAGGATCTTAATGGTCCTTAGGAGAAATCACTGTATGGGCAGTGTAGAATACCTATGGAAGAACTGTATCTACCCCCAACTTCATGATCACCATGACTCATACAGGTAATAGCCTCGATCACACTGTGGGGAGAAAGGCAGAGGATCCCAGATACAGTATATAAGTGGTAAAACCACTTTGTATTTTGAATACAAAATTCAATTTAGTATATTGGAAACAGTTTTGTTCTGAAAAATCTCCCTCTAATTTTTATGTAGAAGTCAACCAGAAAATAGGACAAGTTATAAAGATACTGGTTTTATGGTTCTCTTTCCTAAAATGTGTCTGTTTCTTTCTGAAAATGTGTTCCATCCTGACAAAACTTCAACTAAACCCTGGGTTGTCATCCAACCATAATGCAAGTGACCCAAATAATCTCTTCCCTGGTGGCCTAGACTCTCTGCACACTTAGAGCCAGGAGCTAGGAAAGAGCAATAAACATCACCATGGAATTTTCAAATGGTCCATGGCAGATCCCTCTCCCTCTAACTTTATTGCTCTCTGCTTATGTTTTTCTTTCCAGTTCTACTGCTCACCTGACCTTCTTCTTGAGAAGGACCTGAGGCATCTGGCTGTAGTCAAAAGAATCTACACCTTTGGAATCTTTCAGACCCTAGTTTAAATCCTGACTTTAACACTCAACAGCAATATGACCGTGGGCAGGTCCTGCTGCCTCTCAGAGCTTGTTTCTTCATCTGACTGTGGGTAGAACACCTGGCCTCACTGGATGACACACTGAGCACAGTGCCCAGGGAACAGCAGGTGCCTGGTGGATCTCGATGTTTTCCACCTCCTTTGTCTTGCTTTCTTTGCTTCATCCAATTCAGTGCCCTGATCATCTTCCCATCTGCCTTTCCCTACCAATCCTGCCATAAAACAGGAAATACTAACTAAAGATCACCTAGCCTGAGTGTACAACCTGCCTGGAATTTTTTAATACAATTACAGAATCCCCTAAGACACATAAGGAATGAAGGAAGGAAACAACTGAGATGCCCTCTGAAAGGGGGACTCCGTTCCCCACAGCACAGTGACTTCTTCCACAAATTACCCTCTTTAGTTTCTTCCTAGTGTTTTAGGACAACACTAATTACTAGGCAGGACCCAGAAAGACAAGTGCTGGAGACAGGGATCTATTTGGTGACAGCCAGGCCCAAAATATTTTTCTAGAATAAATGCATCAACTGTCCATTGGCTTTCCAAGAAATAGGATGGTTATTTACTATAATAAAAACCAAGTCAGAGAGATATTTAGAAATGTTTTTCAAAACCACTTATCTGCTTCCTGGAGAAAGGCAAAATGAGGCAACTTCCTGGGCCTTAGCCATTGCTTAGACCCACTGACTTCACAGGGGTGACAAGAACCTAGGAGGACGGATGAAGGAGCTGGATGGCAGAACCTGAGACATGGAAACCCCAGTGGACAGACAGGAGGATAGGTGAACCAGCAAGTTCAATAGAATGGTATTTCTTAAAACTTCAATTGAGTATATACAGAACATAAGGATGTTTTTAAAAAGGAAAAAAAAAAAAAAAAAGCTTGTGGAAGGCTAGATGTGATTTTACAGGTCCCTGAATGTCACTGGTGTGATTAAAGAACCCAAGCAATTGGCAGAGAGACGTTAACAGAGACCAGTATGGAGGAGGAAATATTCCACTGAACAAAGACCACAGGGACCATATATGAACCACATGCACTTCCAGAAACTCTCTTTGGAAAGATAGGGCTAGCCAAAAGGATCATTCAGAGCTTGGAAGGATATGAAATGTTTCACTTAGAAAAGAGAAGGCAATCTGGAGTAGGAGAGAGCCTCAGATACTGACTGTAACTGAGATAATAAAAGAAGTCATCTCATAGGACTGTTGATAATACGTGTAAAGTTTTCAGAAGGGGCCCTGGCACCTTGTAAGTGCTAACAAAACATTCATTAAATATTAATTAATTAATTTGATCATTAGTCAATATTAATCTCGATTTTGGTTGGATAGGCCTGACTACTCTCTAATTTCATGTTTTGATATAATAGGACCAGTGGGTGAAAGTTGTAGGTTTTATTTCAGAATAAGAAAGGACTTTCTAAAAATCAGAATTGCTGAAAAATGGGTTGGGATGTCCAAAGTCACTATAGGTATTTTGCCTGAGTCAATGAGGGATGCCCATGAAAAGTGTTGGAAAAGGCAGTGTCTATCTCAGTAGGAGACAAGGATTGGTAACTGGACTTCACCTCTGGCATTACTTCCAATGGGCTGATGGTGGTCTGTAAGTGTCAAGGCAAGAGAGCTTCTAAGGCCATTTCCGGCCCCAGAGGAAAGATGTGAGAGAGAGTTCTATTAGAGAAGTTTGTCCCAGTAAGGCAATAAGGAGACTCATGATGGGAATTTGGATTAGATGACATAAATATTCCTTCTAATTTTGAGACTCTGATTCTGTCCTACTAAAATTCTCTGTTCCTATGAAGAAGATGTTTAGGTTGGGGCCTTGGGCCCATGGTTACAAAGTGCACTCCACAACCAGGGATCTCAGCCATGTTTTGGCCAATAAAGACCATTCTCTGTGTGCAAGGCCCTGGGTTTGATGCCCAGTGTTGCCATAAATAAATGAATAGATAACTCTCATTCCCTGTTTCGTAATGGTTTCCATTGTCTGAAATTTGACTCAAGCTCAATGTCAGCCAGAAGCCTGTGCTCAAACATCTATCTGTGAGGGACAGACTGGGAGAATGGAAATGTTCTCACATGGGTTAGAAGTGAGAACTGGGGGACTGAGACAGGCTTCCAGCATCCTATTCCTAGCCTTGTCACTGACTCACCATGTCACCTGAGGCCAAAGAACTGAGCTGCTAGGGTCAACCTGCCCTCCTCAGGAAAACACGACAGTCAAGGGCATCTAGTATTCCTATTTTCTTCCCAGCACGAGCTCAAAGTGGGAATATTGCCTATTGATCCCAGATAAAAGACCAGAACTCTCTATTTGACCCCTAGGTAGAGTTAAAAACTCTAACAGGTTGAGCATCCCAATTCCAAAAATCCAAAATCTGAAATGCTCCAAAATCCAAAACATTTTGAGCATGAATATGACACTGCTTGTTGAAAATTCTACACCTGATCTCATTGTGCTAAACTGTAGTCAAAACACAGGCACATTTTAAAAATTGCATAAAATTCATCAGGCCTGGTGGTGCACACCTGTAATCCCATACATCCAGGAGGCTGAGGCAGGAGGTTCACAATTTCAAGGCCAACTGGGTAACTTAGCAACACTGTGTCACAAAATAAAAAATAAAAGGCCCAGAGCTGTAGCTCAGTGGTGAGCATCCCTGGGTTCAATCCTCAGTATTAAAAAAAAAAAAAAAATTTGCGCAAAATTACTTTCACCTATGTGTGCACGATGTATATGAGTCACAAATGAATTTCATGATTAGACTTGAGTCCTATCTCTAAGATAGCTCATTATGCATATATAAAAATATCCCAAAATCTGAAAAAGAATGAAATTCAAAATACTTCTGGGTCCCAGTATTTTGGACAAGAGCTACTCAACCTATATAGTAATATTCTTTGGGTCACTTTCAATGAATTTCAATCATATATGTGTGTGTGTAAAACCAATTTTATTTTAAAATTTCTTATTGCAGCGAGGTACACATAATATAAAACTTACATTTTTCTTTCTTTTTTTTTTTTCGGGGGGGGTCACCCAGGGCCTCCCTCCTGCATGGTGGGTCATTGTAGC
Source organism: Ictidomys tridecemlineatus (assembly GCF_052094955.1). Classification (NCBI taxonomy): domain Eukaryota; kingdom Metazoa; phylum Chordata; class Mammalia; order Rodentia; family Sciuridae; genus Ictidomys; species Ictidomys tridecemlineatus. Next base: position 81,608,215 of record NC_135478.1, on the reverse strand, counting down.
CATTTGTACACAGGTCAGTAGCATTAAGGACATTCACACTGTTATGCAGTAATTACCAACTATCCACCTGTAGACTTTCTCAAATTCCCACCCTTATTTCTCAAGTGTCATTCTATGAGACATTGTATACTCACCTGCAATAGTCTCACTACCCTTTTCAAACTTAACAGCCTAGTGATATTATTCCTATCAGCAGGGCTCAGGAGCTGTGAGCACCATGTGACGACAGGGGATTCTGGGTAACGAAACTGCCGGGCTCATTATGGGTTAAACAGAACACTCTTTGGAGTCCAACTTTTCCTTAGATATCTTTACAAAGTACATTTGCCCTTGCAGGTCAATTCTAATGAACAAAACAGAATCATTAGTGATTCAACATATAGGGCTTTGGTTGGGAGTGGGAAGTAATCATTAATTTAAATAGCAATTTCCAGAATTCTGTGAAAAGGCACATGAAATAACATAAGGGATGGGGTTAGGAGATCAATTTGAACTTGTCATCTTATGTCTCAAAAGCAGGGCACAATTATTTTTAATTGAATTAAGTGCACATTCAAAAGTCCTCATGAAATTTGGCACTCAGCATAATCTGATCAAATCCCTGCCCTGTGTGGGAAGCTAATTTGCATGGATGTTCTATCAGCATGAAACATAATACACTTTGAATATTAACTCTAAAGAACAATTTAACTCAATATTCATTCAGCCATGTATTTAATAAACCTCTATTCAGCACGTACTTACTATGTGCTTGACACTCTGTTAAGCACCATGTAGGAGGATACAAGCAACAGGGAGACCCCGCCAGTCAGAGACATATTATTTTAATGTGCTCGACATCTTATAGAATGTATGATGGGACCACCCTACTCTACCTCAAAGGTTCTTACTTCAAAATCTTAAAGACTGACTTGGATCTGACCACGTGAACATAACAAATTTTCACTTTCTAAATCCCCCCTGGCTCTACCTCCCAGGTAATTTGCACTCACCTCTTCCAGAAGCCTCTGTTTGAGCTCTCGTTCTGTCTCCAGTTTCTGCTGCAAGCTTCGGGCATTCATTTCAAGCATGGCGTGCTTCTTCTCCAGGTCATTGAGCTGGACATTGGGAAAAATTGGCCATGATGCCACATTTAGGGATGCTAGACACTAATGACTGTTCTAAATGTCCACAGGCCTTCACATATCAAGGACAATCAAGTTCAAAAAGTCAGAATGTCAGTAGTGTTTTTGAAAACATAGAAGTCCATATAACAGGTAAGTCTCCCATATTGAGGATAGGAATTGTTTCTATGGGATGAGTCACATATATAGCTACTTCGAGTTCTGAGAGGATGACGGTGCGAGAACTTATGGATCTGAAGTTCTTTGGCTGAATTTAATTAAACAGTCCTATGCCAGGAGCTTAATCCTTGCCGAGCATCACAGGTTCTAGGATGAAATGTAGGATCTCATCAAGTCACATGCCCTGACCATGACACTTTACCATGTGAAAATGGATAAGAGAGGTATGGAAAAGAGAACTTCATCCCAATAAAACAAGACAGAGAAAAGATCATTCTGAAATTTCTGGATTGCTAAAGGACAGCTGGCAACCAAATATTTCAAGAAAAGTCAGTTGGAAAAATAAATCTTCAAGTTAAACATAAAAGGATTCACTTGTCTCTAAATAATACATCTACTTTCCTCACACTTACAAAAAAGAAAGAAAACAAATCAATCTCAGGGAATTCAGGAGCATTCCTGAGCAGGAAGCACCAGCCTTGAATCCAAAATTCTGTTTCTATGAATTTCCGGTAAGGAAATAATCACGAATACTCATAAAAACTTACGTTCATCAGGTTATTTATATGGCTCCCCCCCCCCAAAAAAAAGATTGGAAGAAACCCAAATTCCCAACACAAGGGGAAATGTATAAATTACATGCCAGCATGCAATTTGATTTTTTTCAGGATTACATGTTCAAAAAAACATTCAGTAACTCAGGAAAAGCTTCTAGTTATACGATGTTTTTTAAAAACAAACAAACCTAAGTTCTAAGTTTACAAAATAAATGTGTGGGTATAGTGTGTGTGTGTGTGTGTGTGTGTGTGTGTGTGTGTGTGTGTGTGTGTGCAAAACATACACAAACAAGATACTGCGAATAAAGTCACCAATGTAACAAGGTAATAGGTTACCAGTCATTTTTCCCTTTACTATTCTGTGATTTCTGTATGTTCCAGAATGATCCTAAATAATTACTTTTATAAATGTGGAATAGCAAAGTTATATAAAATACAAAATCCATATTTTTCTTTCAAGACTAGTAGATAAAATGTCCAAAACATTGGTCCATTGCTCTGCAAATTTCAAGGAATGGTGCATAGACAGAACACAATGTGTTTCCAGTATGAAATACTAAGGATCACATGTATCATTAGACCCTGCTATGTTTGAATGTGCCCCCCAAAAGTTCTTGCATTGGAGACTCAATCCCCAAATTCACATGTTGATGGTATCTGGAGGTGGGGCCCACGGGAGATAATTGGTATTAGATGAGGTTATAGGGGAGGGGCTCCAGGATAGCATTAAGGGCTTCTTAAGAAGAGAAAGAGAGACACTGGAGCTAGCACACTTACTCTGCCTCACCATGTGACATCCTCCCCCATGCTATCATGCAGTGAGAAGGCCCTTACTATGTGCTTGACATTCCCAGCCTGCAGAACTGTGAACCAAACAAACATATATTTATTCTTTACATCTGGCTGCAGGTATTTTGTTAGAATGACAGAATACAGATTCAGATAGGCCCTTTTGTGTTCCTGAACTTGGAAAATGGAGAAGCTGAGCTGTCTATGATTGCAGCAATAGTAAACATTAGTCATTGCCACCATGCTCTTCCCAAGCATGCTCAACATTAAATCCCAAAACCTTCTAGAAACAAGATCCCAGAAAACCAAAGAATGGTGCACCCAGACCACAATTTGGACTCTGGAGCCAAGGCAGGTAGATGTTAAGAAGCCTCTGACCAGCTGTGATAACCCACTTCCTACCACACCCACCTATGCTACTGCCAACCAAAGATGTCCCACAGTGAGTCATAACTGACTTTTTGGAATGAGTGAATGTATACTTATGAAATCTGTTTACCACAGATTGCACTTGAATTTGTGTCAAGCATGCCTTTAAAAGAAGGAAACAAAAATGTTGTCCTAAAAGGCAGAAGGCCTGGGCGCTGACCTTGTCAGAGAGGCTCTCAGCTTTCAGCTTCTGTTCTTTGAGAGCCTGTTGCAGAGCGAGAATCTCAGCCTTGTGCTCTTTCACTGCCAACTCCACCACCTGGCGAGACTCAGTGATCCGCTGGTCAGCTCTCGCCCTGCCAGGAAAACACAGGCCTGCTTTCAGAAGCCCCACCACTGCCCACCTGGAGAAAGGCTGCTGCACCTCCAGTCCTGATGAGCAACTCCACAGGCCTTCCTCCAAATTACATCTTCTTTTCTGGCAGCTTACGGAGCAAAGATCTGACCCACTTCAGATTCTGGGTGAAATAACCCTTGAGAGGCAAAGTTCCTGGAAGACTGACTTTCAAAAGCTGAAGGAAAATCGGCATTTGCAAATGCAACCAGCTGAATAAGGATGTGTAGAGCCCACCACTCTCTCCCCACGGGGGTGGACATGGAATTGAGTATCCCCTGAAGAACCACTGGGAGACCCCATTCAATAAAACATTTTCTCTCTTTAAAGCATATGCAGGGGATAAGTGTTTTGGGTGCTCATTAGGAAACTGAAATCTGAATCTGATGAATGCATGCCTAAATAATCTAAATAATGTTAAAGGACACAAAAGCCAGAAGCAAACTGGAGAAAGTCACTTCCTTACCCCCAGTTAGGTACCACGTTTTCCTGCTGCTACGTTTGGCTTGTACAATCTCCTCCACGGGCAAGACTCTCCTTCATTACTCTAGGGACTCAAGTCTTACCCCGTCTTTAAGGATAAACTCAAATGCTGTGTCTTCCATAACCTCTTCCCCAATGTCCCTTCTCCCTCACCCTATGTCTGAAACAGCAGTGTACTCCTCCCCTAGCACACCTCACTCTTTCAGGTGCAAAGAGAATACACAGCTCCCCTACTCTGCTAGACTCTTAGCCTGTGGAGGACAAGGATTAAGAATTATATTTTACTCACCTCAGTATCCCACTTAATACCAAAAAAGAAAACAAAAAGACAAGGAAAGAAAGAAAGAAAGAAAGAAAGAAAAAGGTAAGACCTCTCACAATTGCCCTGAAAGTAGATTTGAAAGTAGGCTAAGGCTAGTCTTCCAAGCACAGTCCATAATTACACTTTCCATGTGTGCCTGCGTATTTTTTGATTCTGAGGCTAGATCCGACCCCCAAAATTATCCCTGAAGTACCCTAGAAACAACTCAGATAGGAGCTGGACTTGAGGGTGGGAGGGAAGGGGTCTGTGGGAGAGCAGTGAGAACTTCTACCAAGACGGAGGAAAGCAGGAACAGGGTCTTAAAACAGCAGCCCCTCACCTCAGCAAACACCGTGTACGGGAAAATGTTCAAAACAGAACTACTTCCATTGGTTCCCTTGGAAACTTGAGGGTTTGTGTTTTCTGCTCCAGCCTTCCCAGCTCAACTGAACTTTGCATATATCATCCCTGCAACACCCCGCACTGAGCATACTATGGACCAATGCCAAGTGGGAGATACCAACATGAGTAGAATACAGCCTAATTAAGCAGTGGGTATTTCTCAGTATAGTTTATCTTGCTTAAGGAATTCAGAGAACCACAGGAAGGTGAGATTCACAGGAAGGCAACATTAGCAGAGCTGTGAAGGGCAACTACAAATCCGCTTTGCAGACAGAAAATCACAGGGCCACTGCTGGCCCACAGTGTCCTCCTGCAACGAGGAAAGGGTTCCTGCTCTTCCAGGTCATTTCCTTCCATCAGTAAGCATTTACAGCATGCCAGTTATGCGAGAACAAACACATTCCTGCCATGAGTTACAAAACTTTCATGGTAACTCTTCAAACTGAAGGCATCTTCATTGTAAATAGCCACCCCTGCATCATGCACCTTCTTCCTTTGCAAGAAGGAAACTCCATGCTTAGGGAGATATGGAAACAAATGCTGCTCAAACTCATTTCCTACAACGTGGGGTGGAGGAGGGGGAGAGGGGAAGAGGGGAGGGGGAGAGGGGGAAGGGTGGGAGGGGGAACCCACTCAACTATTCTTGTAGAGTGGTGGTTCTCAACTGGGCGCAATTTCCCCCCCAGTCTAAAGGACATTCCTAGGGGTTACTCTGGCTGGATCAGTGTCAGAAAAGCCCAAGCTCCTGACTACAGTCTGATATACAGTTTGCATTTCTCCTTTTACATCCTAAGGCGAGTGGTGGGAATGGGTCAAAAGCCTCTTATGCTGCCATCTTGGAGCAGAACCCAAAGCCAGCCAGCACAGGGGCGACTAAGTTTAAAATCAAAGCGGCTCACACTGGCCTCCCAAAACTTGGAAAAAGGGCTGCTTCTAGTATCTAGTGAGGTTGTACTCCACAGCCTCCAGTGCAAAACACAGCTCCCCCACAACAAAGAATCATCCAGCCCAAAATGTCAGCAGTGCCAATGCTGAAAAGCCCTGGCATAAGGGGAAGACTGGCAAGCACACATGACAAGGGTTAAAATGGTGATGGCCTTGCTACATGGTCACAGTGATAAGGAAATGATGCACACTGGTAAAAATGATTCTGCAAAGACAGCACTGAGTTATTTGCAGTGGCTCCCAGACCTTTGCCAGGGTAAAAAGATACCAGCCACATGTCACAGAATCCAACTGATAGTGTCCAGATTTACTGTCAGGTGACCACCCATCCTGATCTGCCTAAGAGTCTCCTGGTCTTGCAACCTGGTTCTAGGACCATGGGCTCAAAACTCTCAGGAAGACCTAGCCAAAGTCATCTGCCACTGGCTTTCTGCAACCAGGAAGTCCCACCTGCTCTGCTTCTCCGTGTCCAGCATCCTCTGTAACTCTCGAACCCGACACTCAAACTGGGACTTCTCGTCACCAAGGACACTCCTCCAGGCCTCCCACTGGCGCTCCTTCTCCAGCAGCTCATCATTCAGGGCCTCCAAATCCATGACCTGCTCCTCCAGCATCGTGCACGTGGTCTTCAGAGCCTCCATCGTCTGCAAATCAATACCACTGGGTCGTGCTTTGCAGCAACAAACGTTTCCTAGGGATTACTCTGGCTGGATCAGTTTCAGAAAGCCCAAGCTCCTGACTATAGTCTGAAATATGGTTTGCATTTCTAAGGCGACTGGTGGGAATGAGTCAAAAGCCACTTGTGCTGCCATCTTGGAGCAGAACCCAAAGCCAGCCAGCACAGGGGCCACTAAGCTTAATATCAAAGTGGCTCACGCTGGCCTCCCAAAGCATCCAATTTTAATTTTAATCTTTGTTGGTTCTTTTTAGTTCTCCATGACAGTACAATGTATTTTGACATATCATAGATACATAGAGTATAACTTCCCATTTTTTTATTCTTCATCTTTTAAAATCAAAATTAAGAAGAACTACTATCTACTTTGTAAAGCCACTTTTTAAAATCTCAAAACCTTGGCAATAAGACATGATTGAAAAGGAGCCTGGTTACTGAACAAAACTTGTGTCTTAGAACCCTCCTTCCAAACCCTCGTGAGTGTCCTCCAGGGACCTCAGGGCCTTGCTTAGTCTCCTCACTTGCTTCTGGCTGGTGAGCTGCATCTCCCTCTCGGTGATCTCGCGGCGAAGATGGTCCACCTCACTTCGAAGCTGGACTATCTCATCATTGGCACCAGATGCCTCATCGAGTTGTTTGGACAGATAGAAGTTTTGGTTGTTGAGTTCAGCGTTGTCCTCAGTCAGCTGGTTTAGCTGCTCCTCCAGGTCTGTGATGACCTGAAAGGGGAAAGGAATCCAGTAATGCTCCAACAGAATTAATTTTAAGCAATGAACTGCTTAAAAACCACACTAGCGATGGTTTTTGCACCTGCGTGACACTGGCAATCAAAGCACAGCTGTCTACCCATGAGGCCAGACCTCAATTCCCACACCCACCCAGGTCTCCACTACACAGAGGGAGAAAAAGGAAAGTCTAGGTTCCTCGCTAACTCAGGGTTCATCTGGAAAACACGGCAAAGACAAATCAATCAAAAGTGGCTGCTGTGTGGATGAGGCAAGCTGGCATGAGAGCAGGTTAAAATCAGGGGGACAAAAATACAAGGGAGGGGGAAATGCAAGCCATGAAAAATTTGCCAAGGTGTCACAATCACCTAGTTAGGCTAATGACCTCGACACCATCTACAGATGCTGTCATCAGAAATGGCCACAGTAGAGAGAGCCAAATCAAGTTCCTATCAAGGAATACTGACAGGGAAGGATAGTTAGTTGAATAATTATCACAGGCAATGGATTTAATTTCATGTAATCAAGAGGAAAAAAATCTTAAGGGAAGCTTGGAAAAGTCCTGAAAATACAATACTGCATAACAGCATTGCTTCAATGGATTTTACTCTACAGTTAGCTCTCAGCCTATATGAAATTGTCATTTTTTTGAGAGAGATTTAATCTGGTTTTGCTAAATTATTTCCCTGCTCAATGGCAGAATGACTTCAATTCCAGTACATTTAGCTTTTCTATTCTCTTAGCTGAGGTTTAGTATCGGTGCTTGCAGTGAGCTTTTATATAAAACACTTTAGAAGTTTAAGGGCAATTTTCTAATAATAGTTGGAATGAGGCATAGGGGCTGTAAATTAAATTTTATGCAACGAAAAGAAGTAAATTAAAAGGAAACGTCTTTAGCGTATGGTTACTTACTTTATGAAATGTTACCATTGTTTCCACTACTAATTCCCTGTTTTAATCCACTCTGATTATCAATTTGAAAAGAAAACAATCTTTCCAAACCCATAAAGTTAGAGAACATCAATTAAGGACATTTGTTCAATGTGGCTTGGAAAACACAGCTTTTCATTTTGTTAACTGAGCTGAGAACCTTCTGAGGTAGGAAAGTGGTGTAGTAATTTGGTTTTTAATGTCAGAACCCATGTTGATTTTAACCTGAGGCACGCTGGCAGCTATAAGAGGGGGATAAAGGTTATTGGGTGAGGCACCTTCTTTATCAAGGGGGAAGGCATACATCTTTGTCATTCCTAGCAGACAGTTAACACCTTGGAGGGTCATTGTGTCACCCTTTCTGTGACATGGTCAACTCTCCCACAGTCAGTAGCAGTGAACAAACAACGACCATGTGTTCAACTTATGCCTTTCTCTAGGGAGCAAACCCAACCAATCGGATACTTTTGCTCCTGGTTTTAAGCCTCTCCACCAATTGACTGTACTTCCTTCAACCTTTTCCCCAAAGACAGTGAGACTGTGGCAAACCAGCTGGGAGACAGGCTGCATAATGGATTCTGGAACCCAAATGGGCCACCTTGGGCTCAGCTGCAGAGGCATCTCCACCTGTGACAATATGTACATACTGGGCTGACTTCTCATATGTTTGTATTGTTTGAGTTTTCTTGTACACCATTTGACCTTAATGTGTCCTGTGAAATATACAGAATAAAAACTAATGACCAGGGGCTGAAGCTGTAGCTCAGTGGCAGAGCGCTGGCCTAGAATGTGTGAGGCACTGGGTTCGATCCTTAGCACCACATAAAGAGAAACAAAATGAAGGCATTCTGTCTATCAACCAAAAAAAAACTAATGACCAAAATGTTTAATTTTTCAAGCCTCTTGGGGAACAGACTATAGGAAAGAATGTAGAGAAGTATACAATTCTCACAGAATATATAAATTTACTCGCTAGTCAAAATGCCACTTAAGTCTTCCTTTGATTCATGAAAAAAAAATAGTTTATTATGAGCCCATTTCTGCCATCTCTTCGTTTCTCCCTTAATTTAGGTTATAAAAGGCTAAAGGAGAAACACATGGAAAAGCCGTGGGGGGAGGTTTTCACTTGCACTTCAATTGCAGGGGGATCACTGGAGTAGGAAGAGCCCCTCCATTTCCCTGTTGTCGCCCATGTCTCTGATTCCTATTCCCAGCTTGTGACTGCTGGTTCTATATTTGGTCGTTGTCCCTATTTTGTGCATTTGACAATATGAGGATTCTGAATCCATGTCAAGCTCCCATGCAAAGATTTAAAGCATTTTAACTTCTTACACGTTCTGTCTGCTCATGTCACAGCACATCAGCTGTGGACCTGTTTCAAGTGGCTGGAGCTATAGTTAAGTGCTAGACACATCTATATACGCATATTAGTGAGTTTATAGGCGCAAAGCCGACTTGAAACACAGGCAGTAAATTAATGGTCCCAATGGTTAAAAAAGAAAAGTATAATAGGCAATGTTTACAGTGTCCTTTGAAGTAGGTATTATTGTACCCCCATTTTATACATGGGGAAATTGGGGCAGCAGGGAGGGAGGTGACTTGCCCAGCAACACGCTGAGAGTGGATAACAAAGCCAGATGCAAAGCCGGCACTCAAAGTCAAGAACCTCTGCTCTTATCCCTACAGCATGCTGCTCCTCTCCAACAGGGAAAGAGCTATTTGTTTCTCTTTTTTTCCCTCCCAGATCTTTGAATCTTGAAATGATCGACCACTCAAGGTAACCCTTCTTGCTTTTGAACCAGGTCATATGCAAGATGCTTAAGTCTATTTTGGGGCCATGAGTATGCTCTCTTTATACCAAGGGCAAGTGATCTGTTTATTGACAGACTTAGGTTAAGAGTCTGCTAACCTTTGAACCCCAAGGATAGAGGGTAAAAAAGACAAACTGTAAGGCTGATTCCATCTCAACAGTAAAGATAAGGGAGACAGGTTCCTAAGGCAGGAGCCAGCCGAACTTCCTTATGTGCTATTTTTGCAGATAAGAAATCTTGCTGCTGTTTTCTAAGAGAGAACAGGGATATAAAGAATTATCTACTCTGTGTCCAATTTTTTTAAAAAGTAAAAGTCTCTGTGTGGGGTTATCTGTTGGTTTTCAAGGCTGTCGTGCAAACCTCATGGTTCTGAGAAGGAGATCTTGACCCCTCATAGCTAACTAAGAGATCAGGAGAGGTGAGCTGCCAGGTGAATGTCCAGTGAACATTAGGGGTGAAGAAACCAGGCAAATAATGAGCATCAGGCTAAAACCACATAGGCCTGAAATCCTATTTTAATGCCTCGCTCTTTCCTGAAGGCAGCTATTTGCATATTATTTATTTTTAATCTTATAGCTGACAGATTGATTCATAATTAAAGCTGTGTCATATGTTTGCCCACCAACTCCCCTCTAAAACAGACTGAGGTAGGGTTTTAGGTGCCAGATTGAATCAAATCCTTTTTTAAATCCCTTCAAAATAGAGCAATGGTCTGAGCTTGACAAATCTTATTGCTCCAGCTTGTTGGAAGCTGCTAACTGGGTGCTCCTATCAATTGAGCTATTATAGGAAGGAGTTCTCACCAGAAACAAAGATGACATTTCCTAGCAGGGACAATTTTGGACAGCACCAAAAAGAAAGGAATATCCATCATTCTCTCCCAAAGCGTCTTTAAAGGGGCCTTGAACTTGCAAAAGTATCACTGATATCCGCTTTTGTGATTGAATGTGGCTCTAAAGTAGGGGTTTTCAAGAAGCAGACCATTTTCCAAGCTGGAGGTTATAAGCCCACGGTAATAACACTGCTCAGTGCCTCCCATGGACAAGGCCGTGTGCAAGTGCTTTGTGTGTCTCATCTCATTTAATCCCTGCAGGAAACCTACGAGGGAGGTATTATTACCAAACTCTGTGACTCAATGTTTCCTAAATCTTACTGTTTCTGAAACTTAAATGTACACTGGAACTAAGCAGCTCTCTCTCTTCCATCACCCAGAGAACAGTTATTAAATTGATTATGTATCAGACAAGCAGTGGCATATTACAACTAAGAGTAGGCCATTCTATCCCCATTTTACAGACAAAGAAATGGAAGCTTGGGAGGATAATGTCGCATAGGTTACTAGGAGGCTAGTTTATCATTTGAGCTTAATGCCTGACTCCAGAGAGCATGGCATAGACCATGAAGTCACCCAGTTGCTCAAGCTGACCTGTGGGTGGGGGTCACTTTCTCAGGTTCTCCCTCCCACTTGGGAAGGTCCCCCAGAATACCAGAGGTAAATGAAGCAATGATTAGAAGTCACTGTTCCAGGAAGAGGAAAGGTGGACAGTCCAAACATTATATAAATAAACCAGACACCAAATTCATCCCACCTCCTGGCACTTCCCATTAAAAATAGACATCCAATTGTTAAAATGGGGGGCAGTGTGGATTACAAAAGCGTAGCAGGGAACCTTTAAAGAGTGATGGGTACGTTCACCATTTTGATTCTTTTGGTTTCACAGGTACATCTACATTATAACACTATGTTAATTATATACCAATTATATCTCCATAAAGCTATAATTCCTTTTAATTTCTTACTCCAAAAGAAAGAGAGAAAGGAGAATTTCAGATAAATGAAACAAGATTACTGATGAATAATACATTTTAAAACCATTCAAGTTTCAAGAAAACTATGATCTGTATTCTACTCACTGATCATTCATGAATGTGTATGTAATATAAGCAAATAACTCTGGTATAAAAATAAGAAACCAAGACAACAAGAAACTAAAAACTAGGCAGAAGAGAAGAGATTACACGAATAAGATCCACCAACTCCTTAAGGAAGGCAGGAGGGATGGAGAAATCAACAGGCATTTTAAGGCATGTCTACCCTGATCCAACCATCATATCTGGAAACATGAACCAAAAATCTGTCTGCCAAACAGAGGCATATTCCACTCCTGGCTATAAGCTCACCAAAAATAAGTATCTACAGCCACCAAAGGCCTGCAACAGGGATATTTTTCTAAACAGCTCCATGCATCATGGAAACAACCTAAAATGTCCATCAACAATGAGAACTGATAAATAAACTACACAGATCTATTCATACATTGCAAATACTACAGTAATAAAAAGGAACAAACTATTGACAGAGGCAACAACATGAAGGGACCTCACAGACAATTTAAACAACAACAATAACAACTACTACTAAGCCCAAAAGAGCACATCCTCTCTGATTCCATTGACATGAAGTTCAAATACAGGCAAAACGAATCTATGGTATCAGAGACCAAAATTAGCAATAATACTTTGAGAAAAGGATGCCAATGAGAAATGAGTACCTGAGGGAGACTTCTGAGGGAAACATCTGCAGCTTTCCCCCCCCACCTTTTTGGTACTAAGGATTGAACCCAGGTTTCCCCACCTCCCCAGCCCTTTTTATTTCTCATTCTGAGACAGAGTCTCACTAAGTTACTTAGGACCTCACTAGGTTGCTGAGGTTGGCCTTGAACCTGCAATCCTCCTGCTTCAGCCCCCGAGTTGCTGGGATTATAGGCATGCGCCATTGCAGCCAGCTCAACATCCTGCATCTTGATCTGTACCACAATTGCACAGTTGTCTATAGGTGTAAAAATTTCACTGAGCTGTACACTTAGGATTAGTGTACTTTATGCACTTCACTATCTGCATTTTATATCCAATTTACCTAAATTAAAAAAAAACACACACACACAAACTGTTAGGACTTAATGTCCCAGTTATAGTAGCTAAAGAGGAAATAAAGAGCTCATCATCATAAAAACATAAAATATGTATGAAGGGAGGTGTTCCTGGAAATCCACAGATGCAAACAGTACAAACGAGGACAGTATCACTAAGGACTAAGAGGTAATAAAGTGGTGAACAGACCAAAGAAAAGAGATGGGAACACAACTAGGGACAACATTCCCATCTTGTGAAATGGGCCTATTTTTGTCTTTCGTTTTGATAAAAAATAAACTCTGCATTTCCATTGACTCTACCCTATTATATAACCTATGAATGTTGTTTATCTGCTAATAGAATTTACTTCTCCTGATATAAGTACCTTTGCACAAAGGGCCCTAGGCCTTGAATTTGCATGTTACGAAGCCAGACTATGTCTGTTAGGAGCCAGACATCTAGATGCACAGGAAAATTAGCTGGTCTTGACTCAGCAGAGGCAGCAGGCTGGAGAAGCCTTGTGGATACAACTGTCCCTAGCATTTGGACTCTCTGGCCTGGGGTGGCCCTGGAACCTTCCACACTGAAGAAGGAGGAGGAGTTGCCCTGGAATTTCTGTGCTGTGGCTGAGATCCAGTGGTAGTTCCACAGTGAGAATTATTTTGACCATCCCAGCTATCCTCTTCCCCCAAACATGAGGAATACTCTGGTTTTGATTTTTTAAAAAACTGATAGAACTCTGAGAAACTAGTTATTTGGTGCTCAAAAAAATTTGACTACATTATCTGCTTCATGTTGCAAGTTCATATCAAAATTCAGTCACTGGTATTATAAAGAGATGTCCCCTTTTCCTTCTTTGTTTTAGTTTCATAGTATTTTAGCCATCTTTGGTTAATTAATACTCACAGTACAGCTGTTACGAAGGGCATCAAATTTGCGCTGGATTTCATCTCTATGCGCCTAAAAGGTAAGAAGTTGATTATGAATTTTTCATAGGGTAGAAAGCAACTGTACATGCTACGGGTCAAACACAGAACACAATCTGTCTGGAAGGCCGAGAGTGCTGTTGCAGTAGCCCCAGCACCTGTTCCACAAGGACTCACTCATCAAGGTGCTCCCCACATCAAAAACAGGTTACAGGAATATACAACGCTGTTAATAACAGGGGACTATTGAGACCACACATGCACACCCTGTACACGTATTTCTACATTCCTATTGACATCTAGGGACTTCTGGAAGAAAAGGAAAAAAGCAATAAAGGATGCAGTTTGGACTCTCCTTCACTTGTCCTACTCACTGTTCTCTTCCCTCTAAACAACTCCTCCCCAGCCTTCTAGACACACACATACACACACACACACACACACACACACACACACACACACACACACAGAGAGAGATAGATAGATAGAGAGAGAGAGAGAGAGAGAGAGAGAGAGAGAGAGAGAGAGAGAGAGACATGCAGACACAAGACAATTGCCAGGAAAAAGTAGAAATTTTTTTTTTTCCTTTTAAATCAAAAGCTGCTGAGATTCAGAAAATCTTACATTGACCTTGAAGCAAATGAACAGGCATTCTCTGAGGCAAAGCTGCTCCAAAACAGCAGTATTCACTTGAGTTGACAAAATTTTTTTGAGTGTATGGAGTATGCCTAGCGGTGTGGTAGGGTTAGCAACATGTGGCCTACACCTTCATTCTGGTGAGGAGAGACAGGAAGTAGATAAGTGCATGACTGCAGACTGGATCAGACACCATGAAGGGGTCAGTAAAAAAGAATAGGAGAGAGTTGATGGGAACTTAGACGAGGTGGCCAAGGGGTTTCTCTGAGGAGGTGACATGTACCTTGAAATCTACAGGAGGAGGAGCTAACTTTCAAAATACAGGAGAGGGCAGAGGGCATAGCATTGGTAAAGTCCTCAGGCAAAAAAGGGTTTGGTGTATCTGATGAAGAAAAGCGCAGAGTGGCCACAGGGGGTTGCAAGCTTCAGAGTAGGACCCAGTGGCAAGCATGGAAAGTGAGGTTTTTAGATTTTTGGTTTGCTATATTCAATGAAATAGAATAAACAGGACAGAAAACATCAGAATATGCCTTGGTTAGTAAAGGTGAGCACTATCTTAGTAAACTTTTGTTAAGATACCATAACTCATCAGATTCAGGTGGCTATCAACTATTAAGGTCTATCACTAATGTACATATCAGTGAGAAAGAAAGGTGTGTCAATTAAACCAGGGCATGTTCATGTCTAAAAAGACTATAAAATGCATCCTGATTTCAGATGCCTTAAAATCAATGAAATACACCATAGAGTTGGCCCTCTATCTATGGGTTCCACAACCACAGATACAGCTGTGGACAGGAAATAGTAGGGGGAAAAAATTTACTTTCTTACTAAATACATACATATATATATATATATATATATATATATATATATATATATTTTCTTATTATTCCCTAAACACTATACTATAACAACTAATTACATAATGTTTACATTATATTAGGTATTATGAGTAATCTATATTTAAAGTACATGAGGAGATGCACATAGATTCTATGCAAATACTAAGCCATTTCATATAAGGGACTTGAGCATGTGCAGATTTTGGTATGTGTGGGGTATGGTCCTGCTAAGAATCCCCCCCCATACCAAGGGATGAGTGTGTACACATTTAACGAAAAGGATTTGCAGATGGCTTGGGGGTGGACGCAAAAGAGGAATCAAAGACATTCTTGAGAAATTAAGTAGATTATGGTATCATTTGCTGAGCTATGAAAACCCAAAGAACTATCCAGTTTCAGGCAGAGGTAAAAGTGGTCCTTCTCTTAAAAAAAATAAAAAAAATTAAAAAAAAAGGCTCTCCATAAAAAGAACTTATGACAACTCAAAAATTTTAGATCTATTATGTATATTTCTCATAAATTAAGGTAAGCTTATAATAGCAGATTACATACTTTAGAAGAAAAGATAAGTAAAATTGAAGAGACAGCAATAGAAACTACCCAAAATGAAGCATAGAAAAAAATGAACAGAGCATCAGTGAGCTGTGAGACAACTTTGAGAGGTCTAATATCCACATAGTTAGTGTCTCTGAAGTTATACACAGGTGAGACAGAAAAAAAAAGAAGAATAATGGCCACAAATTTCCCAAAGTTGATGAAAGCCATCAAAACACAGATACAAAATGTTCAAAGAACCATTAGCACACACACAAAAAAAGAAGAAAATTAACCTGAAGTACATAGTGATCAAACTGCTTAAAACCATGAATAAAGGGGGAAATAGTAAAACAAACCAGAAAAGAAAGACCTGTTACATTTAGAGAAACAAAGACAAGACAGATTTATCATAAAAGATAGTATATGGGGGCGGGGCTAGAATAGCAAAATCTTTTAAGTACTGAAAGAAAAAAAATAACTATCAACCTAGAATTTTATACGCAGCAAAAATCTTTCAAAAAATGAAGATGAAATAAAGGCCTTCTCAGACATACCAGAGCTGAAAGAATTTGTCACCACCAGACTTACACTATATTAAAGGAAGTATTTTGGTCAGAAGGAAAATGACAACAGAAATTTGGACCTACACAAAAGAATGAAGAGCACTGGATAAATGATAAAACAAAATAAAGAAAAAACAGATAGTTACATGGACAGATTCATAAATAAAGTTCAAACTAACTTCCCAAATAATTTGTCCATGTTTTTAATGGACTAAATTAATGAATCATAACTTTTCAAAAAATTTTTTCAATCCAATTTCTGCTGAGTGATATAGTCTAGATACTGAAATGTCCCCAAAGGTCCATGTGTTAAGGTTTAGTCCACAGAGTGGCACCATTAGAAGGTTCTGTTGTCCTTTAGGTGGTAGGACTAGTGGAAGGCCCTTACATCCCTGGGGGGCATGCCCCTGAGAGGGACTGGGGACCCTGGCTTCATCGTCTTCCTCCATCTTTGCTTTCTGCTCATGAGTTGAGCCATGTTGATCCACCATGTACCCTCCATGTGCTGCCTTGCCACAGGCCCAAACAAAAGGAATCAATCAGTCCTGGACTGGAACAACCAAAACTGTGAGCCAAAATAAGCTTTGCCTCTTTATAAGATAATTATCTCAATATTTTGTTATGATGGTAATTACCCAACATAAGAATATGGCCATCTGCACTATTGTTGAGATCTCATTTGTGATCAATGACACAAGCAGCCTGAGGCCAGCAGCAGCCTGGCCCCAAGGACCACCCAACCCCCTCTAGTGCATTCCAAGATAAAAGGCAAAGATCCTTCCTAGAGGAACCATAAGCCCTTACATTAATCAAATTTAGGTCAGGGGTCAACAAACCTTTTCTTAAAATATACTGAGTTTGCTGGAACTTTGGTGGACTCAGATCTGAACTCATAGACCAAGAGCAGCCATAGATAATATGTAAATGAATGTGACTGTGTTCCAATAAAACTTTATTTACAGAAAACAGGTGACAGAATGGATTCTGTCCACTAGCTATACTTTCCCAGCACCTGCTCTAAAAGACTATTTGGTGTTAAATGTTTCAAAGACAAATGAGAAGCCAAGGGTGGAATCAACTCCTTTGAAGTATAAACATTGATCATAAAAACAAATTCACTGGCCTATACATGGAGACAAAAACCCTGTTCCACTTTCTTATTATGTTCTACTTTCTTATTAATAGCATAGTTTCCAAATAACACTGCACCATTAAAAACTCATTTATCTGTCCCATTGGAATCTAAAATTTCAATCACTAATAAGAGTTCATTTCCATTAAAATCAACCATATGGTTTTTGGATCATTTCAACACATCAAATAGCAATTCTTTCTGAAAGTACAATGTAATAAACTACAATGGCTAGGACTTTTGATTTATTATTGATTATGAAAAAAAAACTGATCCTGTCGAGGATGCTGGAAATACTATAAGCACTAAACTACTGAACTGATTTGAGTAAGAAAATAGTTAAGAAATACATGATTCAAGTTTCTTTACAATAAATTGTGTAAAAAAAAAAAAAACAAAACCAAAGGTCACAAAATAAAATACACAAGGCCAGTAAAATACATAAGATAAACTTTGGATTCCCTCAATGAAAAATATGAATGCTAACTGGGTATTAGGCACTACAGGGAATAATATCGACACACTTAAAAATGATTGAGGGTCCCAGAGAGTGCAAATGTTAACAGTTAAAAAGAAAAAAAAAGTCAAATGATATCTTAGTATTGCTACCAAAATGGTCTGACCTTGAGACCCACTAGGGATCCACAGACTGGCTTGCAAATCACTGACCTAGGAGTTCGGTGACCTCAAGGTAGGCTGAGCAGACTGGCCTTGCCTGAGGACCACAGGCACCCTCTTTTGGGAGTTTTTATACGGAAAGCTACAAGATGAAGAAAGGTAAAGGAAATTACAATGAGGCCACGATGAGAGGAAAGACTTGCAGAACTGAGGAAGGAAACAGGCTTCAGATGTCTGACCACCTCCTGGGGTCAACAGTCAGGATTCTAGAACCCTCAGGCTTCCATGCAATCCATCCCTTCCCTGGTGGGCAGGCACCTCGCAGGAATGTCACCTTCCATGCCCCAGATTTCATATCTTGACTATCATGCCGATGGCTTGCTAATTAAATCCAGGGTTTGATAATTATGTAAAAAGAATGAGAGCGTGCACTGATTGATGATTTTAAGGAATCAAAGAGGATGACTTTGGGATCCTGTGATTCTGCTATGCGGGGAGAAGGATCCTTTTCATTAGTGTCTCTGGCTTAGGACTCTTGATTATTCATCTAGTTTCTTGACTGAATCAGTAAAAGAACATGGAAGCAGGAGCACAAAGCATGTCCCTCAGGCCTTGCTGGTGTTCCCAAAGCACATGCCATCTACCAGGTTGTCCCACACGTAACACATCACATGACAGGTCTGTGCACTGCTCAAATTCTCTTCCCCAGACAAAGGGATCACATGGAGTGTTGAATGCCAAGTCCAGATCAAAAACCAAAAACAAACAAAAGAATACTTTTCTAGCAGTAAGTAATAAGCAATAAAGTTATCTTTAAAAGCAGGTTTCTGTTTAAATTTGACTCTGTTGGTCTCTACCTTGATTCAATCTCAGCTTTTAATAGCCAATTTCAATGCAAGTACAATTAACAGGATGGGTAAAGTGAGAGTGGGAAGGAAGGAAGCATTAGGAAGGCCAACAATCTTCGACCCTGCCAATCTTCTTCAACGGTGACCTTTAATTTAACTGTGCTCCACCAAATTTGGCTCAGGGGCGGAGGCCAAACAAGGTAACTGCTCCTTCCAGGCCAGGAGATGGACACCTCTTAGAATTAAACAATAATAGCCCACTTGACCATTCCCTTTTATTGATAAAACATCATGCTGCGAAGCTCACAAATCTCCTAGGAGATCACTTGAGATCCAGGCTGATTTAGTTTGATGGATGCCTGTGTTGAGTCTGAACATGGGCCTCCCACAATAGGAAAGTATTACATTTGTGACCATTTTCTTCTTCTATTGGAAAATATACTCTTCAGAACAAAAACAACCAAGCCACGTGCTCCCATATATCTATACTCCGGTACTCCCATGTCAAGAAGAAGGAAGGGGAAATGCCCACGGCCTCAGAACTGGACTAAAGCATATTGATACGAGCCTTGGATTTCCACAGGACGGGTTTACCAGCAAGGCACTTTAAACAGATATAGTTTCCACAGCACCTTCATCTGCAAGAGCTATCGATAGAGCCCTAGTTTTTAGACCTCAGGAGTTTTTTCTTTTTTTTAAAGAAGACTCTTTGAGGCAGTGATCTCATCTGACTAAATTAAGTCGTGACTGCTGTGCTAGGCTTCTAGCAGCCATTAGACACAGTACATTCCAACCAGCAGCAAGACAGGATTTAAAGGACTGATTTCCCCCAGATAAACAGCAGTGACACATGCTCTATTTTATATCCTCATCCTCCTCCTCCTTTCAAACAAGAGCAGGATAAGATACATGGTCACCACCTGCCCTCCCAATTCCAACAGAGCAGCAAGGTAAACCGTCCTCCTCAGCTGCTCTGAAGGAAAAGGACTTGGGGAATCACAGGCCCATCTCCTGGAGAGAAAAGCTGGAGAGCGAGCACTGGGCAGGTAGCAAATTCTCATTAAATATGGATCACATTGCTGACGTTTCTTTCTCTTTCTTTTAGAGCTTGGGTGTTTGTACAGGGGGAGAAATATCAATATACAATGGGTTAAACAACAGAGGTTCAAACTTGGGTGTCTCCCCCTAGCGGCTAAGAAATGCAGTCTGTGGTGCATTTCTCTTCGCCCACCCGCCCAGCAAGGGCCAGGCCTTCTTGGCTGCACTCCTGTACTTAACTTTCATTTTGAGCTCCCCTTTGCTTTTTCAGGCACTTATTTTCTCTTTGCCTTGTCCCTCTTCTTGTGTCCTGGTTTTACCGTTTTGTATCTTGCCAAACTGTTTTTGATCCATTTTAAAACAAAGCAGAATATACAAAGCATTTCGTGACTTTTTTTTTTTTCCAAACTAAATATTGGGTGTCACTGAATGAGCGTCCTCATACAGATGACAGAATTTAAAGTCTCAATCAATACCCAGAGTTGGTACAAGTCCTGGACAATCTAAGCTGCACAAGTATTTTCCACCTGGATCATATAAGCCGTTGTATTCCTGATTAGTTCCTAAGGATTCTGGCACTCAAAGATCACATCCCCAATTTGGTTCAAACACTGGGATCCCCAAACCCAACAGTAGAAGATAACTTCTAAGAATAAAACTGGTTTAAAGATACACATACACACACACACACACACACACACACACACACACACACACAGTGCTATTTTTAAATAAGGTAATCATTAAGCACTAGAGATATTAGCTGATGGTGGTAAGGCCAGCATCCAAGTTGAATCAGAATGAACAAGGTACCCATTTAGGAAACACCAAACCCAATCAGCTGCATTGTACCCTGCCCACAGGAGAGGGCACCCTGACCAGAAGGCGTGAGTATACCCATCTGCTTGGCAGGTACAGAACGTTACTGGGAGAACCATGTGTGCGTGGCTGACATTAGCTACGAAAACTCATTCGGCTTTCTAGGCTCGGGATCCAGGCCCACCAAGCAGCCTTCTAAGAGTAATAGGGTTTTCTAAGTAGAATTCCCTAAAGGAGAAAGAAAACAGGAGGACTGGCCACCCAGAATGCCCTAGTTAACTTGGCACTTGTATCTCTCTAAGTTGCTGATGAGTTGGCATTTTACTTTTAAGACTCTTGCAAGCTTTGTTAACCCTGTGAGACTGCTTGGCTGTGGGAAAATAACTAAAAAGTCTCATTTTTAGACTCCCAGAAAGAACCAAGTTCCGAGTCCAGTGAAGCCCCTCCAAGCTCTACCTCCTAACAACACAACCAGCTGAGTAACTCAGTCTCTCAGAAAGAGCAGGTAAGACAGGTCCCTCTTAGAGAAAGAACCTCTGACTCGGAAGACTGTCCCATCCAGCTCATGCCAGAGGCATACAAAGGACATGAAGCAGAATCTCCAGCTTAAAATAAAGATAACACCAACGAGTTTAACCAAAATAAAAAACAGAAATATGGTAGCAAGACTGCTGTAAGATAGAAGATCATCGTCATCATCATTATTATTATTTTAATGACTATTAAAAATGAATGTAGAAGACCCAGGTAAACAAACTGGCTGAAATCGCATTTTTTAACATGATTGTTTTAAAAAGATGGAAGAAACATAAAGGAGGAGTTTTTCAGGGTACCAAGGAAAGCTCAGATTATTATTATTACCAGTCAAGCTTATATACTAATTCCAACATAGGAAAAGTCTACCTGAGCCAATTTGCTGCCCATTAATTATCTCTGGATGGCTTATTCCCTCTTGGAGTCTCTAAGAGTGAGCAAAAGTCCTCAGTGCCACACTCACCCCAGCCCAGACCTTCTGAGCCTCCTGGACCTACCGTGAGAGCCTGGATCTCCTCTTCCGCTTCTGCTGTAGTCTCCTCCAGCTCTGTCTTAGCTTGCCGAAGCTGGCTCTCCAGGGCAGCCCGGGCGGCCTGCAGGGCTGTCAGCTGGGACTCGCGCTCCTGCAAGGACAGCTGCAGCTCCGTGAGCTGGCGCTTCAGTTCCAGTTTCTGCTCCTCATGCTCCAGGCTGACCTGAGGAGAGACAAGGGAAAGTGAAGACCCTCGAGCTGCTCAACCTACAAGCTTAAACCTGCTCTTGGAACCATCTTCCAGGGACTCACTAGGGGCAGGGAAATGCAAGAAAATGGGCCTGACTTCCAGGTGTTTCAGAAATCAGCAGAACTGAGAGCACACGGGAGGATGCACAGCTGGCCCTCCAGATCCCTAGCTTCTGCCCGAGTTCAACCAACCATGGATTGAAAATATTTGGAGAAAAACAAATTGCATATTTACTCAACATGCACAGACTTATCATTATTCCCTAAATAATACAGTCTAGCAGCTATGCACAGAGCATTTGCATTGTATTAGGTATTTCTAAGTAATCTAGGGACGAGTTAAAGTATATAAGAGGATGCGTGTGGATTCTATGCAAACACTTCTCCATTTTATAAGACACTGAGCAGCTGCAGATTTTGGTATCTCTGAGGGATCCTGGAACCAAGGCCCTGAGGATACCAAGACTATATATACTAACCATCCGCTACCTAAAAATATTCAAAGGCCTGGGAAAATGAGAAGAATATCAAATGAAAATTACAATTATTCTTTTTTTTTAGTTATTGATAGACTTTTTTATTTTATTTGTTTATTTATATGCGGTGCTGAGAATCAAACCCAGTGCCTCACATGTGCTAGGCAAATGCTCCACTGCTGAACCCTAGCCCCAGCCCCACAACAATTATTTTTACTAGAAATACTTAAAGAAATACAAATAGTCTCATATTAGTAACAGGAAAGACTTTACAATTATAATGTAAATGGAACAGCAAGTGAATTGTACTTATTTCAACTGTTCACGCTCTGACTCGTTCTCATTAGGTGCCCGAGTTCTTTTCTCACTTTGAAATGTATTCAGCAATTTCTGTGTTAAAAGGAATATGGAGATGAAAGACAGTCTGCCTTCAAGTTGGTGAGAAATTAAAAACCATCTACTCCCACATACTGTGGTCACTGCAACAATCAGGACATGTGGGGACTTGGAGGGAACATATCAGGGCGGGGGGGCAAACTCTGAATCTGAATTTACAAGAGTCAAACAAGCAGATAAGAGGGATGGAAAATTCCAGACAGGGGAAGCAAGACACTCAAACATACAGAGGTGAACGAGATCACGGCACTTCTGTTGACCTAACAGACACTGGCAAGGTCATTCTAGGGACCAAGGCCAAGCAAATGAGAGATGCCCTCTGCCTTCAGGGGCTCACGGTCTAAGGAGACCGCCAAGAGAAACCCAGGTGGTGACCTCAGCACATCAGGCTGTAGGGTCCAGAGGAGCCTTCCTGCTGAGAAGCCTCCCTAGCAAAGGTGGCATCCAAGTCTAAAGGCCACAGGCACAAAGAGAAGGAGGACTTATAAAAACCTTGACCAACAGGATCTGGCAGTCAACTTGAGCTGGGGCAGTGAACAAAGGACAGAGGGGAGTTAGGTAGAGTGAGGCCAGAGGCCACGACGGGGAGGAGCAGGGAAGAGCCAGTGAGAGGAGACAGGTACCAAAGTCCATGCTAAGGTGTTGAACCTGAGTTCCCTGGGAGACAACGGGTCAGAAACTCATGAGAAAGACCTCGCTGGAGATCCAGATCTGGGGCTTCATAGCAAACCAGTGGGAGAATCGTGCTCCACAGCCTCTCTAGTAACGATGGCAACTACGACGCTGTGGTGGCAGCAAATGGTGCCTACGACGTGCTGGGTGCTGCGTAAACTCACCACACCTCGTAAAACCCAACAAGGGAGGTATGCTATCACCTACACGTACAGATAAGCGCACTTGGTGGTGAGACATCAGACCACTGGGCAAATGTCACATAGCTAAAGATGGCAGGGGTAGCATTCCAACTCAGGAACTCTGGCTCAAGCCCATGCTAGCAAAGACTGTGAATGTCTATTAGAATGCCAGCATCAGGGCACTGGGACTCTAACAGTTAGCCTGAACGTCCCTGATGCCCCTCAGCAAAACCACAAGAGGTAGGAAGAGCGAGTCCAGTGCCTTTGGGTTGAGGCTAGGGCCTTTGCCCTCGGTCTCAACAGCAGCGTGTTGCCAGGAGGAGATGGACTGGCCTTGTTCTATTTAAAGCTAACTCAAAAACACCCAGGGAGAATACAGAGCCTGAGCCTCTCATGAAACATTTTTAAGTTTCTTCTATCATCCCAGGGCCACTAATTATACTAATTTTAAAAGAAGAAAAGCAGCAAGCTACCCTGGGGTCATTTTAACTGTCCAGATGTGCTACAGCCGCAGGACAGGCTTGGTAAGACACACGTGTGTATGTGGAAAGGGAAGGGAAGAGACAGCCAGTCCCAGCTCCCAGGCTGAAGAACTCTGCCTGGGTTATTTACACCCACACCTGAGGCTGACTCTGCCAGCAAACGTAAACAAGATCACGAAAGGCTTTGGACATCCCAGAACAAGGGCTCTCCAACTCCAGGGAGCGTATGAATCACCCAGGTGCTTGTTAAAAACGCAAATTCCTGTACTCCTTTCCAATTTCATTTTCAAAAGCTAAAGATGACATAAAGGATGCTACACTTTACCATGCTCCAGATGATTCTAACGGAGGGTCTGCACTGCTGACAAACATGAGATTATACATTTTTTTTCTGTCCTTTGGAAAAGAGGCTTGATTTTAATACTCATGTATAAATTAAGACACACCACAACACTAGTATTCCTCAAGGTCTAGTCCTCGGACCTGTCTGCTTAATAGTCTTTTCCTTAAGGAAGAGCATCAGCTTTCTGAAGAACTCCATCACAAATATTTGAACACCTACTGCGCCCTAGACATGGCCTTCACTCCCAGCCCTCATCCTACTTCCAACAACTGCTCTCCGTACCTCCAGTCCTGCTTCTGTAGGTCCAGCTAATCCTGGCCACCCGGCTGAAAGCCCCCAAGATCAGGAACAGTCTGTCCTCACCACCGTATCCCTATGCTAATTACTGGCACACAGCAGGAATTTAATAAATACACAGTGAATGCACAATGTGACTTTATGGCTTCAACACAGCTACAATCAAAGTTGCTCTACTTTCCTCTCAAAAACCTGGTTTCTCTTCCAAGCTTCTATGTATCTCTGAAGAGAACTACTTCCATGAAGCCAGCTCAGTGTGGCTGTGTCTATTAATCTACACACTCAGCACTGCCACACAGCATGTGTGGACGACCCGGTGAGGCCCTCATTCCTCCTGCTGAAGGAGGAATCATCCCACTCCCATTTGACAGATGCACCAATTTACATAATCCCCATGTGAGCCAGGGAGGAGATACAATGACATTGCACAGATGAGGAAACTAACGCACAGAGATTGAGTAGCTTGCAAAACTAAAAAAGAGGTCACAAAACTAATAGGAAGTCTAAACCACTAAGATGTGAATTCTAAGCCAAATCCATGGGGTCCACTCTGTTCCTGGTCACCATACACAATGCCTCCTGTGTATGTACTGGCTGATGCTTGGAAGCAGGCTGGTTTGGAGCTTAAGTCCCCCACCCCCTCCTAAAAGCTCGGGAGACCACCCCCCGCTCTCACCTCCCTCAGCCTGGTCTCCAGCTCCAGCAGCCGACTCTTGTCACTGTGATCTTGGTGGCTGATTTTCTCCAGCTGTTCTTCCAGCTTTCGGTTCTGGGCCTCCAATTTCCCAGCCTGCGTCTCCAGGTAAAACTTCTGCTGCCTGAGTTCTGAAATCATCTCTTCCTGGGCCTTCCTGGTAGGGGTGGTGGGAGGATCCAAACAAAATCACAGCCACATCAGAGGTGAACACGTCTCCTCAGGACAGACAGAAACAGAGTGAGACGCGAGTCCTCATTAAGCAGACTGTAGTATTTCTGAAGTTATCTCCCTCCTGATCTGGCCTCATAGGCATGAGCCAGGCCTGGGGATCCTAAAAACCATTTAGTCACCACTGCCAGATTCCCTCACCTATGGGGTTAGGGGTGGTCAAGACAGATGCAAAATATGCTAACAGTTCATTCACAGGGTAGGCCTTTTGAGTTTTTTCTTTGAGAGCTGCTACAGGAGAGCAGAAAGGGGCCTCCTCAGAGCATAGGAGTGTCCCCAGCAGCTCATTAACAAAGGCTCTGGGAAAGAAACTGGAATGCAAAGAAATAATGCTATCTTTCCTCCTCTCCGCCAAACTGCTTGCAAACATCACAAATCTTAGTGACCCAAAGACCAAATCTAGCCCACCAAACTGCTTAAGATTAAAATGGGAATCTATGGGGGGAAAAAAATCATAGAGACTGTAATTCTCTGGGTAGAGAGATTATGATTCAAGTGCTCCTGAAAACAGTCCCTACTGAACCCCAGTCCTCCCGCCCTGGGGTACAGTCTAACCACAGCAAAACGATGCCTGACAGGGTACACACAAGATCACCTCTCATTGTAAGAGGCAAGACTGGGAAAGGAGGACAGCACCTTTCCAAAAGCAAATGATAAACAGTCTTATTAAAGCAAAACACTCTAATTTGAGGTGGTAATTTGAGGCATTTAAGAAAACCCAACTCAAAAGAAAGGCCATGGTGAAGTGAGACCACTAAAGAGGACAAAATTATACAAGCGTAGGCAGGCTAGGCCAAAGTACAGAAGTAATTAACTCTGCTCCAGCTCTATCAGAGAGAAGGAAAACAGAGTTTATGTGCCAGAGGAGAAGACCAAAACATAAAAAACGTACACAGTTAGAACCTAAACACTTACATGTTCCTTTGGGTGAAGAGACTGCTATTTGCTGCCAGTTTATTGGCTTCAGACAGTTCCACAATCCTCTGTTCCAGGGATCTGATCTTGGAATCCATAGCATTGATCATCTGAAACACAAGGACCTCTGACCCTCACACTCAGAGTTACACTAGAATTGGATTCACATGGGCCAGGTGAGCCAGGGTAAAGTCTCTCTGAAATGCCAGCAGTTTGGCCACAGGTAACAAGTGCACCAACTAGTCTGTACCCTAAAGATCACAGATGTCACCAAACAGATGGCACTCAGTTGTTTTTCCAACCAAAATTAAATGTCTCCACACTAGCTAAGTGGCTGGCATTAAAACCACACAGAAGGACCTGCTCAGGAACCTGGCATCCAGTTCCTGTAAGAAGCAGACCTCTTTACATCCCAGTTGTCATCCACATGTGAGCTGGGCCTGCAGGGCCTCTAACCTCAACCTACAAGTTCATATTTAGAGCATCATATTTTTTTCTTTTTTAAAATATATTTTTTTAAATCTTTTTTGTAGTTGCAGATGAACAGTATACCTTTATTTTATTTATTTTTATGGGTGCTAAGGATCTAATCCAGTGCCTCACATATGCTAGGTAAATGCTCTGCCATTTTGAGCTATAGCCCCAGCCCTAGGGCACCATATTTTTCTACTTCAGAGTTTCCACAACTTATTGAATCATAAGAACTAGGGTGGGGTAGGATGGGCACTGGTTAAAGTTATACCTTCTCAGGACCCCCAGCCACACACACACACACACACACACACACACACTTAGAGGGTCTAATGTGGAGAGTTTCAACAGAGTCTGAGGAAATATGAATACAGTATCAATAAGCATCACAGGTGAATCCTATGAGCTGCGAGTTTCTGAAACAATGGACTATGAGGATTAGCAAGGAGAGAGATGCAGGAGAACAAGGACCATCTTGTCAGGGGCATTCTAAGGGACCACATCCTAGTGGGTACAGACGAGCATGGGTTTTAAAGAAGAGCAAGCACTGCCACCTGGAGCCACAGCTCCGTTGTCTTCAGGACAGGAAGCAGTTTCAAAGGTAGCTTCCTATTACCTATAGGACTGCACAGGGATAAGTCACCAGATGAAATGGAGTCGCCTCAAATGAGTGACTCTTGGCAGGTTTTAAAAACCCTCCTTGAAAAAAATGGGCTCTTTGAGCCCTTCTACCTACCGCCTTCTGCTCGCTGAGAATCTTGCCCTTCTCATGGGCCTCCTCCTCGTGTCTCTGCATCAAGTTCTCCAGGCTCTCCTTATCTGCCAAGTCTTTCTTTATCTGATTGTCCAACACCTACAGAAACAAGAGAAGACGCCAACATCACAGGTAGCCAAGCGGGGAGCTGAGGGAGCCCAAACAGGGGCACTTGAGAAAAAAGGAGGAAGGGAGGGGGAAGCGCAGAGAAGCAAGGGCCTCCAAACTCTAGAGCTAAGAGAAGGCCAAAATCAGGAGGTGTCTGTCTGTCAAACAGGATGAGATTAGGAACTCAAGGACCAACATCGTCGAATGGCGAGTCACAGACAGATTTGAACTAGGAACTTATGTGAAAGTCAGCAGCCAAACAGATCAGAGCAGGACATCCAAGAATGAGCAGGAGGAAAAGATCTTTCCAGTGATCTAGAAAATAAAGTTCCTATAACTTTCAAATATTACGACTTTTTCTCAGCCAATGCACCAGTAGCTTTCAAAACATTGCTTGTTCCTAATTATACAGAATGAATTCTGGGTTCTCCTGGGATGTGTGTGGAGGAACAGGAAGTCTGACCAAGGCTGATATTCAAAAAAGGCCGGGGACAAGAGGATGTTGCCCACCCATGAGGGAGGTGGATGGGCAATGGGTGGGAAAGACAACATAAAAGAATGCGGGGGAAATGCCGCTTTCCTCCATTCTTCTTCTGATCCAGCTAGGGGGGAAGAAGTTATTGGGAACAGAAACTTTTCCCAGGGGAAGAGAAACCATGTATTCTCTGAACCAAGAACACCACTGTAAGCACCTACTATTCCCAAGAGGAAAAAAATAACAGTGATGGTGTCTGTCACCAAGCACCAGCTTGACCTAATGTTCTGCAGGGCACACCCAGCCCTGCCAGTTGCCAAAACAATAAGTGAAAAAGAAAGGAAGAAAGAAGACCTTATAAATTGCCCAAGCCTTTGACCACGACTCTATGTCTCTCATCACAGAGGATCCCTTCTCCTTCCGCAAATGGCACCAACTGCATCAAGAAGGACAACAGGATACTGGGAATAAAGCTGAAAGAATTGGGGTCACGGACGGGATTGAAATGTGCCTTTCCCACAATGTCTATTGTGAAGGGGCCTGCATAGCTCATGGGGACACTGTTCCTAAAAACAGCCAGTCCACAGGGAAGGGGTCCACATGATAAAGGAAAGAACAGATTTCAAAGAGGGCTTTAAACCAGAACTGATAGATGAAAAAAAATAATAAATAGAATAGGAGTTGGTGGAGAGGAGCAAAAGGTGGAGAGCAGGGTCATGGGAGGAGGGAAGCAGCTAAATAGGATGATAGGCCGCCAACTCTCTTGGACGTCTGAGGGTGATGCTAAAATTATGAGCCAGAGCAGGGCAGAATCTAGGGTATGATCATAATTATTACTAAAATGGCCTTACATAAGCTAGAACAAGGCACAAAAAGCAGAAAAGGTTAAAAAGGAATGGTTTTGTACAGATTCCAGTAGGGCACACGGAAGAAAACAGATCTTCCCTTAACACTCCCTGGGATCTATAAAACAAAGCTCTTTCTCTCTAGAAGGTAGCAGAGATCATATAATAAGCTCCTTTTTCATGAGGAGCTAAAGCAATGAAAGACATGTGCCGGAAAAAATCTGTTCTAAGTAAGACCTTGACTTTGGCAGTGATGGATACCAATGAGAGGTTGTGGACCAAAGAGACAAGCCTCTATCGTGAATGGGAAGCATCTCTCACCTTGACAGGACTCAACTGGCAGAAGGACAAACAAGAAGATGTAGTAGTTTGGGAGATGAGCAAGGACTTTGTTTGAAATGAGGGACCAGTGAAGACACCTAAATCAACCCAAGACAAGCATGGCTTTTGGCAGGAATGACAGTTTAATCACTCAAATCACAGAAAGGGCTTTACAAAGGGTCATGGTCATCATACTAAACTGCCTTGGACTACTGTATACAGTCTCATTATTTTCTGAAAACTAGTTTATTACAAAGATAAAAGCCTGGAAGCCAGTAAGAGTTCCAAACTAAAAGGAATAGCATATAAAATTTAAAATTCATTAAAGTAGGGCAGTTCACAGGAGAAAACTACTTCTTTTTTTTTTTAATTTTTTTTGGTACTGGGGATTAAACTCAGGGGCACTCCACCACAGAGCTACATCCCCAGCCCGTTTTTTTTTTTTTTTTTTTTTTTTTTTACTTAAGAGACAGGGTCTCACTGAGTTGCTTAGCACCCTTGCTTTTGCTAAGGCTGGCTTTGAACTTGTGATCCTCCTGCCTCAGCCTCCCGAACTGCCCCCGGGGCCGCTGGGATTAGAGGCGTGTGCCACTGTGCCCGGTGAGAACACTTTGAGGTTGAGGTCACTTCTGGGTTATTTCATACATATACACGTATATGCATATATATATATATATATATATATATATATATATATACACAAATACATGGACATATATACATATTTTTATTTGTTTGTTGTTGTTTTCTTCTTTCTGCAGTGCTGAGGATTGAATCCAGGGCTCAGGTCTGGTAGGTAAATGCTCTGCCACTGAGCTACACCCCCAACCTTTTTTATTTTGAGACAGCATCTTGTTAAGTTGCCCAGGCTGACTTTGAACTTGTGATCCCCCTGACTCAACCATCAAGCCTAACTCCTACACTTCTTTTAATAAAAAATAACTGAAGTCAAGTCGGGAGTAAAAGAAGAAAGACGCCCAGGTAGTGCTGGTGGCAACGCTGTGTGAGCACATACTACATGTTAGTCTCATCCCCAAGAAAGGGCCACTCAACAGAGGATTCCAGCTCTGGAAGTCCATGACAAGACCGTCATAAAAGTTAACAGTCTCCTTCAACATCCCAACTGGGAAGGGGAAAAGATAATGCTGAGGTATAAGGACCAACATCTGATTCTCAAGAACCCGACAGTGGATTAAAGGCCTGGGGAACACTGTAATGGAAACCTGCTGTGATTTTAAAATGCAACTGATAGGCTGACATGTTTCTGGAAATACAGTGGGCCAAATGAATGGGGCCAGCCCTCCTCCAGAACATGATCTAGAATTATAGATAAAATACAGAAATGTTTTCCCAGAAGGATCTATAAGCTGGCAAGAGAATCAAGATGTCATAGACCCCGCCCCAAAAAAAAAATCTAAAGGAAAACAGGAACTGGGAGAGGTAAGAAAGATATAAAGCTGTCTTTAACCTGAGGCATTTGCTCAACCAAATGAACTTGAGCTTCAGTTCTGACAGCCTCAAACATCAAGAAGAGACAGAAATCAAAAGCCAAGAGTTACCCCTTATGGTGGGTGCACATTTTCATCCAAACCTTAAAAAATTCCCATTAATAATTTTCCAAGGAAAATGAACAGCATTCCAGGCATGCAAAAGGAAACAGGCACTGTGAGGGAAGGGCAGGGATGAAAACAGCAGCAGAGTGAAAGCAGACCTTTGAAGTACAGATCATCAAACAACGACACTTCATGCATATCAAGAAATTAAAGACTTTAAAAAAAAAACAACTTGAAAATGAAAACATGGAATTTAAAAGTATTGTTTTAAACAATCTAACAAACTTGGGAATGAACCCAACAGAAATTCTAAAAATCTGGACATGATAGCACATGCCTGTAATCCCAGTGACTCAGGAGGCTGAGAAAGGAGGATCACAAGTTTGAGACCAGCCTGGGTAATTTAGAGAGACCCTGTCTCACAATAAAAATAAAAACGGCTAGGGTGTACTCAGTGATAAAGTGCTTGTGGATTCAAATCCCAGTACCAAAGTGAAACAAAACAAAAAACTATTACTAAAATTAAAAACTCAGTAACAGGGCTGGGGATGTGGCTCAAGTGGTAATACGCTTGCCTGGCATGCGTGGGGCGCTGGGCTCTATCCTCAGCACCACATAAAAATAAAATAAAGATGGTGTGTCCACCGAAAACTGAAAAAAAAAAAAAAAAAAAAAACTCAGTAACAGATTAGACACTGCTAAGAAAGAATTAGTAAACTGGAAAACAAGTCAGAAGAACTTACCCAAATGTAGCACAAAGAGACAAACAAATGGAAAATAAGAGAAAGGACAGATTTGAGGTGATAAACAAACACCTAATCAAATTCCCAAAAGGAAAGACAGAAGAGATAATAACCATCAAGTTCTTGGAATTGATCAAAAAAGACATTAACCTATTCAATACTCCAGTAAATCTCAAGCAGAACAAATCAAAAGAAATCCACATCTAGACACCTCACACTAAAACTTCAGAATTAAAAATGCAGCGAAATTTTAAAGAAAAACAATAGATTACTTTCAAAGAGAACAATGTAGACTGACAGATGACTTCATAATGACAGTATTAAGAGCCCAAGTTAATGGAATGTGTCTTCCAAGAGTGTTTGTTACAAGAAGACAACAGCCAATGTACACTTTGATCCCATCAAAACCTCTTTAGAATAAGGATGAAAAATAAGCACATATTCCGACAAACACAGAAGACAGCTTGTCACCTGCAGTTCTGCACTAAAGCAAGTTCTCAAGGATATACTTTAAACAGAAGGGAAAGAAGCTGAGGTTTGAGATGCAGGAAGAAAATTAAAAGTAAGGAATGTGGTGCATGCATGGCTAAATCTAAATTATCATAAACTAGAAAGGCCCAGTGGTGCATGCCTATAATCCCAGTGGTTCGGGTGGCTGAGGCAGGAGGATCACAAGTTCAAAGCCAGCATCAGCAAAAGTGAGGCTCTAAGCAATTCAGTGAGACCCTGTCTTTATATGAAATATAAAAAGGGCCGGGGTTATGGCTCAGTGGTGGAGTGCCTCTGAGTTCAATCCCTGGTACCAAAAAAAAAAAATCTAAATTATCATAAACTGAGTGGTAGCAGTCTTTAAAAAATGTTTTTAATGGAATTGAAATATATAATGGCCAAAAAAATATTTTTGAACTTCAGACCCCAAAACTTCCCATCATAGAGTGAGTATAGCATTTACCCCAAACAGTCCTTTGGTTTATCAAGAAGTGGCCCTAAGTACCCTGGAAGAGAAGAAAGCCATATGGTCCTATAGAAGGAAGGCCAGAGAAGACCAGAAAGTATCTTTACTTTAATTTTTTCCTCGTAGTGCTGTTCTTTCTGCTTCAGGTGTACTTCTAGGTGCTGGGCTGAGACTTGGGCCTCCCGGTGTTTCTCCTCCAGCTCCTGGACACGAAAGGAGAGATGGTCAGGTGTGCCAAAGGAAGGACACAGCCAATGTACCTTAGACACCCACAGGAAACAAGACTTTGGCACAGGTGCCACAGGTAATAGGTAGCTGCTTCTCCATTACTAGCCTAAGGCTCTCAGGAAGGAAACCACCACAGTGCCTTGGCCCTGGTTTTCCAAGTCCAAGTGTTCGCACCACATATGTATACACGGCTGTGAGGCTGTGAGGCCTGGGATCAGAAACATGTCAGCACGACAGGTCACACAAAGGCAGCTGTTCAACTTTGCACGGAGAAATGAGGATTACAAAGCAACACTTGGAAGTTTGGTCAGCACAGAGCCCTTGATCACTGTCTTGAGCCTCAGGCCATTTTCGCTCTTATGGCAGCCTTAAATGAGAAAAGTAATTTTGATTTATTATGATGATCAACAACATTTTGTGTTTCGTTCATTAACAAAATTATTGCTCAAGAACCCTAGCTAAAAAGGAAAACTAATGTTACAATTCAAACACTTCGAGATCTGAATGATTATTTTAGCCAGCTGCTATGTGGAGAATGTGAAGATCAGGAGATGTGTATGTAACATAACGTAGACACGAAACAATGCTCATGGGAACAAAGACAAACACAAAACACACTGGTAATAATGACAAAAAATACATGCATTCGTATTAAAGATGGGAAGAGAATCTGGAGTAATATAAATAACTTAAATTTGAGGTTTGCCGAGTCCTTTTATTGTTAAGCTTTCTGCTTTTAAATAAAATTGTAATTTGAAAATTATAGCAACTCATTTGCCAATGTATTATAAACTGATCTTTTAAAGGTAGTATTCAATTCATTGAACCATTCTCTAAATGCACAGAGAGCTGCATCTAAGTTAATTCTTATGAATCTGGACCCATTAGTTAATTACTGATATCAAAAGTCATTACTCCAAGTTTTCATCTCTTCGCACTATTATGAAATTTTTCTTTGAAGTAGAAGCAATTATGGGAATTTTGAAGAATGAGGAAATTATACAGGATATGTCCATAAAATGGGAGGAAAAAAGTACTTTGCGATTCACATGCACATAAAATGTTAGTGATTAAGCTTTTGAAATTTTAAAGTCTGCAAGCATGGGCTTTGTTTGGGGGCCATTGAAATGCTCAATCTTAAGACCAGGTGCACAAAATCTACTGCAATATAACAGATGTGATCTTGTAAAGTTGAACGTAAACAGGATTCTAATTAATAAAAACATTGTTAAGGGCTTTATGTGTACTTACTAAAGTATTGCCTGCAATGACTTCTCTGATTAAAGCAAAAGATTTTGCTGTAATAAGAGTCCCAATTATCTGTTTTGAAAGTTCTTATCAGAATAGCAAATATTTTAAAGCAAAATGACATTCTGGAGTCTGCTTCCAAGCATCACCATTACGTAACAGTATTAAGGACCACTCTTTGCCCATGTCCTAGATACTCTGCAGCCTCAGCACAGGGTTCTTGAGCAAAAGACACCTTCTGTTAAATGAAGTCACAACCACAAAGGTACTTGGGCAGGTGGCAAGATACATTCGGACAAAGAAATCCACTTGTTTTTCCTTTCAGTTAGAAATCACTTGATAAGCATCTTTCCTTATTTCAGTCTTCATAACATGGCACAGAAAAGGAAATCAGAATCTAAAAATAGATCCAAAATCAGATACTGATACTGATGACTTTATGACCAAATTTCTGGTCTACATATGAATAGGAGTTTATAACACATAATCCAGGAGTGCAGGACTCTATACTGTTACATTTTAATTACCAAAAAACCTTTGGAGAAACAGAAATCAAAAATCTGGCTGTTTGGTGGTTTGGCATTTTTTGTTGTTGTTGTCATTTTTCAAACGGATCTTTTTCTATATGTTTGGATCGACCCTTTAGTCACGTTATACAAAGACTGTTGTTGTTCACTGCTATATTTCCAGCTCCTGGAACAGTGCCTGACACATAGTAGAAGCTCATTAAATATTTGTTGAATGAATGAATGAACACATCACCATTAAACAGAGAAACATTTTGTAACCACAAGAGAGTTAACCACTTTGTACCATACAAGAGATACTGGTGGTGGAATCTAATCTTATTCACGATAAAATTTCACATACTTAACGATAGCCAAGAGAAACTTAGATGATGGAACAAGAGGACAGAAAGGGTAGACTAACAGTCACATTCGTCTTTGTGTGCAGACATATAAATATATAGTATGTGTGTGTGTGTGTATATATATATATATACACACACACACATGAAGACTGGGTGTCAAGGGAAAACAACTCAACCAATCCCTCTTTTACCTGTTTGTTCAAGAACATCCATATATTCACTGGTATACACAAACGAGAAACAGTGTCAAGTGTCAGGGTGTTGGGGTTTGATGTTAAGTACTGTATGAGCCTAGAAGTTGGCCATTCTTTAGTTCATATAGTTGCTGGTGCCTCATTTCCCAGAGGTGATGCGAAGAGAGAGAGATGACTTGGCCTGCCCTCCACCTCACCTTTCGTGGAGAGGAACCGCCCAATTACTTTGGAGCCTTGCCAAGGGGTAGGACAGGAGGGAGTTATGAAGGGATCCCAGGTCACCACTGAGTCTTTCAAACGTGATATCAAATTTCTGGTTTGGGGACTGAGATCCAAGGAAAGAGCCCTTCAAGGGCCTGCCTTCTTCCCTGGCAGGGACAAAACTTCAATGTAACTGCACCTTGAGCCACCTGGGCCTTCCTCCATCAGGTTAATTTGGCCATCAGAGCATGAGACAGAATCAGAATAAGAAACCTTAAAAAAGACCTGCCATATCTAAGGAAATTGAAAAAAAAATAATAATAACCAACTGTAGCAGAAAAAGTGAGTGGGTGAACATGGATCTATGACAAATACTACTCTGAGAAAAATAATTCTGTATGACTAATTTCTTCTCTCAAAGCAAGAACACAGGTTTCAGCCTTAAAGGTCTAAAACCCCAAGAGCTTTTTAAATTGGCAATGCAAAGTTAATGGCCATACAAAGCTCTGCTAATAGAAGAATGTAAATCCTCCTATAAAAATATATCAAAAATAATAGAAGCATATTCGACTAAAATAAAAAATGCCAGGCAGTAGCAAACAGAGCAAAAAATAGTACTGATGGATCTATTACCAGTGCCGAAACATCCGATATTAGGTCATTCATACTGTTCTGGGATGTGGTACACACTGAAACCACCTCTCTTAATTCACCAAGTTGGTGAAACCTCCCGTGTGATAGCATTTAATTCTCCTCCTTACCCCCTTCCCTTTGCAACCTCTGACCTGTTATCTTTGAACTTTCCAACTTTCATTCCTGCTCACCAGAATTTTATCAGCCATCTGCTGGATCTGTTGGGATTTTGTCTGGATGTCATCCTTCAGTCTGTTTTCTCTACGCTCCATGGTCTCTAGTCTCTTTACCTTGTTCTCCAGAGAATGGCGGCGTTCCTGTAGATCATGAATCAATCAGAGAGTTTTAATGGAGCAACCGCTACGGGCATATCACCTGCACCATGGGAAAGAGCCCTCAAGAAGCATACACTCGAATCAGGAAGAAAAGTCTCAGGCACCTGAAGCAACAGTGAGGAAAATAAGACTCTATGATTCAGGTGCTCAGCTGTGTAGATTACAAGAGTGCATTCATTCATTCAAATATTTACCAAGCACCTACTATCTGCAAAGTACCACACTAGGCCTCATGGGAAATACGAGAGGAAGAAGAGCAATCCCTGCCCTTGGAAAGAGAGAAGGCGTACACAAGTCATACCACACAGGCTGAGAGGGGGAAGACCCACAAAGCACACAGGGACAAGCACTGTAGGGGGGACAAGCAGGAAGGGGGACTTTTAACAGCAGAGTGATACAAGTGCGAGCTGTGAGGAGGGACGGTGTTGGGAGGTTTGGAATGGATAGGGGTGGGGGACAGGAAGGCGGATGGCGTTGCACACAAAGAAGGCCCGCTACCAGAAACATGGAAGTGGTTGAGAGCCAACTTAGGCCCCAAGGAAAGCCAGACTGACTACAGCACAGGATAGACAGGGGACCAAGCAGCTGAGAAGGTGAAAGGATAGCATTTGTGGGTTAAATGTGAAGAGCTTCCTGTACTAGCTCAGGGGTGCACCTAGGATACATGGGACCCCTGAAATAGTTGGGGTGGGGCAGGGGTCCCCAGGGGCCATGAATCTGTGCCAGTGAGGTGGAAGAAGAAGATCAAGAAATCACTCCATTAGTTAGCTAAAAGGAAAAGGGTTCGGACCAGATGGCAACAGGAATGGCAAGAGGGGGTGAAGGGGAGGGAGGGAGCATCTCTTATGGGACTGAGTGACTCATTGAATGGTAGGGTCCAAGGACTCAGAGAGGACATCAAGGTTTCAAGCCTAGTGTGACCAGAAGAACGATGGTGGCCCTGACTGGTAGGAGAAAACTAAAAAGGGGAACCAGCTTGTGGGGAAAGAGACTCGACTAAGTTCATTCTAAATTTAAGGCACTGTTCAGACATCCAGCTAGGATTTCAGGGGAGCAACAGGAAATAGAGCCAGGAAAGAGCCACAAAGAGCCACATACCAACAGATTCCCACCCAGACTGTGACGGGAAATGCAAAGACCCAGCAGGAGAGAGAAACAACTATAGCACATGCATTCTGCGGGACAATCACCAAGGGCTGGGGAGGCAAAGAAGTGTCACTTTTTACCCTACACTTATCTGTGCAGTTTTAAGTTTTGACAGTGAAAAGGCACTCCCGTATTTTCTGTGTGATTATATAAATGATTTCAAAACAACAACAACAACAACAACAACAAAGAATTCGAGGGAGACAAGAGGCCCCAAAATGTGGATCCGAGAGTCGTCCACACACGGGGAACAGGGAAAGCCGTGAAGATCAATATGTTATTAACACTGTCGAGAAGACAGCAGGGCAAACAGGAAGGGGAAGGAAAACTCCGAGGTGGCCAGACAGGGGGCCGACACACTATGAATGCTCCAGATTGGCCAGGAGCTCGGAGGGAAGCGGGTAGACAGGAAAGCTCTGGTGGAAGCATCTTTTGCTTTGGAGCTGTGGAGACAGATCTCTTTTCTCTTGGGGAGAAGCTTTCCCATCCTGTCAAGTTTCAAAGGGATCTTCAGAAGGGAAGCAGTTTGGTCAAACATAAGCAAGTGATGCTCTGCAGTTTCTTTCCCTGGGCACAGCCGAGGCCGGTCGAGCAGGCGCCTGAGGGCAGTCCACCGCAGGCTGGAGGCCCCTGCTCACCTCGGCTTCCACCAGCTTCTTTCTTATGCCTTCAGAAGAGTCTTCTCGGTTCTGCAGCTTCTCCAGCTCCCTCTCGGCTCGCTCCTTGGCCTGGCGGATGTTCTGCAGCAGCTCAGTGGCCTCTGTGCTGGCTTTTACCGCCTGCGAGGAAAGAAGGTGCAGGGCACAGAAGTCCAAATCCACTCAGTGAAAAAGATGGTGACATGCCCTAAGTGGTACTTTCAGGGAACACTGAGAGTACACTCTCTCCATCTCCCAAAACAGTAAAAGCATTCTTTCTATTCTGTATTCCATCTATGCTAAGGTGCTACTTTATTTTTAACATCACTTAATTTGGAATCATCCTACAATGAAGATTGATGCATTTTTCTTTCTTGTAATACATAAAATAATGGTGTACCTGATAATCATTTGTATCTTTAATTCAATGTAATGTCGTGAATGCAAACAAAAAGGTCTAGATGGTTGACCTACCTAGCAATTAAAGTATTTACCTCTGATCATTAATTTCCTTCTTATTTTAATTATCTCATTTGCTAATTTTCCTATGGGGAATTTGCACTACTCTTACATGAAGAAAACAAGATAAAAGCTATAATTTAAATATTTTTCTTTAAATAAGTCCCTTTCAAAGGTTAGGCATAGTATTAATGATAATTCACAAAATCCATATTTACAGGGAAAAAAATAAACTTCTTAAAGTTTATTCTGTATTTACTGATTTTTATTTGGGCCCTAAATACACTAGTGGTCTTATAGCACCATAGGAAAGGAAAGACCCAAATTCATGAGACTAACAACTTCACATGTATTTTGCTTTAAATCAAAATTTTAAAAAGTAGTGGGCTAGGGCTGTAGCTCAGTGGTAGAGCACTTGCCTTGCATGTGTAAGGTACTGGGTTCGATCCTCAGCATCACATAAAAATAAATAAAGATATTGTACCAGCCACAACTAAAAAAAATTTTTATAAAAAGGAGAAACTGCAAGAAAACGCCAACTCCAAGATACGCACTGTCCCGTAAGGGAGCCTCTAGCCCCATGTGGTCCCTGAGCACTTGAAATATGGCAGAAAATTCACTTTTTAAATTTTACTTTGAGTTTAATTTTAAGTTAAATGAAAAGGGGAATTGGTGTCTGGCGAGTATAGAGTTTTGATATAAGATGAAAAATTTCCAGAGATATCGCCCAACCATGTTGAATGTACTTAACTTTACTAGACCGTACACTGAGAAATGGTTATTTAATGTTATGTGGAATATTTTTAATCACAATAATAAAAATAAATAAATATTGGCTCTATTAAATCAAGCCAGCCAACACCTACACAAACACTCTGACAGGAGAGGCATACCCAGAACCAAATTCATTCCAGCCCTTGAGTTAAGCATCTATTGATTGGACAAAGGCAAGGCTTGAAAACTGAAAAGTTCTCACCACAAATAAATAAACAAATATATGAAGTGACAGGTGTGTTAATTACCTTACTTCACAACTGAGGGGAACAAATCAGAGCACCATGGTATACGTTATAAACAGAGGCAATTTTTATTTATCGAGTTATATCTTCATAAAGCTAAGGTAATAACAAGTCAATAAAAATTATTAAATAAAAATAGAAGCACGGGATTAACAAAGATTTTGCAGGACACTATCTACAAACACTACCCCCCACCATCACCAACCAGGGGATGACTCCAGGGATCCCCCAACCATCCTCCGGGCAGCCATGCTTCTGATAGAACAGCCCAGGCTTCTCCCACAAATGTGCAAACCGGGGAGCCTGGCCCCCTGAGGCGCGAGAAGCCGCCTCCCGGGTGCTGTTGTAGTATAATTAGAACTTTTACTTGAGAGTCTCACACAGCTTGGTTTTTAAAAATAAACACTGCTGACACGTCTCAAAAGGAAAAAGTATATTCAGAACTCTGATATTTTCAGGTAATAGCTCCCTCCCCCTTCATTTTCCTCGGCTCTGAGTGACTAATTCTATTTCTTTCATCTTCAGTGCTCTGGGACGAGGCAAAGAAAAGTCTAGGGAAATGGGGGGAAGTTCCTGAGAAATCACCCTGGGCTTACCTTTTCCAGCTTTTCTTGGAGCTCCCGGATTTTGAGCTGCTGCTCGGCATTGATCTATAATTGAAATCCCAGGAAATAAGGAAAAAGGTAAATCAGCATTAACATCTGCATTTAGTGCAGTTCCAGTCCCTGGAGGTTTTCAGGGGGGTCTTGGGGGTTTGTCTTCCAAGACCTGCTCAAGGCGAGGAGGAGCGGTGGCCTATCAGAAAAGTCTGTGGATGTCGGGTGCAAACTTCCATGAGGACTTTTCCTCTAGGACAAGTAACACGTATGTAGCCAAAAGACTAGAAGTCGCAGAGTGCTCCCACGCAATGGGAACTCTCATTCATGTTTTATTAAGTGTCTGCGTTTATGTGTTACTGTGAGGAAGATTGACAAAAAATGAAGTGTCCTTTATCCTTCTGAGAACCAGAGCTAAAGCTCGACATGGTCACCCGAGGCAGACCATCAAGAAAACCTGGAGGGGCTGGGAGCGCAGCTCAGGGGTTGGGCATGTGCTCGACTTGGGGTTGCATCCCTGGCACCAAAAAATTAAAGAAAATAAAGTAAAATAAATGTAGAAGAGATTTCTCGAGTCTTTAAGAAAGTATTCTTAATCGATGACTCAATACTGACAGCAATATTTAAAAATCTACCCCACAGAGCAAAGCCAATCACAGAAAATATACCTTCTCAAGTTTGGAATATTCTCCTGCTTCAGGCTTCCCTTGATCCTTAGCCTGTAATTACAAAGATAAAACACACTGGGAAATCTTAACAACCTAAAAGTCTTATAGACAACACCACCAATTTTACTTTCTTGGTCTCTGAGACCAAAATAATAATAATAAACAATAATAATGTTATCTCCTGTAAGAAAAAACATCAGGAGTTTCCAAAAACATCCCATTTATTTCTCAAACCTATACTCACTAAGCTAGTGCTCCCTTGTGTCTTGCTAAGATCATCCATGACTGTGCCCAAAGAGCATCCTCCTGGGGGATGGCTGACTACCTTCATCAGTTTATGCTGACATTCTGTCGCTTTCCGCTTGAACTCTTCGGCAGCAAGCCGAGACTCTCTCAGCTCAGATTCGTACAGATCGCTCCGTCTTCTTGCTGAGACAAGATCCTCTTCCAACTGATTCATCATCAGCCTCATTTCTTCCACTTGAGCCTGGTACTCCTAAAGAGCAGGCAATGCAACAAAGGTGAACTCTGGAACTCCGGGAGGAAAAGACAGGCTACCGACCACGGAGGGAGAGCCACGTTGACAGAGAAGGACAGAGGACCGACCCACAAACAGAGAGAGGTGAGTGGACAGACAGACCCAGCAAGAGACAGAGTGGGCAAAGGGGAGGAGCACCAGGAAGAGGAGGGAGCAGATTAGATCTCTACACTGCCTTCCTGTGTATCATGCATCTCACATGCCGAAAATAGGATCCTCTGAGCAAATGACACCACACATTATGAGCTGCACCTTAAGGCAGAACTCTGGAGCGTGCAGAGGGCTGTCCTTTAGACGAAGATAAACTGCTTACGTGTAGTTCTCCTCCAAGGGTAATCATTCCTATAGATTTGTCCTTTAGAAGTCATGTGCTCCTAACACAATTAGACATGGTACTAGTTTTAAAATTAACCTTTCAGACGGCACCAGAGGGTAATTGGAAGTCTCAGTGGAAAGCATCCGAGAAGGTGAAACTCATCATTGTCAGTTTCTCACCATTAATTTTTCTGGCCCCAAAATTGAAGGATGAGCTTAACATTGCTCCTGCAAAGCAAGTCACCCTGAAATCTGGAAGAATCACAAAACACTAGCTCTGGACAAAATAACTCGTGAGAAAAAGTCTCAGGAAAGAATTATCTCGTTCCCCAGAGCAAAAATTTTTCAAGTGATCCAAACAGCCCTGACCTTTTCAAAAATGAATTGCTAAAATGAAAACACAACATTTGAACGGAGATTTTTTTTTAATTCCATGATGGGATTTACCAGATGAAATGGGCAATGGTTTTGAAAAATTCTGGATCAAGTATAAAGAAAGATATTCTTCATTAGCGAAGTCAAGGCTAAGTATAAGGATTATATCTGAATAAGCACTAACCAAATCCAAGGTGACTGGGATGGGGAGGAGGTATAATATGAAAGGTACAAGGGATTAAACAAAAGACTGTCTTCGATGTTCATAAAACACGGTAACACCTCCAAGACCTCTTCTCCCAGGAAATAACTGGTAAGGTATCAACTGAGCAGGGATTTTTTTTTAAGCCATTAAGTTTGCCATTTATGCTTTTTTAATAACAGGATATTAAAACACTTTTTGTCCCACTATAACAGGTGATCTCTTGATATGCATGAAGGGGAGGTGATGTTTTTTACATAGAGCGGTGGTTTCCATGTAAGCAGCTCTCCTGCTTCAAAGGTAGAGAGGAAAGGAAAAT
Source organism: Ictidomys tridecemlineatus (assembly GCF_052094955.1). Taxonomy (NCBI): domain Eukaryota; kingdom Metazoa; phylum Chordata; class Mammalia; order Rodentia; family Sciuridae; genus Ictidomys; species Ictidomys tridecemlineatus. The sequence goes on along the minus strand of NC_135478.1, from coordinate 81,565,522 downwards.
GTGAGCCCAAGGAAGGGTGTGAGTCTCACTTCACTCTCTCCCACCCAAAATACACTGTCACTCAAGTACAGTTTAGGACGTTGGGCACGTGGACCCTGGGTGGGGCACACTGAGTATTGATGCTTCACAGCCTGCATACGATCATCAGAACTCATCAGAATTCACAACACAAGTGAAATGGTGTATATGCTTTGCTTGGGGTTTCTGGACCCTCCTCTGCCAGGGCCACATATGACTGTGACTTTCGTGACTTTTGACACTAGGCCTGCCCTGGCTTCTTCCCCCAATCAAAAGAAAAAAAAAAATTACATGTATATATAAATGCACACATGTATATACACACATATGCATAAATATTTTATAACTGCATTTATTTAAATATAAGAATGTCAATATTATCTATGTATTTGATATAAAAGTTCAATTCTTTTGGAAGGATTTAAAAAATAAGTATTTTACATGACCCTAAAAGTATAGTGGTCCCTTGGCCCTGAGCCTGCTGTGCCTAATGGGAAAACCAGTCCTGCCCACACATAAACCCTAACAATGAGGGCAGCAAAGGGCTGAGGAGTCTCAGGCATCTATTGTCCTCAAGCTCCCTTTACGGTCTTGGATTTATGTGAGCGCCGAGGGAACGTAATTTTTGTGTTTTGTCAGGAGCAAGGATAGAACGTCTGTCCCACTGGGCCCCCGACATCTCTCCTTCCTGAGCTGTCAGCACCCAGGGGAAAGAAGGCAATATCCTTGTCATCTATTGGAGCTCTTGGATCACCTGATCTGCTACAGGCACCAAAAGGAACCTAATGCATTTGCTGATCTTCTGTTATTAGGCTGGAGACTTCAAGGAAATCCTATAAATCCAACAGCTAACCAAATCCCTATTTGGGGAGAAAGCTGAGAGATGATCGGTCTGTTCCTAGGGTTGCTGGGAGATAGCTGTCAACTCTGAGTATGGGACATCTGTGGGCAAGAGCTGGGCAGGTCAGAGGAGGAACCAGGGACAACTTTGATGGCCCATCTAAAGTAACTCTTCTGAATGGAGCTTCAGAGTTTGGGGGAAGGAAGGAGCAGGCATGGTCCTATTCATCCAGATACCCCCAAAAAACAAAAGGCTTTGGTGTACCCATACCTCTATTTCCTTTCCTGAGGAGGAGATGGGTGAGGAAGAATCAGCAGTTGCTACAACAGTGCCTGAATTAAACTATACCAAGTGACCTTAAGGTGTTTTCATTTAAAGTCGAATCCAAATACTCTATAAGGGGTAGCTAGGTAGAAGGAATACATATTTTTTAAAAACTAAACCGTTGTACAGAAAATTAGCTTTTTAAAGGAAGAACAGGGAATTAATCCCAAATCTGGGAGGAATCAATATGCTGAAAGACAAATACTGGAAGTTTGCTGTAAGCATTAAAAGCTTTTTCCTGGTTTGCAAATATCCTGCTCTCTCACAAAACATATCACAAGTTATTTCAATGTGTCCTCCTTTCAGTGAGAAATAAAATCTGAAACCAAGAAGATTTCTTCCCCCAAATGGAACTTTTAGTAGTCATTAAATCTAAAACTCCACATGTATGCCAACTGTGATATGAATCATAAAAGACATTTCTTTGAACTCAATGACCGGCATAAACCTTTTCAAAATGTCCTGATAATTCTGTTTCTATGGAATTTATGGACCCCAGCTGCTCCCTCTGGTGGCCAAACACAGCTTTCATTTCCCCAGGACGTCTCCAAAAAGTAAAATTTCCAAACACATTGAACTAGTCAGAGAACAAGAATCCTACCTCCTGAAACTTTTAGGATGAAAAACTACATTGATAAAAGGGGCATGAGTCACCTGTCAAAGCAGAGTTCTCAGAGTGTGCGTGTTCCCTTCAACATCTCTAAGGTTAGTATTGTTCAGAGGAGCCTGGTGATCCACTTGCAGTTTCCTATGCACATTTATTTATAACGATTTTATCAAGCAGGGGAATATTAACCTATCACTTAAGATATCAAGGGGACAAACATAGTATGACAACAGGGCGCCCCCCCAAAGCACTCTTTAAATGGATCAAGTCCTTTGCAGGAGCTTCTCGGGTTCATACCACCCAGATGGCCAAATCTGTGCTACCCCGAGATGAAAATGCTCATTTCCATCAGTGTTCCCATTAGGTTTTCTGAAGTGAATGAGAGTTGCCTGGCAGCTGATAATTCAGCTCTCCAATTACTCATTGCCATCTATTCATTAAAGTTTCTATTTACAGTTTCTTCAAAAGACAGAAAAATCTATGCTAAAAAGGAAACAATGAGGCAATATAAAAAATGAGCCATCTAGAAAGAAAACCCTTTTAGAAAAGAGGAAAAAAATAAAGAGAGAGGGAGAGTGGGCTTTTTAAAGACATCGGTTCCCTTTTCTGAACACACAGGGGACAGTTTTCTGCTTTCGGATATGGTTATGTTCATGCTGACTTGGCCTGAATGGCTCAAAGTTTTCTTCTAGGATATTTTTTTGCATAAGTAAAACTATGAATTATCCTGGCTACTCTCAATGTGGGTCTGGAAGGCTATAAAAATATTTAATATTTTTGGAAACATCTAAAGCAATGGTTAGCAAATTTTCTCTACAAAAAGTCACAGAGTGAGCAGTTTCAGCTCCGCAGACCAAACAATCTCTGTGACGTTTCACCTCTGCCTCCACAGAGTGAACCGTAGCAGTGACAGACAAGTTAATGAATGAGCATGGCTGCGCTCCAAGAAAATCGTACTTATGGACACAGAAATTTGGATATCATGAAATTTCCACATGTCACAAATTATTATTATTTTTCTTTTGATTTTTTTTTCCAACAATCTAAAAACATAAAAACCATTCTTGGCTTATGAGCCATAGGAAAAAAGTGGTGGGTCAGATTTATCAGAGGCTGAAGTTTGCCTAACTTTGCTCTGAACCAACAACTTATTAAAAAGAGTAGACATTATGGGATGAGACTTCAAAAAGAGTTGCACAACAAGCACAGTATGATTTATATAAACCATGGACAATCTCAAGTGACCTACCTACCTTCTTCTCCCCCTCTAACCCTGTTCTCTCTCCTCCCCCACTCTCACCCTCTCTATCTCTCAAACATGCCTGAACTTGGAGGACCCAGCCGGCCAAGTGGCTGCTCTGCTCCAGGCAAGCTGTCGTACCTGCTCTTTGATTTCTTGGAGTTTCCGGCTCTGCTCTCTGATGTCATGGAGAAGCTGCAGTGCTTTGTCATCCTCCTGGGACACCTCCATCCGTGCTTGCTCCAAACTTCGCTTTAAGCTCTGCAGAAAGCAAAAATTTTAATAGGGATGCTCCACGGATCCTGCTCTGGTTGAAAAGATTCATTAAGGGAGCCGCAAGCTGCTTCGCCGACACCAGCACAGTTTCAGGTGACAGACCAAAGTTGACAATTTCCAGTTGGTTGCCGATTCCAGTTTTTCATCCTGTAAAACCCCTTGGTTCAAGAAACATCTCAAGCTTGTGACCTTATGGATCCAGCCTAAAACTCTATCAACCCTGCCACCATCTACCTAATTCTCACAGGTACTTACTTGTATGTATAGGAGTAAAAACCAGTAAGATCCCTCGGCCATTAAACCACCATCTAGTCTTTTCTGTTACATCAACTATTCAGGGACCCTCAGGTAGATATGCTTCTTTCAAAGCTGCAATTATTTTCTCTACCCAGTTGCTATTTGAGAGTTCAGTGGACTATCTCCCCTTCCTGGCTAATTTTTCTTGAACACCTATCATCCATAAGGTTCCCTCAATGCTTCAATGGCACTGAAATATGTATCTGAAATACACAGCTGAATAACTTCACCCACCACTGAAAGGCAGCCAAGTCTGGAATGGAAACATAGCAGTTATTCTTAATCAGCCACGTTCTATAGATTTCCTCTCCCTTGTGGGGAGAAAAAAAAAAAACTTTAAAAATGTGTGATTCAACTTCTTAAGACTGTTTTTAATTGGGCACATTAAAAAAACACCTGAATGAAAAATTTAACGAGACAATGGAGAAGACAGTCTACTCTTGTGAAGGAAAGAAAAAACAAAAGTCACATGGTAAATGACAGCTGTCACTACACTGTTTCTAGGGAATGGGAGATTGATTGGGGGCAGGTTGGAAATGTTTTCTTGTAAACATTTGGGAGTTTGGTTCCCAAGGCTGATTGTTTCGGGCATGGTGTGGACCAGAGAGGTTGGGATGGGAGATGTTAGGACCCTCTGCAACTTGCTGCAGTGACGGCTGATTCCCATCTCCAGGCTCCGTGGTACCAGCAGCCTATCTCGACCTTCTGTGGGAAATGAGTGCAGCCTCCTTCCCCAGGGACCTCACACCTGGTTCATGCTGCTCTGAAATCGCAGATCTAGTCTTGTACTCTCCCTGTCTCTACTCTCTGCCACTGGCTGTGATGTGCCTCATGAAGCTGTCATGAAACAGGATGAGACACATACAACAGGAAGTGCCGCCTCCAAGGGAAGGGGGCTTTGGGGAAGGCTCACACTGCATTCTGTGATGTAGGTGGCAAGGTCCTGCTCCAGGAGGGATCTCTGAGTCTCAGAGGCCTTCAGCTCCACCTCCTTCTGACTAAGCACAGCCTCCACCTCTGACACTCTCCGATGTAACCGGGTCATTTCCTGCTCCATCTGAAACAGACACATCGACAGGTTAAAAGGGCCCCTGGAGGTTCTTCGGAGCAATCAAATCCCAAGCAGCCTCCGAAACCACCTGGTGGTCTGGGCTACTGCTAAATCGCCAAAAGTTGGGGTTGGAAATACCATTGTTTCTTCGCCTGGGAGCACACAGTTCTTCGCAAGGACAGTCACCAAACGCTAAGTCACTCCTCTCATCCAAGTCCCGCTTCACACTTGGTCACTTCTCTAACCCCGTTAGCAAGGAAGCCACCATCATCATTTTTCACCTGTTTGCTTTTTGCTTTTGTTTTTTGTTTGGTTTTTGCAGACGTCACTTTAAAATTTATCCCAAATCCATCTTGATCCCCCCCATCTCCTTGCAAAGATCTAGAGGGCAGATCCAGGACAGGGCAAGGAGCTATGTGTGTGCGTCTGCACTCTCAGGAGTCCCAGGCAAGCAGTGGCCTTTATTAGTTTCCAGAGAGTTGTCTCTGGGCAGGAGCAGTGAGTGTTAACAGACGTGGAGCATAATCAACACAGTGGCCGCAGTGACAGAAGCAGGAGTTTTTAAGGACTAGGAAGAGAGACTTCTCATCACTCAAAGCAGATGGAATGCATCTCAGCCACAGGTGAGGACCCCCGCCACCTGCCGGAAGGAGCAGACTTCGGGCTGGGTCATGCTGAGAAGCGGGCCGTTTTAAATCCAGGGCCTCCTCTGGTTAAGATTTAAAGGATTGACGGCAACGTCAAGGCCCGAATTCATCTCCCTCTGGGCTGCTGGAGGCGCGACTTCAGCGAGGGAGGGACGGCCTCGCTCTCTATGGATCAGGCGGCTCAGTGCCAGCAGCGGCCCCAGGCGGGTCCCTTGGCATATATTGATGGGAGGATCCTGGAGCAAGGAGGGAGGCCGACTGCAGAGATAAATACCTTGTGACACTTGTCCTGAGAGTCTTGCAGCTCTTTGCTTTTGATGAGAAGTTTCTTTTCCATGGAGCTAGTCTTGGCAGGGGAGTCCAGACCCGACACAACAGACCTGGACAGAAGAAAAACAGAGTCAAGGAGGCCCGCAGGGGAGCCTGAGGCACGAGGCAGAGATGAGGGACTTTTCAGTGTTCTGGAGCCACCAGCAAAGCTGGCTCAAGTGGCTTCTCATGACATCAAGGCCGTGAGGCAGAGGGTTGGAAGTGGGGGAGGACTCTGATGCAGGTAGCCCTGTGTGAACCGAGGCACCATGGACCTGAGGCAGGGACTCGGCCTCTCTGAGCTCAGTCTGCACATCCGGGGGGGTGGTGTGATCAGAGGAATGAGCCCACAGGTGAGTGCACATGGGAAATGCCTAGCATCATGCCTGGTGTGCTTCCTCCACTCATACACTCAATAACCTTCTGGGCACTGGCACGAGACAGTGATCGAGACACAGGGGTCCCTGCCCTCTGGGAGCTGACGTTCTGAGAACATCAGGTAGATTCATAAACAAAAAGGATAACTTTAACAAAAGGAAGAAATGGAGTGGGGCTGGGGACCTGTTTTAAGCCAGGGAGATCAGGGAGGGCTTTTCAGAGGAGAAGACATTTGACCTGAGACCTAAAGGATAAGAAGGTGCTGGCCATACAAAGCTCTGGAAGGAAACAAGCTCCAGGGAGAGGGTGCAAAGGCCCTGCGGCAGAAAGGAGCTGACACAGCAAGTTCACGATGAATGTTGTTAGTCACTACACTGATCAAGGTGTCACCCCTTGCCCCAGCCCAACCCAGCCAGTTTGGTTTTGTTTCATTTTATAAAAACAGCTAATGCTTATGATGATGTGCCAAATAATGCCCACTTTCCCTTCCCCAAGGAGGTCTATGTCCTAATCCCCAGAAGCTATGAAAATGTTACCACATGTGGTAAAAGGTGCAGATTGGTTAAGTTAAGGGTCTTGAATTGGGGTGCTATCCTGGAATACTGAAGTGGGTCCAATGTCATCACAAAGGTCCTCACTGATGGAAGCAGAGGAGGGCAGGAGACGTGACAATGGAGGCAAGGGTCAGAGACTTGAAGACACTACACTGTAGGTAGCCGCTAGAAGCTGGAAAAGGCAAGAAGACAGATTCCGCCCTAGAACCTCTAGGGAGTGGACAGCCCTGTCTAGACTGATCTCAGCCCAGTAAAACCCATTTACGATTTCTGACCCCCAGAACTGTAAGATGATAAACTTGTGTTGTGTAAAAGCCACTATGTTGGTAATGATTTGTTACAGCAACAACACAAAACTCATACTCTTATTGAGCCCTGGCCCACACCTGGTTCTATTCCAATGTTAGCCATGTTTTAACTCTTTACTCCTCACAACAAGCCGATAAAGTAGATATAATTTATTATCCTCATTTTCTGATGAGGAAATTGAGGCCTAGGGAGGTTGAGTAACCTGCCAGTTGACAAATGGCTTCTGTTGCTCTCAATAGGGAGCTGGGGGAAAGAGCTGGCTTTATGCACCCAATATAACTCTCTGGAAAACATCACAAAAATAATGTAACAGGCAGTAGACCAGGATGCTCTCCCCACAGAAAGGACAAACTTAACCCCACACAGTGCTCATCCTGAGAAGTAGTTGACTAACCCCAGAGGAGACGCAAGTTCTCATTCAAGGCAGCCTCCCTCAGTGGTTGGTGCCTGGGTACAAACCTGGCATCGATGGAGAGCAGGCCCAGGTGATAGCGAGCAAAGCCTTTCACACACGGAGGGACATGGCAGACCCCACTCCTTCCGCACAGTCTGTCTTTGTCACCTTGCTCACAGGATTGTAGGACCCGGTTATCAATGACTCCTTGGGTCTTCCTGTCAGACAAGTTCTGCTTTCTGCTGCCCCAAATGACTTCCCTGCCTAAAAGAGGTCAGTTCCCTGCAGCAATGCAAAACACCTCTCTGCCCAATGACAAGGGCTGGCATGATCTGTGCTGGCTGGCTATCCCCCAGGGACAGTTCTGCACACTCACACCATGGAGCAGCCAAGAGCGTCAACACCCTAAGTCCCACTGCTCTGTTCAAAATCTGACCCCAGCACTCAAGAGCTATGGGCCTTTCCGAGCCTCAGTTTCCTCGTCTCTTAAATGGAGACGATTCTCACCCTCCTTCAGAGTGCCTAGGACGGTACAGTGGATGGTTCACACACGGCCCTCAGCACGGCGCCAGGCACCTCGAGAGGGTTCAGTAAATGTCAAGCGTTACCATTATTGTTTTGTTTTTATTATTACTCTACACAACTCTGTAAACAGCACGTGCCTCGCGAGCCTAAAACAGTTGCTTGAAATGGTAACACAGGGGGCTGAACGTGCTCTGTGCCATTATTCACATTAAAACAAGTGGCGATTATTCACAGAAATAGGCAACAGGGAATGAAATCCAGAAATAAGTCTTTTTAAAGATCTCATGTTGGGCTAGAAATTTTAACACCTCTCAACAGCCTATTTTCTAGCCAACACACACATACACATACACATACACACACACACACACACGGACACACAATTTCTCTTCGTTTTCATATGAGATGCAATGCTCTGCTGGCCTGGCCTTGAGTTTCCTCCACTATTTCCTTTATTCTTAGTGTGTGGGGCAGGGAACAAGATTGATACCACCCAAGTGGGAGGAGTGATCCCTGGTCCTTCCGTAATCAAGGGTCACCCACGTGTCACTAAGTCACAGACATGACATGCGTCAAGGTGACAACATGGGCCACAGCTCTTGGTGCCTCAGCACAAAATGGGCCCCCTTTAAAGAACAATTCCATGGGCCCGTGATGGGGGATGGGCGTGGCCCACAAAACTTAATGACTCGTGGAGGGCAGGGCAGGCCCGGCAGGCCATACTGGATGTTTACAGGGCCCTGCTCTGTGTCCAAACAGACTGCTTATTCACAAAAAAGAAAAAGAAAGTATCTCTAGGTCATTCATTAACGGGGCCCCGATTTGGAGAGATGTGCAGCCAGCACTCGCTGGGGACAGTGCGACAGCTCTCCTCGTCACCGAGGTCCAACTCCGCAGTCTGCTATTTTGATGCTTGACAAATGCTCACTGTTTAGAAGTTCTAAGTACAGCAATTAAGAGCTCTTCAAAATAAATACGCTAAAGAAATCATTTTTCTTAGAATAAATTTAAAAATCACATCTAAAAAAAACTCTGGTAAAAAAAAAAATGCTGTGACTAAACCCAGCGTAGAGCAATAGTCACATAAATAATAACGGGATTGGAGGGTGAGGCTGGAGGGTGGAGGGGAAAGGTCAACACGGCCTCCTCTAACTTCCCTGGTCCCCAGCCCCACTGCACGTCTGCACCAAACACTGATGTGCAGGGCCCACCCAGTGCGAGTACAGCTGAAACCCATGGGCAGGGAGGGCAGCCTGGGCACCACCATTTTTATAAAGCTCCTAAGTGACTCTAATGCACAATCAGGATTGAGGACCATCATGCTCATCAGAAGAAAGTGCTTGTGATTTAGGATCCAAGCATTCAAAACTCATAACTCTCCCCAGCATTTGGTTCCACATGGCATTCGGGTTGGCCATTCGGTATTGGGGCCTTGTGTTCATTATTTGAGTGTGAGAACCCCATTTAACATTCAGCATGGTGGACTATGAATTTCATTCAAGACAAAGTTCAGGCATGAGACAATAAATCTCATTGACTATTCTAAAATATACCATCTCCATGAACTTCTAGAAAAGAAAATATTAGACAGGTACAGCTCACTTAGAATATTTACTTTCTATTTATTTTTCTTATAGACATGAAAATCAGTTCCTAGCACCAATGGCAAGCTCTCAATAGAGAGTTCTGAAGGAAAGAGATCCACACACTGCCAATAGACATTTTGAAATACTATCATAATTCATTTTTATAAGATTTTCATTAGCCATCCTTCTGACTTTCAAAGCAATATCAAATCACTGCTGATAAATGTGTTATTCTAGAATTGAGTGTAATGTAAATCACTGCTCAAGAGCTTCCATCAATGCTGGCCTCAGAGCCACCAAACTATCACCAAACACAGCTTCTTGTTCTTCAAGCAGTAACTTGCTGGTCTTTGAAATCTTCCAAAAATATACCACTTCATCAAGCACAATATTATTTAAAGGTTGACACCACTACTGCTTTAAGGAGTCTGCAGAGACTCCTGCAGCTAGTCAGAACTCCGAGGCTCTGAGCAATGTGGTACTGAACTACAGCTATTCATCTAGTCATGAAGTTCCATTGACCCTGGAATGGGACAGAGTCTACCTGCTAGCTGGGGAGTCTTCCAAGAAGTGGCCTTTGTTCTCAAAATTCTTAAATGTCAACAAATTTTTTTTATGCATTTCCATGAATGTGAGCGGGGGGAGGGCAAGAACACAGGATCTAGGAGGCCACAACCCTGAGCCTCCGGAGCAGCACCTGCAGTCCAGCGCTTCCCAGCCAGAGTCATTGCGCCCCCCAGTGGATGTCTGGCAGTGTCTAGAGACTTTATTTTCATGACTGGGGTGGGAATGCTATCAACACCTAGAGAAATACTATCATAATTCATTTTTATAAGATTTTCATTAGCCATCCTGCTCAACAACCTACCTGCCCAGGACAGTCCCCACCACCAGATTCATCCAGCTCAAAAGGTCAAGAGTACCAAGCTGAGAAACCCTGCTGTAGAGGGTATAAGGTAAAGGGAGTGACAATCCAAGAGAGAGACCTCTTGCCATAGCCCACATCGGGAGGACTGATGCCCGATTACGAAGCCCTCGCTATGTGCCGGGCACTATGCTCACCCTCCTCAGATTGTCCCCTGGATCTTCGGGAATCCTATGACCTGGTATCATCATCTGCATGGTCCCAGGGAGAGGAAGAGCTGATGTGGCAGCTTCTCCGCCTCCATCACATGACAATGATGATGGGCGGGCAGGTGCAGGGCAGCAGAGCTGGGGGTTCAGAGGGGAGGGCTCTGAAATCAACACTCATGAGTTCAATCTTAACTCTGTCACTGCTGGCTAGACAGCACCAAGAAAAGTGCCACAGACGCTCAGAGGGGCAAGGGCGCGGAGGAAAGGGAGAATGGGTCACCGAGAGAAGGTGACCTCTAGCTGTGATGGGCTAAGCCTGAGCCCAGGACAACCTGGGGACCCAGGAACATCGATAAGCCAGGTCAGTCTACTGCCACCCCCGGAAACAGCTCAACCCACACAAGAGCTGCTCTCCCTCCATCGCGTGGAGGCTCACGGGGGTAATTAAATGGGAAACAGGATGAATATTAGAACCAGACCAGTTCGTGCTCCGGGCTCGCAGAGATGCAATACAATGAGGCTGCTAATAAAAGAACATGCAGCCTGCCCACACATTGCTTGCCTACTCCTCCTGGTCACATCTCGGATACACAGCCAGTTGTCCCCATGGAGAGAAACGGCACTTCTGAGCAGCGGGTGCATGCAGCCACCCACCCACACACAGCAGTGCTGTCTCTTCCAGCACGAAGCCAAGTTTGGGTTTTCCTTTTTTTCCAGCTTCTATTTTCTAGAAAAATTTACTCTGAAATCAACTTCTCTTCCTGATATACACATCTGCTTTATAATTATAGAGGCGCAGAGAGTATTGAGAGAGGCAGTGGCACACGACATGGGGAGGGGTTGGTTGGCAGCTGCCAGTGTGACACAGAGGACGTGTCTTCTTAACATGTATTAGACATGACCTAGAAACTGCTTCACATGGAAACTCAACATCGAAGTGAAAATGATTAAATGTGGTTTTCTCAATGATGGGCCTATAAATAATCCCACATCACCAGAAAGAATCCCTGAATAAAGCTCTTCACAGAATACTTCATATCAAAAGAGAATACAATGTGTCTTGTGTGAGTACTCACTGATCTCTGCTGTAATGATTAGGACCACGCGTGAGTATCAAGCCATCCACCGCTTCCCTGAGGAAGAGGACCGGATGCCTGCAAAATATGCTGCCAGATCCCATGTCACAAGTCATAGACATTCCTGAGATAGCCAAGGGCAGATGCTCCATGCTACAGTGAGAGTAATCAAAATTAGCTCAGCGGAGGGCCTCACCTTCATTGTGGTCAATGGCACTAAAAACTCATATATCCAAAAGATGTAATGTGGTAGAAAAATTTAAAAACAACCATCAGGATTCTGTTCCCTCAAAATATAGGGGCTTTTAAGATGCTGCATTCTGAAATTTGTGAACTAACTTTAAAAATGCATTTTAAAAGACACAGTGGTATCTGTCATGAGCACTTGGAAATATCGAAAACACTGCTCTCCCAAAGAGCTGCAGAGCCTGTCTAGCTTTGGGGCCACACACACACACACACACACACACACACACACCCCACATATATATATATATACACACACACACACACCACATACATACACACACACACCCCACAAACATACACACATACCCCCCACATACACACACACACCCCCTACATACACACACACACCCCCACAAACACACACACACACCCCCACATACATACATACACACACACACACACACACACACACACACACACACACACTGATACACTCTACCAGCAGTGGTTTCCAGATAAATTAGAGCATTTGTTTTTAAATAATTAATATCTAGCTCAAAAATCAATTATTAAAAACTATACTGTTAATAAAAGTATAGCTTCCTTGTGAGATTTTTAACACATTTCCCACCTCTAAGCCAGTGCCTAGCTTTGCAGGCTAATTCATTGACACCTTTCCATCTCTTGCCTGAATGAGTACAACAACCTAACTTACCTCCTGAATCTCACTCAACTCTCTATTGCTCAACAATGGTCAGAGGGACCTTTGTAAATGAGGGACAGATACTCCAAATCACTTCTCAAAATCCTACAAAGCTTTCCTACCCAGGGTATGCAGAGCCACATTCAGGTTCGGCCAACCCCAACCCAACCATGCTTCCCATGATCCAGCTGCCCCAGTGGGCTTCTGTTCACTGGGACCCACAGGCTAGCCCAGCCTGGGGGTCTCTGCCCTTTTACTCTCTGCTTGGAATACTCTTCCCATTTCTTTGGCAACCAGCTCCTTGTTATCATTCTGGCTGGACACACTGTGCAGCAGGAATGCTTCACTGCTGCATCCCCCTTCCAAAGTGCTTGGCACACAGTAGGCTCTCAAATCTTTATTGAGTGGATGAACGAACACATGAATAAACGTCCATCTGTCCCAGCAGAAAGCAAGCTCCATGAAGATCCTGCATTCACTGCCATGTCTCAGGCTCCAGCACAGAAGGCCTTCCTGAGTGGACCACTAAGTGCTGGTTTCAGGAAGTTGAGTCACCACCCACAGGGACACAGGGAGCACTATGAGGCGACTTGTAAGTCCATGCTGAGCACCTGCTCTGAGCATCGAAAGTGACCATCCCAACTCAGTCCCCATCCCGGTTCCGATTTCTTCAGAGCCCAGCCTCCATCTGAAACCGTCTCACATGTATACTGACCGCCCTGAGAATGCCGGCCCACGAGGGCAGGGAACTGGCTGTCTGGCTCACAGCTGGGCCACAGCTTAGAACAGCAAACCTGAGGAGTGAAGGAATGAATGAACAGACGAAGGGCGAGCCAGCACTTCTGTGTCCCTGGAGGCCGCAGTTTAAAGGCCACAGTGGATCAAAGGAATCCAAAATGAGAAGTACAGGGCACGGACGCTGGCACCAAAGACCCTTCTGGCCTCTGCATCAGAGATGACCTACATTGGTTCTGAGACGGCAATGTCACAGTGACGCGCACACTCTCCATTCAGGGGACACTCAAACTCACTAAAGGGGGTGGGAGCACATGACATCCATGCTGGGCACAGAACACAGTTTCCACTGGAACCGGATTGTGCCGGAACCTCGGGAGTGTTTCATGGAATACGCAGATTTAACCAACACATCATCGACTCCATTCAGAGTGAAAAGTTGGATGGAGATATTAGGACATCTGTCAGGCACCCCACGTGGAGCTGGAGTCTCTCAATGGGCAGAAACCAGTGAGATGTCTTTATAGAGTGGAAGCAAAGGGAAAAGGAGAGTCGACAGCACCCCAGCCCCAGCCCCACCCCTAAATAACAATAACTACCATGAAATGAACACCCGTCCCTAACGAGGGCTCCATGCAGCTCCCCAGGAAACCTACCAGAGAGGTTCTATTACACCTCCCACTTTAGAGGTGAGAGAGCTGAGGCTGCAAGAAGTGAAATGCCCTGTTCACACAACTAGGAAGTGGTGGAGCCCAGATCTGAACCCAAGTCTCTCCAATTCCAAAGCCTGGACTTTCAATGGTATGCTATAGTTTGCTCCTAAAAATAAAGCTTTCATCAGCTGTAAAGCTAAAAGTTGGAAAAATTGGCCACCCTCTGCTATATGCAAGCTCTGTGAGCTTCCAGAAGTAACCCAAGCTTCATGATCACCAGCTTTCTTATCTGTAAAATGACGAATGTTTCCGGGACTAAATGAGAATGCTTACTAAGCACTTAGAATGGGGCCTGGTACACAGTGAACTCTCAGGAAAGCCACGCTTTCACCTTGATTATCAGACAAGTACATAATCTTGTGTGACCTAGCAAAGTCATGGCTGGTAGAGGCAGGGTTGGGGGACAGAGATCTGGAGGCAACTAGATACAAGGCTAAGTCTCAGCTTGGTTATTACTTGCGAAACTTCAGGAAAGTAAGCTAAGCTCCCAAGCCTTGGTGTTCTCATCTGTAAAACAGGGATGATATTAGCCACTTCACAGAGCTATGGTGAGATCAGGAGGACTGAGTGAGATAATGCATGTAAAACCCCCAGAATAAATAGCTCTGGATACACGGGAGGTGCCTCCAAAAATAGGCTTTCATTAGCAGGTATATGAATTGTGCAGAAGGATTTGGCATCATCCCTGGCCACATTAGTCTAATTCAATTCAATAAATGTTACACCTGCCCTGTCTCAGGCAAAAGAAGAAAGACTTGGTTCTGCCTCAGTGAGCCTGGGGGAGTTTGGCCAGACCCAGAGAACCAGGAGGAGGTTCAACTGAAGAGGCAGGCTAGGGTCCTGGCATACCAGACTTGAATGTCAAGTTCAGGAGAGGCCATTAATTCTATGCATACTGGAATGCTGTTGAAGGTCTCAGCAGGCAAATGACATCATCCAACCTATGCTTTGGAAGAATTCCACCCTCTGAAGAATGGAGTACAGCCAGGAAAGCCTGAGGCAGAGCAATCAGTTAGGAGGCAACTGCAACAGTCCAAGCAAAAGTCCATTAAGGGTGACAGTGAGGACAGAACAGTGCGCACAGACGAGATATAACGTGGAGGACTTGGCAACTGATGATAGGCAAAAAGAGTTAGAGATGACTCCATTTTCTTGCCTAGAAGGGTAGGGAAGTGGGGGGCGGTTCTGAAATAAAATTAGGAAGAAGGCCAAGGGGGAAGTGGGAGTTAAACTCAAGGAATGGAATGAGATCACCAAGAACAAACTAGAAAGAGAACTGAGGATGGAACTTCAGGTGATGGGCATTCATTTTAAGGGCCTGAAACAAAGATGGTGGCCACAGAATTGGAGGGGAAACCCAGTATCCAGAATGCAGAGGAGACAGAGCAGAAAGCCATCCAGAAAAAATAATTAATAGTGTCACACAATGAGGTAGACACCACTGGATTTGGGGGCTGAGTGTCACCAGCGGCTTCTTATAAGTCATTTCAGTAGAGGGATGGAAGAAGAGGAATGGAATAGAGACCATTCTTTCAGGACGTTTGTCAGAGAGAAGAGGAGATGACAGGCGAGTAAAGGGAACCGAGAGGAATCCACTTCAGCAGAGAGGAGTTGCCAAACTGGCGCGGAGCTCAAGAACATGTAGCACCATTTAGTCAATGACTGCCTTCGAACGGGATCCGAGGCAACCATGCAAATTAGCAAGTGTAGGCCAGCACAAAACACACTTGACAGATCTTCTGAGCCTAATCTTTAGAACTGGGATGGGACTGTTGGATCTGATTTCCTAAAGGTATCTTTAAGACAAGTGAGAAGGCGGCAGAGTGGTCCTGCCAGGGCTGCAAGGCAGCACGCACAGTCTAAATAGAGAACAGAATAAGGCAAACAGCAGAACAGGATGTGCTTGACTAGGAGAGAGAAGAAGTTGAAGGAGAAGAGGAAAATCAACACAACTCGCCCAGGCAAGCGTCAGACATGCAGTCCAGACGACAGTGGGACAGAAACAGCACAGGGCACTTGAGGGCAGCCACCCTGAGCAAAGACTCATTATGGTTTCTTAACTTATTTGGATAATACAGCAGATACATGCCTTCGGGAACCAGAGAAGACACTGTCATTGTTGCTGACTATTTAAAAAAATCAAATCACAGATGAAACTCTTTGCAATAGGGATCTGGGCAGCAAGCACAATGTCAAAGAGCCTTTGGCTGCATGTGGAAGGAAAGCAATCATTAAAGAGATGATCCTCCAACTCCCAAGTATTTCAATAAAAAGGGACTGGTTGGAGAATTGCGGTCCTCTTCCGCCAGAATGAGTTATCTCAGGCAGATGGGAGGCACCTGGAAGGATAAAACAAATATTTGAGGAGACATGATCCGAGAGCCATCACGAAACTGAGATTTGCTCCCACAAAAGTGACTTGGATCAGCTCATCAAAGGCTTGCTGTGCAGTTATGGACGATCAGCTTGAAGCCTGGTAAGAATCAGGTCAAGGCGGTTTGCTGTCCTCGTTGAGCCTGCACTCCAGCAAGCAAGAACTCTCAGGAAGAGCGGGCACAGCACGTGTCGTGCGCATGCGTGCAGACATACCAGGTGAGAGTCTCTAGAGGAGAAGAGGAAGAAATAGAGAAATCCAACAGCTCTACAGTCCACCTACTCAACAAACCCACAGAAATGGAAAACAAAGCCCAGCATTCAGACCTGCCTGGCAGCTCCCCTGATCTCACGATCTCCCTGCCCCAAATGCATGGCTCTTCATTCCAACAATGGCCTCCACTTCTGACAAGCATTTGACCCTGAGCATCCTACACAAAGTTCCTGATTTTTCCCGTCTGTGGCATTTATACGTGGCAGTGGAGCACAGAGGCTATGAGACTCTGGAGCCACACTGCCTGGGCTCAAGTCCTGACTGAGCTACCAAAAGCCGCAAGATCTTGGGCAAGCTGCTGGGTCTTCATGCCTCAGTTTCCTCACATGCAGGACGAGAGTGATGCGTCCACATTCCTCTTGAGACTGTTGTGGAGTTTAAATGAGTTAATCTGTGCAAAGAGCTCAGAGCAGGGCCTAGTGAAGAGTCAGTACCCTGTAAACTATTGTTATCACTCTGCCCACCTGAAATTCTCTCTGCCTTCCTCTCTACTGATCCAAATCTGTGGCCTTTTAAAGAGCCAACCCAAATATCTCCCTTCCATTAGCACACTTGTAAGCCTGGTGCCAGCACATGTGTTTACTGAGGGC
This sequence comes from Ictidomys tridecemlineatus, assembly GCF_052094955.1. NCBI lineage: Eukaryota > Metazoa > Chordata > Mammalia > Rodentia > Sciuridae > Ictidomys > Ictidomys tridecemlineatus. The sequence goes on along the minus strand of NC_135478.1, from coordinate 81,548,439 downwards.
CTATCCTGTCCTGAGCTCCAGGAAGACCAGAATAAATAAGCCCCAGCCGAGCCCTGGAAATCCCAATCTTTACAGGGAAACGAACAGACATTCCAAGAAGGATCATCATTGTCATTTAGCAAGAATTGTGAGTTGGCAGTACCCATTAAGTGCCCCCTGTTACATTTTGCCTTACTCTCCTGACTTGCCTTAAGCGGGTAATGTCCAATTTGTACCACGCTGTTCTGCAGCAAAGGTGTGTGCTTTGTGTTCTCTGAATAGTTTCAACAAATCTGCTTTGACAGAGAACACCAGAATGGGGAGGGACCCATTCTGGGACTGGATCTTGTAATTCTGTCCCCCACAGTATACTCTTCTCCAATGGCCACCTTTTGCCAGTGAGGATTTGGCAACTACAGGTTAATCTTGCCCTTGGTCAAGGTGGTTAAGCACTTCCAGGAGAAAATTCCTAAGAGCTGGGAAGCTGGGTTTGGGTCTGATATGACTTTAGACTACCTAATATTTGCCAAGTCCTTTCCAAATCCTCTTGGCAGAAAGATAGATACAAACATAGACTGGTGTACTCGTAAAAACAAAAATAACGACAATGAACATTTATTGAGGCTTTCTTGTGCACTGGATATTAGAGCAAGGGCTTTGGGTGTTTCATCCAATCCTCCTACCTTCCTACAGAGAGGCACCACTGCTACCCCACTACACAGATGAGGTACCTAACTTACAAAGAAGCCCCAGCAGAGCAAGAGCAGGCATCAAAACTGGCTTTCTGGAAACTTGGAAAGGTGGGGTGGTGGTGACTCTTCATTCCTCCACCGTGGCTGCATAGCTGGTCACATCACTACACTCAGATCCACCCAGAAGGAAAGAGCCTGCGGGCAAAAGGAAGAGAAGGCCCCCTTCCTAAAGCAGGGCCCCCAGACACTATGAGCCCACAAACCCAGTGTCGCCAAGATCCCAGTGCTCCTGCAAGATTGCCAACTTCTCCAAACACAGAAAACCAGCATGTGTGGAACACACCAGAACCAACTGGTTTTTACCTTGTAGGTCCCCACCTTCTGAAGGCCTGCAGAAATGCACTGTGTGCCAGCAAGAGTTCAAATGAGGCAGTGCCTCAACCTAAGGGGAAGGAGGAAGGACGCAGAGAAATGTGCCCCATGCTTATGGGGAGGCAAGAATGCTGTGGTCCATTTATTTTTAAACCTTGAACACACTGAGATATCTGTCACTACTCAACTATTGTAAAGTTCAAGCAAACAGTTCAAGAAACAACTGAGCATTCAGAGCTTGGGAATTTCATTTGGGGTTCCTGTTGGTTAAAAAGGAAAAGAGGCACCAGAAAGACACTGTCTAAAACTCACCTTCCCATAGTGCTGCCCCAAAGATCGTGGCCTAGTTCCCCACGATCCCTCCTGCTCTCCCCAACCCAGGCTGCCAGGAACTCCCCCCTCTGCCTTATCCACTGAAATGCTGAGATCAAGATCGCTGCTAAACCTAAAATCAGGATGCACTCAAAGCTGGCTGGGGTTCCCCATCAAAAAAAAAAAAAAAAAAAAATCCTAAAAAGTGAGAAGCAACCACAACAGTAAAAATTATTTCGTGGCCAGAGTCTCTGTGAAAAATTCCTCGCTCATTCAGCTCCACCTCCGAATGTTTCATTCAATTCACTGGCAACAAATCTGGGGTCAATTTTCCTGGCACAGTACAGCGGCATCTGCAGTTGCCTCTGTGGTGTGAACAGTGAGTAACAGCACAGGTAATCGGCGTGTGTAAATAAAACCTCTGATGCCAAAAACATGGAGAGGGAGGAAAGGAAACTCAGGAAGACCCTGGAGGTCGCTGGGTGGCAAAGGTGACACCTCTGGGAAATGCCTCCCCCCTGCAAATTAATTCCCAAACTGCACGTCAACAGAACTGCAGGAGCTGCTAAGCAATGTCATCCCTGCGTCTCTTTTATTGGATTTCTAATTGATCCTAATCTGACATGTCCAGGGTCACCTACATCCAACAGGTGGAGAGCATTAGGAAATGATGCTGTAGGTTGCATCCACAGAGCTGCCCTTGGCACAGCAGCCAAGTCCGACGACAGCTTCACAGAACCAGATGAGAAGGGAAAGAAAATCTTTCTGACTCCAACCCCAAATTGGCATGGAAAAGGCACTGGAGTTCCTTAAAGATGGGAATACACCGATTCCATCCTCCAGAGAACAAACACACAGTTTTGTCTGTATGGACTGTTTTATTATTTTTTTTTTATGAGAATCGTATTAAACATTCTGTCGGGGCATTAACAGAAGCTCATTGGATGCTCCAGAGAGAGACTTTGAACTCCCAAAGATGAAATCGCAAATCTTCAGACACAGTAAGCAACATAAACACATTCTGGGAGAAAGGACCCTGAGTAAATAAAATCAAGAAATATTTATCCAGGACCCGGGCCTTAACACTGAGATGCCCTGTCAGGGAGCTCCCTCAACTGAGCTTTCTGGGAGCAGCAGGAAGATGCAATTAGAGTCTTCCTGAAAAATAAGCAATTAATCACACAAGCTTCAGATTAATTGCCTTGCCTGAAATCCTCCTTACCATTCTCCCTTTGCCCCTGAAATCCAACTCCCCAGTGTCCTCCCTGATTGTTCAGATCAAGATTACCACCCTAAACCAGCGCTCGCCCTGACCCAAACAGCCCACTGCCAACCGCAACTATGACTCCCCACATGCCTCCTTCCAGCCCGCTCAGTGACCTTCAGTGTGTCGTGAGTGTCAAGGTGGCGCTGCCCACAGGGCTAGCATCCTTCGACGCTGGGCCTCCACTCCTGCCCTGCTGTGACACTGATGCAACCTCCCAGCCCAGCTGGGCCACCGCAAATCCATCCGATGGCACATTCAACAGCTAGTCAGGCTGCTGCCTCTCCTACCACCATCCAGATTGCTTTGGGAGGTAGAGCAAAGAATCCAGAAAGGCACATCCAACGCGCCCAAATTCCACCTGAATTTTCAACGTGATCTCCAGCAAGGGAATAAAGAAAGCCCACCTCAACATGGCCCACATAAAAACCTCTCCCAAATTCAACCACAGCCCACGGCCCTATCCCATATCAAATGCCCAAATCCCCATAATAATCTGAAATCTTTTCAGGAACCTTACAGTCAAAACGGCACCCATGGGGAGACACCATCCAGGAACCAGTGCGACATCCCTTCAAATTGATATCTAAACTACAAACACAACAAACAGGGAATGGATGCTGCCAAGGAGAAAATCAAATTCTGCTTATCTCCTAAGTGGGCACCAACTAATTACCCAACATCACCCCCAAGAGCCTCGAAGTGAGGGAGTCGAGGTGCCTGGGGAACAACACAGTAGGTCTAAGACCTTCCTGGGGAACTTCCTTCTCTGAAAACGGAATGGCATCAAGCTCCCACATACAGAGACTACTGCATTTTGCAGAAATTCTAGGAGACTGGAAGCCAGAACCCTCCGATCCAAACACAGTGTAAATGCATTTTTCAATAGCTTTTTATAAGAAAGGAGAAAGACCTGCTAGGTTAAGGTGTTTGCAGCGATATTTATATTTCCATTTTCTAGTTTCCTGGTTGGTTTGCCCCCACCCCCCCGCCCTCATGAAGCCCAGTTTCTGTGAATCAGTGACTCGGCTACATCACACTCTCTCCTGGTGGCTCCCACTGACGGGGCTTTCTCTGGCCGCCAGTGCTCTCCTGGCTCAGAGGCTCAGCTGCCAGATCCCTGATCTTGCAGCATACTTGGAGAGGAGCCCAGCATCGTCTCCGTTAGAGCTCTGGTTCAGCCACTTGCAGCTCAGTTAAACCCATCAGGAAACCTTTAGCTCACGAGCCACAGTTTGGAGGATTCTGTCAATACGGCAAGACAGCAACCATCCACCCACTCGAGACAGACAGATACAGAGATGATGGATACAGAGATGGGCAGCTCTTCTTAACTCCTGCACGATTTCCCTTTGACCAAAAATCTGCACTGCTAGAAATCCACTCTCTCCTCACCAAAGACTGGAAAACTAGCCCAAAGTAACGAATTCACAATGATGATGCCACAGACAGGAGCAGGCACCTCACAGGCTGCAAAGCAAGGATATTAACAGTCTAGCCCCCCAAAGCCCAAACAGGTAGCCTGCTCTCCAAATGCAGACAGATCAGCAGCCTCCCTCCGCCGCACTCCCCCCACCCTCCCACCGCCACCACTGCCACCACCACCTTTGGCTCTGTTTGCCGTGCATCAATGCAGGTCCCCCAGAAAGTCCGATTTTCACTTACTCAGATCTACCAAGAATCCCCAGTGCCTTGCTGTACGAAAACCCCACAAACGGCAGTTCTTCACCCGAGAAACCCGAGGGGCTCAGCTGGCACAGAGAGGATGAAACCCACGAATTCTTCTCTGGTTCATCAAAATTGGAGGTGTCATCGTCAGACTTGAGGGTGGGGACGAAGGGGGGAGGCGCTGGTTAAAGAAAAACAAGAAGAGGTGGGAGAGAAAAAAAAATTCAGATGGATTCCACACTGTTGCGGAGCAGAGCGTCTGACTCCTTCAGCGTTGGCGACAGCACTGCAGCGCCTGCTTTCAATCTAGCTCCTCGCAGCAGACCCAGCCTGGCTCCTACAGCAACAAGAGATTAACCCCTTCCCTGCCAACATGGCCACCGACCCGCAGACAGGCTGCCTCCCCAGTGGGGGCAAAGTGAAGAATAAACTCAAACAGGTCACCCGGTGCCACAAAGTGCTAGACCACCCACAGGAGCCCCTGCCTGACATTTCCAGAAGGCTGCTATGGGGCATCAGCTGGCTGGTGCCAGGTGACCTAACCCTACCTAGTCTCTCCTGGTCTGAGTTATTAACATCGAGTGTTGATCAATGAAATCAGATGGAATGTCTCTATCGTGGATTAACCAAAAGAGGATGAAGGAACAGAAAAGGGGACTTGGGAGGTTTTGGAACTCGGGCTGGATACCACCGCAGTGGACTTCACTCATCTCTGGAGGAGTCTGCTAGGAGATCTTAAGAACCACTTTTTTTTTTTTTAAGTTCATCACCCCTCCTTCCCAGCGCAATCATGCCCCTGGAATCCACTGCAGTTTAATCAGCATAATGAAACACCAGCCAAGTAAAGTTCCTCCTGGTGATCCACAGCACCCCGCACGGAGGGTGGGTGCACAGAGGGGCAGCTGGGCGCGGGTCCTACCTCTTTACGGCATGACTCCTGGCTAGGGTGCACCACATCCTCTCTGCTCCCTGCCACCTACTGAGCTCTCTCGCTCAGGGAGGTAGACACCTGTCCATCAGTCACCAGGAGGCTGCCCATCACCGGGGGCTCCCAGGGGTACCTCCAGCCAGAAGCGTTACCATGGCTGCCGGCTGGGGCGTCTGTGGTGGGCAGGTGGCCAGCCGGCATCACATCCCCCGCAGTGCAGGCTGCACGCTCCCCACTCTGAGGCGCGTGCTCTGGCGGTAACCCCACCTGGCCGCCTGCGTGGCCGGGGCCAATGCCGATCTGAGTGACAGAGCGGCATGAGTCACTGCCCGCCAGGGCTCGCTAGAGCTCCCCCTAGGACAGTTGTCATAGCCCTTCACAGCCCAGGCTTCTTTTTTAACTCCTTCTTTTCTGGACAAAGCTATAAGCCAGATAGGAGCAGCTCTCCGTTTTCCACTTGCAGACTCAAAAAACTTCGGCTGTCTCGAAAGCACCCCAGGACAACATCCAATGCCGGCTGAGAAGGAACCAGGCGGTGAAGGGACTTAGAGGAGCCAGGGTATGAGCAGAGATCTGGCTGCTAGGGAAAGTGCAAAAGAACATGCTCAGAGCTTCAGGTGCACTGGGATGAGGTGGGAGAGGTAGGAAGATGGAAAATGGAAAATATGCACTACCAGAAAATTATCTAACACCTCCAAGCTGCCTCAAGAGAATTTGAATCTTCCCTGTAAGAATTACATGCTTAATACTTTAAAACTTAGCTGATGGGAAGAAAATTTAGATTGAATGCTTCAGCCCATATCCCATGTGTACGTCCATCAATACAAGCTCAAATCCAATCCAAGTTCAATCACTCAATAGCTTTTTTGAAAAGAAAAAAATTAGGGGAAATTATAATTCATAATGATCAAAAAGATAAGTTTCCCATCCCATAATAAGGAAACTTAGATAAAGAGAGGAAATTTATGCAGAGAGATTTGCAGTTGACACTAATTAGGAACACAGTGGTTAATAACACACGCACTAAAATCTGAGTTAAAATCCCAGCTCTACTACTTACAGGCTGTGTGATCCTGGGAAAATCACTTAACCTCTCTGTGCCTTTAGCTACAACACAGGAATAACTACTTCAAAGGGGTGTTGAGAAGTTTAAATAAAAGAGCACACATAAAGAGCTTGGCACAGCTCTTAGAATACAGCTAATACCCATAAAGACTCTTTGCCATTATTATTATTGCTCACATGAGGTGCACTTTTATGGCAGATCTTGCAGTTATTAGGAGTAAGGTACAGTAGAATCTCTACTGAATATTTTCTCCTGTGCAAAGCACAGACCCATCAAGGTGAATGTTTATGTTAATCCTATCGTATCATTTAATTCCTAGCAGAAGCTTAATTCCCTTTCCACTATATACTAATTCATCTTTAGGAGACTAAAATAGAATTCCATTTCTGAGTGAGGAGTATGATTAATAGAGGGGTAGGAGCCACACTCAGAGAAATAATTATGACTTTTGAGTTTCTATACTATAAAATAAGATTCATCCATAAAACTCCGTCATGCTCAAAGTACCTTAATGTGGTCAAGATTAGAAAGAGGGCTGGATCATTTTCATATTAAAAGAAAGGAGAAGTCATTGTGAAATTCTCCAGCTAGTAACAGGTAAGATGTTCAAAAGTGAAAAGGTAGGTTGCAACCTCTAGACAGGTAAGTGCAAGAGGAATTCTGAAAAGAAGGGCTTTGCAAGAACACATTTATGCAGGGGCAAAACCAGAGAAAAATGGAGGAAATGAAAATAATCTGCTCTCCAAAAAGTGCTGAGGATGCTCGGCAGGGTCCTTTAGTGGAAAAGAAATAAGGCAGCTAGGAGAAACCATGGTCTCAGGTGGGGTGTCTACGTTCACAGTATCCTGCACAGTGTGAGAATCACAGTTCAGGAAATTATCAAGAGGACTGTTCTCTTAGAACATTGGCAGCACAAGTGGAAAATGACTTACAGGGACACTTTCACAGCCCAGGGCACACAGGAGGTTGGTGTCTGCCTGCCTGCCTGTCTCCCTCTCCCTCTTTTACACACACACTCTACCATGAAAGAACAGGAGCAGACATAAGAAAGGAGAGAATTTACCCTCCAAAAGCTGTAGCTAAAAGAAAAATCTGAAATGGACCATAAAATAAATTTGAATTTATTATCAATGTAAATGAGTAGAAATTTGAATAAAAGAATAAGACTCTTTGAAAAAGAACCAAGCTTTGGGGCTAGGGTTATGGCTCAGCAGTAGAGTGCTCACCTCGCATGTGCAAGGCCCTGGGTTTGATCCTCAGCACTACATAAAAATGAATAAATAAATAAATAATAAAGGTTATTGTGTACAACTACAAAAAAAAATATTGAAAAGAAAAAGAACCGAGCTTATTTTTAAACGGAACAGAACTTCCAGAAATGAAAAGGACTGTTGAATTTAAAGTGTAAAACTCACTAGATATGTTAAATAGCAGGTTAGACACAGCTGAAGAGAAACTTAGTGAACTAGTGATTAGATCTGAGGAAATCACATAGAACCATGATACTCAAAGTGTGATCCATAGACTGGAAGCATCACCATCGCCCAGGAGCTGGCTAGAAGTGCAGAGTCTCAGGCCTAACTCCACTGAATGACAACTTGCATCCTAACAAGATCCTCAGGTGATTTATAGGAATTTGTGATTGAGAAGCACTTGTGTAGAAGGCAACACCCAATGACAAAGAGATGGGAAACCTGAGAGCCTGGGAGACAAAGAACCACACAGCTGAACACACTTTTAACAGGGGACCAGCAAGAGACAGTAGCAAAGTCGCTTAAAGTCTGGATGCCACACTTCAAAACAATTATGTAAAGCTCCGTCAAGTCTAACACCTACCAAAGTAGAGATCACGTCTATCTTAGGAAGTAATTCTCCAGTTCCTTGTGCCTTATGAAAAAATGTTTCTTTTTGATCCTCAAAAACCCAACCCTTTTTTCTTTTAAAAACATCACTGGAGGGCTGGGGTTGTGGCTCTGTGGTAGAGCGCTTGCCTAGCATACGTAAGGCACTAGGTTCAATCCTCAGCATCGCATATAAATAAGTAAATAAAGTAAAAAAAAAAATATATATATATATATATATATATATATATATATCTCACACTGGACTGGGCTGTAGTTCAGTGGTAAAGTACTTGTCTGGCATTCATGAGGTCCTGGGTAACCTATGGCATTACAAAAACAGCAGGGGCTGTGAGATTTTAATAGGTTATTGAAATCATACCAATTGGTTTTGATGGAGATACATATGGCAATCCAGCATACAGAGTAGCACCAGGCACATAGTAGGTACACATAATATTTTAATATGTTTTTTAGTTGTAGATTGACACAATGCCTTTATTTATTTATATTTATGTGGTGCAGAGGATCGAACCCAGTGCCTCACACGTGCTAGGAAGAGCTCTACCACTGAGCTAAGCCCCAGCCCCCTCAATTACATATTTCCTTATTGAATAAGGAAATATATAATTAGACAGCTTGAATATGGGTCTTTCAAAGAGAGCACCTAGCATAATACAGACCACAGAGGCATTTGATGTTTGAATTAAATGAAGAGGCTTTGATAATCGAGATTGTTCCGTCTGAAAACTATGTTAATGAGTACCTCCGTTCCTATCTCCTGATACAGTGCTATGAGATCATCAGCTCTCTCCGCCACAGGCCCACTGCCCTCACCAACGACAAGGAAGAAGTCTTACATCACGCTCTGGGGTTCGCTGGCAAAAGCCACTGGGGGGAAAAAATCTTTCCCCGTATAGTTTTTAAATAAGTTAACCTATTTGAGGTGACATCAGGACATATTCTCCTTAGTGGCAAAGGCTATACAAGTAACGTTTTAAGGATTTTTTTCTTTTTTTTTTCCAGCAATAAGATAGATGGCAGAATAAGGCTTTCAGAAACAAAGAGCTATTTTAAGAACTGTGGTTAATTTCTCTTCTATAAATTCTCTTTCTCTCTCTCTCTCTCCCCCCCACTTTTTTAATACTGACATTCATTAAAAACCTTGGGGGGGAAATTAATCATCTTCAAAAATATTTTTAAAAAACAAACAAGGAAAAATCAAATGGATTCACCCAGTTGGCTCTGCTTCTTTCTAACATGCTCCACTGAGCCCTGGTTACTCCATTCCCATCTTTAGTTTTTCAGAATGCCAAACATTAATTTTAAAAACAGAAAATATTTTCTAATTAGCCAGGCATGGTGGTGCCCTCCTGCAATCCAGCTACTCCAGAGGCTCAGGCAGGAGGATTGTAAGTTCAAGGCCAAATGGGCAACTTAGCAAGACCCTATCTCAAAATAAAATAAAAAGGACTGGGAATGCAGCCTAGTGGTAGAGCACCACCCAACCTGTGTAAGGCCCTGACTTCAATCATCAGCATTAAAAAAAAATAAAAAAATTCTAATTTTGTTCTTATGTTTATTAGCTTCTTTTTGCACTGGAACACAATTTCCATGACAGGAAAGACAGTTGTGTTCACTACCATACAACTAACCAGAACAACGGCTGCCTGTCCCGATTCAGGATTTACTATTTTGCTAAAGGAATCAGTGAATAACAAGAACCTTAGGTGGAATAATTTCTAAGACCTAAGAAGCTACTGGGTACAAAATGCCACTTTAAGAAACCCAAGTATTGATGTGTCACAGAGTATGCAATTTAGTCATGAAGAACTGATGTACTTGAAAAAAGCTGACCCTAGTAAAACTTATAAGATGATGATGATGATGATGATTACCAGGGACTGAACCCAGCAGTGCTTAACCACTGAGCTATACCCCCAGCCCTTTTTATATTTTATATTTATATAAAATATTTTATATTTTGAGACAGGGCCTCTTAAGTTGCTCAGGGCCTCACTAAGTTGCTGAGGCTGGCTTTGAACTTGGGATCCTCCTGCCTCAGCCTCCTAAACTGCGGGGATTACAGTCCTAAAGCTTTTAATATCATCAGTATTCGTTACAGACACTGGTGCCAAGATGCGGGTGGCAGAAGATGATGAGCAATACCAGCTCTGTATCCTAAAGGACACGATCACACAAGTAATTATTCTATGATGAGACAATGAATCAGGGCTGTGCCCAGAACACAGTGGGCACTCAACACATGAAACCAAAGACATGCTCAGCTTCACTCCATCTACCATGGTGCCCTGCCCCCTGACTGACAAATTAGACGCTGTATTCAGATTCAGATGTAAAGGAATATTGCCCCCAAGTTAGCCATCTTACCTACCTACGAAGAGAGCTGTGAAATAAGTGAAGAGGAAGAAGAGATCTACATCAACTGGAGGTCAGGATGTGGGTATGGAAAACAGAGAACACCCCCTGAGCGGCACAAGCTGTGCTGACTGGGAGGCAGTGAATTCTTGCTCTGTTCCTTCAAAAAAGTGTCATGGAGGTGACTGAATCTCAAAGTTGGTTAAAAGGTATCCAGCCGGGGGCAGCGACACACGCCTGTAATCCCAGAGGTCAGGAGGCTGAGGCAGGAGGATAGCGAGTTTAAAGCCAGCCTCAGCAAAAGCAAGGCCCTAAGCAACTCAGTGAGACCCTGTCTCTAAATAAAATACAAAACAGGACTGGGGATGTGGCTCAGGGGTTGAGTGCCCCTGAGTTCAATCCCTGGTAGTCCCCCCGCACCCGCCCCCCAAAAAAGGTATCTTCATGGGCTGACGTGGGAAAGAGCGCTATTTCAGAAAAGCCACCATGGCAATAGTAGTGGCCCAAGAGTGACATGGGTAATGAGGCTGGGGAGTGGAGAAAGTGAAATCTGGGCAGGACCTTGAAGGTGGAGCCCTGGATCCAACAGGCAGACATAATAGCAGACAGGCATTGCAGTGGCAAGAGGAAGAGGTCAGGGCTAGAAGCTGTAACAGAGGAGTCTATAGGCAAGTCGACACCAGAGGACCTACACTAAGGAGGTGGTGAGAGAAACAGAGAGGCAGTGACGGACAGGAGACAGGCTACCGCAATAAGTGACACAATTTGACAACTGACACAAGAGCAGAGAGTTTAGGAATATTGAATGACAAAATACTCAAAGAGAAAGGCTTCAATGGGAAAGAAAAGCAAGATACACAATGTTTGAGGCCTTCTGGGAACTAACCCCAAAAGTAAGGTAGGGGCTCAGCAAATAAGTTGGTTAGTAAATATACATGAGTCATTTCACCCAAGAGAACAGGTAACATTATCTAAAGCCTGAGGTCCACCCTGCACCCTCTCTCCTCCCAGTGGGAAGCCATCAGATACGATTCATCCACACCATGCCTTGCATAAGAAATTCATAAAGAACACAAAGCAGACCCAGTTTGCAACAGCTTTAAGTAAAAAAAAAAAAAAAAAAGTTATCCCAACTCTTTGACTCCCCCAAGAATCATAAAGAGATGTTAGGATAATGGTGCTCTGGGCTGGCTGGCGATCAATTTTTACAATGCTGTCTTCAAAGTAAATGGATAAGGAAGCTAGCATTACTAAAGTTTCCCTCGATCAATCAAACTAAAGAATGCTGTGGGCACCCCCCACCCCGACCCCGCCCCGCTGGCTGCCAACAGCTAAGCAGATGTCCTCTCTAGTGGCCGATCTCGGTGGATGTCAATGGAGTTTTCATTCTGGCTCTCGCCATACTCAAAAGCCATGTTCCTTCTTCAAGGCAAGTTTTTGGTAATCAGCTTGTGTTTTCCCACAGAGGGAGAAGTGCCAGACGCTTCCCCTCATTCCTGCACTGGGCTTTGGCCAGCCTGCATATCACTTCAGCTTGCTTTGTTCAACCCACCTTGGTCTGGGTCCTCAGAACATGGAAAGAAGCCTCTCCATGAGCTTAGATACACATTCAAGGGGAACTTCTCCTGTTGCTACCAATCTCTGCAAAGCCCTGTTCAAATATAGCCAGTGTCTCAGGCGGGTGGAGCTCCCTCGGGACACATTTAGATAAAAGTGAAGGAGCTAGTTCATTGGCTTCCATTCCCCAGGACCTGTTACTAGCAGCCTGGCAGGTTTCACTTCCAACCCCTTCCCCCTGGGAATCAGCCACAGCCAAGATCACAGCAAGTGCAGTGCATTCTTCGCTGCTCTCCCGGCCCCACCCCACGCCCACAGGTTCTCACTAAATTGCCCAGGCTGGCCTAGAATTTGGCAATCCTTCCTGCCTCAGCCTCCAGAGTAGCTGGGATTACAGGTGTGCACCACCAAGCCTGGATGCCTCCCCATCTCTTTAGTATTCTTTTCTCCAACATTTTAAAATTTTATTCTTAACTTTTTATGATAATTTTCACACACAACAAAGAAGGGAGTGGAATGAACCCCCAGATGCCCTTTACCCAGCTCCAACACCTAACAATGCCCACTCTTACTCCTCTCATCTCATCCCCCCCTTTGTTTGCATACTTGTTGATTATTAAGAGAAAAGCACAGATTTGGGTGGGATGGGGAGGGGTACCAGAAATTGAATTCAGGGACACTTGACCACTGAGCCACATCCCCAGTCCTTTTTTATATTTTATTTAGTCACAGGGTCTCACTGAGTTGCTTAGGGCCTCGCTAAGTTGCTGGCTTTGAACTCGAAATCCTCCTGCCTCAGCGTCCCAAGTCACTGGGATTAGAGGCATGAGCCATGCGCCAGCACCCCAGCAAACCCCAGATATGCTATCATTTCACCTGTAATTACTGCAGGAGGTACCTCTAACAAGGGTTTCTCATTTGTGCACTGCTGACAATGAGGAATGCAGAATTCTTTATTGGGGGGCAGAGCAGTCGTATGTGTATTATAGGGTGTCTGGCAGCATTTTTGACCTCCAGCTACAACATGTCAACAGCATCCCCCCCAAGACCACCAAAAATATCTCCAAACACTGTCCAATGTCCCTAGGGGGCAAAATCCCCTCCCACTTGAGAGTCACTGCTCTGACAGATAGGGATGCTTTTAAAAACTTAAGCACGGTGTCATCATCACATCCAAAAAAATGAACAATGCCCTAACATTATCTAATACCATGCCTGCGTTCAATTTTTTCCAGATGTCCCCAAAATAACTCTTTATACTTGGTTTGTTTGAACCAAGGTTCACACTGGTTTGGTTTGATGTGTCTATTTCAACCTCTAGCATTCCTCAACTGTATTTTTTTTTAAAATACCATTTTTTGGTTTGAGAAACTAGATCAAGCATCCTCACAGAATTTCCCACATTCTGAACTTGGCTGACTGCTTCTTTGTAGCATCATTTAACACATTTCTCTGTCCCCTATGTTTCCTGTAGATTGGTAGATAAATCCAGGGCCTCTGGACATTCATATGCAATTTTTTTGGCATGAACATCGCCCAGCATATGTTATCGGACTTGATTTCACATGACACTAGGGAGCACACAGTGTCTGCTTGTCTCGCCTCTTGTGATATTAAGAATGATCCACGGGTTCTGATGATGTCAGCCTGATCCCTCCAATTTCTCACCTAATGGTTTCAGCATCCATGATGATCATTGCCTGAGGTCACTATTTCATAAAAAATTGCAAAATGGTAGTTTTCTAATTTCATCCTTCTACGTTTATTAGAGCACATCAACATTCTGGTTGCCCTGCATACAATTCAAATAAGAAGGCAGGATTAGTGCTTGGTTCTTTCCCTATATTTAGCAACATGCCGAGTAATGATTTAGGGCCTTAGCAACCTCCAGGAGTGACCAATGAGATTTCTCTTTCAGTATCATCATGAACTCATGAATGTTTATACCTTCCATGTTTCAAGCCACTGCAATCTTGCTGATACTCAAATTGTTCCATTCTAGGCCAGTGAATGCCGATGAGACATTCTTGTGAGAAAAAGTCAAATCAGAATGTATTTGAACCTTTGGAGCTGCATTCCCAGTTTACAGGGGCTGGAAGCACAAACACCCCATCCCCCACTGAAGTCACAAGGAGACAAATCCAGAATGTGAGAGTATTCTAAAAGAAAATGACCCAGGTTTCTTGTCAAGTCAATGTTGTGAATATCCATATGCCTGTCCAAGAACTTTCTAATTTTGAAGAAATTCAAACCCATCTCCACAGCAGAATCTATTCCAAAATATGAGTGACTTTAAATCCAGCGTTGGAGTGTTAGCAAGGATGTGGAGGAAGGTCTCTCATACACCGTTGGTGGGAATGTAAACACTACAGCCACATTGGAAAAGTATGGTGCACTCTTAATAGGTTAAACACATGGCTGCCGTGTGATCAGCCATCCCATTCCTGGATACTTACCCAAGAGAAATGAATGCACGTGCCCGGGGCCTGTGATAAAAGCAATCTTATTTAAATGTTCTAGAAATAATTGCAATGTTAATTATTTAAATATTTAAACAGCCAAAAAACTGGCAACAACCCAAACATCTATGAGCAGGTGAGTAGATTAATAAAGCGTGATACATCCATACAATGGACTCCTACCCAGCAATGAGAGAAACCAACGTGTGATACCCCACATCTACAACACAGGTGGCTCTCGGAACAACGCTGAATAAAAGAAGCCCGGTAATGTAAGTACATGTTCAATTGACATAAACTTTAGAAAACACAAACTGAGCTACACTGAGAGAAAACAGACCAGCCGTTGCCCTGAGGGCAAGGGACAAGGAAAAGGAGGAATGAAGGGAGGATGACAAGGGGCAGAGGACAGGAGTGACGGACATGCTGGTTCTCCTAAGCCTGGTGATGGCTTCACTGGTGTGTACCAAGGATGCTTTGTCCCCACTCCTTTCCTGGCCTAAGGGGCTTCCACGAAGGCTTGTCCTGTAAGGCAGGGGTGTTGGATAAGCACCTCCAGTCTCATCCTTTACTCCCCACTCAACATGAAGGCAGGAGCTCCTGGCACTCGTCAGAGCTGGACAGATGTCACCGGGCCATGCTTTACTAGGCAGGGGACTCACATGCCTCACGAGTAAGGCCCATCCTTAACACTCCCTCTCTCGGGGCCCACATTCCCCCTTGGCAGGTGTTCAGTTGAGTGACAGTGACGGTCCTCCTCAGTGCCAGCAGCCCTGTGGCAGGTCCTCCTGTCCATGAGAGAAGGCCCACCATCCTAAGGTCATTAGGTTGGGGAATTTACCAGAGACCTCCATAGAAGGTTACTGAAAACCCATCTTTCTAAGAACACAGTGGGTATTTTGGTCCCTAACTGGCTATCAGTTCTCTGCATGTGTCCTTTGTAAGTCAGAATTTTGAAGGACAGAATGGAGGGCTTAGATCTCAAACTGCCAGCTCTGAAGATGCATTTTCCACCCCCCGGGATAAACAGAGTTGGCCATGTTTATTTCCTCTGAAATGAGACACTAGAAATCGTTTCCAAACCCTCAGTCCTGAACCACCTGGGCCTCCCACTCTGTCTCTACGCTTTCATCTCTTGTGACTCCCCGCCAACCATTTCCTTTAGTCTATCCAACCTTCACCCTCAGAAAATGAGTGCAAATGCAATCACCATACTTCATAGAATTGATTAGGAAGCTGGCTGCTGAATAGAGTCCCAGATGTTTAATATAATTTTGAATCTTTGGCCAAATCATTTCTATTCTTGCTTGTTTGTGATAGGTTTTCCAGCGAGTGAGAATTTAAGGGTGGAAGACTCCAATTTATGAGCTCTCTAACAAACCTAGTCCCCATTTCTCATCTTCTACCAGGAAAGGCATTGCTTTATTCAACTGGAATTGATTCACCCAACTGGAATCTGGCCTGGAACCACTGGCTTCTGCTGAGTGGCTCTATAAAAAGCAGCCATATGGAACTTACCAGGGCACATATAGGAAGGATGGTGTCCACCTCATCACAGGGGGCTCATTTATTGGAAACCTGATGGTGAAATTCCTAAAGCTCAGTATCCAGAAAATTGGATCTTCACTGAGCAAATCATTGTGGAGTAAGGCTCTTGGAACCGGTCATTGTCTCCTTTCTGCTTTGGCCACCAGGAGACTGGGGAGTCCCTAAGTATTCTTCCTCTGGCAACGTAACAGATCCACCTTTGTTCTCACTTTTAATCCTGACTTAATTTACCTTACCCAGATACTTCCTTCACCCACATGTCTACATTAACTTATTTATTTATTCCTATCTTCTTAATATTGCAATTATTTCTAGAACAAGCTTTCTCCATTTATCTTGAACTAAAGTGGACTACTCCATATTTTTAACATCTCTAGATGCCGCCTGTAAATTCGGTCTGGAGGGGGAAATCCTATAATCCTAATTCATAACATTTAGCTCTTTTTAGCCTATTTCCTCCTCTTAGTAACTTAACCTCTAAAAACAGAACAGCCCCCAAGAGACACATAAATATTCTCCGGCATATCCCAGAAGAGACTATAAGAGCTACTGACTACATATCTTCATTTCGCCTTTTTTATGTTCCAGCAGGTGGTGCCTGCATGTCCCTGGGGTTGAATTTCTTCAGTCACTACTGTTGCCTCCTCATCTTTCCACCCTCCTTTTCCTCCATGAGAGTGCCCCAAACTGCCTCAGCCCCTCTTCCTCCTGCCCTGATGGGGAGATATGCACCAGGGTGAACCGTGCCCCAAAGGGAAGTCCACCTCCATCCTCCCCAAACTAGCTTAGAAAATGAAACATGGCCAAATACCTGCTCAAGTGATGGGAAGCCCCAAACAAGCCGGCCTTCAAAAGGCCCAAAACAAATAAACACACATACAAAATACACAAGGCACTGAGATGATGCTCTTCTATAGGCAGAATGCTAAAATAAACAAGCAGAATATGAATGTTAAAACCATAGGGGTTTTCACTTGGGAGGAAGAGTGCTACTTGTCAGAAATCAACAGCAGAGCAGCAAACCCAAAGGATAAATGTAGCACAGTCTTATAAAAACCTTTCCTCCATTTTTTTTCAATGATTGAGGGAAATAAACTGCCAATAAAAACTCCTAAAATCTTGGAAAGCAGTATAAATACACTGCTAAGAGTATAGTCTGGCCCGGCTTAGTGGCGCACACCTGTAAACCCAGCAGCTCAGGAGGCTGAGGCAGGAGGATTGCAAATTCGAGGACAGCCTAAGCAACCTAGCAAGATCCTAAGCAATTTAGTAAGACCTGGTTTCAAAATAAAGAATAAAATTGACTAGGATGAAGTGGTAAAGTACCCCTAGGTTAAATCCCCAGTTCAAAAAAAGAGTACAGTCTGTGCCGGTGTTTATATTAACAGAGTATTTGGGAAAGCTATACAAAAATCCAACAGCAGGAGTTCACTTTGGGGCATGGGGTGGGAGATATTTTTCACTGTATAACTTTCTGAACCACTTGAATTTTTACCATAGAATGTACTACTTTTTCAAAAAATAAAAGCAAAGAGAACTTGAGTCAGAGAGACCTGGGTCCATGACCTTCCCTCGGGGGCTCCTCTCTTCAGGCTTCGGTGTCCTCATATGTACTGTGGGACTAATTAGAAAACCTAACTCATAGGGGGTTGGGAAAAGTAGGCAGGACAATAATATGATTTGCAGACTCTGGAACACAGTAGGTACTCAATAAATGACATGGCAATAGACATATTCATGAACACCACTTAACGCATCGTAATTAAAAGTGAACCAGGAGCTCATGGTAAAGAAGAGAGGGTGGGGGAGGTATGAAATGTCTTTTTGCTATCAGAAGATAGATTAGGTTAGGCCTGAGGATGTGGCTCAAACTGGAGCGCTCGCCTGGCATGCGTGCGGCCCGGGTTCGATCCTCACCACCACATACAGAAAATAGATTAAGTTAAAACAGCAAACTGAAGGATATAAAGTCAGAGGGGAAAAAAGCTTTAAATTCCTCAAAAACATAGAATAAAATCCAACAGTTCTAAGCAGTCCCATCTACCCATGGAATCCTTTGCCAAAAAACAGCCTCCTCCTAACCTGAGCCCAGAACAAAATGAGAAAGACACAATGATAAGTCAGAAACTCCAAGGCTGACAGGTCTGATTTTTCTCTTCCTGCATGGCTTTGTAAATGCTAATATGCACAGGATTACCTGGGGATCTTATTAAAATGCAGCTTCTGACTTAGCAGGACTGAGTCTCTGCATCTCTAACAAGTTCCCAGGTGATGCTGATGATGCTGGTCCATGGACCACACTCTGAGTAGGAAGGTCCTACTGACCCCAGATAACACTTATGCGGTTTGTTAGCATGGTGGTCTCAAGGGATTAAGATTACTAGAATGTTATCTCTGCTGGTAACAACCCAGCCAATTCTTCTAAATCAATGGTTCTCAACTGGCACCAACTGACACTGGGCAGTGCCTGGTGACATTGTGGGTTGTCACAACCACAGAGGAATATGCTACAGATATCTGTGGGTAAAGGCCAGGGATGCTGCTGAGCATCCTGCAATCCACACACCACCCCCCACGACAAAGAATTATCTGACCCCAAATGTCAACAGAGCCCATGTTGAGAGACCCTGTTCTAAATAATAGGAAACAAGATGAACCCTGAGACTCCTCTGTTCCTTCTGACACTATAAATCCTGACTCTAGAAACGGGCCATGGATCCCACATGTCTTAGACTAAATCTGAGATATGAGGAGGATAACAAGTTAGCAAGATGTGATATGTGGAGAAGGGGTCAGGGGTCACAGGTCACAGTCTATGGTCTATGTTTTGTTTAAAATCAATGTGGTTCAGTAACCCCACAGGGAATCTACAAAGCATGAAACCTCCTATCACTTTGAGGTACAGCAATTTCACAAGACCATGAATCTGTTCAAGCAAAGGGCCAGTTAGGATCTTAGACTGTAAGCTATAGGAAGGCAGGGCCACGTCCAAATTCGATTATCAGTAGAGCCACAACACCTAAAATAGCACTTAGCACACTGTAGATAAATCTTGCAGAATCAAAAGCTACTGCAATTCCAAATGTTTTTAAATAGACCCAGAGGTTATCTACTCTCTATTGTGACATGGTTTATTATTTGCCATCATCAAAACATTATTACTAATAACAATGCCAAGGCCCATATGGTTCTGTGGAAAGAACACAGTCTGTTGTTTGCACCAGGGCCTAGTGCATGCTGGACAAGTATGGAGCTACACCCCCAGTCTTATATTTTGAGACAGTGTCTCCCTAAATTGCCCAGGCTAGCCTGAAACTTGCAATCCTCCTGCCTCAGCCTCCCAGGTAGCTGGGATTGCAAGTGTGTGCCACCAGGCCTGGCTAAACACACAGATTTTGAACTGCACAAAATTTGACCCAAATCCAGACTCGCTTACTTGTTATACAACCTTGGGCAAGTTGCCACAGTATCCATGTCTATAAAATGGGTATAAAGTTCTTACATTGAACAGAATTTTTTTCTGAAGCAATACAGTGTGATATACTTGAATACCACACAACTGGCACAGAATAGGTGCCCTCTCCACATATCATGCTAAAGGACTGGCATTTTAAAACTTGGCAAGTTACATGGTGTTCATTTTTTGCACACAAAAATTTTCAAGAATGCCACCCGGAGCTTGGTCAACATGGCATGCCTCTCCTCTAAGCCAAAGACCCTCACAATTAAGGTTAAGGTTCGTCAAGCAAACACAAGGTATGCATTTGAGGTCTCACTACACCCATTCAGAGCCAGGCAGTGAATAAAGATCCACGACAACAAGGACACATGTTTGGAAGGACAACAACACGGCATGACATCAGCACGGGATCACCATGCACTCGCCACTCACAAAGACAAAGGGCCTGAAAAATCAGGATACATTGGCAGGAATTGTACCTTTCTGAAAATAGTGAAAGGAGTAATTGACAACATGGTTCCCCAGAGCATCAGCCATAGTGTTGGAGGAAATCACCCACAATCATCACCCCCCCATTACGCCCTTCTCTCTGTCTTGGATGACAGGTACAGGTGTGCTGGTTCCAGCCACATCACTCTGCCCTGTGGGGAAGGGCAGGGTTAAAAAGATGTGACAAAGAGTACCAGGCAGCAAAACTCTTCCACCAACAGAAGCAGGTAGGATACACCAAATAAGGCAGATGTGACCCCAGAGGCTCTAACTGGCTCCTGCTTTTGCAAAGCCCAGAAAACTCAAGCAGAGTGTGAGCAGAATCCCGCCCCAAACCTGAAGTGTCACTGAAGGGCACAGCCTGAAGCAGCTGGTGGGCTTAAGAAACCCCCTACTGAAACTTGGAGAGTAGCCTGGATACAAGGATGACTATAAGCCAGAAAAACACAATCTTGTGTGAGGCTAGGGGCAAAACATCAGAGTGATGGGCATCTGGAGACCCCAGGGGTGGCCGCAACTCATCTCGGGGATTCTCACTTGCTGGGAGACTCAGTATCCCTCAATTGGGTCAGATCCCTGGTTCACACGGCACTGCCCACAGCATCCCCCCAGCAGCAGGACCTAGAAGGGCACAGATGCTCTGCCTGACCTCAGTGTCAAAGCCAACGCATGTCCTAGTTTCTCTCAGTAGCCACTCCCAATTCTGTCATTCATAAATCTGTCCAGACCCTTCTTAAATTGCATTTATACCTCCTGCCAGGACCACCTCTTGAGATAATGAGTTTCAGAAGATTATTACCTGCTGTGTTAAGCAGTACTTCCTTTCATTGGTTACAACAAGAAAAAGAAAAATTAGGGGTGAAACAGCAGAGAGGCTAATGTTGCTTTCATCAAGGGACCATCTTGTGTTGTGGAAAGCAGAAATGTTCAGCAGCCTGGAACCCAAGGCACTGAAGCAGCAACCATGAACTTAAGAAACTTGATGATTTCAAGTGTTTTGGTTGATGAATGTCACACCACATGTGTTTATGAAAAGCAGGACTGGACAAAGGCATAATTTATGTTAGAGTTACCTAGTTAGCAAATGGCTCAAAGAGCACAGAGTTCAACAATGCTCTCAATCACAAAATCCTGTGCTGATTGCAAACAGGCAGGGCAAACTGGAAGATCTGCTAGAAGACACTGAAATTCACACCATGCCGCTCTGCAGAATCAGAAAAAGGCTCTCCTGAACCTCAGTGGGTGAGAAGCTCCCAGCCCCCGGCTGAGCTGCACCAAGTATCTACGCTGGGCTGAGCCCCTTCAATATAAACACCCTAATTGCAACATGGTACCCTGGACTGATTCCCTGGAACAGCAAAGGAACATGAGTTGGAAAACTGGTGAAATCTAAATAAAATCTGAAGTTTAATTAACAGTAATATGAAAATATTGATCTTAGTTTTGACAAATGTCAAACCATTAAGTAAGGGGTTCCCATTAGGGACAACTAAGTGAAGAGTAGGCTGGGACTGTTGTACTATCCTTTGACTTTTCTACAAACTTAATATTCCAAATTTTTTTTTAAAAAATTAAAGCAAATCTATTCTGTGAGTCTTTAGAGCCACTACACTGGGAGTTGGGAGTCAATAAAAACCATCAAAGTTTTTAAGACTCAGGATTCAGTCCAGGGAAGAGAAGTCCCTGATACAAAACACAACGAAGGTAGGAGGATGTGGGTTAAGGATAAGAAAAACTGAAAGACTAAGCGAATATTTATTAGGGTAAGGAAAAACTAAACAGAAGGCCACAGAAGGTGTGGTGGACCCTACAAGGCCTCATGTGAATGTGACCAAGTCTAGAGTGACCTACCACAAAGCTGCCTCATCCCAAGGACAACCAGAGCTTCTCGAGGACATGGGGCTGGGGTGTAGCTCAGGGTTAGACATGTGCTCAGCTCTCACTAAGGCCCTGGGTTTAATTCCCGGCATCAAAAAAAAAAAAAAAATGGGCCTCATGATGGACAAATGTCAAGAACCACATTTGACAATGGCATGTACCCTCCCCAGGCTCTGTACGATTCATAGAAAAATAGTTAAAAACTCAATAAGCCTAAAACCTGTAGGGAGGCTAGAAGGAAAAGACTAGAACAAAATCTAGGAATCCTGTCACAGTTGGCCCTGAATGTCCACAGATTCTATATCTTCAGATTAAACCAATTGAGGATTGAAAATACTCCAAAAAACCTGCATCTGCACTGAATGCATACAGACTTTTTTCCTTAATATTCCTCGAGCAATAGAGTATAACAATTATTTACATAGCAGTAAATCACATCAGGCATTATAAGTCATCTAGAGATGATTAAAGTATACAGAAGGATGTACATAGGTCATATGCAAATACAGCTCTGTTTTATATAAATAGAGACTTGAGCATCCTAAGATTTTGCTATGCCTGAGGGGTGCTAGAGCCAGTCCTCCTCAGATACCAAGGGAACACTCTCATACCAAAACAACATCAAGGTTTACCAAAACAAAGAATGAAGTTACTCAGATAATTAATCGCCATTCACTGACTTTCTTAAGTAGAGACATGTAGTTGGGCATAATCAGCACATTTGTGCATAAAAAATTAATTGCTTGTTCAGAAAGATAAGAGATTAAAAAGGCAAGACTAGGGAAGATTAAGTACTTGAACAGCAGCTAAAAATTCTATCAAAATCTTTCAAAAAGCATAAAAGGAAGAATGCTGAAAATATATTACTGATTTAAAAGTCTCAACTTTAGAGGTTTGGTGGGAGGATTGTCTAAAGATTAGAAAAAATGAAAATAGTGTAGCTACCAAAATGATTTGGGTTGGATCTTAAATGTCCCCCTAAAGGACATGTCTGGAAGGCTTGATTGCCAATTTGCGGCACTATTGGGAGGAAGTAGAACCTTTCCAAGACAGGGCCTAGTCAGGTCTAGGACCCAGGGAATAGGCTCCCTCCAACATGTATTCCTGCTATGACATACTGTGCCACCACAGGCTCAAAGCCACAGGGCCAGGTGACCATGGACTGAAACCTCTAAAATCCCGAGACAAAACAAACTTTTCCTCCTTTTAAGTTGATTTTCTCAGGTATTTTGTCCAAACAACGACAACCAGAACTACAATCCAGAAGAAAAACATGTGCCAAAAAAATATTTATGGAAATGCTCCCCAGTGAAATATTTTGGCAGGAGGTTAGAAAAACCATCAAAATAGCCTTCAACTGGACAATTCTGGATCTTAACGACTCCTATGTCACAGCCAAGTGCACAAGAGGTTATACAAGTTGAATATACCTCATTTGAAATGCTTGGGATCAGAAGTGTTTTAGATTTCAGATTTTTTGGATTTTGGAAAATTTGGATCTACATAATGAGATATCTTGGGGATGGAGCCCAAGTCTAAGCACAAAGTTCATTTATATTTCATATGCGCTTTGCACACACATACATAGGCTGACGGTAATTCTAAGCAGTATCTTTAGGGTGCCATGTTTAGACAGCAACCCCTCATGAGGTCAGATGTGGAATTTTCCACCTGTGGCATCGTGTTTGTGCTCAAAAACTTTCAGATTTTGGAAGCGTTTTGAACTTTGGGATTAGGGAAGTTCAACCTTAATTACAACATTAGGTATCAAAACCAGGCTTCTCCAATCAGAAGCCTGGTTTTGATACCTAAAAACAAGTCCCACCTCCCCTCTTTACCAAAAATAAAACACTCAAACAGGCAAACTGCTCTCCCCTTGACTCTAAGCCAAACTGATCATTGGGTCAGGTCATTAAGTCACATGTAATCAACAACATGTGTAAGAAATTATCCTAAAAAGAAATTGCCAATCTGTTTTAAAAAAAAAAAAAAAACCAAGCTCTTTGATTTTGTTGATAATAAATCAGGTTTTTATTTATAATTGATGGATTCAGTTTGCAAAGCTGATCACACAGTGATGTGTGCATGAGTCCACAGTACATACACATTAGATATTATACGTATATGAACAGGGAAATATCACAGAGGGAAACAAAGGAACACAGCAGGGAGCTTGCCTCCCCTCGGAGCAGCCTGGGCACCCTGCCTGATCTCAGTGTCCTCTTCCTAAGCTGTGAATGAAATAGATAGGTCCATGTTTCCTCTGGGAAGAAACTGTCAAACCAGGAGACAAGCTTCAAGCCCCATCAATTTGTACCTCGAACTTACTGTGAGGTAATACTCTAAAAGACCACAAAACTGTAGAGTTTGACAAATGACCCAGTTGTATGCAAATAATGCTAAAGCAGAATTACTCCTCAGACAGCTATGTCAATAGCCCTTTTCTCTTCCTACATGTAACTAAAGCCTTTATTTATGTCATTTACCCCAGCTGCTTTGAACTGGAGTAATTTCAGGTTGCTCATAAATATTTTTCAATCCCAACACCCAAATTTAAGAAACATGCTCTACTTACAGTTACGAATGTCATTCCAGTCGATTTTAGAGAAGAAAGGGTGGCAACAGAGGCCCTCAAACTTCAACCTCTCTCTCTGGCCACACAACAAACTTTGAATGAGATCAAGGAATCCACTGCTCACTTTGGGATCATCCGGAAATTTCAAAAACCGCTGCTCCAAAAAAAATACAATAATTAAATTCTTTAGCAGTGATTCAATTTCTCACATCCCAAAGAATATTTCTCATATATGCAAGTTTTTTTTTACTTTTATTTTTTTTTTAAAGAAAGTTTTATATCCTCTTAACTTTGGACCAAAGGCATGTTCCCAAAATAAGTGGCCTGTTCACATCAATAGACCTGGCTCCTTTGTAGGGGCTCCATATCCTCCTCAGCTTGACCTCTGCTCCCCTCTCCAGCTCATCTTGCATGCTCCACATCTCTCTCTTTGCTGTCCAACAATGATGAGCTATTTAAAGTTCCCTGGACACATCACACTGTTCTCCCGGCCTAGAACTCCCTCCCCACCCACCAGCCTTCCCTGGCTCCCTTTCCTACCCTGGTGCTCATTTCCACAGGCTCCCTCTGTACTCTGCTCTTGCCCTGACACAATGTACTACAGTTTTTGACTGATGATGAGAAAGGGCAGCGAGGGCCTCCTTGCTCATCACTGTGAACCCAGTACCTCCCGGTATCTGCTGCAATTCACTTGTGACTGAATTACTCAATGAGTGAGTGAACTGAAATGAAGGAAATAAATCAGCCCCAAGAGTCATCTAAGGGGAAACTTCAACTCAAGAGGAGACTCAAGAATAACAATGTATGTACATTAAGAATGTGTATTAACCATTACAGGAAGATGAAAATTGAATGAGATACGAAAACCTAAGAAATAAGTTCCCTTTTTTCCTTTTGGTTGAAACTGAAAACTACATATTTATCATGTCCTTAAGAATGAGCTTAGTATAGTGAAAATTACAGTTATTAGAAAACAAGTGATCCTTTGCTTGTTTGGTTTTTTATTTGTTTGTTTGTTTTTTTTGCAGTACTGGGGACAGAACCTAGGCCTCTCCATTTTAGGCAAGTGCTCTACTACTGAGCTACACTCCCAGCCCAGAAAATACTTTTATTTTATATACATATATTATTATAATTCTAATTAATTTTCTTATTCAATTTTACTACCATATTTGATAATTCTCAGAAGCAGTACAACATAAAATCAAGAGCATGGGCTTCAGAGTTGGGCTGCCTGTGTTATATGAGGCAAGTTACATAACCTCTCTGTGATTTGGTTTTCTCATCTGCAAATGAAAATTATCATAATAATAATACCTACCTCAGTGTTGTCTGAAGATGAATTAAGCTAATAAACTATATTTCATCAATTCAAAGACTCACATTTATGCACATTTAACAGAAGTGAAATCAAGATGCATTTTATAATCAATAAAAATATTAAAATTAATTGGCAGCAGTTTTTCCTTTTCTAGTGATACATGAAATAATGACAGTCTTACAATTACTGGCAATTACAATTATAGTTTAATTCTATGAACTATAATTAATAAAGTGTTAGCACAGCTTTTGGCACAAAGTGAGTGTCATGCTGGTTTACACAAAAACATTCATTCACACCATTTTTAAACGGCATTTCTCAATGTTACTTTGAAGTCTAATGGCCCTTTACCTGGAAGTTCATGATGTTATTGAAGGTTCTGGCTGAGGTTCCCTCCGTGAACGGGGTTCTCCCATAAACCATTTCGTAGGCAATGACTCCCACGGACCACCAGTCACAGTCTGGACCGTAGACACCTTTCCCGTCCCCATTCATAATGGTCAGCACTTCAGGAGCCATGTAATCTGGGGTGCCAATCGGGAGTTTGGAGTTCACCTAGAATCCCATCAGTAAAGTGAATTCAGCAAACTTTCAAGTGTCCTCAAGTAGAGTGCCACAGCCACATCAGACCCAAGCTGATCTGCCACTGATCAAACCTCTGTCAAGTAGCACATTATCAGGAAACGCAAACATTTACTAATTTTCTTTTTTAAAAGCACACAATACAATCCAAAGGCAGCAGGACAAAATATGTTGATGACCTTCACCCCTTGGTTGTATAAATGGAAGCTGGGCATGTGGCATCAAAGAAGGTGTTTCCTGGTGTCTCCTGATACAGGTTCCTGATTTGCTAGAACTTCTTTTACTTAAGAAAACAGCAAAATGATTATAAAGCCTAACAAGCAATCTAGAAGATCAGTCTAACCATCACTAAGGAACTGGCAGCTAACAGACAATGCAATATTACAAATGCAGGTTAGATCTCAAGTTCAAAAAAACGGGGAAATAGATTCTGGAATCCGCATTCCCATGTTAGCCTGCCCGCAGGGTGTGACATGACTAATACCTTCCACCCAGAGTTGGATGTTAATGAGTTCATTTTTCTCACCTCACTCTTTCTCCTGTGATCCCTCCCCACTGTTTAAAACCTAGGGGTCTACAATCCAATGGTGCCCCAGCACCTGACCTTGGCAAGGCATTAGGACAACGTAGGAGGTGTTTTCATAAAGGTAAAAGTATTCCATTTTTAGGAACTGTCCTTTTCTCCCTGAGAATTTGTCCTTCTGGATGTTTTAGTGTTTAAATATGCTTTGTTTCTTGAAATGATACTGATGAAAGAATTAGGTCTTCTGTCCCTCATTCCAAACCACTCACTAGGGGGCCCCGTACGTGGCAGCCCGTCTGGTCTTCAAAATTGTTTTGAAGTTTTAATGAGCCATGAAATTTGAAGTCTCAGGATCACCTGTCTAACCTCCCTCCCCATCAAAACAGGAAGGCCCTGACTTTAGTCACATACCACGTTAACCAGATGTCCTATTACCCCACGTGGCAAATGGGCTTCTCTCGGGTCAGCAGTTAAATGGTGTGAAAGAACCTTCTCCTCATTAAAGGATGTTAAGTGCCCCCAAGAAAGCCCAGAGATTGGGGGTATGGCCACACACCTGTAAGACTGGACTTCATATCAAGAAAGTAAATTTGCTTTGCTTTAATTAGGTATTGAGAGAAAGGGGAATGTTTAGAGAGGACACTGTGAGGCCTCCTTTCCCCAGTGATGCTGGATGAAGCTCTTCCAGCCCGAAACTAAGCTTGTTCATTCCTTTGACCAAGATCCTTTTATTAAAAGAAATGAGATTTTTCTGGAATTTTCCCATCTCCTCTCATTTTATACACACACACACACCCCAATATGTGTGCAATATAGGAATATATAAATCATTCCTATAATTCTCCTGTCCCTCTTCCTTATCCCTTTCCCTTTCCTCAGGCCCACATTCTGATACAGGACTCTGGGCTAGGAATGGGCTCAGTGACACAGCACTTTGTCTGCTGTGCACAAGGCCCTAGGCTCCATTCCCAGCACCAAAAAAAAAAAAAAAAAAAAAAAAAAAGTTCAGTGGTGTAGGTTTTTCCCATTTCTGACACTAATCACCATTGCTTTGGGCAACAGGATCTCCTCTACAAGCCCCCACTCAGGAAAGCTGGACAGTCCGATCACCCAAGAAACCTGCAAGCAGACCTGTGCTAAAGGACAGAAGTGAGAGCAAAGGGGCCACATTGTGGTCCAGACAGAACCACAGCATGATTGAGGCTTAAGTCAAGGAAGGGAAAGCCTTGACATTGGGAAGTCTAAGCCAAGACGCTGTCCTATGAACTCAGCACAGGGTTAGGATTAAACTACAGGATCTTGGCAAAAATCACAATCCTAGCACTGAGCAAGAGGTATTCTTTAACAAAAAAAGAACTGTCACATCTTGGCTTAGCTAAAGAATGATAATGTCACTAGATTGTTGATCAAATGCCTAATTTTACCTTGCAGGACCAGAACTACACAGTTGTCAAATAAGCACTATTGGATTTTATTTTATTTCCATATAGGCTGTTCCAGAATATTGCTTTTCTTGTTTGCAGCTGACAGGACAGAGTCACTCATTCACATCCAGAGAGTTGAACTTGACTTGGTCACATATCAGGGTGACCCAGTCAGAAAGCATAAAATATCAGTGCCTCATTTCAAAACTAATGATTAGACTTATTAAAAAGAGTCAGATAACACATACCTTGCCCCATCATAGGAATGTGATTAAATACATTTACATCCAACAATTTTCTAAATTTCATTATTAATTTAGAAAGCTATGACAGGAAAAGAAAAATACCAACTGGCTTGCTCACTATACAATTCCACATAGTGTTTACTTGCCATTAAAAAGACTTCTGGTGACTGACCATTAGTCACTGACCTCCAAGCACCTTAACCTGGTCAACACACACATAAATTAACATGTCCTGATGGGGATTTTGCAGTATGCTTTCACTCTCCTCTGGTGGCAATTCAACCAGCTAAGCAGAGTGAGATGTTAAAAGTGAACATGCACCTGGAGTCCAACCAGCCCACAGTACACTATTCCACAAGGCTCCAATAAATTTGGTTAATTTTTACTATATTGACAGGGAAAATAAACCAGCTCAGCAGGAGACAATAAGAAAATGGCCAGGGGACAGAAGAGTCTGCTATATTTGAGGAAACAGAAGGAAAAGGAAAGAAAGGAAGGGAGGGAGGGAGGGAAAAAGAAAAGGGTTAACTTAGCAGACTCTTATACCAAAAGCAAATGAGGAAGTAAGAAAACCATCCCAACCCCTTTTCATAAAATGCTTACATGTAAAACTGTTTAAAACCTAAGTCTCTCCATCTAGATGCCCAGGGCATACACACATACCTGCAGAAACAGGGAAAAGGGAATTCTCACTATGTTGTTCCTCTTGTGCAAAAGAAAATTACATCTTTTCACTCCTACATAAATCTAAACAGGAAGAGTGCCTATGGGCTTCCAACTGCTCAAAGGGGCTCTTTATTGCTGAAAAATGCTACAATGTGCTTAACTAGAATCTCCTTACAACTCTTTTCAAGAAAGAAGAATAACCGATTGGAACTGGGAGAGGTTTACCAGTCTCTCAGATTCTTATAAGGTGAAGTGGGTGACCCAAGTCACACAGAAGGTCCTGTGGTCACTAGGCCTCTGCTCCTACTGAATAACATAAAATACTCCAAGGTAAAACACAAAATACTTCTGAATAAGAAACTTGAGATAAAGACAATGGACAGTGGAAAAACCTCAATGTATCTAAGATTCAGAAATATCTAAAAAACAAAGATAAAGTTTGGGAAAGGCAGGAGAAAGGACTGATTGACTTTTGGGTGACAGTAATTGAAATAAATGTAGATATATTTTTCTAGTATACTCTGAGTGCAGAAAATATATCCAACCTACTTTAGGCCTATAAAACATTCTATTCAAAGGAAACACATATTTAATCCTCCAACATTGATCAAAACTATTTTTTAATTACTAATTCTATATTCACACTTAAAATGATCTAGAATTATAAATTATTGCTCTTCTGTAATAAAACAGCCTTTACATGTAAAATAATGCTAAAAGTTCACTCTTATCTATTTCTCACATTTTGATCCTAAAGGCACAGGGAGAAAAGAGGTACAATATTCTAAGTGTGCATATGCAATGATGTAACTCCCTGACCAAGATAATGGGAGACTGAGCTTTGAGCTGCAAATAAACCTGAGTGCCTCCAAGAGGATCCCGCCTGGAGTGAAAGTCGCTACAATTAGAGGAATTGTAGGCAATTGGCAGCACCAGAAGAGAGAAATTTGACTAGGAACTCGCCTCCCCACCAAGTGCTCTGAAGAGAGTTCCTCTAGATGTGGAGATAGGCTCTTATTCTCAATTCTTATTTACGAAGCAATGACTATGGATCTTAATCCAGTTTCCTGGGTAGGTTTTCTATGGCAAGCATGTTGCCAGCTCTCATTAATGAGCTTCTTGAGGCTTCTCAGTCTACTATAGACATTCTCAACTCAGAGTGGTAATTTTGCTCCCCTCCCTCCAGGGACATCTGGCAATGGCTGGAGACATTTTTGGTTGTCATAATTGATAGGGAAGGTACTTTTGGGACCTGGTGGGTAGAGATCAGGTATACAGCTAAATATCCTAAAACACCACAATAAAGAAAAGGAAACAGAGCTGAAGTTATACTGTCAAGACTACAGACATACACTGCAATTTATTCTCAAATGCATGAGTTTCTGGGTTTTAATTTTTTGAGATGGGGTCTAAGTTGCAAAGGCTGATCTTGAACTTTCAATCTTCCTGCCTCAACCTCCTGAGTAGCTGGGGTTATAAACATGTGACATCATGCCTAGCTCTGATGTGTGAGTTTATTAATGCCACTAATACAATGCATAAGTTTTTTAATCTTAGAAGACAGTTTTGTGTTATTTTTTCCTCTGCCTTAATCTACTAAATTTAATATAAGTTTTCATGCCTGTTTTGGAGTTATACTTAATTTTTCTTGCAGGGGCACTAGGGCTTAAAACTCAGTGCCTTGCCAGTGCCACCCATATGCTCTACCACTGAGCTACATCCCAGTCCTTCTATATCATTTTTAAAGCATAAAATGCTTTGAATCTATAATCTTATTCTTACTGTGATGATTGAGTGAGCAGATTATAAGAATATAACTCGAAAAAAATAATAGTGCTGAGGTTGAGAAATCCTAATTCTGGACAGCATTTGGAGCCTGTTTTCCAAGGGCCCAAACATTTAAGTAAATTATGTTCAGCAGGTCTCAGGTCCTCAGAACACACAGGCCAGACGCTGAAGTACAGTGTGTTAACCCAACTCTCAGCCTTCTCCTAGTACCAACCTAATAACACCCGCCTTTCCTCCAATGCATTTTCAGGCAATTTTACATACTGTCCTATTTATAAAGGACTTAACTTAGACCCGGGGAGGCATTTTGAAAAGCAGCTTCTAACCTCTTAATTTGTGCATTTTAACTAGAAACAGTATTTTCTAGAGAAAAGAATAAAGGCCAAGTTCTTAAGGATTTGTCTAGGTCACCAAGTGGTTCAGTTGTGAAATTAATCTTAAAACCTAAGTCAATTTTCTCTTAGACCATTCTTTTTGCAAGCTGACCTCAAAATTCACATTTTAGTAAGAACCAACTTTCTTAGAGGATTTTTTAACTCCAGTTTTTTTAAACTTTGTCATCTTTTTCATGAAGTGTTCTTACTCTTGATCTCAATAGCTCCACTCCTGCCTTCCTAATTAGCATGTGGAATACAGTTTAATTTACTAAAGGTCCAAGACTTAAAAATGACATTTTGAGCACTGGTTCTTGACACTTAAGGATATTTAATTCAAATGCTCTGATTAGCTTCAGTTTTGTTGCATAGGAAACGAAGGATTTGAGAAAAAGAAGGTTACATTACATAAAATATTTCAACAAAATATTTTAAAGTAAAAACGATACTACATCAGAAGTTTCTAAGAGACAAGAAAAATGAAGGCAAAAACAAAATAAACATTTTCCTTTCTTTTTAACCAAACTGTTCCTAAAGATGTTTCATATGGTCTAAAAAGGCATTATACATAAAAAGGTGCTATGAATAATTCCACATCCCCATTCCCACCCTATCCCTCTAGAAGTAGTAGTATTCTGGCAGACAAAGTCTCCAAAAGGTTGCTCATCACTGTATCCCATTATTTTCCAAATTTATGAGGCTCAAGGAATGCTTTTTTGGCATAACCTCTATTAAGCTATTTTATTCCATTGTTACCATTTGATTTGAATTCATTTTAGCAGCTGATCCAAAATCCACCAACTTGATGTGTCCTGTTCGGTCAATGAGAACATTCTCTGGCTTGATGTCGCTGTAAGAAAATGAGGACCCTGAATTAGCACTGTGCTTGATAATCAGCAAGCAATCGCTAACCTAGGATCTCAATCAAAGCAAGAACCTTAGTGTATGTATTCCACTGCATAGAACCTGCCTATTGATGGATATAATTGGCATACATTTTGAAAAAAAAAAAAAAAAAGGAAGGAAGAACAGAGAAATAAAAAGGAAAAGAAGCAAATCCATGTTATTATATGGATTATTTCTCCTACAAACACATATTTTACATTACAAAACTAAGGCTAAAGAAGCTAAATGAGAACTTAACCAAGGTCATGCAACTAGCCAATGAAAAAGCTGAGCCTTTGCCCAGATTTTATGAATATTGCTCTGTCATTATATTCCCACAACATTCTCAGATTTTAAAAAACAGTATGAGTGAAGACGAGAAGAAGCACTTATCACTGAGGATTTTGTGGTGCACCTTTATGAATTATTAATGGATATAGTTAAAAGTGTGCTATGGTTTGGATCTTTAGTGACCCCCAAAGGCCCATGTGTTAAAGGCTTAGTTCCAAGCATGGTGATTTTGGGAGGTGACAGAATCTTTAAGATTGGATCCTTGTTCTGTTGTAGATATGAGATGTCTCCCAAAAGTTCATATATGAGGCCATGCAAGAATGCTTAGAGGTGAAATAATTGGGTTATGAAGCCTTAACCTAATCAGGGCATTAACCCACTTGAATGGGTTAACTGGGTGGTAACTGTAGGCAGGGAGGATGTAGCTGAAGGCAAGGTGGATCACTGGAGTGTGCCTTTGGTGTACTTTGTCCTTGGCAAGCAGAGCGGAGCACTGTCTTCTTCCTGGTGCCCGGTCCCATGCTGCTTTCCTCTACCATACTCTTACACTCTTTTTTTTTTTTTTTCCTTTGCACTTACAGATGTTTTATTTAAGAGAACAGGAAGTAGAAGAAAGATAAGATGGCTCCTCGGCCACACTCTTCCATCCTGATGTGCTGCCTTACTGCAGGCCCAGAGCCACGGAGTTGCCCCTCCATGACTGAGGCTTCTGAAACCATCAGCCCCAAAATAAACTTTCCTTCTCTAATTGTTTTTGTCTTATTTTTGGTCACAACATTGAAAAAGCTGACTAAAACAATGCCAGATCACTGGGGGCTTGGCCTCAAAGAGGGCTGTTGGACCCTGGTCTCTTCCTCTGCTTTGTCCCCCACTGGTGAATAAGTGGTCTTGCTCCATCATGTGCTTTTGCTGTGGTGTGTGACCTTACCACAGGCCCAAAGAGACAAGAGAAAATCCATCATGGGCTGAAACCTCCAAAACTGTGAGCCAAAAACACCCTTCTCCCTTGTAAGCCGATTATCTCAAGCATTTGACACAGGGGAAAGAGAAAGCTGACTGACGCAAAGTACACTCCATGTCTCCCTGTGGCACGCCAGGTCCTTCCACAAATCAAATTCCACGTATCTACCATATAACTCAAAGAACCCATGCAAGGGTTCCTGATCCTATTAGCTACATTAACTATTAACAGATGGTACCAGTAAATTTGGTGCTAGTAAACTTGAGAATATTACAATTTTAGATCTATTTCACTGGTGAATTCACAAGCTGTCATGTCTGCCATTTTGGAAAGTTTTCTTTCAATTATTTACAGGTAAGATTGTCTAAAAACTGGATGAATCGTTATTTTGATCCTGAAATCTTTCATCCACTCATTTCCATTCAGTAACTCTTCCATGATACAGATAAATTCTCAGTATGCTATTAAGGAATCTCACTTACCGGTGTACATATCCCATCTGATGAACACTGTGAACAGCCAAAATCAGTTCAGCTAGGTAAAATTGAATCATGTTTTCATCTAATTGGTCCTCATATCTATTCAAAAGTGACAGCAAATCCCCTCCAGGCTGATATTCCATGACCTGTATACAATACCAAAGTTATTAATTTTTCACACACCCCAAAAAGAGGGAATGCTTCAATTAGATCTTCAAATACCACCTGACATGTTATAATTACAATGTCTCCACAAAGCAATGAAGATGTGTGAGACATAGTGTAAGACATAGGATAAGGTCCCTGCCCTGCAGAAATTACATCCATTACCCAAGAGAATTGATATAATGAAAGGCTAGTCCCAGGCACCGTGCACAACATTTACAAGGCAAAGCTTGAAAAGTTATATTAATTCCACCTACTCCCCCATCCACCCACCCAACTTAATACCCCATTCCCTAGGATTCAGTACATACTGTAGATGGATATTCCTGGAGGGCAACAAACTCTCTTACCTCCTTTTTGCATTCCCCTCAGCATCCAGCAGAATATAGGAGGCGTGCAAAAAATGCGTCACTATTTTTTCCTTTTACAGACAGTGTAGAGGCAATTGACAGTCTCTATTAAAAATCTAACTATGAATATGTGCCCTTTGACCTAGTAATCCCACTTTTTAAAAAAACTATTTTTAGTTGTAGTTGGATGATATCTTTACTTATTTTTTAATGCGGTGCTGAGAATTGAACCCAGTGCCTCATACATGCTAGGTAAGTGCTCTACCACTGAGCCACAACCCCAGCCCTGTAATTCCACTTTTAACCATTTATTATTTTATGATAATTTGCAAATAGGTAGATAAATAAGTAGATCCACTGAAGCATTGTGAGTAATAGAAAAAAAAAAAAGAAAGAAACCTGGAAATCTTCCAAGTATCTATCCATAAGAGAATAGCTAAATTATGATATATTGAAACGATGGGATATGATACAGATATTAAAAACAAATGGATTCCATTTATTCCTACTACCATGGAAAGCTGCCCATGATAATATAAAGTGACATCCTGTATAGGATAAAGTATAACCTCTTTTTTATGAGAAAAAAAGTAGCAGATTTATTGGTGGATACAGGAAAAATCTAGAAGAACATAAAGCTTCAGGTAAATGTTTGATTAGTTTAAAAAAATTTTTTTTCTTTTGCCCCAAGGACCTGAAATCCTTCCTCCTTTTGAGGATAACCAGCTGTGATATTCCTGAGTCAACACAGGGCCTTCAGGCCAGTTAACCAGTTGGCAGCAGACTCCACCTGATAACTTCACCTCTTTACCGTTCAGTCTCATTCCCTGTAAACTAAGATAAGACTAATCCCCTTGCAATATTTTTTTATATTCAGATTAAACAAGACAAGGTCCTGGGAGGTCCTGCACAGTACCTGGTACCAACATGAAGTCAGGCACCATTCAATCCCTTCCTGTACTGTGTGCATGCTTTCCTGGCTGGAGAGAAGATGGGGCCCATTTTGACCACTGCTGCAACCAGGTTGACCTTCATGGAGTTTGCCTGTTCTTTGTTCTGACTTGAATTTTACTGACCATTCTACAAATATCTTTTAAGTTATATTCAATCTTTCCTAGAAAAAGGCAAGATTCAAATAGCCTTCTTTTGAAAAACCCTGAATATCCCAAACACTATATTCTGAAAACCAATTTTGGGATATAAATTCTCACTATTATCCCCCACAAAACTCTTGTTTGCCTTTAGTTAAGAATTAGAAGAAAGTTCTAGAAAGTCTAAAATAGTTGAATAGATCCCTAAATGCCCCAGACTGGTTCAGTAAAGATGCCAGAAAGTCTGCCCAGCACCAGGTCAAGCCAAACCAGATCCCCCTGGGGAAGCCAGGGACTTACACATCCTCCCTGAGGGCTCCTTGGAACCTGGCAATCTGCCACATTCGCACAGCTTCTTACACTCAGCAGACACCCAGCCAGGCTCCGGACAATTACATTAGAAGAGCACGATTCCATTTTCACTGCAATTACGGAAAACAACTGGATTTGTGAACTAACAAGGAGGACAACACTTAGAGGGGCAGCACCTAACATGCATACCATTTCCCCAAATTCACAGCAGATGTAAGATGTTTGGCCCAGCCCTCGAATCCACAGAAGCCACCTGGTTCCCTCTAGCCACCCACTCATCCCAACCTGGCTCTCCATAGGCCTTAGGTATGTGGGTGAATGCTAATTTGTACGTCTGTTTTAAATATATATTGCCATCAAAAGGTCTTAAACATAAAAAAAAATGCACAGATAATAGCAGAAGTACTCATACTTTCAGAACTCAAATGCCTTAAAATAAGAACAATGCATATTTATGATGACATGCTGCAGTTGTAAATTTCCTATGGTTCCATTAAAGATTTGAAAAAACAGAACAGCTTTTAAGTTTAAGGCTCAGAAAGTCTAATATATAACAGCCACTGGCAACTTCTAAGAGCTCTCAAACTGATCACTACTTGGTTCTTAGTGTCTACTCCTAAAGATTTGATTTGTTGTGACCAGCAGAATAGTACAGGAAAATAAGAAGCATCTCTTTCAAGACAAAGAGGCATGTATTCGTTGCTCCTATTCAGAAGACTCCCTGCCAAACTACATTAATCTTTTCTATGGATCAAACAACTTTCCATCTCTTCAAAAATCCTGGATTGATGAGAAAACAGCCAACAAAAACCAGCATGCTTTACTATGTGGGGCCAAAATAGACATTCTAAAAGACAAACATTTAAATAGGCAGGGTCCTTATCAGAGAAACTAATCAAACTTGACTCCCGCCCCCCAACACAATTCCAGATTACAGCATTAAAAATTGAACTGTGCACATTAGGAGAACATAGTTTGGCCATTTACTGGGTAAATTTGGCTATCCCAAGATGTTATTCATATTCCAAAACTACAGTATGGGGTATAGTTGTTCCTTCTGGAACACATGGAGTCCCTGGGAAAGAAAGTTTGTGCAAATCAAGAATCTTAATCAATCTTTATGCTATAAGGTTTAAGGATACAATGAAGAACCAGGACTTGGGGACTTTCAGAAACACTTTGGGACTGTTAAAAATGGTACCAAATCAAGAGACTCCAAAAGCATCACCGAAAGTCACAAACTCTAAGTCTTGAAGTCTCCACACCAGATGACCTACTGTGAAACAAAGAGCAGTGTCAGCAGATGCTATGAACTAGTTAAGTCCAACATCATCATCCAGGCTATCCCAGAGTCTCCATACTGCGTCTGGTTTTATCCAAAAATGTGACTCTGACCCTGACTTTTACTACTCAGAGATGCCCAGTGAGGTGCTCACGTATCTCCCTCAGAAAAAATGTGGCTTCTAATTCAAGAAGACTTTCAGCTATCTAAAGCATGGTTTCCCAGGCCCACCTGCCCATCAGAATCACCAGAAGAAAGACTTTTTAAAAATAAGATGATGCAGAGGTACACACCTGTAAACCCAGTGACTAGGATGGGCAGCTGAGGCAGAATGATCAAGTTCATGGCCAGACTGGACAACTTAGCAAGACCTATCTCGAAATAAAAAGGGCTAAGGATGCAGGGTGCAGTGGCGCACGCCTGTAATCCCAGCAGCTTGGGAGGCTAAGGCAGGAGGACTGTAGTTCAAAGCCAGCCTCAGCAAAAGTGAGGTGCTAAGCAACTCAGCGTGACCTTTTCTCCCAGTAAAATATAAAATAGAGCTGAGGATGTGCTCAGTGGTCAAGTGCCCTTGAGTTCAATCCCCGATAGAAAAACAAAAGGACTAAGAATACAAAGTGCATTGGTAAAGCACCCCTACATTCAATCCCTAGCACTGCAAAAAAAAAAAAAAAAAAAAAAAACTATTCATCCAAATAAACACCTGAGTGCCTACTATGTGCCACTGTTCTAGATATTAGAAATAGAGCAGTGAATAAGACAAAAATCCCTGCCTTCATGGCAGGCATCCTAGTGGAACAGAATTTCAGATGATAATAGTCATCATCATCAACAATGTGCAAAAACAGTAACACACATCTCCTTCCCACCCCAACCATTGAGGAAGCTTGTTAAAAACATGGATTCCAGAGACTGACTGGCTCCAGACTTCACAGATCTAGCTCCATGGGTGGAGTCCAGGAATCTGAATATTTAAGGAGCTCCTAGGGTGATTCTGATGTAGCTTAGTCCAGCACTGAAGTAGTACCCGCTGCTGACAAGGCTGTGGAACCAGTGTGGCTTCTTATTCAAACTGGATTAAAAGGTTCCACAGCAGAGGAGAGGTGCCCTTGAATGGACCTTGGCTTTAATACAGCCATCACGTCTGCTGTGCGTATTTTTTTCAGTGACTACCTGAATATCAAGACAAGATCACTGACAACAAAGGGCTGGAAAATAACCAGTCCATCAGCACTGAAGCGATGAGCTTCCATCCTTGCAAGGACTGGAGATGTCTCCTGCACACAATGAGCAGCTGTAGGTCACCCCGATGGTGATCACTAAGGACAGTAATGCGAAGCAGACAGACAGGAGGGGGGAAGAGCCCTCTAGTGAAAAATGTGGCAACCCTGCTGACGCTGAGAAAGCGCAGCAGCTGACAGACGAGCCCGAGCCAGGCTTGGAGCTATAATGGACTTGCTCTTTTAAAGCAAAGACTTTCAGGCCAACAGAGACAGACCCTTCTGATGGCAACAGCTGCAGATGCTAATTAAAGGGCAAATCTTACATGTGTTCAGTTTGGAAGGAGCGGATGCTTCTCTGTTGGTGTTTCCATCTATACCCCAAGTACTGAGATAGCAATTTCCAAGCACTGCATTGAATTTAAGTGAAGGACAAATGCAGGCCCTCATGCATGCTAGTGTGCCCGGGCGTGCTTGCATGCACACACAAGCATGTGGGGGAAATGAACGTTTAATAGTTCTTTAGTACTGCTGTGGTTTGAATGTGTCTCCCTGAAGTTCCTGTGTTGGAAATTTAACCCCTAAACTCATACCTTTTTTAAAAAAAATATTTTTAGGTATTGATTGAACTAACTTACTTTCTTTCTTTCTTTCTTTCTTTCTTTCTTTCTTTCTTTCTTGCTTTCTTTCTTTCTTTCTTTCTTTCTATGTGGTGCTGAGAATCAACCCAGTGCCTCACACATGCTAAGCAAGTGCTCTACTACTGAGCCACAACTACAGCCCTAAACTCATATCTTGATGGGATTTTGAGGTGGGACCTTTCGGAAGTAATTTGGGTTAGATGAAGTCAGGAGAGTGGGGCCCCTGCAGTGGCATTAGTGGCATTATAAGAAGAGGCAGAGAAATCCAGACTCACATATTTGCTCTCTCTTGCCATGTGATGATGCAGCAAGAAGTCCCTTACCAGAAGCCAAGCAGATACCAGAGTCATTTTCATGGACCTCTCATCCTCCAGAGCCATTAGCTAGCTAAGTCTCTATTCTTTATAATTTACCCAGTCTCAGGTTATAGCACCAGAAAACAGACGAAGACAAGGACTCTGTTATAATTTGAATAGGCATCATTAGAGGCATGCTGTTCTAGGGTGGCTAAGAGGGTCTTGAAAGTGTTACCTTGAAATGCTTGCACATTCAGCATGACTGAAAGTGACATTTATAAAAAAAATGTGATGATACCAATGGCTTCCATGGTATCATCTTCCAATTCTCCTGATCTTTGGCACATGGGAGGAAGGGAAGGCATTATTTAAGCAGAGTGACACCTGGCAGAGACCCTATATTATTCTTCATGAAGGGCTGGGTGACCCAGAAAAAAAGAGAGAAGGCCCTTTGTCTCAGAAAATATGAATACCAGTCTGATTCATATTTCATATTCATCTATTAAAAAAGCCCTTATTGAGGATTGAATCATCCAGAATCTTGGCAAGAGAGAGACAGTACACTCAAACCAGGTAATTGTGGACATTAATTAATGAAGGAGTTATTTACAAAGGTACAAATAGCTTAAAAGGAAACAAACATAGTATGATAGGACACCCCAGGGCTAGCAACAGCAAGAACATGTGTGTCACTCCTGGGCCTGGAAGACAAGGAAAGGGATTTCAGATATGTACACTATTGCTGGCAGGACAAGAGGAAGACGCAATGATCAGAAAATAACCAGAGCTACAGCGGCAGAAGACGATTCTCAAAGTGAGGTCCCCAGAGCAGCAGCAGCAGTATCACCTGAACACTTAATAGAAATGCAAATTTCAGGGTCCCACCCAGAGCTACTGATCCAGGGGAACAAAGGAGGACAATGTGATTAAACTGTGGCTCCTAAAATGGCAAAACACAAAACAACTATTTTAAAGGCACAAAAAACTCATAGAACCCACCCCCACCCCCCACCCCCCAGCTGCCAAGGCAATAACACACTCAGCAACTGAATTGGGGTCAAAAAAAGGAATTAATATCTCATTCGACAATGAGAAAATTGAAGCTGAAAAGGCCAACAACTCTGGAGAGACCAAACAAGGAAAAGTAATAAAACATGAACGATATTCCAAGGAACAGCCTCTCTCTGAAGGGCAGCTGGCTTCGAAACCCTGGCTTCTGAAGTGGCAGCGCGTGAGCACATGCCTGGTGAGTTTTGAGAAGTGCCTGAAAAATCAGATAATCTTAGCCAAGAGATCAAAACAGCACATGTCTCGCTGTCAAAACTATCATAAGCTGCACATTTCAGTAAACAATGGAGTTGCATTCATTAACTCTCTCCTGGCTCCCAATGACAAAAACATCATGGGGGGGTGTTCACTAAGTCCCTGGGGTCAGTACCTAGAAACAGTCCACTTCCAGATTACTCCAAATTGCACAGGTGCAGTTTAAAAGTGAGAAAGGATATATAAAAAGCTAATCCCAAGCAGCACATCACAGTCATGAGGCAATCAGCAATCATTTCGGATAAAGTGGTGCAATACAATGAGTCAAAATATGGAAGGCGGAGTTAGGAGGCCTGGCTTCAAATCCCAGCTCCTCCTCTGTGGCAGACTCAATTGTCCCCACAAAATCCATCCTTCCTTTCTTCCATAGTAATAACAATACTTGGACATAGGCCATGCAGCTAGACAATACATGCCCAAGTCTCCCTGGTGGGTAGATGTGCACTCACATGACTAAATTCTGGCAAGCAGAATGTGGGAGGAAATGGTGGCCCCACTTCCACATCATTCTGTGTGAAAGAAACTTGCCTGCTCTGAATTCCTGCTCTTTTTTCTTTTTTCTAATATGTATTTATTTATGTATCTTTAAGTTTTATGTGGATACATTAGTTGGTTTTTATGTGGTGCCGAGGATTGAACCCACTACCTCATGCATGCTAGGCGAGCACGCTATCACTGAGCCACCACCCCAGCCCCTGCTCTTTTTTCTTAACAGCCAGCTGGAACAAAAACATGAAATGGTCCAACTTCAACCATGTAAAAAGATGAAAGGAATGGAGGAGCCACAAGATGGAAGGAACCTGGGTCCTTGGATTATCAAATACAACAGAGCTGTTCCATTAGCCTAGAATGGATACTGGAGACTCTTTGTTATAGCAGCTGAGCTTATACCATAACTAATACCTCTCAGTCCAACTGGGGACAAACATTTGGAATGAACAGAGAGAAGATAATAGAAAGTTACAGGAGGGAAAGAAAGTTCATGGGTCAATTATAGGCTGAGAGCAAGGGCAGTCTGAAGAGCCCCTAAATGTGAAAAATATCAACCCAAAAAAAATCTCACAAAAAAATTTAGATACAACAATACTGAAAGTGGCAGGTTGTAAAACAATGTTTTCTTTGTTAAGATCAGCTCCTTCACTGAAGGACACTGATGAAGGCATCTGTTGCACAGAACTGAACAGATTTCTCCATGAACCAGATCAACAAAGCACTGCTTCCATGGGCAGCCTGCCAGAACACCAGACTAGTCTGTTATATAGAACCAGACAGTAAAAGGGAATTCGCGACCATTTTCTATGCACCAGAAAATGGTAAGCCTCATTCATTGGTATGTCACTACAAATGGAAATTTTTAAGCCTCAAAATTCGAAAGAAACCAAGTTCAATTTCCCTGCATTGCATTCCAATTTTTGAAAATCTTATTGGGTCTATCTTGAATTACGTACTTTAGAGAGCAAAACTCCCACTGCTAACATAATATGATTTTGTAACACAATAAGTAAATTTGTATGTAAATCAGATTTCTATGAAATTAATCATACTCTCATCTAATAAATATTTCCTAGGCATTCATTTGGCAAAGCTCTATTGGGAACAAGAGAGAGATAATTGCTCCCCTCATGGAGAAAGTAGCCTAGTGGAAGAGCCCAGCTGTCACTCATGTAGGCAAAGTAGAGGGTGCTATGGGCATAGAGCAGTGGGCATTCATCCCAGAAGCAGAGGGTCCAAGAAGTTTTCTAGAAGCAACATCTGATCCAAGCCCAGAAAGAAAACCAGGAGTTAGTCAGGTAAATAGAGAAAGAATGAACAGCATGCAGAAGAGTCAGAAGCAAGGTCAAAGATCCAAAGAAAGTTCAGAATGCAAATAAAACCAAAGGAGAGAAACGGTGCTGGATGAGTGCACTCGGAGGCATGTGAACCACGCAGAAGAGTCTGGACTTCTTCCAGGTGACGGTGGGGCGTCTTGAAGAATTCTAACAGCAAGATGACTCGGCTGCAGTATGTGGTCGACCTGGGGGGTGGGGCAAGACAGATGGCAGGGAGAACACTCGGGAGGTTACGGCAGTAATGCAGGCCAAAGAAAACAGAGGGGTCTCACTCAGGAAAGGTAGGACTGGAAAGCAGGGATGGCTAAGATGCACAGTAGGTAGAATTTTATTTGTTTTTCATTGATTTAAAATGTATCTTTAATTAAACTATATTAGCATTACAAATTGGCATTCAACTGTCAGGGGAGCTTACCACAATATCTAAGTTTCACCAAGCTCCAAAGATTTAGTGATCTATAAGTGGTCAATAAGCATGATGGAATTTCAGTTCTTTACAGTGCCAATACAAATCCAGGATTCCCTTAGTTTGCAGCAGAATGTGTTTGGAGACTCAGAATGTTTCAGATTTTGGAAAGGCCAAGTGAAGCATACACTTTATATTACATACCACCTCAATAAGGGGCTGGATCAGCACCTCATAATCAAATGCATTCATAATTTTGTGGCAAAATATGTGAATAGTCACACTAAAGGGAATAAATAAAGAGACAAGTGGCCTGAAGAGTTCAGGTCAGACTTTGCTGCAAACTGAATTCAAGTCAGTTCTGCTGCCAAACAAGTGAAAAAAAGAACTTGAGGTTATTCAGAGCTCTGGGCATTTAGGAATTACAGATAAGGGATAGTAGAACTATCAACACATCATCATTCCCATGCTGTTTGAGTTTCTATATGAAAATCATACCTCTATAAAGCATTTTACTCCAAAATACCAAATCACTTGAGAACAAAATACAGACAAGGAAATAATTGCAAGATCCCATTGGTAATACTCAATTGAGCTACTAAAGAAGGGTATAAAAATGTATCCAAGTATCAATGGTCTGAGGCAAATAACACTTAAGAAAATAGCTGTTTTTAAGATGTTTCCCATCTTGCAAGACGGCAGATGGAAAGTCTGAAAAGAAACTGAAGATGTCAATGCCAGGGGTAAGATCAAGAGGGATGGCCCACAGCCAGAATGACTAAATAAGAAAAAACCCCACAGCTGGGACCCTGTCCTAGAGGAGGAACCAGCAGCCATCACCATTCTGAGAGGTATGACCAGAGGGCTTTATCCAAGCAGAAGTTCCCAGGAGCTAGATCCACAACTAAGAACTAAAAAGAAAGGCACGGTTCCTTCCACTATGACAAAGCCAGGCTGTAGTAATAAGAATGATGACACCAAAGCAGGAAATTCTCAAAATGCCCAGATACCACCCTCTGAAGATGTCACCTGAAAACAACTGGACCATGAGAAAGCACTAGAGTCAGCAGGGAGGAAAAGCACAGCTGGGGTTCCCCACAAGACCCCTCTGATCTTCATCATTGACCTCCAGGAAGGCAAGCAGGTGCCCATCAAGCCACTGAGCAGTGGCTTACCATATGTGACTAGACCACTAAATCTTCCACTGAGTTCCATTACACAGAAACTCAAAATTGGCCATCACCTGTACCAAAACTGACCTTCATAACATGAGAATCCCAAACAATGTTGAACTGTAAGAAGCAGCAGCTTCATGAGACAAGGCATCAAGGTGAGCTCTTTAATCCAAAGGAAGAGAAAAATGAGTTTACAGAACAGTGAAGGGCAAACAGGAAAACTGTGGACTCTCAATATTTGAAAAAAAAAAAAAAAAATCTCAGTCATCCTGACCCCAGGGCTGCCTATGCTCTATGTTGCCTTGAAAATGAGGCTTAACCCCACAAGCTAGTGTCCTAACCTCTTAAAAAAGAGCTCTCAGTAAAATACCCAAAACAACACGAACACACACCCAAGAAGCAAATAAAACAAACAGAAGTGCTGCTGTATCCAGAAAGCTAACGAAGAAGCCCATCCATCCAAACAGGACAGGCTCCGCGAGACACGGAGAGCACAAGGCAAGTGTCCCCTGGACAGCAAGTGGCCTGGAACAGAGGGGACCCCAGAAATACACCAAGGTCAACAGAAGAGGTGAGGGATCCACACTCCAAGTCCCAAGGAAAGAAAGTGTCCATGGAAAGGGACACGCCAGTGCACGGCCAGGCTCCCAAGGCCTCATGTGACAACACACT